>NW_023425403.1:4532245-5132245 GCF_014108415.1 Molossus molossus
CCGTCGGGGTCAGCACGGGGAAGCCCTCTGTCTGGGCATCGGCTTAGAGAGAGTACAGATGGCAGAAGACACTCCCGATTCGTGATTTGAACAAAATAAAAAAGTGCTTCCTCCTCCTTTGAGCCAAGGGAGGAGGAGCAGGGGAGGGCGGGGCTGGTGCCCCAGGGGAGAAGCCCTGGGAGCCAGGCCGTCAGGGCCCCTGGGAGCTGCGGACGCCCAGCCGGCACCTCCAGGTTCAAGCAGCGGCAGGAAGGGGGCCGTGGAGAGCCGCCGCCTACAGCTCTGTGTCAGGAATCACACCCCCACTCCCATGGACAGCCGTCGCTGAAACCCAGCTGCACAGCTCCACCCAGGCATCGGGAAAGGAGAAATGTAATCTTGACCCTGGGTGGCCACCTGCTCTGCTAAAAATCGAGGACCTGTGTGTTGGGGACAACAGACAGGCTTTCAGGGAATGTCACGCGCCTGGACCGAAGGCCGGGATTTCGTCTCTGAGCTCCTGTCTCTCTCCTGTCACACTGGCTGTGAATGAGAATGCAAGCTGTCCTAGATGCAGCCATCTCGAAGGGAGAGAGAAATAAACCTCTATTTGTCTGAGACATCTTATAACCAGAAAAGACCCAGGCTTAGAAGGAAACTGAAACTGGCTGGCAGAGCGGAGAAGCAGGTGCCTGCAGACACGCGAGGCACAAACCCACCCAGGGGCCGCTCGGCCTCTCCACGACCTACTCGCGAAGCAGAGATTTCCAGCCCTTTCCTTCACTGTCTCCCTCTGGTCGCTGAAACATCGCCATGGGATTCCCTCTAGGCCTTTCTACCCCTCAGTCTGTTCCACCGACCTCGGTAACCTCTTCGCCTTCACGGGGCTCCCGACAATTTGGATCACTTGTTACTTGTTTCCCGTCTCTTTCCTCCCCTGGGCTGAGCCATGAGCTCCAGGACGAGTTGTTCATTGTTGTCTGCCTGGCAAACGGCATGCAATGGCTCGCACGGTGCTTGGCACACAGCGGCGTGTAAGTAAATGGTAGCCGTCGGGAAAGGGTGTGACCAAGAAGCCCCGCTGCCCAAAGGTCACTTCTCCTGGAGAGAGGCCGGAGCACCAGGGAGTCCGGGGAAGGAGGGGCTCCGGGGTCACCTCCTCTCCGGTGTGCTCCAGGGTTTTGTCACATACTGTCTATCACTTCAGCTACATCCAACATGGTTCAGAGCTTCGGCGTGGCTTCCGGTGTGAATACTGGCTCACCGACGGCTACAGCTCAGTCTGAGGATGTGGTGGAGCCGAGGTCAAGCTGTGGGTCTCAGGGTGCTGGGCGCCAGCAGGCCCGCTGCCGTTCCAGGTCTCTGCTGTCGCACTGCGTGCTGGAGCCCTGTCCTCCCAAACCCCAGAGCCCGCACCTCTTACCCGCAGGTGGCAACCCAGTCACCTCCAGCCTTTCCTCCCGTGCCCGCCTCCCAAGACCTTAACTACGTTTCCTGTTTCTCCACAAGTCCCCTCATTGCCTCCCCCCAACCTTCCTGTCACTCTTGTACTTCAGGTAACAGAAAATAATTTAAATAACTAACTTCATAGGTTTACATCCACAGGTAACCTTGAAGTCTTTCCCCTCCCACTCTGAAATGTTCTCAGATCTTTCTCCTGCCTCGGACTCTGTTTTCCCGTACTACCTACGCATTCATTTTCAACTGATTTTCACCTCAGTGCTCAGTTCTGTCTAAATGCGATCATTACATAAAGTTTGGGAGGGAAAGTGCGACCATGACATTGACAGCAGGTGTCAATCTTCCGATATTTGTTCAGATAAGGGTGTGTGACTTAGGCTGCCGACACTGAGAGCGCCCATCCACTGTGCGCACCCCGCTCCGGGTGCTGTGAGCACGTCCGTCCACCATGCGCACCTGCTCCTGGTGCTGCGAACGCGTCCGTCCATCGTGCGCACCTGCTCCGGGTGCTGTGAGCGCGTCCGTCCATCGTGCGCACCTGCTCCGGGTGCTGCGAACGCGTCCGTCCATCGTGCGCACCTGCTCCGGGTGCTGTGAGCACGTCCGTCCACCATGCGCACCTGCTCCTGGTGCTGCGAACGCGTCCGTCCATCGTGCGCACCTGCTCCGGGTGCTGTGAGCGCGTCCGTCCATCGTGCGCACCTGCTCCTGGTGCTGCGAACGCGTCCGTCCATCGTGCGCACCTGCTCCGGGTGCTGTGAGCACGTCCGTCCACCATGCGCACCTGCTCCTGGTGCTGCGAACGCGTCCATCCATTGTGCGCACCCCGCTCCGGGTGCTGTGAGCGCGTCCGTCCGTCCACTGTGCGCACCTGCTCCGGGTGCTGCGAGCGCGTCCGTCCGTCGTGCGCACCTGCTCCGGATGCTGTGATCGCGTCCGTCCACCGTGCGCACCCTGCTCCGGGTGCTGTGAGCGCGTCCGTCCACCGTGCGCACCCCGCTCCGGGTGCTGTGATCGCGTCCGTCCACCGTGCGCAACCCGCTCCGGGTGCTGTGAGCGCGTCTGTCCGTCGTGCGCACCTGCTCCGAGTGCTGTGAGCGCGTTCATCCGTCGTGCGCACGTGCTCCGGGTGCTGTGATAGGCAACTTATACAATTCGAGCAGCAAAGTGCATTCAGCCGTGGGGACAGATCAGTAGTCCAGGCCGCTCCACCTGCTAGAGCAGCGATGTTCAACCGGCTGATGCAGGAATTTTTAAAACATACAGCACCTGGTTACATCATCAGGGGCACTGACCTCTTTCCCCTTAGTCAAATAAAAATATGACAGCAGCTCACACCAAGAGCCACCTGGTGTGAATGAATCAAAATTATACCTTTTTTTTTTTGGTCAGATTGGCAAAAAATGTTTTTGGTGTGCTGCAGAATTTTGGTAATTAGTTTAGATGTGCCCTGGAATGAAAGAGGTTGAAAACCGCTGTTCCACAGAATGAGTAGTTGGAATGCTTCAGTAATACGGAATTATTGAAATTCGAAATTTTTAAAATTATCATTTGCACTTAGATAGCACTCTCATATGGATATAGGGTATCTTAAATATTATACACACAAATAGATCTAAATGAAATTTAAACGTTTGATAAAGTCCACATAATTAGAGAGTGGCCAGCAACTCAGTTTTTATTTGTAGTTATCCTCCTATTTAAAAAAAAAAAGTTCCATTCACTTCTCATAATCATGGATAATTTGTTTTAAAAGAGAAAAAAACAATAGGCATTTAATGGCGGTCTCCCATGCTCCATCTCTCCGCCCTCTGGTCCTGTCTCCCAGCTCCTCGTGGCTAAGGCGCGCGACCCTCAACCCCCATTCTGTAGACTCAGAAGTGTCGCTGTTAAATCACCCCGACTGCGGTAAGGAAGATCGCTACCATCAACATCCCTGTGCTCTGGAGTTCAGCACAGCCCACCGCAGATCCCTGACTGGAATCTGGGAGCCTCCCAGTGACTTCTGCATAGTCACGTGTGCCCCCAAACTGCGATACTCCCACCCCATTCTCATCCGCGCCTTCATAGGATGGCAAGTCTGCTGTGGTGTCGGCCTCTAAGTCCAGCCTGATCCCCCCCACAGTACCCAGGAGTCTTACCTCGAGTACCCACTGATACCTTGTAGCTGGCACGGACACACCTTGTAGCACTGATACCTTGTAGCACGGACACACCTTGTAGCACTGATACCTTGTAGCACGGACACACCTTGTAGCACTGATACCTTGTAGCACGGACACACCTTGCTTGGTTACCGTGGTCCTGCCCGGTGCCTGAGGAGCGCCACTGTGGCCGCTCCCCAACATGGGCTTCTTCTCTCATAATCGGGACATCGCCTCCTGAGTACATGCAATATGTCAAGGTTGCCTGGCTAGAAAAGCCAACGGTAGAGAAAACATTTACCAAGAATCATTTCTGTGAGAATTAATGTAAATAGTCAAAAACATTCTGCATCTCCATCACCTACCGACAGGTTTCAGTCCAGCAATTCTCTCCCCATACATGACTAACTTTTATAAAGTTTTTAATTTTTATTTTTATTGATTTTAGACAGAGAGGAAGGGAGGAGAGAGATAGAAACATCAATGAGAGAGAACATCGATGAGAGAGAACACCAACCGGCCGCCTCCCGCATGCCTCCCACCGGGGATTTAACCCACAACCTGGGCATGTGCCCTGACCAGGAACCGAACCAATGACCTCCCGGAGTATGGGTTGACGCTCAGCCACTGAGCCACACCGGCTGGGCCTAACTTTTAAAAGATGTTACACAGATAAAAAAGAATTCCTTCCTTAAAAACATGTATCCTAGGTTGCTAGGAGCAATTCAAGTTCGCTCTAAGCTCTTGAACCAAAGGCAAGGGCCAGGGTCGTGTACATCCCTCTGTGCCCATTTCTATACCAAAGGCTCAGCGAAGACAGAACAGGAAGAAATGCAGTCTGGAGACTGACTAAGGGCTTGCTTTTCCTTTGTCTTTGTTGGAAAGAAAAAGGAAGACATAATCTGTTCACTGCTTTCTTCTGGGATCTTTCTGGCAACAACCACTTGAGGTCAGGAACCATTTGGGATCTTTCCCTGGAGAGTACCACGAAAATGACCAGCTGCTAAGTATGAGCCTTGCCTCATAGGAATGAGCAATGCAAATGCGGAAAAGCACCTGCTAGCCAGGAATAATTCCGATCTCACACACTGACTATGGCCTGACTCACAACTGTCCTCGGATACTCGTAGGGACCTGGGTCTTGCCAGCCCTTATGGTAAAATCAGTGTGCATGGCCAGGTCATTTTCTGGGCATTTGTCACAGATCTTATGCCAAGTCACAAGTCTTCTTCTTCTCCACCTGCTCCTTCAATGTCATTTACTTATGACTGACTCCTGCAACATGACACCTAATTAAAACAGAAGCAGAGTTTCAGTTTTAGTGGCATAGTCAAGCATTTGAGGGGTACTTTGAACTTCTTCCCAATGTAAGTTTCCAGAGATGTGTAATAGTGGGAAAAATTTGAACATATTCCAGCTAAAATCTAAAATTCTCTTGAAACAATTTTTTCCCCCTTCAGAATACAACTTTCAAAGTCAGGATCTAAAGAACTCAGATGTCTCCTTCTTCTGTTGCCTATTGGTTTATAACTTCTTAGGTATTGCAATAGTTTTAAAGAATTCTCAGAAAGAGATAAAGAAGGTGAAGGGATTCGCTAAAGAACACATAGGCATACCCCAGGACACAGACAATAATCTGGTGAAGGCCAAGGAGTGGGTGGAGGTGGGCAAAGGGGAGGAAAAAGGGAAAAATATTGACCTGCAATAATGTCAATATGAAAATTTTTTAATAAATAAAATAAAGTAAAATGAGAAAAAAAACCCACACCGTGATGTTAGATATTACAGTTTTCTAATCTTCTCTGTCATATATCGATTTCACTCTTCACCTTTACATACATTAGGAGCAAGACAGTGGTAACAGGCCCACACAAAGAGTATACTTGGCTGAAATAATGGACTTGCCTGACTGTTTCCTGTACTGGGAGGTCAGAGCTGATAAAGCCACTGAGTAGCTCATTGATAATTAGCAGTGAAGATGCCTCTCACCCAAAGCTGGGGATGTGTGTGGAAGCAGAAGACTGAAAATCAATACTGAGCAGATAACTCAAGGTCAAGAACCTAAAGCAACGTGTCCACATGAGCTAACGTGACCAGTAGGACCTGAGGCTCGCACTGGAAACGGAGAGGGGAAGGCAAGTCATCTGAAGTCCAGGCAGAATAAATGCAAAATGCAGTGAAGCAAAATATGGGAGCAGTTAGCCCCTGAACAAAAGACTGAGATCCTTCACAGGACTTAGGATAAAAAAGTACTCCTTCTCCCCTTGCAGAACAGTACAGGGTTAAGTTTCCCTGGGTTTTGGTAGAACTCCTCAAGGCCACTCTAAATATGAAATCTATGACATGGGAGACAGTCCCCGTTTCAGAGATCCCCACGACCACCTCGGCTGGCTGGTTTGCTGGGACTCACAGGACTTGGGATCAGTTACGCAGTCAGCGTACCACAGGAAAGGACGACAGAAACAGCGGCTGAGGGAAACTGCGCACAGGAACTGGGGAGGAAACCAGCCAGTTTCCAAGACGCGCTGCTGGTGGAGTTACACGGGACCTGCTCCTTCCCCCGCAATGGACTGAGACAGCCAGAGAAGCATTGGGCTCAGTGCCCAGGGGCTGGCCATGTAGACACCCTCTGCCCAGCATGTACCAAAACTCTCCACTCCCACAAAGAAAACAGGTGTTTGGCATAGACCACACTATTTCTACAAACAGTTCAGGGGCAGTGAGCCATTTCGTCTTTAGGGGAAGTTTTCCATCAGGGCAGGGAACGGTTGTCCAGATGCCAACCAAATCAACCTGGCAAGCAGGCACCTCTGAGGATCGCGGTCTCAGGCCTGTTAACCCTTCCACACAGTCGCCATAACCATTTCCCTTTTATTTCCATTCTGGATAAGTTGGCTTTGTTTGCCAGTGGGTATCTGGAAAGTTTCCTACCATAAAGAAAACTCAAAGGAGTGAAAGAAGTTAAGAAGCCTAGCCAGGAATGGTCTGAATTCTGGATCTCACTTATTCTAGAGCTGCGGTGGTCTGAACATATGACAGGGCACTGGGCAAATCCACGTAGCATGCGATGCCCCGAAGGCTGAAGTCTCTTTCACAGGCCCGTTTACAGTGGGGGTAGCTTCTTTGGGCTGTGTGCACAGTGATGCAAATTTGAACCTGGGTTCTTCATTGACCAGATGTCCACCCTAGAATGTTAGAGATACAGTTTCTGGGTGTCAGTGGAAGCCAGGAAGAGAGGAAAGTTGACTGGGCTCTTCTCCGAAGAGAGTGCCACAGGTTTCACCAGCACCTCCCACCTTCCTGAAAGGACAGTTGTTTACATGCTATGAACAGAGAAGCAGGAGAGTAATTGCTTAAACTATCCAAAGAATCCCAATAATCTTTGGATGTCTTAGTCTAGGGAATATGGAAGGACTTCTTGTTTTTCATTTTACTTGGGAAGGTGAGGTATAGATCCTTGGAAACCAGTGGTCTCTGGGTGTAATTTCAGATACCCCTCTGAAGGATGCTCAGTGAACCAGTCTGCATGCAGGAGAGGCAGCTGTGAATACACGTGTCAACCAGTCATGAAGACTAACAGTCAAGTGGGTACAGATGGGCCAAAGACAGTGGACTGGAGGCAATGAATGAAATTGTGGGGGATCTATAGATGTATCTGCTCCTTCACTTCATCTGCGCTGCCATGACCTTGATTCACACACTCCTGATCTCACATCTGAACTACTACCACAATCTCCTCTCACCTGGTCTACCAGTTGGCAGTCTCATCCTTCCCTAAGAAATTATTTATCTACCTGGAGCCCACCTGGTCTTTACATACTCAACTGATTCAAAATCCTCAAAGGTTGTTATTGTCTCCTGGATGATGTTCCAACTTATTAGCCTGGCATCTAACCTTCTACGAATTCTCCTTGGCCTACATATCCAATTTTGTTTCACTATATAATTTTATCAATTTACACTTTAGATGCTTGTTACTTGTATGGTATGTATTTTTTTTCCATGGAAATTTCTTCAAAAATATTATAGCCTATGGAGTCAGGGTATCTCATTTCAATCAGATGTTTTGGCATCCACTATATGCAAGGTTCTGTCCTGGTCACTAAAAGAGATAGAAAAATGTACGACCCTCCATGATGAATAGTATAATTTATAGTCTCTTTCTGAAAATCATTTTCCACGAGAGTCCTCAATGTGTCAGACCTATAACACACTCCACAGCAACTTCCTTAGGGAGCTCGGTGCTTCGTGGACACGTTAGATATCCCTAACAAGGATGAATTTGACTGAAGTGCTTGTCTCTTTAGGTTTACTTCCCCTTCCTACCCCTTCAGTGTCCATGACACACAGCCTTATTTAAAGCATGTCCTCATACAATAATTTACTTCTCATCCTTCTTCCTAGCTGAGTGTTACGAAGAATAATTATTTGCAGATAAGAAGACAGAAACTTAACTTTTTTCCTAGGGTTCTTCCTACTCTGCAGAAATATATCTGCACATGTCTTTTCCTGCTGACCACCCCCTATTTGAACAAGTGCTGACACAGCACTTTCCTGGCTCCTCCCACTGCTGCCATTAGGTTCTGAGTCAAGTTACCAGAATAGAAGATATTTAGTGAAAAAGTACTAGACTTTCTTTTGAGGTCTACAGTATTACTCTAGATAAGTAACAGCCCCAGTTCCCTTCTGTACAGTCTTGGTACTTGACAAGCTAGAATTTGGATCAAAAAGCATAAAGAGTAAAAGAACACCTTATAATGCTAATGACTACTATTCATAATGAAGAGAGAAACGTTACATAAATTTTACAAGGCAGAAACTATAAAGATGAAAAGAGAAAAGGACAAAAACACATTAATTTGGAGACTTAAAACATTTCTCTCAATCCAGCAAAATCAAGATAATGAAAAATTAATGACATAATGTAGATCTCATAAATATATGTCGAACTGTGCATACCATTTATAGAGAACACATCACCTTTTCAAGTTCACATTGAATATTCACAAATCACATTTTAGGCCACAAAGAAGATCTCAAATAATCCAAAGAATAAAAATAATTCCAATAGCATTCTCTGCCTTCATGAAATAAAATCAAACATTAATTTAAAACAATCAAAATGGCCCTGGCCAGTATGGCTTGGCGGTTAGAGTGTTGACCCATGAACTGAAGGGTCTTGAGTTTGATTCCTGGTCAAGGGCACATACCTGGGTTGCAGGTTTGACCCCTGGCCCCCGATGGGGTCGTGAGGGAGGTGACCAACTGATGTTTCTCTCTCTCTCTTTCACTCCCTTCCTTCCACTCTATCTAAAATCAATGGGAAAATATCCTCAGGTGAGAATTAACCAAAATAAATGAATAAATAAATAAAAATTTTAAAATCCTAATAAAACAATACAAATGAAATAGGTCCTTTCTCCTGGAAATTTAACACACATACAATTAAATCAAAGAAGAAATACAAAATGTATAAACAACATCAGGAATTTTAGGATACAGATCAAGCAATTATCATAACAATAAAAATAAAAACATATCAACTAAATATTTAATTCCTAAAACTAGTAAACCAAGAAAAAGTGGAATAAAAAATTGGAAACATGAAAAAATTAATAAGAATACAAAAAACAGTAGAATTAATTACAAAACATAAAAGACAGTTCTTTGGGAAAAATGAACAAAGAATAAATACTAATCAATAAAGAAAAAAGGAAGAAAGCACAAATATGTTATTATAATTAACAATTAATAACCACCAAAATAGAAGAATAGCATCTCATGGGTATTTCTACCCAATTTTTAAAGATCAGATAATCCAAATGATACTTAAAATATTCTAGTAGATGGACAAAAGGAAAACTTACAAATTCATTTTCTAGTTTGAGTTTTACAACCCAAAAGAGAAAAATCAATTTCACTTACAAATACTTAGGACAAACACTTAAAAGGACAATTAGCAAAGAAAGCCACAAAGCATATTAAAAGTTAATCCATCATGACCAAGTGGAGTTTATTCCAGGAAGGCACAATGGTTCAGCAATATTAGAAAACCTACTCATCTAATCCAGCACGTCAGTAGGGTGTCTCAGTCCATTGGGACTGCTGTCACGAACTACTGCAGGCTGGATGGTGTACAAACAACAGACACTTATTTCTCACAAGGTGCTGGGCCTCTGGTGAGAGCTGGCTTCCTGGTTCACAGGCAGGCAGGTGGTTCCTCCCAGTTTCCTCCCGTGGAGAATAAGGGTCAAGGGAGTTCTCCAAGGTCACTTTCATTAGGGCACTCGTCCCAATCAGGAGGGCTCCACCCTCAGGACCTGATCACTTACCAAAGGACGCACCTCTTAACGCCACCACACTGGGGGTTAGGATTTCAACATATGAATTTTGGGGAGTGTCACAAACATTCCGTCTACAGTACAGAGCTAGAGAGAAAATTATCTAATCGCTTCCAAACATACAGAAAATGTATTTGAAAATAATTTAACATTCATTCATTTTTTTTTTTTTTAATCCTCACCACTGCAATGAACAAAATAAAACAATAAGAAATATAAGGACTGGAGAGAGAAAGGCATGTTCTCTAACATACATTATATGATTAATGTAGAGAAAATCCACATAAACAATTGAAGAAATGCAAAAGAATAAGAGAATTCCATGCCTCATCCCTATTCTGCTCTTACCATCAACTTATACGTGTTCTTTGCACTCCCAGTCACTCAAGTTCAAAAGCAAGAGTATGGTGATTACCAGAGGGAAAGGGGGTGGGAGGTGGTAGAAGAGGGTGAAGGAGGATAAATGGTGATGACAGGACAGCCCAGCAGGTGTGGCTCAGTGGTTGAGCGTCGACTCATGCATCAAGTAGTCACTGGTTTGATTCCCGGTCAGGGCACATGCCCAGGATGTGGGCCAGGTCCCCATTGGGGGCATGCAGGAGGCGGCCAATCAATGTTCTCTCTCATCAATATTTACATCTCTCTCTCCCTCTCTTTCTAAAAATTGATAAAGAAAAAAAAAATTAACCCTGGCCGGTTTGGATCAGTGGTTAGAGCATCAGCCCATGGACCAAAGAGTCGTGGGTTCGATTCTGGTCAAGGGCACGTACCTTGGTTGTGATTCGTCCCCGGCCCTGGTTGGGGTCATGTGGAAGGCAGCCACTCAATGTGTCCCTTTCACGTTGATATTTCTCTCTTTCTCCCTTCCTTTCTCTCCCTCCCACTCTATCTGAACCAAAAATGGAAAAATGTCCTCAGGTGAGGATTTAAAAAAGAAAAAACAGCCCTGGCCGGTTTGGTTCAGCGGTTAGAGCGTCGGCCTGCGGTCCTGAGAGACCCGGGTTCGGTTCCCGCTAAGGGCACGTACCTCGGTTGCAGTTTGTCCCCGGCCCTGGTTGGTTGTGCGGGTGGCAGCCACTCGATGTGTTCCTTTCACATCGATGTTTCTCTCTCTCTCTCTGTTCCTCTCTCTCCCTCCCACTCTACCTGAACAAAAAATGGAAAAATGTCCTCGGGTGAGGATTAAAAAAAAACAAAAAAACAAACAAACAAACAAAAAAAAATGAAAAAACAATGGTGATGGAAGGAGACTTGATTTGGGGTTGTAAATATACAACAGAATACACAGATGATGCATTAGAGAATTGTACACTTGAAACATATGTAGTTTTATTAATCAATGCCATTCCAATAAATTCAATAAAAAAGTAAAAAAATATATACAAACTTGAAAGGATGCCTATCATATTGTGGAAAAAGCAGGATACAAAACTGTATAGTTTCAAGCATCTTAAAAATATATGTGATGGAGTAAAAAGAGACTTCTCACCCCGCCCTCCCCACCACCCCACATCCAACCCTATATCCCTTCCAAGCAATTAAAGCAATATGCTTTTTTGGTTCCGTTTATAAAAAATCATGCTGTC
This sequence comes from Molossus molossus, assembly GCF_014108415.1. Lineage (NCBI taxonomy): Eukaryota > Metazoa > Chordata > Mammalia > Chiroptera > Molossidae > Molossus > Molossus molossus. The sequence goes on from NW_023425403.1 coordinate 4,543,757, forward strand.
ATAACAATATTGATTTTATTTGTACTTTCACAATCTACTTCCCTCCCTATTTTGCAGACCCCACCCTTACTCAGCAGTCTCTAGTCTACAGGTTTTTGTCTCTGAAATGTCCTATCAGTCTTCCTTTTTCATCTACTCTCTACATATAACTTACAAATGGCTTCCAGTTGGTTTAATGTGTAATTTCCTGTGACATAACGTCCCAACTCTTTGCCCTGCATTTCTTGGCCCTTGCTTTACCTTTCCAGCCTCAGTTCTGCCTAACCCTTTATACATACAGTACATTGTTTCGATGGACCAGACTACTGGGTATCTCTTAGACATACCCATACTGTAGCTTTTGGAATACGCTTCCTGGACATCAACATCTCTGAGCATCCTTTCCCTTCACTCACCCATAAGAATACCTAACCCATGTTGTTCGGCATCGTGTAAAATATTCTACGTACACTGCTTTGCACCACGTCACCACAGATGTGACTTCCTCCTCCTCTGAAGTCCAAGTCTCTCTGTAACTGCCTTGGCATTTATGTTTCACGTTTCAGATTTATATCTTTATTTTATCGAGTCTACTAGACTATAAGCTCCAAGAGGGTAGAAAGTGGTTATTGTACATCTCTGTATCATTTGCAACACAGCAGGCGTTCAATAAATAGTTGCTCTAGTGAATAAACTGTGGCTGTCTGGAATATAAAAATTTAGGTTTTAAATTCAACTAAGGGCCTCTCCGTTTTTTCAGTACCGGGCTCTATTCAAATGCGGTAGGGCTGTTCCCTTTTCAGTGCTGTACTCCCAGGGCTAGAACTGGCACCAAGTGGCCCTCAGTAATAATCCTAACTGTCATGGACATGGACAACTAAGCCGGGGATGTGGCGGGGGTGGGGTGGGGAGGGGGGTGCCAATGGGGTAAAAAAGGAGAAATATCTGTAACAAAAAAATAAAAAATTAAAAAAAAAACAATAAAGGAATTAATAAGGAAAAAAAAAAGAATTGAGCTCTTAGGGCAGCAAATTTTGATTGTTCTGTGTACTGTCTCTTAGATTATGTTCTGGCACAAATAATATTTTGTCAAATAAATTTGTTTAATAAAAAAATGGCAGCTTTTTGTGGTAGCAGTAATGGGTTTTCCTACTCATTTATTAATTTATGTGAAGATTTGACTGTGATGCAGGCACAATTCTAGATACACAGAATATAACAGTTTTAATGTGCATGGAAAACATCACCCTATGCCTGCTATATAATTTTCCCAAAAAGAAACTGTAAGACCCTGACCGGTGTGGCTCAGTGGATTGAACATTGTTCCGTGGACTGAGAGGTCCCAGTTCAATTCCTGGTCAGGGCTCCTGTAGAAGGCGTGCAGGAGGCAGCCAACTGATGTTTCTCACGTTGATGTTTCTATCTCCCTCTCCCTTCCTTTGCCTCTCTAAAATACTCAATAAAAAACATATAAAAAAAATAATCCTAACTGTATGGCTGCACAAAATGAAGTGAATGCTAATAATGCAAAGAAGCAAGGGGCTCCTTAACGATGACAGGAGCCAGCATCAGGGTCAGCCCATCATTTTCCAGTTTGCATCGACCATCTTCTAGGCCAGGTGTTTGTAATCTCTCTTGGTTTATTAGCACAAAATTTAAAAATAAATGAATGTGAGCAAATTCCTGGAGCCTCTCAATTCTGCTACGATGACAGACGTCTCTAGCTGTGGAAGGGACAGGTGCCTGCAGACGGGGCCTTCCAGGTCCCAGACTGGCACCGGCTGCACGGGAAAGCGAGGACTGCTGCCCTGCTCCCGGTGAATCCTTACGCACGTGCTGTGCGGCGATGTCACTGCCATTGGTCACCTCTGGTCTTAAGAACCCAGTGAAGCTGGTCAGTTACAGGCAATGCCACCTTCAGTGCCGCGATTGGAACCGACAGCATCAGCCGTTAACGTCCCAAACCGCGTTGGCTGCCTCCGGGAGGCAGGGGTCCCAGGTCGGCGGCGGAAAGCCGGGGCGGCTGCCGGGAGGCGGTGGCTTCTTCGGCCCCTCCCCCTCCAAGGAGCTCCATTCACCCAACTCGGACACATCTGACAAAGGCGAGACCCAGCGCGGCGTCAAGCGCCGCTTCCAATCGCGACACGTCAGGACACACTCCACACTACCTCGCTGGGCTGCCGCTTTTAAGGGCTAAACAACGAGATACAGGCGTCGCCGGACCACCTCACCGAAGCACCGAGAAAGGAGGGAGTACAACCCAGGGCACCCGAGGTGGGGCAGCAGGGCGGGGGGCGGAGTTTCGGAGGGGGCGGGTCTCCGTGGCGAAACCCCGCCCCTTGCACGTCGCTGATTGGTGGCAACGGTAGGCCGGAAAAAGGGGCGGGCCCGCGCGCGGCCCTGTCTCTGCCGGTCGGCGCGGTCCTGCCGTCAGGTGGGTGTGTCCCGGGCGGCGGGTGCGCGCGCGCGCTCACGTCGGAGGACCGGAAGGGAGGCGGGGCCGCGGCGGCGCGCGCCCCTGGAACGCGCGCAGCGCAGGCGGCGCGGATCGCAGGGAGCCGGTCCGCGGCCGGAACGGGGTCTCGGGTGTGCGTGTGCGACAGAACTCCGGGGACACGGCCACGATGAACACGGTGCTGTCGCGGGCGAACTCGCTGTTCGCCTTCTCGCTGAGCGTGATGGCGGCGCTCACCTTCGGCTGCTTCATCACCACCGCCTTCAAAGACCGGAGCGTCCCGGTGCGGCTGCACGTCTCGCGGATCATGCTGTGAGTGCGGCGAGGCCCGGCCGGCGGGCGGGCGGCTGCACCGGGCCGGGGTGGGGCGGGCGGGGCGCAGGCCGGGCCGCCGCGGGACCCCGCTCTGCGCGGCCTCCGGCCCCCAGGCCACGCGTCCCGGGAGACCTCGCGGGCTGTGCCGCGACTCCCACCCTCCGCCGCAGATTCCCGGGCTTGCTCTTAAATTTTAATTTTGAGTGGAGCCCAGGTCAGTGCCTCCGCTTCCTTCCTGTTCCTCACTTCCCTCCGCCCACGCCCGGCCAATGAGGGAGCAACACAACAGCACGCCCGCCGCCGCCCGCCGGCCCCCGCCCGCGCCCGCGCCCGATCCCGCCGGCCGGGTCCCCCGCCCCGAGTCCCCGCGCCCGATCCCGCCGGCTGGGTCCCTCGCGCCCGATCCCCGCCGGCTGGGTCCCCCGCGCCCGCCTCCCGGCTGGGTCCCCCGCGCCCGCCTCCCGGCTGGGTCCCCCGCGCCCGCCTCCCAGCTGGGTCCCCCGCGCCCCGAGTCCCCGCGCCCGATCCCCGCCGTCTGGGTCCCCCGCGCCCCGACTCCCCGCGCCCGATCCCCGCCGGCTGGGTCCCCCGCGCCCCGAGTCCCCGCGCCCGATCCCGCCGGCTGGGTCCCCCGCGCCCGCCTCCCAGCTGGGTCCCCCGCGCCCCGAGTCCCCATGCCCGATCCCCGCCGGCTGGGTCCCCCGCGCCCCGACTCCCCGCGCCTGATCCCCGCTGGCTGGGTCCCCCGCGCCCCGAGCCCCTGCGTCCACAACCCGGCAGGGTGCCTCGCGCCCCATCCCCACCGCGGCAGGTGCTGGGCCATCGCCCACCCGAGTGTGCCCCGTGGGACGTTCCCTCTGCCGGGTTGGTCTTTGCCCCTCGGTGGCTGTCAGTGCAGCTGCTTTGAAGTTGGCGAGAACGCAGGGGTGCACGTGGGGAATCCGGCATCTGGGCTCCCCGGAGCGGCGTGGTTTTTCTGTCTTACGAGCCAGCCGCGTGAATAAGTGTGCGAAAATGCCAGGAATAGACTTTCGAAATGACGTGGGCATTTAGCCGTTGCCTATTTTTTTTTTTCTTTGATAATTTTCATTCCCCAGCACTTTTTTCTTTGACACGTAGGATTTTTCTTTGCTTTTGGTTCTATCTTTCTTCTGTATTCCATCTTCCAACAAGTTCTCTCTTTCTTCAACCTTAATTTTCTTGATTTGTCAGAATCTCCAACAAGCGGGTCAGCCAATCACTACCGCACCGCCCTCCCCCGCACCCCCGTGCTTTTTTTTTTTTGATAAGGTGATGCTTGTTAGATACTATGTTTTAGGTTCAAAAATCATTCCTTGGGTACAAATGAGCTCTGCTCCTGCCAACTCGTTTTTTTTTTTTTTTTTTTTTTTTTAAGAGCTTGATGCATAGTAAACACCAAACAACTCTTAGCTTTTGTTCATTTTGAGCCAGTTTCTTACTACTCTGGGCCTTAATTTCCTTTTGTCTAAAATGGAAGTACTACCCAACGAGTAGGCTTTGAGATAATTGTGAAATATTCGTAATGGACTTGACACAGACACACAGTAAGCACTCAGTGAAAAGTAGGCATCCTTTTATCTTGGTTTCCCACACCTCCTTTAGGCACGGGGCCTTTGTCCCACGCATGCTGGCACATGGCCCGATGTCAGGTATCAACACTTCTCTTTGAGCAGTTTTTATTTCCCCCTGGGTTTTGTTAGGGGTTCTTTTGAGGTACATGAACATAGCTGAAGACCGACTTTTATGTTGAATGAGAAAGTTTATCCTGATTTCACACTTATGGGTTTCTCTGATTTTTCATTTGTTTCTTGGTGGAATTGCTGTTTCCCCTGTCTGTCACTTTGTGTAAGGAATTCCTTGTGTGCTATGTTTACGGGATGCTAAAACCTTTATCTTTACTTCTAGAAAAAATGTAGAAGACTTCACTGGACCTAGAGAAAGAAGTGATCTGGGATTCATTAACTTTGATGTGACAGCAGATATCCTTTAAGAAATGATTTCATTGCCTTTTCTATAGTTTTATAACGACATGCAAGTTGTTTAGTGATTTGGGGGACAGTATGACTACCAGCCAAACCTTGGAAATTTCTAGGCTTATGTTTTCATCAGTGAAATTGTGATACCTCCTCCTTCACACCTGGAGGAAACATTCATAAGTATTTTCATAACAAGAGTCAGAGAAATCGTAACAGTTAAAATTTGAGTTGCCTTAAAATGGGGATGATTTGAATACTTTATCTTAATTTTCCTCTTTTGACAGCTCTTATCATTTTGGCCTGTTTATTCTCTGCCACCTGAAGCCCGATCTCACTGCCTTTTGAAAACCCAGGGTTAAAATGGGTTCTGGAGCTGAACTGTCTGAACTTGTGTACAGCAGCTGCCTGGACCACTGCAGCAGGGCCTGGGCCTGGGCGGGTAACCTGCGTGACTACCACGGCATTACTTTTAAGTCATATTTTTTAGAAATAAATTATTGGGTTTAGAAGTAGACTAGAAATTAGTTCTATGGGCACTTTTTTAGGAAATAGAGTACACCATGAGAAAAGTCCTATGTATACTAAACTTTGCTTGTAAGTGTTCATATCATTTAAAAAATCTCTAGTATAAAAGTAGTAGCTTCGTGTGTTTGGACTAGTGATTTTCAACCTTTTTCATCTCATGCCACATATAAAGTAATTACTAAAGTCCTGCAACATACCAAAAAATATATCTTTTGCCAGTCTGACCAAAAAAATAAGTTTAATTTTGATTGCTTTACAAAAATAATAATAATAATAATAATAATAATAATAATAATGGTAATTACCTACCCTTTTTGCTCCAAAGTAACTTTTTAAAGAACTGGGTGCCTATACTTGTATATACGGATTTCTGGTACCAAGAATTAACCAATCGGATGCAACCTTATTATGCGACAAGACCAATAAGATGCAACTCTGTTATATGACCTATATGTTTATAGGTCAAGACGGGGCATTCATACCAGATGGCTGTTGTCATTTTTTTATTTGACAGTCTAAGGGAACAGAGGTCAGTGCCCCTGGCTAAATAGTCAGGTATTTCATGTTAGAAATCCCTAAGGCACACCAGTTGAAAATTGTTGCTCTAGGGCAATGGTTGGTTCTCAAAGTATGATTCCTGGAAGCATCAGCATCAGATCACCTGGAAACTTGTTAAAAATACAAACTATGAAGCTCCACCCCATTCTCAGTGAATCAGAAACTCTAGCGGTGGGCCTCAGCGGTCTGGTTTTGTTTTGTTTTTTCTTTATTGATTTTATAGAGAAGAAGTGAGAGGGAGAGAGAGACAGAAACATCGATGAGAGAGAACATCGACTGGCCACCTCCTGCACGCCCCCCACCGGGGATCGGGCCCACAACCTGGGCATGTGCCCTGACCGGGAATCGAGCCGGCAACCTCTTGGTGCAGGGTCGACGCTCAGCCACTGAGCCACACCGGCAGGACTTGTTTTGCTTTTTAATCTAAGGATATAGTTTTTTGTTTGTTTTGTTTTTTAATTTGAAAATTTTTAAAAAATAATTTTATTTATTTATTTATTTGTTTTTTAGAGAGAGAGAAACACAGATGTGAGAGAGACACATCAGTTGGCTGCCTCCTGCACACCCCCTACTGGGGATCGAACCAAAACCTGGGCATGTGCCCTGACTGGGATTCGAACTGGGGCCTCTCAGTCTAATCCATGGAACTACACCAGCTGGGCTCTTTGTCTTGTTTTTTAATTGATTTCAGAGAGGAAGAAAGAGAGAAACATCAGTGTGAAAGAGAAACATAGATCAGTGCCTCCCATGTGCACCCAGACTGGGGAATAAACTTGAAACCTGGGTGTGTGCCCTGGCCAGGAATGGAACCCTGGATCCTTCGGTGCACAGGAGGACACTCAACCAACCGAGCCACACTGGCCAGGGGTCGGCTGTCTGTCTGATCAGCTTTCCCGGTGATTCTGACGCACACTCAGTTTGACCAGCACTGGTCTAGGGCAGCGATTTCCAACTTCTTTCCGCTCATGGCACACACACTAATTACTGACGTTCTGTGGCCCACCACAAAATATGTTTTTTTGTTGATCTACAAAAAAAAAGTATAATTTTGAGTCATTCACACCAGACGGCTATTGTGTTGGTTATTGTCATATTTTAATTTGACAATTCTAACAGAAAAGAGGCCAGTGCCCTTGACTAAATATTCTGGTGTTGCATGATCCCACTTATATGGAATAGAAAGAGAAACATGGATACATGCAACAGACTGACAGCTGGCAGAGGAGAGAGATTGAGGCTCTGGATGAAAAAGTGCATGTACGGCCCTGGCCCGTGTGGCTCAAGGTGTTGGGCATCATTCTGTGCACTGAAAGGTCGCTGGTTCGATTGGGGTCAGGGCACATGCCGGGGTTGCAGGCTGGATCCCTGGTAGGGGTGTGCAGGAGGCAGCCTGTCACATAGATGTTCCCCCCTCCCTTCTTCTCTCTCTAAAAATCAACAGAAATGTTTTTAAATGACACCTAGACACAGACAGCCGTGTGGAGAATGCCAGAGGGAAATTGGTAGGGGCATTAGGAAGGTGGAGGTTGGCAAGGGGGGAAGTGAGGACAGAAAGAGACTGCTTGGGGCGATGATGTTTGAGTTGTACACTTGAAACCTAGACGGTTTGTGAACCAATGTCACCCTGTAAATTTAATTTAAAAAATATTGCAATACACTGGTTGAAAATCACCGGAGTGGACAATTATGGTGAAATTGCCTGATATCTCAACTGCCATGTACATGTGCCGTACGTACGCTAGGTGTCAGAGTTTGTGACCTAGTCAGATTTTCTTTAAGACTGCTAACTGAAACTTGAAATTGTGCCTGCTCTTAAAAAGAGCTATCCTAGACCTCTCAATTCTAAAATAGTGATTAATGATGGATACACATACTTGTGTTGCTATCAGTATGTAAACACATATAATAAATGACTTAACCATTTACATGTAATAATAAAACCCAAACGTTTACTCGGTTCCTTTCTTAGTGACCCAGTCTTGTAATTAATCCTGGTGACTTTTTTTTTTTCACTCTAGAAAACTGATGAAACCGAATTGGTGTCCCACTGCCGGTTCTACCAAAGCAGTTCATGGGCTGAGATGTTTGATCTGCTGGCATGTGTCCAAAGCCACATACAAGTTATCATACTTGGTTTAATTACTTGAGCCTAGTTTATGTCTGCATATCATTACATTTGAATTGTGATGATTGGTTATACTTCAGAAACGTTAGTGAAACCGTCTGTGCTTGAAACTAAGCCCTCTTTTACCTTTTATATATTTTTATTGAATTAGTGGCTCAGTATGTTTCTGGACAGCCTCTTTTTTTCTCTTTTACTATTAGTATTGCTATGAGTACTTAAGAATAACTGATCTGTTTTAGAGTTATTTGCTGCTTTGTGATTTATAGATTCCTTAATTTGTTTACATCTAGAGAATATATTTGATTGGAATGTTAAGCAGTTGTTTCTTTATTTATCAGCAGAATATTCAACAAAAAATAATGTAAGTATAAAAATAATGTATATATAGAAGTATGTTAGTAAATATGTAACCTTATTTTTTTTTTTTTTTTTTTATCCTCATCCGAGGACATTTTTCCATTTTTTGTAGAGTGGGAGGGAGAGAGAGGAAGAGAGAGAGAGGGAAACATCGACGTGAAGGGACACATCGAGTGGCTGCCACCCGCACGACCAACCAGGGCCGGGGACAAACTGCAACCGAGGTACGTGCCCTTAGCGGGAACCGAACCCGGGTCTCTCCGGACCGCAGGCCGACGCTCTAACCGCTGAGCCAAACCGGCCAGGGCTGTAACCTTATTTTTCATGAAAAAAAATATCAATTTTAAATATTCAAACATCTGACCCGAGTAGGGGAGTGGAAGTCACACCTCTGCGAGGTGACTGTCCCGGGGAACACTGTCTCCGGTGGCAGCCTGCGGCCTCCTGGTGCAGAATGGGGCACGTCCATCGGTATCTAAAGAAAACAAGCTACTGTTCCTTCTCTTAGGGATCTAAGCAGAGTTGCAGTTTTTCAGTTTACTGGCCTTTTGACTTGATGTTAGGTTGGTGCAGCACCTTCTAAGCTCCTCGGAAACCACAAGTCTATTTGTGTATTTCTCCATTTAAACTGAAAGGGGAAAGAAGTTAAACTTGACTCATAACTCTGTGGACTGACATCATGCTCAGTCCCTAAGCCGGCTTGGTCACGTGCTTCCTTAATTTTTTTTGTTGTTGTTCAGATAGAGAGGAAGGGAGAGAGCGGGAGAGAGAGAGAGAAACATCGACGTGAAAGGGACACATCGAGTGGCTGCCACCCGCACAACCCTACCAGGGCCGGGGACAAACCGCAACCAAGGTACGCGCCCCCAGCAGGAACCGAACCCGGGTCTCTCCGGACCACAGTTCGACACTCCAACCGCTGAGCCAAACCGGCCAGGGCTTATATTTTATTTTATTCATTTATTTAATCCTCACCCGAGGACAGTTTTTCATTTTTTGTTCAGATAGAGTGGTAGGGAGAGAGAGGAAGAGAGAGAGAGAGAGAGAAACATCGACGTGAAAGGGACACATCGAGTGGCTGCCACCCGCACGACCCAACCAGGGCCGGGGACAAACTGCAACAGAGATACGTGCCCTTAGCGGGAACCAAACCCGGGTCTCTCTGAACCACAGGCCGACACTCTAACCACTGAGCCAAACTGGCCAGGGCGAGGTCACGTGTTTCCTAAAGCACGTGCATCCTCTGAGGTGGAGGAGGAGTGGTGTTGGCAAGAGGTCGACCAGGTGCTCTCTGGATTCACTATTCATTCACGTTCAGCACTGTGCAGGGTTTCACAGTGTGTACCCAGCTAAGTGGGCCATAGTGTCTAATCTTAAATACACTGATCCCCGCAAGACAGAAAAATGACTTTAAAAGACTCCTGCAAAGATACCGCAGATTGGAGATAACGCCGGTGGTCCCAGCACACGCCAGCAGCAGGAACCTGGCTCAGCGGTGTGTCTGGTCCTCTTGTGAGCTGCTCGGCCACAGCAGAGGGTTAAGCAGAAAGGACCCAGAGAGATTTGGTCAAACGTTGGCTGAGAAAATTCAACACTAGTCAAGAAGACTCTTTGCAATGCACATTTACATTTATTATAGATGTTCGTATTGTTGAGGGTTGATAACATTGTGTATTAGGTACATAGTTTGTAAATAAAGTTGCATATTTGGGGGTTTGTGTTCAAAATAATTTTAGATCGAAAACCTCTGGAGACCACTTCCAGTGATCAAATCGAGAAGATGTGGTTGACTTTCAGCGTGTGCGGAAATGGGAGGTGGCATTGCCGCCCGGCCGTGGGTTCCCTGAGCAAAATATTCTCTCTCGACAGCTGTAATTAAAAAGACAGACGGCAACACATTTGAATTAACAAAATTTGTGATCTGTGCTTATAACTCTGGTTACCCAGACATATATATATAGTACATGGTTTGAGCTGTTTGGATAGTCTTATGAAGCCATACCTATACAATGAATAAATATCTGTTTTGAGAATTTTTTTTGTTTTGGAGTTGTATGGGATTTACCAATTTGAGTATTTAAGGTAGTCTTTTCTTTTTTTAAGGTTTTTAAATTAGTTTTTAGGGAGACAGGAAGAGGGAGACAGAAACTTCAATCAAACTTCAATCGGTTGCCTCCTGCTCGCCCCCTAGTGGGGATGAGCCCACAAGCTGGGCATGTGCCCTGACCGGGAATCGAACTGGCATCCTTTTGGTACATGGGATGACGCCCAACAAACTGAGCCATATTGGCCAGAGTTTAAGGTAGTCTTTTTAATCAGAAATTAGAGTTTTATCAGAAGTTTTATAATTAGAAGCTGTTGAACTATTAGGTGAAAATATATTAAAACACTGTTGGTTTGTGGTGGAAATTTGTTAGTTCAGTCTGCTTTCCGGCTTCTGTTGCAGCCAGGGTAAGGCTGGAGCTATTTGTACGGAATTTCACCAAAACAGAAACCTTAGGTCCTGAATTATAGAGTGGATGAATCTGATAAGGGAATTAGAACACAAGGCGAGATCTGGGGAAGGAGCTGTGCTCTCTACCCTAGTACCTTATGTTTGCTGTCAACATAGACTGGAGGTCATTTGTGGTTAGCAATGAGTCTGCTTCTGTATTTCATTTGAGGTGTATTCACTTTCAAGGGATGACAAATTAACCAACTTCATCTTTTTGGGTTTTTTAGCTCAGTGTAGTTTTTAGCACTTCGTTCATTTCATCGCAGGTCGTTTATTCTGAGCATCTCTTTCATGCCAGGTATTTTGTTAGGCCCTGGGAGGAGTGGGCGGAATAACCTTGCCCTTGAGAATCAACAGTGTCAAAACAGGAAAAGCTCTTCTGAACATAAGAGTAACAACCAGAAACACACATATTATTCCACAAGTCTCAACAAATCATTCAAATAAATAGGCCATTTTCTTGGTGACAGATATACCTAAATTATATTTCTGGTTTGAGTTCACCCCAGCATGACTAGTAAGTTAATTCAATTTGAAATCCGACAGATTATTGCTTCAGTGAGTGAATAAATACACGTGGAAGATCATTTCACATTGGCACGCCCCGATTCTGTGTTGTGACGGTTATGCCGAATGTCAGGAGACTCGCGGGTGCTGATGTGCACCCTCCTGTAGAAATAACTTCTGCGTTTCTTTTCAGTCAGCACGCTGCGCAGTTGGCAACACAAGCCAGTGGGTGTTCAGGGAGAACACAGTTCTTGGGACTTAGTAGTGATCACAAAAATGTGTTTTCTCTCCGTTTTATGCCCCTAATTTTCCAGTTTGCTTATGATATGTCAAAATAGTGGCTTGAAAGGTTGTCTCACTTCTAGAATTTTGCCATAATAAAACAGAGATGTGCCTGTGTTTTATTTTAATGTAAAAATATATATACCCAAACGCCTTCATTTCTTTAGTGATCCTTGGTGATTGAAGAATCTGCGAGGTACATAAATCGGCTGATGTGACTGGCCACAGTGACCTGTGTTGACATGTGATGGGACTGTTCGCGGGCTCCACGCAGGGTGCATCCTGCAGGAGGCTCAGAAAGTGACAGAGAAGGGATTTGAGAAGGCTTCCTTCCAGGGATTCTGGTCCCTTCTGTTTCTCCAAGGGCCTTACTCTGGGGAGCATATAGGTCTGAAATCTTGTATTAAGATTTAAGGACCCTAAATAGTTGCCTTAGAAGAAAGAATGATTTTCGTTAGAGAAATATCTTTTCTCTAAGAAAAGGTCGAACCCCTACCTCTTATATCTATCCACTTGTTACCATTTTGTGTGTTTGAAGATTTTAGCAGTCCCCTCAAAGTTGGGTTCATTGATAATAAATTAAACTATTTGCTTACCAATACTTTTAATTTGAAGTGACAAAGAAGCTATTCCTGCTGAGCTAATCTAGTTCATTTTCATCTTCATGCAGGCTCTGAACCAAGTTGTCCTTTGGGACAAGATTGTTCTGAGAGGTGATAATCCGAAGCTGTTGTTGAAAAATATGAAAACGAAGTATTTTTTCTTTGACGATGGAAATGGTCTCAAGTGAGCAATTCTTTGTCTTTTTTTTCAGTTAACGAATCTGAAGGAGGGAAAGATGGGTTGTTATTTTTAAAGGGAAATATTGGAGGGTAGAAGAGGAAGATGCAGCCTGGCTGGGAAGGTGGCGTGGAGACGCTGCTGTGCGCGGGGATCTGAGGTCGGCCCCGGGTGGACCGTCGGCTCCAGGTGGACCGTCAGCTCCGGGTGGACCGTCAGCCCCGGGTGGACCGTCAGCCCGCGGACAGCTTCTGCTCTGGGGCTGGCCTGGCTCGTGGGAGCGGGACTCGGTGGCACAGGCCACGTGGGATGGAAGAGGAACTTGCCGGGGAAACAGCGCATCGGCCCGGTTGAGACAACTGTGGTTCTCTTAACTTCTCTGAACCTGTGTCCTGCACAGAGTGAAGGAACTAGAACAACCGATCTGGGTCGTTGTTAGCTCTCCCACTCTGAAAGCTGTGTTCAGGTTTGCCCGTGGAGACACGATGGAGTTGGGGTTCGCAGCACTGTCTTCGATTCCCACTCCGATCTGTGTTGCCCTGTGTGGTCCTCATTAGGCTTAGGGTTGGTAGCGCCGGAGACTAGTGAGCGCAGGTGGTCAGGGCCGGACACCTGTGTACAGGCCCGCCTTTCCAGTGTCCTGGGCTTCTAGAAGACTCCAGGTAACTTCTGTGTGTAGAGTAGGGTTCCCGATAGGAGTAGCTGCTTATACATAACCTGACACCTCAGGGCTTGAATTAAACTGTTTTTATTGAACTGCAAGTGTTTCTGCTGACATCTGTTTGTTTCATCTTTCTCCAGGGGAAACAGGAATGTCACTTTAACCCTGTCTTGGAATGTCGTGCCAAACGCTGGGATTCTACCTCTTGTGACAGGATCAGGGCACGTGTCTGTCCCGTTTCCAGATACCTATGAAATTATGAAGAGTTATTAAATTATTCTGAATTTGAAACAGCATATTTTTATACTTAACAAATCGTATCTCATTCATGTCCTCCCTTGCATCTGCATTTGGTTTTGGTTGTTAAGTTAATTTTTTTTAATAAGAACTAACATCAGAAGGCATATTTGAAGGGGAAGGTTAATGTGCTACTTAATTTTACAATCAAAACAAAGGAAAAGAAGGCCGCCAGAGTGGAGTATTGTAAGAATAAGAAAGCTACACCACAGGAGTTGTCCAGTTTATCTTTGCCGTGTTCCCTGTGTTCCCATTGTTGACGGACTGGAGGGAGCGTGACGGGCCACAGCGTCAGGGGCAGTGGGCCTGCGGGAACTGTTGTATGCCTTGGGCTTGAGCAGTTCACACTGCGTGTGATTCGGTGGTCAGCCTCTTGGAGCTCCTCGGGGCTGTCGGGCCTGGAGACATTACTGTGGGCATTGGGGAGAAGCCTGGTTTACAGAAGAGCCAAGAGGGTGGGGATTGTGTCCATGTGTCTTAGGAAGGCCCATAATGCTTGTTTTCTTACAGGTGACAAGCAACTTTCTCCACTTAAGGAATAAATACCTCCTTCTATGCTGTAAATCGTTGTAACTCATCCTACAGTCTCTTAAGTCGACTAAATGTGTGTCTTTGCTGTGTGTTCGAACGTTCCTTTGTGTACGGCCTTGTGTGGTCCTTAGTGTTGCCGTTGGAAGTGGAGATGTTTGCATGGTTCCCTGAGTGACGTCGGTTCTAGTGAGCATGCCTAGTGCCACCGAGTGGTAATTGTTAACATTTTCTGTGGGCCCACGTTTGAATTACTACTGGGGCAGTAGTAATGTGTGTTGGTGTTACGAGCACTCGTGCATTTCACTGTCGGTTCTTCAGTGAGCTGACGAGTGAGTGGTGCCGGGAGCTCACTGCGGTGGCAGACGGAGCCCAGAGGCGGCTGCCGGGTTTGCTCCGCACAGCCGGCAGGGAAGGGAGTCGGGGCCTGAGCTCGGATCTGCTTCTCCCAGCTCGGTGTCCTCTCGCCCGCAGACCCCAGGCGAACCACATGCGCACGTGACCCACCGCATCTGCGGCCCCACACGCTTGCGGGTGTCCTAGCGGAGTTTGCCATCCGTGGGGAGGTGACCCGGCCCTGTCACAGAGGTGACAGCTCGCTTCAGTCTGCATAACTTAATTTTACTTCTGTTCAAAGTACAAGAATCCAAATGTGTAAAAGTAATTTAGAGATTGAACACAGGATAATACGTGATGGGCATGTGGTCGTACCTAACGAGTTCTTTCCGGAATGGGCAGGGGGCCGGCCACAGGAGACGGCTGCCCGCAAGGTGCCCTGCAAGGCCCCGCCAGCTGCCCCCAGGGGCACGAACGGCAGTGCGAGCTGGCAGCCGACTTGTCGGGCTCGCTAGGGGGAAGCACCTCAATCCATCCTCCGGCCTCTGCGTCCGGGAGCCTGTGCGTGGGCGGGGCGGGGGCGCGGTGGCCTGGGGCCCGACTTGGCTCCCAGCCTGCTCATTGACCTTCGCAGGGTCTCCTTTCTCTTCCTGCAAAGGGACCGTCTGGATGGCTCCACACACCACACAAGCCTCTAGGGGACCGTGTAGTGTCCAGCAGAGATTGGGCGCCCAGCACCTTAGTAACGCGCAGCTCAGGCAGGTGCGGGAATGACCCGTGTGTAACCATCCGGATCGGACTTCATTTCTGTTGGTTTCACCCAGAGATCACTGCGTGGTTAGTACAAGTAGACGTGGAAACTCGGCGTCCGTAGGCACCCCGGCCCGAGCCGTGGGCACGCCCTTTCGTGGAAACTCGACGTCCGTAGGCACCCCGGCAGGAGCCGCGGGCGCGCCCTTTCGTGGAAACTCGACGTCCGTAGGCACCCCGGCCCGAGCCGTGGGCACGCCCTTTCGTGGAAACTCGACGTCCGTACGCACCCCGGCCCGAGCCGTGGGCACGCCCTTTCGTGGAAACTCGACGTCCGTAGGCACCCCGGCCCGAGCCGTGGGCGCGCCCTTTCGTGGAAACTCGACGTCCGTAGGCACCCCGGCCCGAGCCGTGGGCACGCCCTTTCGTGGAAACTCGGCGTCCGTAGGCACCCCGGCCCGAGCCGCGGGCGCGCCCTTTCGTGGAAACTCGACGTCCGTAGGCACCCCGGCCCGAGCCGCGGGCGCGCCCTTTCGTGGAAACTCGGCGTCCGTAGGCACCCCGGCCCGAGCCGCGGGCGCGCCCTTTCGTGGAAACTCGGCGTCCGTAGGCACCCCGGCCCGAGCCGTGGGCGCGCCCTTTCGTGGAAACCACGTCCGTAGGCACCCCGGCCCGAGCCGTGGGCGCGCCCTTTCGTGGAAACTCGACGTCCGTAGGCACCCCGGCCCGAGCCGTGGGCGCGCCCTTTCGTGGAAACTCGACGTCCGTAGGCACCCCGGCCCGAGCCGTGGGCGCGCCCTTTCGTGGAAACTCGGTGTCCGTAGGCACCCCGGCCCGAGCCGTGGGCGCGCCCTTTCGTGGAAACTCGACGTCCGTAGGCACCCCGGCCCGAGCCGTGGGCGCGCCCTTTCGTGGAAACTCGACGTCCGTAGGCACCCCGGCCCGAGCCGTGGGCGCGCCCTTTCGTGGAAACTCGGTGTCCGTAGGCACCCCGGCCCGAGCCACGGGCTCGCCCTTTCGTGGAAACTCGACGTCCGTAGGCACCCCGGCCCGAGCCGTGGGCGCGCCCTTTCGTGGAAACTCGGTGTCCGTAGGCACCCCGGCCCGAGCCACGGGCTCGCCCTTTCGTGGAAACTCGGCGTCCGTAGGCACCCCGGCCCGAGCCACGGGCGCGCCCTTTCGTGGAAACTCGGTGTCCGTAGGCACCCCGGCCCGAGCTGTGGGTGCGCCCCCCTTACAAGAAAAGGCGCAGTGCAGTCCCTGGTCCGGGCCTCCGAGGAGAGGGGTCTCTTGGTTCCCTGGGGAGAGTGTTGACGTTCACTTGAGCTGTAATGTCCGGGCCCACTCACTCCTCTGGAATTTGGTGAGGACGGGGATTCTACCAGCCCAACCAGCACGATGTATCCGTTGTCTTTTGTTTTTACTTAACTGCAGGGAGCTGCTCAGGACAAGGGTCCCCCAACGTGGGAATAAGGAACCTCTGTCTCAGGAACATTTTCTGGGCATGTGCAGCTTTGTTAGTTTTCCGTGATTCTACATTAAAAAAAATTAGACTTGTGTTCACTTTGTAACCTTATCATCTGCCTTAGCACCACTTTTAAAGAAGTCTTACAGAGTCTCCACGAAAACCCCAGTCTTCAGACTCAGAGACCTGAGTGATTGGAGTGTGTGGGCCCAGAGGTGTTCTGGGGAAAGGGAGTAACCGCAAGACACTTACCTGAAGTCCTCCTGATGAGAAGCAGGTGAATTTGAACGCGGGTGCTGACATCCGCCCTCCTCAGCTAAACGCCAGACGAGCAGCTACAGCAGCGTTTGATCCCAATTGACATCCGCTGTCTTCGTGCTTAACGGAAAATGAAACTTCAGAAACTCCTTAGGGTGTAACACAAAAGTGGATTTTGTTTCTCGGAGTCGTTTTACAGTTCTCTGTGGCTCTGGCCAGCCTAGGGTCAGCTCTAAGAGATGGGCTCTAGGGTGATCATGAGCTTCTCCTCACTGTTCTGTCCAAAGCTCTGGATCTTTGGGTGTGTTAGGGGAGGTGTTATTTCCTAAGACTTTGAATGGATGTGAAAGGGGCTTATGGGGGGAAGCCATGAGCTTGGGTAGCAAACATCTGTCCATTTCAGAAGCTCTCCCTGCGTTGAGCAGGCAGCCTGTGTGTTATCCGACTGCTAGCTGTTAGAGACCTGTTTCAGAAAGTCCCTGCGTGTTCCGATGTAATTCGGGAAATGGATTACTTCACATACTGATTGATAAGAAAAAAATTCCTGAAGACACTGAAGATATGTTTGAGGATTTTCTTAATTGCAATAAATAGCATTTTTCTAATGAAAGTGAATTTTATGAATACAAGGGTGCATTTTAAAAGGCTTTCTGATTTATGCTTTTTACATGAAGCTGCTGACCTCAAGGAAAAGGGATGAAATCAAATCCAGTGAACTCAAGTTTTTTTCTTTTTCTTTCTCCTGTTTTTGTTTTGTAATTTTTGTGTGTGGGGTGGGTGGGGGGAGACCAGTACTGTCTAAACTCTGCAGACTGTACGCTCCTGTACTAGACTGTAAGCTCTCTGAGGGCAGTCTTGGTGAGGGTACCCTTGCATACTCCCCAGTGCCTGGCGTAGTGAGTGCCTTGCACACCTAGTAGGCGCCCAATAAATACCAATGATGAATGGCATCCTTGTCTTTCTGGTGGGACCAGACCATGGGGACAGTCACCTCCTTTGCTTTGTGAACACTGCCATTTCATCCTTGAGTTTCTGTCCATTAGCTCTGACTCCTCCCCTTCCGGCCCGGTAGTGCCCATCCAGGCAGGTGGCACCTTGCTCCCACTGCCCTTGGTGGGAGCCAAGGGATAGTGGTTTGGAAAAAAGGCTGATGTGTAAATACCTTTCCTTTAAAATGACACAAGAAAACCACAACACAGACTGACTATTATTTATTTATTTATTTTTTATCTTCACCCGAGGACATTTTTCCATTTTTTGTTCAGATAGAGTACGAGGGGAGAGAGAGAGAGAGAGAGACATCGATGTGAAAGGGACACATCAAGTGATTGCCATCCGCATGACCCAACCAGGGCCGGAGACAAACTGCAACCGAAGTACATGCCCTTAGTGGGAACTGAACCCGGGTCTCTCTGGACCGCAGGCTGACGCTCTAACCACTGAGCCAAACCAGCCAGGGCCACAGACTGACTTTAAAAGATCCCTGGTCTGGGTCCTGTGGGAGGCAACCAATCCATGTGTTTCTCACATCAATGTTTCTCCCTCCCTCCCTTCAACTCTATCTAAAAATCAAAGGGAAAATGTCCTAGGATGAGGATTAACGACAACAAAATCTCAGGATGGCTGTTTGGCTCCTGGAGAGCGGGGTTGGAATGCACAGCGGGCCCCCTGCTCCTTGGCCTGCGGGGGACCAGGGTTAGGACGGGCTGCGTTTCCTCTTAGAATAGCTATGAGTTTCTCAGAAGAGGGACAACACCTACCAGTGAACTAGGACAAAACAACAGAAACTCCCATAAAAGAAGAGAAAATCCGTTGAGTTTAGAAGGTAATTTTTTTTTTTATATTTTATCCTAAGTGTGTTTTATCTACAACAGTGTAAAAGGTCAACTAAATTTTGCTTTTGTGTTTGTTTTCTCCAAATCTGGGCAACCCTATGTCAGAGCTTGTCCTTAGACATTCCCTCTTGTCCTTTTGTGGCAGGATAGTAAGAAGCTAGGAAAGTTCTGGGCAGGTGGAACGGAGACATTGAGACAAGAAAGTTCAACAAGGCCAGACAGTTGGGCAGCTTGCAACCAGCTTGTGAATCCCAAGACTTTATCTTCCCCAGCCAAGGACACCTGAGAGCAAATGGTTTATACCTTCCTCCCTAACCAGAGAATACATAGCTCAAGTCACCCTGGCTTGGGAAAAGAGAGAGCGAAGAGCCAGTTAATGCCATTTGAGCCAGCTACCCCAGGACAGGTACCACTTGGGGGGATGTTAGGGCAGGGAAGGGGGAAAGGAGGGAGAGTTAAAGGACTCCCCAAACAAGATGACCAGATGTAAGTACAAACATTCTGACATAAGCCACAACAATGTAGAAGGCGACTTTGAAACCTAATCTGCTACCCAAGATATACCAGAGGTAAGCTCTGAAGCCTATATGGGAAAGGGTATAAAACCCTTGAACGCCCACTGGGCGCTCGCTCAGTCTAGCTGAGCTGCCTGCTTATGCTTTATGCCAAGTGTATTTGTAATAAATGTGCTTGCTTTGCTTCAACACTGCTGACTCACTTGCTTGAAATCTTTCTTGTGAGATTGGCAAGAACCGAGAAGGGGACAACCTTCCACACCCCCAGCTCAGGGGGCTGTCTGGTTATACTTTGTCTCTTTCTTTTCCAGGTGGTAAATTACAGCAGAAATTCTAGTTTCAGTGGGTCTCTTGATGAATGAATTACCCTGCAGAAAGAAAGTGTCACTGTAATCGCTGTGCCTTAGTCCATCACAGTCCTCAAGCTCAGCTTGGCCTTCCTTCCCCTGGAGAACAACAAAGGGGCATTTCCTTTGGGGAGTAAGTAACTCCTCACACCCCACCGGTCTGTTTGTTGAGTATAATGGGAAGTAGGCACCTGGGAGTTGAAAAGTAAAGGCACTGATTAGTAGTAGATATTTGGGACAAAAGAGCCTCTCTTCTGGAGGCTGCTACCACTGTGCCCCTGCGCCCCACTCCCCTGCTGGTCAGTCTTGGAAGGGCTGGAGCGTGCCTGGTACATGAGTGAGCACAGAGGGCGGGGAGGAGGGTTCCCAGATGCTCTGAGGTGACCCACACAAAGGCATCCTGAGCTTGGAGGGAATTAAGCCCTGTTAGAGGACGTCACCGAATTGTGTGGGCATCTCACCGATGGATTTGCGAAGTCTGGGCTTGTCCCTTTGCTGCAGCTTCTGCTGCTGCTTCGAGACCCCACTAACTATTGTCCTACTCTGCACAGAGAAAAGGTGACTGTACTACTCTATCTGGGACTCATGTTCACTAGGGGTTAAAAGTCTGCAAATGCCATTGTGTTAGGAGAGACTGATCACTGTCAGCTCAACACTTGGGAGCCCAGTGGAATACTCTTAGTTAAAACAACACTAACTGCCCTCATAGATACCTTGACATGTCAGTCGCTCCGGGAAATCGGAGTTGATTCTTGCTCCTGCGAGGAGCCAGTGCGGTGTTGGCCTTTCCCGAGCGATGGAAGGACCCAGGCGCCTCCCGAGTTAGTTAGGACTGCCACCCTGGGGCGGTCGCAGCCCTTCACTTCAAGCTGACCAGGGCGGAGGGAGTGGATTAGTCTCACTTGCTGAGAGTCATGATCCTGGGTGAGAAGGAGATGCTGGGCCCTGCACAGGTGCGGAGACCCCTGGGAAGGAAAATCTTCAGCTGGCAGCACTGCTCAGAAGCAGCTATGTGGATGGCAAGGAGCAGGCATCTTTGCTGCGTGGCTGGTCACCTGGCACTTTTTACTGATGCTAACCAGCTCCGCCTACTGGCCTGCTGTATCCCGGGCGGGCACCTGCTGGTACTTGTGAACATTGTTTATATTCACTCTGCGTTGTGTCTGCAGTGTGTAGGCACTGAGTATTTTCTGAAGATGAGCACATTAGTTTTTTATTTTGTTTTGTTTTTAAATTAAATCCTTACCTGAGGATATTTTTCCATTTATTTTTAGACAGAGTGGGAGGAAAAGAGAGGGAGAGAAACATCGACTGGTTGCCTCCTGCACGACCCTGACCGGGACTGAACTGCAACCAAGGTACATGCCCTTGACTGGAATCAAACCCTTGACTCTTTGGTCCGCAGGCCAATGCTCTAACTGCTGAGCCAAACTGGCCAGAGCAAGCACATTAGGTTTATTATTATTATTATTATTATTTTTATTTTTATCCTCACCGGAGGACATTTTCCCATTCTTTGTTCAGATACAGCAGGAGGGAGAGAGAGGAAGAGAGAGAGAGAGAGAGAAACATTGATGTGAAAGGGACACACTGAGTGGTCGCCACCTGCAGACCGACCAGGGCCAGGGACAAACTGCAACCGAGGTACGTGCCCTTAGCGGGAACTGAACCCGGGTCTCTCTGGTCTGCAGGCCGACGCTCTAACCACTGAGCAAAACCGGCCAGAGCGAGCACACTAGGTTTTAAGAGTTGGGGTTTACAGCGCTTCTCAGGCA
The DNA here is from genome assembly GCF_014108415.1 of Molossus molossus. NCBI lineage: Eukaryota > Metazoa > Chordata > Mammalia > Chiroptera > Molossidae > Molossus > Molossus molossus. The sequence continues at coordinate 4,564,898 of NW_023425403.1, forward strand.
TCATTACTTGACAAGTGTCTGCCGGGACTTCGAGTCACTGTTCCGGTTTCACCGCAGGGACACCAGTCTGTCCCTTCATTTCTCCCCGCTGCAGCTCGTGCTGTCAGTCAGTGCAACACCAATACGCACAGTTCCTCCTGGCGAGCGCTGCTCACAGCCGGTGTCCCATGTGGACTAGCGCTGTCCCTGTCATTTGGACGGGAAGAGGCACCCAAGGCTCGGCCTCTATCACTGCGGACGATGTTGCACATTTGAGGGCCCCCAACACTGCTGTGACCCTGTAGCTTCCATACACAAGCATCAGCACAGGGTTTCACTGGAGGCTGACTCCGTATGACACACACCATCCACGACCTCCGTCCTCCAACCGGCCAGGCAGCTTCCTGCGGCAGCCTGGAGACACGGTGTGCCCGTCCTGGAGCAGGGTGTCCCCTCCCTGCTCATCTCGCACCCAGCTCCTCCGAGGGCTCCTGCGGACCCTTGAAATCATTCCGTCCTTCCATCGTTCACTCGGGGGTGCTCTTCCCGCGCTGGTGCCACACGTCACAGTCCGGGCTGCGCGATGGGGAACTAGGCTTCGGTTTTAGGTGTTTCTGTCCCGACAGCACACTTGGTACATCTGGTTGGATGACTGAAGGGAAAGCAGGAAAGTCAGCGAAAGGGGAATACGAGTTACATTAGTGCACACAAGTATCCTTCTGGTGGAAGATGGCACGTCAGAATATTCCATGCAGTTTCCCAGGGGTCAACGAGCTGTATCTTTTGTTTTCACTGTAAAGATGTGGTCTTGTAGTATATCTTGGTGATCATGCGTGTATGCAATGATAGAAAAGAAGGTAGGAGACAGAGTAATTGACCTTCGAAATGAGTTAGGAAAGGACCATCATAAACCCTTTAAGCTTGTGTCTTTTGCCGTTTTTGCATGTTGTGGGCGCCCTGCAGACACGCCCGCCCCCTCCGCCCCCCCCCCCCCCGGCCCTCCCCAGGCTCATTTCCCTGCTGGTTATCGTCCTGCTTTGATTAGGTTGGACCATCATCTGGCTCCGTTAGTTTCACTGCACGAATAACGGCAGCGTCTGGGTGGCTGACAACAACGGCGGGTTCTTGCATCAGTGCGCTCCTGGCTGGCTGGGGAGAGCTTCCCAGGAGCTCCGTCCAGAACGCCCCTCGGGAATCTGCCTCCCGGGCTCTGGCTCTTTCATTGGCTCAACGTGTCACAGGGCAGAGCCAGTCCAAAGGGTGGGCGTGTGAATTAATAGGGACAGTGCGAGTCTGCAGCATGACCTTCTCCCAGGGAAGGGGCGGGTTCCTGGGAGTAGTCCTTTGTCACCCACCCGAAGCGACACCACTCAGTTTTGTTCTATTCTGTGTGGACATGGATCTCACCACAGGGATTTGGGGTCTTGCTGCTTCGCCTCAGCATTACATTTGAGACTCACTGACATTTTCCCGTGACTCCGTAGTTTTTATTCATTTCCACTGCTATGCAGTGAGCCGTTGTTTTATAGTAATCCTTAGCGATCGGTAGACGGCACACTCCGTGCACCTGTTCCGATGACCGTTGCTGGGATCTTTCTCCAGCCCAGGAGCCTGGCGTGAGTGTTCCTCTGGGAAGGAGACCCTCACACGTTTCTGCTTCCGTCGCACATAAAGCACTGATGGGAACCCGAGGCTCTAACACTCAACGTCTAGACTTTTCACCTTGTTAAAATAGTATAAAGGTAATTTTTGGCAGATTGTAAATATTATCATTTTACGGTACAAACTGTTGAACTGTTTTAAAATGTATCTAAATGTATGACATTGAATACAAATACCTTGATGACTTGATAGTCAAAACCATTTTTCTCTAATGAACAGATTCTTAATGTTAAAATTTTTATCATTTATTTTTCTCCTTAAAAATCATATTTATGTTCCTTTTCCCCAACAAAATTGTATTCCAATGGCTAATAGTACAGATAGGTCTATCTTCAAAAGTCTTTTATTGATAAATTAACCACATTCTTTGCAATAAAAATATGTACATAAATTAGAATTGATCTTGAAAAACATTCTGTGACCCCACTGTTTTAACTGTTTAAAAGTTATAGTGGAGTAAGTTATTTCTATAATTATCAATAGTACAAAATTGATAAAAATATGTCTTAGAAATGTTGGGAAATAATTGTAACTCTTAATGAGGTGCGGTTAGATGTGGCGGCATAATTGCTTGTGCTTTTGTTAAAGGGATTGTCAAAGGACCTCTGTCCCCAAGGCTTTACACCGCAGTGAGACCCTGGATGAGGTCGCCTTCCCTCTGAGAGTGATGGAGAAGGCCCTCAGGCCAGGGCACCTTAGCGCCAGGCCATCGGGCAGCGGGCCATCGGCCATCGGCCATCAACGAGCTCAGAGCTGATCCCAGGAGCAGTCTGACCCCAGGAACAGGGCCCCTTCCCAGCGGAAGACCCTGCTCCCACACACCCCCGAGCCTGCGCCTCCAGGCCCTGGGGGAGGCACGGCACTGGCTTCACCACACACCGCCAACCTCCCCGAAGTGCTTTCCTGTCTTTGCTCCCACTTTGCCTACATCTGGTTTGTAGGTTTGGTTTTTGCCAGGCGGGTGCATGTCCCGTGGTATCTTGTTTTGGTTTCCGTCTCCATGTTCCTGGTTACTGAAAAGCTTGACTTCGTTTCAGGTGTTTCTGCTCACTGGGACTCTCTGGTATCGTGCCTTGTCAAGTCTACTGACTCCTAGGTCAGTGCGTCCTTCACGACAGGATGCATGCTAGTCACCTCTCACCTACCGGGTGTCATCGCTCCATCCTCTTAGTCACCTTTAAGTATCCGATGGCCGCCCAGCCTGTTATCTGGTGAGCTAAAGGAGTCAGGTATCCCTGGCTAGAAACCACCTAATGAAGAACTTGTCAACAGAAGACTCGGCCCAACCAGCTTTGCAACGATGAATAGATAAAGAGGCAAACCCATCCCAAACATTGCTGCTTGCAATTACTTAGTGAGTTGGCAGAGGAGAATGACTTTCCATATAAGTGGAATATTTTTTAACTCACTGCAAGCTGTAAGATCACTGGAGAGGGCAGTCATTTCATCAATACAATCTTTTCTAGTTTCTTGATTTCGAAAATTATGTTTCTTTTTACAACTACAAGTTTTAGTGCCAAACCTTTTCCTGAAGAGCCATCCGCAGGCACTGTGCCCTGTGCAGACACTGCACCGTGAGGCCCTGGTATTTCATTTTTCCTTCGTGAAGTGGGAATTATTCACCAGGCCAGATGCGTTCTTATGAAAAGTCGTGAGAAAAAGAAAAAAAAAAAAAGATACAGTCATTGCCCTGAAATGTTACCTTTTGTGGATTACCGATGCTTTGGTGCCCTCTGGTGGTATAAATGGAGAAAACAAGAAATAGTATTTCATGCATGTAGCAGAGATTTTCATCCAGTGCCACAAGAATGTTAAACCCTGCAACACCTGACCATTTACTCAGGGACACTGACCTCTTTCCCTTAGCCTGTCAAATGAAAACAGTGACAACAGCCAATACCACAATTGTCGTCTGGTGTGAATGAATCAAAAGTGTACCTGTTTTGGCCCCGCTGGTGTGGCTCAGTGGTTGAGCGACCACCCATGTACCAAGACGTTGCCGGTTTGATTCCTGGTCAGGACACATGCCCAGGTTGTGGGCCTGATCCCCATTGCGGGCTGTGCAGGAGGCGGCCAATCAATGTTCTCTCTTATCAATGTTTCCATCTCTCCCTCTCCCTTCCTCTCTACATCAACATAGAAAAAAAATTATACCTATTTTATCAGATCGCAAAAAATCTGGTTTTTGTTGTGCCATAGAATTTTATGATTAGTTTATGTGTGCCACAAGCTGCAAAAGGGTGAAACTCACTGCTGTATAATATTGTGCACAGTAATGTGTCCAAGTCACAACATTGAAAAACATAAAGAAAAAGCACTCCCTGGACTGCCCTTGTTGGTTCATTTTGTTTTGTCTCCTAGAAATTGCTAACAGCTTCGAGATGCTGTGTGAATAGACAATATCTAATTTCTAAACTGAGACGGCTCGAAATTAGTGTCATGAAAAAAATTGTAAGTCTTTTAAGAATGGAATTGACAAATCAGTCTTTTTCCATCCGTATGCCAATGCATCCCTTCTCACTGAAACAAGTGGATTTTAAAAAGTCACTGAAAATCAGATGAAAAACAAACCCACTAACAGTATTAAAAAATGGCATTTTCTGGGCCATCTGAACTACAGACCGACGAAGTAGATGGTGTATCCCGAGAGTATATAGGTCTCCATCATTTCAATGTCAACCTTTCTATGCCCTTGTGTTCTAGGGACATAATCTTTCGCAAGAATATAACTGGATTTAAATCTCACCCGATGATCTGTCTTACTGGGCGGTTGTCATGAGTATCAGTTTGTCTGGACTTGTTCTCTCCTCTCTGTACTTCGTGTATAAGCTGGACCACTTCTCATACGGAGGGAGCAGGGATTTCCACCACCGGAACGGACCCTCAGCTTTGGATTTCGACGTCGCCTAATTCACAGCCTGTTTCTGAATGAGGGAATCCTCTTGGGGGAGAAGTAAGGCCGGTTTTCATGGAACCAAGGCTCCGACCCACTCTCCAGAGAGCCGGCCTCTGGAACGGCCGGACGGCCAGTGAGGGTGAACGTGGAGAGCCACCTGCCGGGGTGGCTGCCCGTGGGCTGCGGGGGCCGCCGGGAGCCAGGGTGTTCTCCGAGCCGGGCTCCGGTCCAGGGACCGGGCGGGAGCTGGGAGCGTCCCTCTGCACTGCGCCCCGGGACCCACTGCCCGTCCCTGTGCCGTCTGCGTTCTCACCACGCAGGCGAAGCCTCGTGCTTCCCCCAGAGAGACGGCACCTTTCCACCGGCCCAAGGTCGAGGCGGCAGCCCTGTCCCTGTCGTCTGCGTGGGACACGGGAGCCAGGGCAGCGTGGTCCTGTGACTGAGAAAACGTGTCTGAATGATCAAGCCGAATGGAGGGTAGGCAGCCGGTCACGTGTCATCCAACATCTGGAGCATCCTCGGGAGAGGCGGGAGTTCGCAGTGAGACAGACAGACGGACAGACGGCAATGCCGTCCTCGCCTGCTCTCAGCGGCTGGGCTGGGCTGTGTTTACTCGGTCCAGCGGTTACTCATTTTACACTTAACTAGCCCTTGGTGTCCATGAAAATTGGCTGGGTTATACTGCAAACACATACAATTCCAAAATTTCAGTGGCTTAACAATATATTTATTTATATATTATCCTCACCTGAGTTTTTTTTTTTTTTTTGCATTTATCTTCAGATAGAACAAGAGGGAGGGAGGGAGAGAGAGAACATTGACATGAGAGGGACACTTTGACTGGTTGCCACCCCCACGACCCCAACCGGGGGCCGGGGACAAACTGCAACCGAGGTACCTGCCCTTAGCGGGAACCGAACCCAGGACTCTGGTCCGCAGGCTGATGCTCTAACTGCTGAGCCAAACCAGCCAGGGCAATACATTTACTTTTCACTGAAGATCCAAGAGGGTCCAAGAAAGTATCCGGGGCTCTGGGTTTTGACATAAGAGCCCCTGACCTAGGCCGCCAGAGACCCCATGTCAACCCGGCTTCTAGGATCCCCGAGCTGGAAAGTAATGATTTTAGGGAAAGAAGGAACATGGCGAATCGTTCGAGCCAGCCTTGCAGACCGTCGGGGTGGGAGAAGTCTGTGTCACCTACACATGGGGAACAGGGTGGTCATCAGCTCTCTGGACCCCACAGACCCGGATTCTCTTTTCTCTGGGCTGTGGCTGCCGTCAGGGGTCAAGAAGAGTCTGGCTGTTCCTGGAGGGGACTGCCGGTTCTTCTCTGTTCCTTCCTGTGTGTTCTTTCCGGTGGTACCTTATCCACGAGCCGGTTACCTTCCTTCACTCGCGTGGTCTTGACCGCTGCTCACAGCTAAGGGGAGGAGGTCAGAAGGAGCTGTGTGAGACGGGACATCTTTCTGATGGGCAGCAAAGGGGGCCGCACGGACTGAGGGCAGCGATGGCGCCGGGTGGCCTGGAGAACTCAGGCAGCAGCAGTAGCCACAGGACAGGCCAGGTGGTGTGATAGTGGGCTCAGGTCAGCTCAGCAGTTAGAACGTCAGCCCGCGGACCAAAGGGTTGCAGGTTCGATCCCCGGCCCTGGTGGGGATCATGCAGAAGGCAACCAATCAACGTGTCTGTCTCACGTCCATCTCTCTCTCTCTCTCTCTCTCTCTCTCTCCTCCCTCCCACTCTATCTGAAAATCAATGAAAAAATATCCTTGGGTGAGGATTAACAATAACAACAAAAAGAAAGATAACAAATAACTGATTTAATGAGTGATTTATACACAGTATATTTTCATATATGTATACACACACACACACATATAACATTTAGCCCCTTACAGTAATATTCATCAGCATCTTGTATGATGAGAGATTGGTTGTTAAGAATAAGCTCATAGTTAGATATTTATGTTTTTATAATATTCAGTTAAATTGTTCAGGATATTCCATAAATGAGTTTAAATTATTCTCAAGCAAGTAACGTTTTTGTTGCAAATACCTATTTAGGTAGGTTCCCACCAGGGGTTGGACCCACTTGGCTGGGTTGTTGGAGGCCCTGGGGGGGCTGCATTTCTGGTTGATGTCCACTAGATGGCACTATTAAGTTCAAGATGCAACCGGCTGTAGATTTTAATGCAGGAATTTGACCAATTATAGAAGACATTTATATTGTGTTACTTTCCCCTTCCCCATTAATATTCAAAACCATATTCAGACCACTTTTGTTCATTTTGGAAGTAAAATAATCAAAATGTGTAACCTGGAAATTTGAAAACACTGTTAAGTTCTTAAGGAGCTTGTACGGTATTATCTGTTATTTTTATTGTAATTCGTATGATCTTTTTTATTATACAATATAGTGTTTTGGTCATGATTACATGTTGTATAGGTTTGGAGCACAGATATTTTCTTTTTCAGGCAAAAGAACAATTTCATTTTCAGGCCCTTGAAAGAGTTGGGGCTTTTTTATTTCCCAATGTTTTGTCAGGCAAGGAAAGGACCCTTGAGTGGCTGTGCTTGTGTATAGAAATAAACTACTTTTGCATACATGGTTCCCGTTTGATTACCATGAGAATCATAAACAAAACCCAAAACTCTGACGAAAATAGCGCCCTCGTCACTGAACGAGGAGTAGAATCTCTACTGGTGCTGACTATTCCCGTCGATGGCGGACCCCCCAGCTCAGACTGCTCTTGTTTCTGTGGTTCCCAGCTGGAGTGATCCTGGGCATGGCCTGTGTCTCCATCACTGTGGGAACAGGGAAACCGAGGACCGGACGCATGGAGAAAGTGCGGGCGGGCTCTCTGCTTTGTGGAGGACAGCTTCCCGGTCTGCAGGTCTTTGCAAAGGCTTGCTCCAGAAGAATGTCCCCAAACAGACCAAACTGAGTCAAGGATGGGGTCTTCACCCGTGTTTACGGACAGTTCCTACCACCTTCTGTCGAAGTCGTACAGTTGATAATGGCATGAAGAGGGACAAGCCCCAGAAGACACAAAATGCCACGTCCCTTGAGTGACTTGTACAGCGAACAGCGCAGACCTGGAGTGTCGTGATCAAGCGCCTTCACTTGTACCGGGTGACCTCGGACACCTCGGCACCTCTCTCCACTCCGAAGCGGAGCGAAAAACACCTGCTTCGAGCACGTGTCGTCATGTCACGCAGTCTAACTGAGACAACAGGGCAGGCCCTCACCTGGCGAAGAAATAGTTGTTAAAGTACAAACTCAGGGGAAGAGCCCGCTGTAAGGCCTGGATGGGCGGGGTGTGGTTTCCTAGGCGTGTCCCTTTGGGGTTCAGTTGCGTTTCGACCCTTCCAGTGGCTTGTTCTGATGAATTTCTTGGGCCTGGGTTTACGAAGCTCATTTGACCGATTGCATAGACCTCGCCCGAGTCAAGCGGATGGAGACCCACAGATGACAGAAATCAACAAGATGTGGACAATCACAATATTTATGGTGGTTGTAAAACTTCTCCGGGGCTGACTCTGTCTTGAGGGGACGACAGTAAGGCAACAACACACAGTGGCACACAGCGTCCCTCCCTTTCCTCCCTGAGGCTTCCCCCCAACGCTTTGCCTTTCGGCCTGGCGATGGGTTCTAGACACTAGCAGCACCTGACAGGCTTGCGATCTTCCCTTGCAGTTCTCCTGTCGCCCAGCAGATGTCAGCCATTCTCCTTGGCGACTTGCGATTCTCACCAGCCAAGGACGTGCTGTGGAGAGACCACCTTTAGTTATCACGTCGAAGTGATGTGTTTGTAGCCGCAATAATCCTCCCCAGCCACCTACCAGGGACTCGACGCATTTTGTATTCAAGCAATAATGAGTTTTTATTTTCTCATTTAATGTTTTTAGTTTTGTTTGTTTTTTTAACTCCCCATCTCAGTTTCCAACACGGGTAACTGGGACTCCAGGAGAACGCGGGACACATGCAGGGCGTGTCCATCTGCATCTGTGGTGAAGTAATGTGCCCGGACGTAAGTGGACACGCCGCTCTCGGATGCCCGCGTGGGCTCCGGGCTCCACTGCGGAGCTCAGAGCTGAAACCCGAGTGTGTCTGTGGATGTCTGTGAAGCAGTCTGCTCTGATCCTTCCTGCTACAAGAGCAGACACATACTGCCCTGCCTGTGCCCACACAGAAGCGGAATAAAACCAGCTCAACTTATTTTTATTATTATTTTAAAATCCTTACTCGTGGACACGTTTTTATTGATTTGAGAGAGGAAGTTGGGGGCGGGGGAGAGAAACAGCAATGTGAGAGAGAAGCATCTCTTGGTTGCCTCCTGTATGTCCCCTACTGGGGATCGAACCCACAGCCTAGGATGTGCCCTGACCGGGAATCGAATCCATGACCTTTCTGTGTGTGGGAGGATGCTCCAACCAACGGAGCCACCTGGCCAGGACCCGCGCAATTTATAGGAGGCACGTTTTCTTTAATTTCTAAGAGTGAAGAAGTTCCTCTTTCACAGAAAATATACTACATTCAAAAGTCTGTGCATCCTTAGATGTTTCTCAAACTACCTGTGTTTTAAATCTACTTTCTCCTTTCAATAGTGATTCGTAGTTTATCCCAAAGAGCATGTTTATTATTATTTTTTAAATATGTTTTTATTGATTTTTTAGAGAGAGAGGAAAGGAGAGGGAGAAACACTGATGTGAGAGAGAAACATCCATTGGCCGCCTCCTGCACGCCCCCTACTGGGGAGCAAGCTCACAGCCCGGGCCTGTGCCCTGACCGGGAATCAAGCCCGGACCTCTCAGTCCATAGGGCGACGCTCAATCCACTGAGCCACACTGGCCAGGCAACAGCATGTTTATTAAAGGGAGCAATATTGCCCGTCTTTTCTTGTCCAGCAAATCCTGAATTTATTATGGGAAACCTGATCAGCCCTCCACAGACTCTTTCTGACTCTGACACTTCAAATTAGTTTTTTAAAACAGCTGGACCTCAGCACAGGTGACATACAACACAGGTGTCTGAGCTCCCACCTAGTGGCTCTTCGTGACGGGGGCAGGGAGCGGGCGGCCTCCGAGGGGACCACAGCCCCTTACGGTCCACGGCCATTTGCAAGCAGGGACACCAAATTAGCCCCATTTCCCTTCATTTTGTTGATTGAGGCTCTTTGGGCTTCTGTTATAATGTATGCAGCTTTTAAATACAAAAAAAAAAAAAAGCAGTTTTAAGGTGTGTATATTAAACACTAATTATTAACCAGGAAACAATCAGTGGCAAAAAGATACCCAGCTAATAAAACCAGGGGAAGAAGAAGAGAGGTTATTGCCCGTCAGCTACTGGGTAGCTTTGTGGAAACAGTTCAGTTTCCTAGTTCGGGTAGAAAATATGCTAAAAAGAGTCCGCAATCCCCCCTCTTGGGGGAACCTGTGCGTGTCTACATCCCACCGCGGGATTAGACACGCTGTCCTTTCGTCACAGAAATTTTGAGCAGCTAGAATATGACAGGTATTTTCTCTCTTTTCCGTCACGTGACTTAAAGCACCCCATTGTCTCCGAACTTCTCTTAAAAGGTACCATTCAGGTCATTGCATTTATATTTAAAAAGTGAACTGAAACAATATTTGTTGGTCATTCCTAAAGTCGTAGCTGTCATAATGTGTGGAGTCAAATAAACAAGTTATAGGGGGCTTCCCAGCTCTTCACATCCTGGACGTATTTTTAAATGTGTCAGCGCTGCCGTTGTCATTGTTATTTAATTATATGAAAACGCGATCTTCATCGCAGACAGACAAGAAGACGCATGGATGTACCTTTATTAGAAGCGAAATAAAGAAAGCAGACGATGAGCTTCCTTCCCTACGAGAGGGAAAGAAACAGAAATGTACTGCTTATGGCGAAGTGAGGGATATAATCCTGTACCCAAACATGGGTGGGGTACGGATCTGAAAACAGGGGTTAGGAAGAGTCAAAGCCAAGTCAGCACATTTATCTCAGTACATTTCCAGTCTGTGTTCAGAAGGTGTTTTAAACACCGCCTTTTCTCACGAGTGGTGTTTGTTCTTGAGAAAGGGAAACGGGGCGGCGGGATGCTGGGAACCTCAAGGGAACAATAGTCGTGAGTCACTGAGCCCTGCGAGCCTGGGCCGCCCCGGTTCCCACTGCGGCAGAGCGCTCCTTGGGACGCAGGGTGGGGGTGGGGATCTCAGCTTCTTTAAAAAAAAGTTACACTAGCCCAGAAGAAAGTTCACATTTTCAAAAGCGTCCGCGTCACTCCCTGCGCCCGCTTCCTTGAATTATGGGCGTGTGAACCTGATTGCTGTGCAGATTGGATTCACGAGCTGTTTCCTTTCCGACAGGGTCCCTCGGTTCCTTTTCCTTTTGGAAAAGAGCCAAAGTACCCTTTCGATTACGTATAAATCATAATGTCCATCCTCCTCACCGGAGCCGATCGGATAGGCTTGGGCTCTGCTGAGCAGACGCGACTCGGGGTCGCCCACTTTCTGGGCTAACTGGCCCGGTTCTGATAAGGGGCTGGGACAGGGTGGCCCGGGTTTGCCCTGCAGGTGGCCCTTCCTCGTGGTGTGGAAAGGCAGCCGGGCCCTCGGTGTGCCGGTTCCCCCGCCCCGCCCTCGGGGCTGCCTACGATGGGTGTGCAGGGGAACCTCCAGGTGCCCCAGGATGAAAGCAGCCTGCTCCCTGGGGACCGGGTCCAAGGCCTGACTTCTCTCCTCCCCGCATACGGATCTCATTAGGGGAAAGCATCGCGGGGGAAGATTTATTTTGTAATAACTGTGGTAGCCGTCATGCTAAAAATGTACAGTTTGAAAACATTATCTTTCCCATGCTGGTCATTTCGCAGGGGTTACGAGGCGGCTGAGCAAGGCTGTCTGCCGAAGGGTTAAACGTGCCGTCAGGGAGGATCAGACCTACCCCCAGGGTGCCAGTGCTGGGCACTACTTTCTCTCTCTTCCTAAGCCCCGTAGTTCTAGGAAGAAGAGGGAGAAGACCACTCACAGGCTGGCCTCTCCCATGCGCAGAGTCTGGGGCAAACATGCAAAGGTATTTGCCGAATATCTAAACATTATTAATCAATCTGATGGAACATTAACTCAAATGTGTTCTATGTTCCTACACGGACGAATTTACCTTCTGTGATGACTTGGACACGCAGGCTTGAATGGGAACTTCTCGGGCCGCTCCAAGCTCTGGGGCAAAGGTGACGCAGGGGCTGACGCCGGCCTCTGGCTGCTGCCTCGGCCCGTCCTCCCCCGACCCCCAGCTCTGTCTGTCACCGGGAGCGGCCCCCGGGCACCGGTGTGCGCATTCCAGCCCAGATGCATTTCTCAGCTTCATCCCCACTCTCCACATCCAGTGAGCAGATGCCACTTGACCCCCCACGGCGTCTGGGAGGGTGGACGTCGTCGGCACATCGACCGTCATGGGGAGAGCTCCACACTAGTGTGCGAAGCGGGCCTGGGGCCACTGAGGAGAAGGTTCTAGAGCCGGTGTATCTGCAGCATGGTCTTGAAGGTCGCTGTGGGCGGTCAGAGAAGGGGCTGTCCCCTTGGTGACGCATACCCCTCAGTCCTCAGGGGGGCAGAGCCCGGGAGCACAGGGCCAGGACAAAGCATGGCTGCTAGGGTCTTCGCTGAGCAGATGTGTTGAGAGTGGCGGTGATCTACAGTGACAAAAAGAGCAGCAACCATGAGGGAAGCGTACTGCTTACATTTACTTTAAATTTGGGGGTGTAAATGGAAAGGGGATGGGAAGTAGTTCTACATGTGATGTTACATAGGAGCAGCTATGTCAACCCCAGATGTCAACCCCATCTGTGACACGTCCAGCTTTCTAATCGATACTGTTTGAGACTCTGGCACACAAAGAAGAGCACCAATAGGCATGGCCTCCGCACACCCTAGGTAACCAGTAGTCACCGGCTGAACCCAGCGCTGAAACGTCGTATTGGGCAGACGGGGTGACGGGTGCCGGGGTGCAGGGCAGCTCAGTGTCTGCAGCACTGACAGAGCAGAACAGAAACCCTGCTTTCCAGGGGCTCAGGCTCTAAGTAAGTGATTTTGATCACGTGGGGCAAATGCTAATAAATGCCTGTTCACGCAGTTTCGTATCTGGAGGGATGTAACCAGGTCCTGGAGGCTGAGTGGGTAGCTTTGTGCTTAGAGAGCCCTTTGCTTAGTCCACCTCTACCAGTCACTAGGTCAGCCGTTAATCAGGTCTTAACTCCTCTGTGACTGTGATGTGAAATCACACCCACACACTCACACCCACACTCACACACCCATACACATACACACTCACACATGCACACACTCACACATACACCCACACACACTGACACACATACACACTCATACATATACACACTCACATACACACTCACACACATGCACACTCACACACACATACACACTCACACACACATGCACACACACACTCACACACATGCACACTCACACACACATACACACTCACACATACACATACATACTCACACATACACACTCATACATACACACACTCACACATGCACACACTCACACATGCACTCACACATGCACACACTCACACACACATACACACGCACACATACACAGTCACACATACACACTCATACATATACACACTCACACATGCACACCCACACATGCACACACTCACACTTACACACATACACACTCACACATACACACACTCACACATACACACTCATACATACACACACTCACACATGCACACACTCACACATACACACACATGCACACACTCACACATACACTCACACATACACACTCACACATACACACTCACACATGCACACACTCACACATACACACTCACACATACACACACTCACACATACACACTCATACATATACACACTCACACACACTCACACTCACACATACACACACTCACACATGCACACACTCACACCGTCCCTACTATGTCACTAAGCACTAGCATGTATCACAATAACCTCAGGAGGAAGGCGCTGTTGTTAGGTTCTCTCTGCAGAGGAAGAAGCGGAGGCGTCGAGAGGTGCGAGGCACCGACGGTCGTGCAGCGAGCCCACAGCGGAGCCACGGTCACCACCCAAGTGGTTGGACTCAGTCTCTTGTTGTGATCCCCCTTTCTTCCTTCTCCAGAAAACGTCTTCCGACCCGTAGTTAGAGCTCAAGGTATCATATTGTGAGTACTGTTCTTGAGTGAACTCAGGCCCAGGGGCGGCAGGCAAGCTTTCGCATGGGAAGCAGAAGAAGGTGAACTTGAAGGAGACTGGCAGACCACGCCCTTCCCACAGAGGAGACCAATGAGAAGGTCAGAAGGAGAAACAGTGGGGCCGAAGGATGCGGGGCAGAGTGCATGTCAGGGACAGAGGGGGGCGGAGCGGAGCTGTCGGTCACCGGACACAACAGCTAAGGAACTCGGTCTTTACTGTGCAGGGGGCGGAGGAGGGGTAGATTGACAAACCTTAAACAGGGAAATGCCATTATCAGGTGACTTCCTGACTAACAGGATAATTTGTCGCTAATAATGAAAGATAATTTTAATGATCTATAACTCATATATTGGGATCCATTTATTTCTAAAAGCTGAGGGTGGTGGGTGAGTCCAGAAGCCAACCTTCCCTAGCGGAAAAGCAGACGACGGTCGCTGGCGTGAAGGCGGCTGCTCCTCCGGCTGGTGGCCGTGGGTACGTGTGCCACGGCTCTGCGTCTGAGCGCCACCTCCTGGACGCACCACCTCTTTCCACCGGAGCCCCATTCCCACGGCGTCCTGGGGCTGGCCTGCCATGTCTGTGTCTGTTTGGGTTTTTATCTTTTCCCAAATTAAAACACATTGAAATAAATTCCATATGAATTCTTACGGGGGGCCTGCTCTACGTGCACAAGGGTGCAATTCTTGATAACAACTTTCTCAAATACTCTGAGGGGACTGTAAGTGCAGGTTAGCGTGCCAGGTATTGTGGAGGGGACAAAGATGTAAATACAAAGAGCTCTGTGTCAACTAACCATTTTATGTGGTTACATGATTTTTTTTATTGTTGAAAGTATTACAGACGTCCCCCTTTTTTCCCCATCGATCCCCTCCTTCCCGCTCCCTCCCGCCTTCCCCAGCCTACTGTCCATGACGATGGGTTGTGCACATATGCATATACGTTGTAATGCAAATGGGTCCTGTGTTGTTTTTTTATCCTCACCCGAGGACATTTTTGCATTTATCTTCAGATAGAACTGGAGGGAGAGAAGGTGGAAGAGAGAGAGAAACATCGATGTGAGAGAGACACATCGACTGGTTACCACCCACACTACCCCAACTGGGCCGGGGACAAACTGCAACGGAGGTACATGCCCTTAGCGGGAACCGAACCCGGAACTCTCTGGGCCGACGCTCTAACCGATGAGCCAAACCGGCCAGGGCAGGTCCTGTGTGTTATACTGTCTCCTTAGCTCAGACTCTTTCACGTCATGATAATTCTGAAAAATAATTTCCCAGAGTTTCCAGGTACCTATGATTTCCCGGTCTCCCGGGAAATGCAGAGCTACATTGTTTATTTAACAGTTAGGAGTGGATTCAGTGGATTCATACAACGGTGTGAGGCTGGTCCAGCAAGTTCCCAGAGGGCTGCTGTTTTTAAAGAACATGTTTCAATTTCTAGAATACCGTGCTTCAGAATCTTGGTATATCATGGAATCGTTTCAAAAAATGTTTCCATGTTAGAATTCTCACTGAAATGAATTTAATGGAAAGCCTACATTTATGTGCTTTAAACATTCATAACTTTAACTCATGTACACTACGCGTTTACATGTGTGACCCGGGTGGTCCTGGAGTGGGAAGCTGGTGTAACAGTTTGACTGAATTGTCCTGTTACATAACAAGATCAAATGTCTTTGTAAAGCCCACCGTTCTTGACTGACTCGATTTTATTGACTAATATTGTAGCGTTGTGGGTACACAGTTGCAGTATATTTTTAAACAAAATGTTCAGAATGAAAACAGTGAAAGCCCCGTAACAACCATCCCGACATCCATGCTCTATTAACCTTCATAATTTTCTTTCTGCCAGACAGACTCTCAGGACCGTCCTGTCAGTGCCGTAGCTGTGACTGGATCGTGTACTATATGAGGTCATTTCTCAGTAATCACATCCTCTTACTTTCCAACAAGGCCAACTTTGTAGGGTCTTGTTTCTGGTACAGTTTCCTAAGTCTCATGGGAATGTCACTTAAATAAGACCTAAGGAAGACTTAACCAGCACAGAGTTAAAAATATTTTTTTCTTTATTGATTTTACAGAGAGAAGAAGGGAGAGGGAGAGCGAGCTAGAAACATCGATGAGAGATTGGCCACCTCCTGGGGATCAGGCCCACAACCTAGGCTTGTGCCCTGACCAGGAATCAAAGTGGCGACCTCTTGGTGCAGGGTCGACACTCAACCACTGAGCCACACCAGCCAGGCATATAAAGGTAGTTGATCATGCTGATGACTTCTTTCTGATGCTCTGATGGTAATGATACTACTACTACTATTACTATTATTTAATGAGAACTTATTATGTTCCAAGTGTTATGAGGAAAATGAGACCTGGAAAGGTTAAAGGTCATGTTCAAGGTCATGCAGCAGGTAAATGGCAAAATCCACATTCGAACCTAAGACGGTTTTCCTGAAGAGCAATTGTTCTTAACAACAGAGCTCCAGTCCCAGGTCGGTGATCTGATCGCTTATCCCTCGTGCCTTATACTTGTGTCAGGGAACATTCATAAAGCATTTCTAAAGCGCTTTCGGTATACCAGAGAGGCTCTCAACCTTGCAGGGTATTGACTCAAATCCTCACGACAGTTTGTGATCTAGACACTATTTTACATGCGAGGAAACTGAGGTTTGTCCCCGGCCCTGGTTGGTCGTGCAGGTGGCAGCCACTCGCTGTGTCCCTTTCACGTCGATGTTTCTCTCTCTCTTCCTCTCTCTCTCTCCCACTCTATCTGAACAAAAAATGGAAAAATGTCCTCGGGTGAGGATTAAAAAAAAGGGAGGGTAATTACCTTGGCTGATGTCCACTTGATCACATGGAAGATGCCCAAATGCCATATGACCGCTGTCATTTCTAAGCCTCTGTGAGGGCAAATTGATTAGTCATGACTCTAGACATCTAATGTCACATTATTTCCACAGAGCAAACATAGGCTATTTCTGCACTTTGGATGCTGTGACGTTATGTCCAACCCAGGGAGCACACTCGGGTCACATTTAGCCCACAGAAGAGGCGATGCGTGGCTCACAGGGACACATGGCTCCATTGTGATTATTTCCTTGAAGCAGAAAAAGTGATATTTTTATCAAAACCTGCTGAACACTGTTATTGCTATGGCTTTAAAGGTTAGGTTATATTTTGTTTTAAGCTGTTTATGAAATTGAGTCTTGAGGTTCTGTAATCCTTAAATCAGCTTTAATTAATCTGTCAAATCCTTTTAGCAGAATTTGTTTTAGTGTTTTTGTGCATCTACCGAATTTTCTGTAATCTTCAAATTAAGTGTGCTCACATGGCCTCATGGTCTGTGCGAATAATCTAATTCACAGTATCTCCACCAAAAAGGGTGAACCTGGATCTTTATTTTCATTTCCAGGGTGCTCTGTCCCTCTGGGTTAGGTAAAATTCATACACATCTTCTCCAACTAGCAAAAACCCCAATGATGCATTAATTGATATGAATAACGTAAGATGTAACCTGTACATGTGCCAAGATGAAGATTGGATCCTTCGCCTGAGGACAGGGCCAATAAACATTGATAAAAGCTGATACTTTTGCTTTAAAGTGGAGTCCACACAGAGGTGTTTTAATTTCACATCCAAGGTAAGTTTCTTATCACGCCTTAAAAATTCCTCAGATTTTAGTTCTGAGGTTATTCTGATAAACTCTTCCTTTATATAAAATAATAGGGACTGCAAGTCTGTATTTACAGTTAAATGTATTATATTATCCTTAAAATGATCAAAAATGGTAACGAGAAAGACAGAAAGTCAATGTACAATTTATTTTAGCTCTTTCTTCTGACATCTTAAACACACTCATGAAATTTTAATTAGAATTAAGCTTTTAAAAGATCCTACCCTTTTAGTCACTTTTCATAAATTGGTTAAACTTCAGAGATATGTGATGTTTGCCCAAATAAAGAAGATATTTCATTCATGTAAATAATATGATGACACCTTTTTTGGATCATATCGGAAGACTATGGCTCATTCGAGAATTGTTTGCGTGACTCTGGCTGGTGTGGCTCCGCTGAGCATCGTCCATGCACCAAGAGGTTGCCAGCCCAGATCCCCGGCAGGGACGTGCCCAGGTTTCAAGGCTTACTCCTCAGGGGGGTGTGCAGGAGGCAGCCCATCGATTGATGTTTCTCTCCCTTTCCCTTCCTCTCTCTCTAAAGTCAATAAAAACATAAAATAAATGAACAAATATCATTCTTTAACGAAGAGAAGAATTTCTGTGTGTATACTTGAAATAATGAGTTATGGTTTCCAGACGGAATAAAAAGGGAGTGAGGACTAGACTCGATCTCTTGAGAGGACAGGAAAGCACTGGCTAGGTCAAGGTCACGAGCGGGAGGTGCGAGAGAACTGCAGTGGGAATCTGGGGTGCAAGAACTGAATTCGTTGATTAGTTCGAACAGGGTTTTTTTTGTTTGTTTCTTTTCTATGTACAAGATCGTATCATCTGCTGATGAAGACACTTTTACTTCTTTCTCTCCAATTTGGATGCCTTTTATTCCTTTTTCTTGCCTAATTGTTCTGGCTGAGTCTTCTAATACTATGCTGCATAGAAGCGGTGAGAGTGGGCATCCTTGTCTGTTACTGACCTCAGCGGAGAAGCTCTCAGCTTTTCACTGCTGAGAACGTTAGCTGTGGGTTGGTCATCCATGACCTTTATTATGTTGAGGTACATTTCTTCTATATCCAATTTGTTAAGAGTTTTTTAATTATGAAAGAATGATGAATTTTTTGAAACAGATTTTCTGCATCAATTGAGGTGATCATATGATTTTTGTACTTTTAGTGTTGTTTATCATATTCATTGATTTGCATGTCTTGAACTATCCTTGCATCCCTAGAAGAAATCCCACTTGGTCGTGATGTATCATCCTTTTAATGTGCTGTTGAATTCAGTTTGCGAGTATTTTGCTGAAGATTTTTGCATCTGTGTTCACCAGGAATATTGGTCTATAGTTTTCCTTTCTTGTAATGTCCTTGTGTAGCTTTGATATCGGGACAATTTTGGCTTTTGTAAAATGAGTTTGGTAGTATCCCCTCCCCTTCAATTTTTTTTTTGAAGATTAATTCCTTAAATATTTTGTAGAATTCACTCATGAAGTCAGTTGGCCCCAGGGACTTTTCTTTGCTGGGATAATTTTGATTACTGATTCAATCTCTTGACTCATTAATGTTTGTTCAGATATTCTATTTCCTCATCGTTCAGTCTTGGTAGGTTGTATGTTTCTAAGAATTTTCTATTTCTTCTAAGTTATCCAATTTGTTGCTATACACTTTTTTATAGTAGTCTCATATGTATTTTTTTTACATTTCTGTGTTTGATATCAGTGGTAATGTTTCCTCTTTATAATTTCATTTCTTTGGGTCTTCTCTCTTTTTTTCCTTGGTTAGTCTTGCTAAAGGTTTGTCAACTTTGTTTATCTTTATATAAAACCAATTTTTAGTTTCATTGATTTTTTATTGTTTTCTAGTCTCTCATTTATTTCTGCTCTAATTTTTATTATTTTCTTCCTTCTGCAAACTTTGGGTTTAGTTTTCCTTTTCCTTTTCTAGTTCCTTATGGTGGAATTGAAACTAATATCTAAATAAAGTTTATGTATTACTTTAGTTTATGTGTTTTTTTGATCTAGAATATTCTTCCCTCACTTTTAAATTTCTTTATAACATTGACTCTGGAGAAATGTCAGGATTTTTTTTTTTTTTTAGCAAACTATTGTAAATTTACAGTATATAGAATTGGTTCTTCTAACCCTAGCATTTTCTATTAATTGGGAATTAGGTTTAAAACCTTATTTATATTCAGGTTAAACATTTTTGACAGCTAGTGAATCATAACAGACACATGCCAGGAAGCCCCATAATGCAAAGACTGCCCTTGGGCTCAGGTGTGACTTCCGGATTTCTCCAGCATAAAGGTGATTTAGCCCTTTACACACGTCAGTAAGTCATCTCCAGGTGACAGTAAGCAAACAGTCTGTCCCTCAGCATCCTTCAACCTAATGGTCCTCCCCCTTTAAACTTTATCCAGGAGGCGAATTTGGGCAGTTCCATGACTATTTAGGTCAATAAAAAGTCCTGTGGTCATTTCTAAGTTGCCAATCACAGTCTCACTCAGGAAACCGGCGAGGCGGCAAGAACATTTGTGCAGCGCATTTACCTGGTGCGGGGTCGCTGGCTCCCACCACTGGGAACATTCAGCCGCACCTCGGACGTGGCGACCTCGTGGTGTTACATGCATTGCCCGGATCAATGCTCGATTACTTTTCCTACATTCTGTTCTTTGCAGTCGGAATGTCTATAAAGGAGAGAGAACAACCAAATAAAATAGAAATCTAGGAGGGGCTTCTCTTTCTTCCCATCGCCCATTCACATTCAGACGAGCACCTGCAGGAGGGTCCATCCCTACCCTGTTTGCCTTTTCCCGGCGCGGGATAGTACATCGCCAGGGCGAGCCCTCACGGTGGGATCGGGCGGCGGGAGGAGCAGCAGGCACAGGCCCCGAAAAACAACCCGGAAAACATTCTCATCACGGCAGATGTCCACCAGCAAGACAAAGAAACGGAGCAGCCCTTGCCGAATGGGGAGGAAGATCGCCCTTTTGGAGGGGTGAAGGCCACCAGCCAGCAGGAAGTGATAGAGGGGGACAGGCTCCCCAAATGGTCCCTCACCTCCAGCGGGCCACACCCCCTCGGCAGGTCAGGGAAGGGTGGAGATGACGTGGAGGAGTTCCCGGGGAGGTGGGAGAAATCAGGAGAAAACCTAGGAGCTGCCGCTGGGGGTCCGTCTGCTGTCACGGGGTGCTCGCTCATCACGGCGCCCACCACGATGGGTTTTGCCTTCTGCCTTGACTCTTGCCATTTTCCACAAGATTAAAATTGTGATTTTCACTGTTTTCCCCCTTGCATTTCCCGGTGTGACTTTACTGATCCGTTTGCTGTGAGCCTTCTGGAATTTCCATCCGCCCAGTGGGTTCTGTGCCTCCAGCTTCCGCGTGGAGTTTGCCCGCACACGGGCTCTGTGCCCGTCCACAGCAACCCCACCCCTTTGCATCGAAAGTCATAGCGTTGATAAAGTCATTAAAAACAAACAAATAAACAAAATGTTCTCTGTATCTATGAGAATGTTTCTGTTCTACCTGTTCATTTTGTTTGTAGATTCCATTGTTGATAGATACGTATTCACTGCCATTTTGTTTATTCATATATTTTATTTTTTTCTTCAAAAAGACCCTTCATCATTTCATATAATAACAGTTTGGTGGTGATGAACTCCTTTAACTTTTTCTTGTCTGAGGGGGTGTTTGAGGGAATAGGTGAAAAAGGTGAAGGGATTAAGAAGTACAAATTCATTGCTAAACTGACAAACCTCAAAGGGAAAGGGGTTGGGTGGGAAGAAATAAACCAAAGAACTTATATGCATAACAATGGACACAGACAATAGTGTGGGAAAAGGCGGGAGGGGGGCGGGAGTGGGGAGGAGGGGTCAATGGGGGAAAAATGTGGAACATTTGTAATACATTCTACATTCAACAATAAAGATTTAAAAACAAACAAACAAATAAATACATAAATGATTATAATCCTTCGGCCAGCCTGAGGATTTCACCTTCCTGATCTGTCCAAGCCGGAACCTTACACTTGTCCTCGGTTGCGTGCTGAACAGTCCTGCTGCCGTTCACATCCACCATGACCTTGACTTACCGAGAACAGCCTGTGGACCTCGTGTGTTTTCATGTACTTGTCACCTTACTTCCTCAATGGAATAGTTAGTGATGCCTAGATAACCAGGTCTTCCGAGCTTTCGGACTCTCTTCACTCATCTTTCTGGAGAAAGATGTGGAATGTGGACCCAGACTCTCTCCTCTGAGGTCTGCCTGGGGAATTGCACGGACGAAGGAGGCTCTCCGCTCCCCTGAAGTGACGCCCCCGTCTTTCCTTACAGTGACGCCCCATCGCAGAGCATTTCCTCCTGTGGGTTGGAATTAATTCTGGTGTGACTGTCGCCCCTGAGGCTGCTTCTGACTCCAGATCAACGGAAACATGCGCATGGTCAGACCCCGACGGGCGTTCCACTTGGAGCCGACGGGTCGGTGCCAGCTGTCGGAGTGGGTGACGTTTCCCATCGCTGCTCTGTGCCAGCTGTGACATCTTGATCGCCTCTTCTTTCTCTTCCCTTTGCCCAAACGCACTCTCCCCTTTTCTTTCTCACATACGTTTATCACTTTCTAACGAGTATAAGATTATCGACATCATTTACTTTCAATACAACAAATATTTTAAAAATATATGTATGTACTCTTTAAACCAGAAGATACTTTTTTTTAATCCTCACCTGATGATATTTTTACATTAATCGTCAGATTGAGCAGGAGGGAGAGAGGGAGGAAGAGAGAGAGAGAGAAATATCGATGTGAGAGAGACACCTCGACTGGCTGCCACCTGCACGACCCCAGCCAGGGCCTGGGACGAACTGCAGCAGAGGTACGTGCCCTTGGCCGGAATCAAACCCAAGACTCTCTGGTCTGCAGGCCGACACTCTAACCACGGAGCCCAACTAGCCAGGGTGGGAGATGCTTTCTGTGTTCCTCTTCCTTACAGCATGGAGGACAGTTTGGGCCCAGAAGCCCGTTTTCCAATTTCCCCCAGCTCTGTTTGGAGTCTGTAGTGAAGGCCTGCAGAACTGAAGGCATGTGCAAACCCATTTTATTCTCTAAAGAGAACAAGAGAAGTGACCTATTGGGATGTAGGAGAGACTATTGGCCCTCTTCTGATGTTATTGTGTGTTCTTAATGACCACAATGTAGACCCTGGGTTTTCCCTGGAA
Source organism: Molossus molossus (assembly GCF_014108415.1). Lineage (NCBI taxonomy): Eukaryota > Metazoa > Chordata > Mammalia > Chiroptera > Molossidae > Molossus > Molossus molossus. The sequence goes on from NW_023425403.1 coordinate 4,587,559, forward strand.
AAGACCACCAAATGAACCAGACTCGATCACCTTTGGACCATCTCAGGAGTACAGAATCGTCACATAACGAGGATACAGGGTGTTTTTCTGAGTATGCAACAGATTTACGTCCATTCCACAGCTTCCAGGAGGTGTCCACAGGGTGCCACTTGTGACTGTTCCACTGACGTGACATCAGAGGCAATCCAGACCTTCTCTGCAGGCCCTCGCGAGGTCGTAGGACGGCCAGAGGACTCCGAAGGTTCCTGGTGGGGTCCCCTCCCCATGGCCTTAGCACGGCCCTGTGGGTAACTGAAGAGGGGTGGCCTCTCCTTACCTTGATCTCTCACAATCCACTTCTCCATTTCCCCCCAGTCACCCCCTTCCTGGTCACACTCCAGAATTTGTCACCAACGTCTCTGTGAGCTCCATAATCTTAACTTCAAGTTTCTCTTCCCGGAAAACAACACCTTTTCTTTCCCGTGTGCATGTTTTCCCTAACTTCCCGAGATACCATCAACTCAGTGGCCCCCCAGGAAACTCATTCATTGATCCCGCCACCTCCATACGCTTTTCCAGGAAACCCTCCCTCTTTCTCTAAATCTTACTCTGACGATCTGCCCTTGTACCTAGGAACTTGCGCGAGGCTGGACAAAGCACAGGGTCAGGACAACTCAAACCAAAGTGATGACCCCTGATCTCCAGTGGCCTTAGTGTTGTCAGTCAATGTATGACGTTTCCCTAACTGCTTTCTTCTCCTGTTGGGGTAGGCTGTTAGTCCACAGCTCTCCCCCAAACTCCCAAACCTTCTCCTCAACTCGGCTGACGGTCTTGCTCGACATTTCCCCGAGGAAAGAGAGGCCATGTGCCCTCAGCACGTCCACCCACCCGCCTGCGTCTGCATCACGCTCGCTCCTCCTTCTCGTTGCCGTGGCTGTGCTGTGTCCCGACGACGGCAACCCCCTCTTAGGCTCTGTGCCCCGCCCCTGTTATCCGCTCCAGCATCGCTCCCTCACAATCCCCGCCTTGCTGCTGCGTCAGCCACAGTCCCAAACACGCATATTGCAATAGCTCCCATCCCTTCCACGTCTGGTCTCCTTCTCTGCTCTCTCTGCAGCGCGTTCCTCAGAAGCGTTAACTCCGCGCGAGGTCTCCGGCTCCTTTACTCCTCCTCCCTCCTAAACCAACTCCGGTCAGGTCCTTGTCTCTCCGCTGCACTGGAACAGCTGGTGTGAAGGTTTATCGGAAACATCTGCATTGCCAACCCCGCGGTCCATTGTTTAGTTCTTGTCTTTAGGCCAAATTCAGTCTAGCTCCTGTTCTTCTTAAGATATGTCCTCCCCTCGGCCTCCAGAACACTGCTTTCTCTCCCCCGGCCCCGCCCCGTCTCCTTGACTGCGTCTCCGTCTCTGTTGCTCTCTTCCTCCTTGGCTCAGTATTTGTGGGCCCCACGGGAGTTAAGTCTTATCTTTGCTCTTGATACCTCTGCTTCCTCGGTGGACTCATTTTTCAGGCACCTCTGCTGAACTCGAATCTCACCTGTCCAAAGCCCAACTGACATCTCCACTTGGGCATGCGACAGTCTTCTGAACCTTAGCATGACGACTACCAAACTTAATTACACATTCCCTACGCCGCCAGTCTGACACACTCACGCCCGCCCATGCTTTTGAAAGACATCTTCGTCTTCCAGTTTCTTAGCCAAACTTCCCTTATTCTTGACTTCCTTTCACCCCATCGCCAAACCATCAGCGAACTCTGACAGCTCTTCCTTCGACATTCAATGAAAACAGTCTCACAACCACATATAATTTCCACTGCTATGACCCTTTCTCAACTCACTGTAAGTTCTCGCTTGGACTTTTGCAATTGTTTCTTCTTCTTATCGCCGCCTCTGACCTTGCCATTTTGTAGTGTATACTTCACACATGACCAGAAAGATCCTTTTGGAATGTAAATCTGATCATGTTACTACTCTGCAAAGGAGACTTCACGGGCCTCCTCCTCAAGCAGAGTGACCTGTCTGACCTCCTTTCCTTCTCTTGTCTCTGTGCTCTTCATTCCAGCCATGTGGGCCCCTTAGCTGTGCCTTAAACCACTGAGCATGGGGCGCCCCAGGACCTTTATATGTGCTGTTTTCTCTGCCTGACCTCTCTAGTCCTTCAAAATAATTCCTGAATTAGTGTGTATAGTTCATGCAAATTAACTTAGCCACACGTCAGATCAGAAAATTAAGATATCATTGGCTTCTTTTCCTTTAATTTATTCTAAATTTTCACCCCAGATTATCAATACTTTCTAATACATTTCTTTTATTCTTCAGATCTGGTGGTAAAACACTGCTCACAGAATATTTCTAACTTTTTGAAGGTCACGGAATTGGCCAATGACAGAGAAATACCTAAAATAAAGATTTCCTTTAGTCAACCCAGGACAAAAACTCTTAGAGATGTGATATTTGTGTTTAGTGATGATATTATCTTTACATAAAGAATATAGCTCACTATGTTGGCAGGCAAATTGAAGAAAGACATTGCATTTATGAGGGTGTAAAAGTAAATGTAATGTTTATTACCTGGAAATGTAAGTCTCAGCTTCTGGTGTCGCAGCCTCACAAGACACAGATGTTTTGTCACCTATTCTAGTTAATTTCTCCTTTTTTCTTTGGATTTCATTAGTTGTTTCTCAGGGTTACAGCTGTATCTTAGGAAAGAGAAAACAAGTAATACTAATTTTGATTGAAAACTTTTCCATTAGTTTCCCTAGGTGATTAAAATATGGAAAACATGAGTGTCAAATAATTTAAAGAGTTGTTTTTAAAGACAATTTTCTGCAAGTGTTAAAAATATGATGGGACCTTGACATGACCCAATAATCTGGGTTCAAGATGAAAGTTTGTTGTTAGCTTTGTGACCTTAGGAATACTTCTTAAACCCTCAATTTTCTTACCTAAAAAGTTGATAAAATTAGCTCTGGCCGGTTTGACCCAGGGATTAGAGCATCGGCCTGCAGACCAAAGAGTCTCGGGTTCGATTCCGGTCAAGGGCATGCACCTCGGTTGTGATTCATCCCTGACCTTGGTTGGGGTTGTGTGGGAGGCAGCCACTCAATGTGTCTCTCTCTCTCTCTCTCTCTCTCCCCCTCTCCCTCCTACTCTATCTGAAAATAAATGGTAAACTATCCTCGGGTGAGGATCTAAAAAAAAGTTGGTAAAATTACACCATCTCACAGGGAATTTGAGGACAAAATAGGATAAAACACAAATGTACTTTGTCATCTACAAAACACCATTACATATCTAATCGGGCAGAGTTATTAAAATACCAGCTATGGAATGAGGCTCTCACTAAAATCGTTAGCTGTTAACCTGAAGGGACTCTCAGCCCTTCGTTAGACCAGAGACGAGGACGCCCAGGCCGGGGGGTGACCTCACACTTGGAGGTGCGTCTGCTTTGCTTAAGGTTCCCTGCCTGCCCCAGGCCAGCAGCTGTCTTCCGCATAGTCTCTTAGCTAAGAGTAGTTGTTACATTTGTAAATGACAGAAAAAGTCAAAAGAATAATATTTCATCGTGTGCGAAAATTGTGTGAAATTCAAATTTCGGTGTCCATAAGCAAAATATATTGGAGCACAGCTCTACTCACCGGTTATGCGTTGTTTGGGATGTTTTTGGGTGGGAAGGCTGAGTTGAACAGTTTTAGAGAGGCCATGAGGTCCGCCGAACTGGAGTAGTTGCTACATGTCCTTGAACAGTCTGCTCCCCTCCGCAGTTCTTGGCTCAGCCTCGACATTGCTGTCTGTTGACCACTCCCCATCAATGACTTTCAAATAAGAGGATGATACGTGATCTTCAAGTCTTATACCAATCTTTTGAAAGAAATGGTAATAATTCAATCTCTGTCAGACCAAATCCTCAGTAGATTAAATCATTTTGTCAGAGTGAAAACTAAAACCAAATACCATTAGCCAATTTGCTTCCTTGCTTTTTGCCTGTGTACATACACACACGGGAGCCATAGTCTCAACCCGGCTACAACACTATCTCAATACTAGTCCAATCTGTGCAAAAGATAAAACAAAACAAAACCGAAAGAAACATACAAAGCACGCAGAGATGTTCTTTAACTTCAAAGGAAGAGAAAGGGAGAGGCATTAGACCTGGCACTGACATCGCCAGAGAAGGTTCGTTTCTGTTACAATTTTTAGAAATGAATCAATCTAATGTTTCACAAAGTAGTGTGATCCTCTAAAATTATTAAAAAAATTTTTTTCCTTTATCTGGTTCTTATGCAATGGTATTTTTAGGGGGTTCTAGTAAATAACACCACGACTGATTTAGTCTGTTGAAATTACTAATACTGTAGGGATGGTAACGCCACCGTTCTTGTATTTTTCGGAAGACAGTGTTTGCCACGAATCAAATCCTCTTAGCAGCCAGTCAACGCCTGGGTATAACACTAGGGTGACGCAGGCGGTTCTGTCTGTGACAAGCTTCCTTCTTAAGTGTCTTGGAAGCACGTGACAGTAACAAACACTCTTTGCTCTCTGCCGGCCAGTGATTAGAACTGGCTGTAACCGGCATTTTCAGACCTGCTAAACCACTGAGCCTTGGGGTCTTGGACAGTTGAAGATTTAGAAATTAGTCATTGCCAGGCATCGCCCCAAGGGGCGCTGGAGCACCCTCACCGCGCCAAGGTAGCGCTCGGGGCCTCACCAGACGGGGCGGGGGGGGGGGGGCGGTCTCAGGACCTCAGCTCTGGACACCCCAAGGGGGCTCTTGGGGTCCAAACGCGGGTGTTTGCTGTTGGCGCCAGTGTTACGTGCAATCAAAGGGTCTATTCCTCGGGCTAAATGCCCATCTACGGTAGGATACATCAGTATTCTCGGTTGATGAAAGCCACCACTGTGGCCATAGAAAACTCTCAAAGTTGATTTAAAAAAAAAGAAAAAGAAAGAAAATTAAAATCACCTGAGGCTTCTTCAGCAGCTTTCCAGATCCCAGCTTGTTTGTTTTTTTCTGAAATGGCTCTCACATTATTTTATATTATTTAATGTTTATTTAGTGCCTAACAACACTAGACAACCAATTAATTTTGATTAATAGTTTTCAGATCCGAAGTCTCCATTTTTCCAGCATTGTTTATTAGATAGATAAACCATAATACATGAGTAAATAAAGGAGTACATATTTAATTAAACTTTGCCTCATTTTAAACTATTCTTATCGGTCTAGTAATTGAAAGAGCTTGGTAAACACTGGCGTGTATACACAAAACTGTTTTACTTGGTTTTATTTTAAAAATTAAATCAAATATGCAGGTGGTTTATGTACTAGATGGCAAATAATTTACTTGATCGGGCATTTGGATATAAATCTAGCTGGATAGAAATAACACCAGATCTTTCCTGGCATATGTAAATATTTAGAAGGATTTTTTAGCAGTTTAAAAGTACTGTGATTATTGGCAACCTCGAAGAGGGTGTAGTTAAAGGTATTTTAGTATGAGTTCTTGTAAACATGCTGTAAAGAGTTGGCCCTACAAGACCTCCATTTTTTTTCTTACAACTATTCTTTTTAACTAACAAAAATGATTTTCCAAATAATTTAAAGTGATTGGCTTATAGTGAAATTTAAACTAAAAAATAAAGATCTAAAATGTAGCTGTCCAGTCATTTCAGTTTCAAGAACTGATCCTTCAAGATCCGAAACCCCACTGGGGTTTTCCCCTCCCGGCGAAGGTCGTGCTGTTCAGTTATGACATCAGAGGTTGCCTTGTGTTTCCTCCAGAAGGAATTTTCTCCCGGACCACGTCAATGCTCATTAGCCATTTTTCTATTAGCCTGAGAAACTAAGAGACTTAAAATAATCTCTGTGGATAAATGACAGGCAAGTTGACATCCACATTTACCCAACACTTCGGCTGATAGCCACTTCCTGGGGAATTTTAGGTCCACAGAAGAGACCCGGGGCTTTTTAGCTGCCAAGGAAGATTTCGGGGGAGCCAGTGTGCATGGCATCTATCAGCGACGCCAGTGGCCTGGACAGGACTGCGGGTCCAGTTATCACAGCTGATAAATACTTGTTGACTTCAGTATCAGAAGGGTTTATTGAAAAATCCTTGTCAGTAGATAAATAATATTCAAAACAAACTCTGGGGTTCAAGTTTTCATATCTTGAAATAATCCTTTGAGGTTTCCAGGTATTGAATTACATCCTTGAGTACTGATAAAGCTGGTCCACTCCTTCTGGACTATGTCAACGTTCTCAAGCAGTGTCCTTCAACAGAGCGTCTGTAGGACAGGGGTTGGCACAGTTTAGTGGAAGGTAGGACCGGGAGGGAGGATTGTCTAAGTTAAGAAAGTCTTTTAGAATTCAGATTTGGAAAAATTAATAATTAAAAACAAAGATTTTTCCTGTTAAGATTTTTCTCTTTTAGTCAGTAAAGCAGAGTGATTTTGCTGTCTTCACAGGACACAGAGGATCCCAAATGACACTTAATTGAGGTTGGGGAAGCACACACCAGGGACTTAGACTGGGTATTCTTTGGTCAAGACGGTACATATTCAGTGTTATTTTCAAAAGAAAAAACACACGTTAAAATAGCAAACCATTGCCCTGGCCGGTTTGGCTCAGCGGTTAGAGCATCGGCCTGCGGTTGGGAGAGACCAGGGTTCGGTTCCCACCAAGGGCACGTACCTCGGCTGCAGTTTGTCCCCAGCCCTTGTTGGTCATGCGGGTGGCAGCCACTCGATGTTTCTCTCTCTCTCTCTCTTCCTCTCTCTCCCTCCCACTCTATCTGTACAAAAAATGGAAAAATATCCTCGGGTGAGGATAAAAAAAAAAAAAAAGCAAACCATTGAAACAACTGCCTACTAAAAGTGAGGCAATACATCACAGTCCAACCCAATCCAACCCAATCCAACCCAACCCGACCCAACCAAACCAGATACTGGAAGGAAGAACCTTTGCATTCCAGTCCTGGCCTCATGACTCACCGTCTGATGACTCACTTTCTCAACTATAAAATGGGAATAACAGCAACCGCTTTGTATTCTTCACGCTGTTATATCTCGAAGAGGATGACTACCCTCCCCCAAGTCCATTGCAGCCGGTGATATAGGACAGGGTTCCCGTGGGCAAATAGTGAATGACTCTCTCTAGCTCAGTTCCAACCTGCATACTTTCTGGACGCCTCCCACACACCCCATAGTCCAAGGCCTCTCCCGAGGGCCTCCCCTTACCTTCCTGTAAGTCTCCACTGCCCTGCTCTTTAAGGCAGGTGGGTGACTCAGCGATGATACCACAGCCACCCTGACTGAGACAGTGCCCAGGTGGGTGACTGTGGAGCCTTTTTGAACACAGACCTGGAAGGAGCCCTCCACGTGACAGCAAAACACGACTGTGTGCTTTGTTTCTCTCTCAACTCCCTCCACCATCCCAGTGACCTGTTCTTGAGACGGCGTTTAACCCTCATTTTAACTCCTGATTTAAACTACACTTACGTTGACCGCTGCCCAGGTGCCCTGAAGGAACAACATTCATGTCCATTGAAAACTGTCTTATGTATCCACCACTACACGGTGTGAAATAGAACAATAAATTTAATTCTATAAAATTAATGTCATACAGAACTCGCTTTGTTTTTTAGAAGTTTGATGTCAGATGTGTTATTTAAAAAACGGTTTACGTGAAAAGAACCTCACAGAGAATGTGTTAGAAACTGCAGAGGAGAAGGCTCTGGCTTCTAAGACACGAGATTATGAACAAAGTTGGGAAAGAATCTGCTACATAACATAATGGATGGAATAACGAGAATGAGAAGAGATACAAAGTCGGAGGGGTAGGCAGGGTAAACCACACAATAACTGGATATATTCATACATACATGCTTGTGTGTGTGTGTATGTGTGTGTGTGTAAAAGAAAAATATTCTAAAGCCAAAGAACTGCTGAAGATGAAATACTGTACTCAGGTAAAAACAGCTCTCAAGCAGCTCTGTTGATGTATGACTTATGGACTATGAATTAGCTGATTTATAGAGTTCTGCAACACCCCACACGGCCGACCTCCCATGATCACATCAGGTTCCCTGGTGCCCATTAAACACACTCGTTAGAAACCTCATCCTTAAACCCTCACTTCCACACCCAGCCCCGGCAAGTACTGATTTGCTTTCTGTCTCCATCAATGTGCCTTCACTATGTGCAGAAATGGAATCGTACACTAGGTCGTCTTTTGTGTCTTGCTGCTGTCATTTAGCACAATGTTTACTGAGGTCCTTCCATTTGGTCACATGCGTGTGCTGGTTCCTCTTGGAAATAAGGAAGATATTAGACATTTGGGGGCAGGCAGGAGTGTTCAGGCTTGAACGTTCTTCATAATATTCCTCCCAAAGAGACAGTATTGAAACCTAAGAAGACTGAGCCTCACCCTGAGACGAGACTTGTTTTTCCTTCTCGGAGATCTGATGGCTCTTCTCTGCTAGGCAGACAGTTAAACAGGAAAGGTGGGCTAGTCCCTTTATTTTAGTCCTAACGCGGGCGACGGTTCTGTTTTCGGTGACCCTGTGACGTTAGTCTCATTGGCCTTTTCCGAAGGTTTTCCTGTGTCAGTTGTGCCTCTGTGACCTGCTGCTCCGAGGTAAGGGAGCTGAGGATGGATGGAGACGGGGAAGACAGAGGAGAAGTCCCTCTTCGCTCACCCAGAAATGCCCCTTCAAAGTGCAGCCCCCAAACCAGGGCATGTGCACGATCGGAGCTGCCTGAGCTCCGCCCCGAATTCTGCCTGGTGACCAGATCTCCAGGCTCGGCCCCAGGCGACACACTGCCCTGGCAGCACGCTCCCCACTTCTACCAGCCTCCGCCTCCCTCCCCGCCCTGCCCCTGGCAGCATGCTCCCCACTTCTATCAGCCTCCCTCTCCATCCCCGCCCTGCCCCTAGCAGCGCTCCCCACTTCTACCAGCCTCCCTCTCCCTCCCCGCCCTGCCCCTGGCAGCACGCTCCCCACTTCTACCAGCCTCCCCCTCCCTCCCCGCCCTGCCCCTGGCAGCACGCTCCCCACTTCTACCAGCCTCCCTCTCCCTCCCCGCCCTGCCCCTGGCAGCACGCTCCCCACTTCTACCAGCCTCCCCCTCCCTCCCCGCCCTGCCCCTAGCAGCATGCTCCCCACTTCCACCAGCCTCCCCTCCCTCCCCGCCCTGCCCCTAGCAGCACGCTCCCCACTTCTACCAGCCTCCCTCTCCCTCCCCGCCCTGCCCCTGGCAGCGCTCCCCACTTCTACCAGCCTCCCTCTCCCTCCCCGCCCTGCCCCTAGCAGCGCTCCCCACTTCTACCAGCCTCCCCCTCCCTCCCTGCCCTGCCCCTGGCAGCGCTCCCCACTTCTACCAGCCTCCCCCTCTCTCCCCGCCCTGCCCCTAGCAGCGCTCCCCACTTCTACCAGCCTCCCCCTCCCTCCCCGCCCTGCCCCCAGGGGAAGGACAGGTGGCAGGGGCTCTGGAGTTGATTTCCACCAGGTGTGGCTTGGGGGACACAGTTTAATTTCCACGTTTCTGTTTGCTATTTGTTCTATTATTTTGTGACGTATCTCGTGTGGATAGCATGTACTCACTCCATTCCGTTGACATTGAGCCCAAATCATTAATTAGGAAGAGAAAGTCTCCTCCTTCACCCACGAGACATAAATTCACTTCCCCAGCACGCACACCTCCCGGCACGCACCCCTCCCAGCATGCACTCCTCCCGGCACACCTCCTGGCACGCACGCCTCCCAGCCTAACTCACCAACTATCCTAATTTGATGCGTTTCAGTGTAAGCCGCCATCAGTCAGACTGCTGTGTATACAGTTGCCACTGGAATACGTTCTTAGGTAAAAATAACCAATCACTGATACATTACAGTTGATTTAGATGTCAATTTTTTTTCCAAAAGAACAAATTATAATGGATTGTTATTTATTACAGTTGGACTCTATGAAGCCTTCTATTAGCTTCTAAAATACCACTCGAGGTTATGGCATAGTAGAAACAGATTTTCTGCTGCAGACTTATACATATCTGTACACACAAATTTATCATTAAAACTTAAAGAATAATATTTTTTCTTTTTTCTTTTTTTGATACGTGGCCCTGGTGGGAACCGAACCTGGGACTCTCTGGTCCGCAGGCTGGCGCTCCTACCGCTGAGCCAAACCGGCCGGGGCCTTAAACAATAACATTAAAAATAATTAAAACGTACTTTGATTTACAATTGGTGAAACTCTTCACTCGCATGATTTCATTGAACTAGGAAGAGTCTCTACAACCTTCAAATGTATAATGCTGTGCCCGGTAGTCTGGATATTGTTGCAGACTTCGTAAACTTCTTGGGAATCCTTAATGTAAAGCAACATAAAAGAGGGTTATGGTCATTGATGAGCCATAGATAGATGCGTGTTGCTCCGTGATCGTCGCTGTATCTGGGTGCTCTCGAGGGTCAGGGGAGAAGCTGCTGGTCCCCGGAAGTCCTTCTCACTCTGTCTGTTCAGCTCAGTGAGTTCAGCGCGAGTTGACGGCGCGGAGCAGGGGGCTGCAGTTTCTGGGCCTGGTCTTCTAGTCGAGTCTCACCTGCAGGATCCATAGGACCCCCCAGGTTGAGCGCTGACAGCCTCATTAAGCTTCAGCATCTGACATGATGTTCAATAGTTTAGTGGCAAGGGGTGATAAAAGATTGAGGATAAACATTGTCAAACAGTTAAACATGGTTCTGGAAATAACGTGGAAGGCACTCAGACACCAGTCAGTGTCCCTTCTTTCGGAATAAAGTAAGGGGCAGCAGGACACCTTTCGTTCCGTTCTGTTTGATTGTGAGACACGTCGGCATTTTTGTCCTAATCCCCGAGCACACACAGTGTCCCCTTCAAATCAGGTGGATGGTTCAAAATTCACTATAAGCCGCCACATTTGGTCATTCTTAAATATTAATTTTTATGATTAAGTTTTTAATAATCAATAAACCACTGAAATAATAAATGCTGTTTTTTTCTGATATGTTCTTACTAATTAAAGTGCAACTAGAATCGCGCCTAGCCCTGGCCGAGTAGCTCAGTCGGGTAGAGCATTGTCCCGATACACCAAGATTGCGGGTCAATGCCCGGTCAGGGCACAATCAAAAATCAAGCAGTGTGTATGTGGATGAGTGGAACAACAAATCAATGCCTCTCTCTCTCAAATCGATCAATAAAAAGAAAAAAGATACCTTCCTAGCTGTCTTTCCTTTATTTTTCTAATGAATGTTTATTGCAAACCTATTATCTGTCACATGTGGTGCAAAGCTTTAAAAAGATAAGGACAAATAAAATGCAGGTCACGCCATCAAAGATCCTTGATTTCAGGAAGATTGAAGGAAAAAAACCTTGGGAACTATGGATTTGTTGTTTTGCTGAAGATAGAACTGCCTTCATAGTGAGAATATCAAATTAATTTCTATGAAGTTGAAAGCATAGTGATTGATACGGCGTAGTCACGATTCCATGGGAAAGACTGTCAGATCTTTATTTTATTGTCACTATCCAACGAGATTAATTTTTTTCAAGTTACTAAGTGCTACGCTCTGTGCTGGGTTTCAGGGGCACAGAGGGATCAAGACAAAGACCTGGTCCCTGTTCTTACAGGTCTTACTTCCAATAACGGAGTCAGATTAACATCAAGAAAATAGAAAAATAAACACAAAAATCACCATGAGCAATAAGGCTGAATGCAATGCCCCAGCAGGCGGCCATGATATTGGGGCAAGGGTAGGGAAACTCACTGAGGACTGGGAGTTTTAGGTGGGATTTGCATTGAAATGTCTCTCCCTCTCCTACCTGTGAACTATTGTTACATGAGAATGTAGTTGGGGTCTGTTATCAGCTGAGCTGAATTTTTAATGAGTAGGGGAATCATTTCTCTTGTCTTCCTTATCTTACTCCCCGGACGCTTCTCTATGCTACACACCCCACATTCTTTATGTGTATATTATGTAAGTTGAATACATTATGTTCTATGACATCTAATTCTGTAACATGTGTTATATATATAACTTGTAGTCACTAAAGAGCTGCTAACTTGCATCGTGTGCGTGTGTGTGTGTGTGTGACTCTGGTTATTTAGAGATTACTCCTCACACCTCATTCCCCCCAGAACCGCGCACAGTGCTTACCCGTGATGCTAGGGACAACGGACGTTCACAGCACTGGCGTTTCTGAAACCTCATTCAGCTGACCTGGCTCTGTAGCCAGTAGTCCAATGTTAAGCACCAAGATAAGACTATCCCATTGGATATTAAGACATAAATATGCAGATGAGACCTTTCACGTTTGCATAAATTTGAGCCTTTCAAAGTACTTGGGGCGCCCAAACCTGTGGTGTTTCAGTGCGTGTCTGAACAATCGCTCTGCTGGAGATTTGCGGACCCAAAGATCTGATGGGAGGAGGGAAGACACTCATGACCGGTGAGCAGCGCTGACTCTACTAGAAACAAGCCAGAAGTGTGGGTTTTGGAAAAACTTTGTTCTTATGAAATTGGCTACAATTATTATAATAATTTACTATTTATGTGTTTAGCCCTAACAATAATAAAGACTTGGCAATTTATATAAATCCTATCCATATTTTCTAAAGCTGTCTATTGCCCTTCTAAGTCTCACTTTCCAATGCTGTTTTTGATCAACTTCTGGGCACAGCAATGTGCTGTTTCTCCCACATCCGCCATCGGACTGAATGGGACCCTCTGGGTGGGAGCCCAGGACATAGCACGAGGCATTACCCTCAAATCTTCCTTCTTTATTGCCCCTCTGTCCAAGCGATCTAAATTCTAGCAACCACACGCATGTTGAATTTATTTTGAATAGGCCCTTCTCAGGACCTCCCTCTAGCAGTCGGTACTTTGATTAAGTTGTTCTCCCTCTCCTGGCTGTTTCTAAGGGCCTGCCAGCCAAGGCCCAATATGCCTTCGACTGCCCTTGAATTACCTTTCTGACGGCGGATGTGGCTCTTCTCTCCTAAGCAGCCTTTCAATGAGCTCATCGTCTTGAAGTCCAAGTTCAGCCTCTCCCTGCATAGCGCACAGGGCTCTCTGTGACGCAGGTCCTCCTCCGCTTTTCTTCCCCCTCCCAAGACACACACACACACACACACACACACACACACACACACACACTCTCTCTCTACTGGAAGTTATATCACATGACTTTCTCTTTTTTTTTTTATCCTCACACGAGGACATTTTTGCATTTATCCTCAGATAGAGCAGGAGGGAGAGAGGGAGGAAGAGAGAGAGAGAAACATCCATGTGAGAGAAACACATTACTGGCTGCCACCCACATGACCCCAACGGGGGCCAGGGATAAACTGCAACAGAGGTACGTGCCCTTAGCGGGAACCGAACCTGGGACTCTCTGGTCTGCAGGCCGGCGCTCTAACCGCTGAGCCAAACCAGCCAGGGCTATCACACTACTGTGAACTCCACACTCTCTCTCACCGTTAGGCCGTTTCTCACCCTGTTCCATCCCCAGTCAGTGCTTCCACGGACCCGCCCCTTTTCCTAGAACCCGAACCGGAAAACTTGTTTCTTTTGTTGGAATCACCCACATACTCTTCGGTTTACATGGCTGCCGTCTGAGGATCACTTCACCCACTCAGGGTAAGGCCGTCTGAGGGCTGGCCTCTGCCTGGGTCACTGTGGGAACCACAGCACTGGCAGGAGGCCTGTCTGATGCACGCCTCGCTCATCACTGTCAGAAACGTCTCACTGAAGATGGACTTAGGATTCCTCCAACACACAGACTCTTGGGAAAACCAAGCCAAGCGTGTGGGGGCCGGGGCTGGAGAGGCACAGGGTGTGGATTTTCAGTGACGTGCGTGTCCCAACTCAGGCGGTCTGCTGTGCATCGAGGTGGCTGGAGGACCCGGCTCAGGAACCTCCGTTGAGCTCCGGGCTGTTCTCCTTATTCTAGCTCACAGCAGTGGTGATGTTTGAAGTTCTGTCCCCTGTTGTTGCCCGTTCGTTGATATTTAAGAAGAACTCAGGGAACAGCTTGCGAAGGGCAGTACTCATTCCTGCTGAGAAGCAGAGAGAATCGTCTGCTAAGCAGTTTCAAAGGTTTCTGCCGGAACCTTAACAGCATGATTTTAACTTCTCGGTGCTCAGTGAGTCAACATCGGTGTGCTTTGTATTAACGCCTTATGCTGGGACATTGGATCCAGAGGTAAAATGGAGTTTCCTTTCCTGAAAAGTTGTCAAGCCAAGACTCACAGTCCACGAACAAGAACCAGTGGGTGAGAACCCTTGTGAAGTGTATACCTGGGTGGCAGCTTGCTTTCCCCTGTTCTTGGGTACCAACGCTTACTTCCTTGAGGTTCCGTTTACATCTACTTGAGTTCCATTTCATTCTATTTTCACCAAATTGAAGCTGTAGAACCAAGCTCCTTCACTTGACTTAGACTGTTTAGGAACCTGGGAAGTACTATTCAGAATTAGTATTTCTTACCTGAACAAACTTTTAAAATCATTGACATTTGATTGTGAGGAAACAGGAGTGCGTGTAAAGCTTCTAGCACTGGAAAAACTTGTGTAATTTCTAGTTTTAAGAAAGTCACGACCACCTTTTTTTTATGCTTACGGATTCTCTGAGCCGTTCAAGTCAAGTGTCCGGAGTAGCCGCCTGGGCACTGTGACAGTTTTGGTGCAACGAAGGCAAGGGGTGGTCAGGATGCGTTACCAATGACGCTGCTAGCAACCGAGACTATGTAATAACTAACGTACCATTGGTATAATGGTAATCACTTTCAGATCATTCAACAAGAACTGCTTCCTAATCAAGACAAGGGTATATTTAAAGGGAAAATTGGTACGAAAGGATGAAAGATACAGGATTTACAGCAAACCATTTTAAACTGAAATCCAAAGATTAGCAACAGACTCTTTTGCAAGGGATTTATTGGGGGAACACCCCAATACCTTAGCATTATTTTTTCTTCTGAATATGATCCATCGCTTTTCAGTCCTTGGGGTATGTCACTGGGGCCGGAACTCTCTCAGGAGTCAGCTCTCTCGTGACCTTTCTGGTATTGCCTGCTTGAGTCCGAATGGAACGATCCCAAACAGGCTCTGTTTTAGGGGATTTGGCCCTTCGCTTCCACACCTAAGAGAACCAAGAACTGAAAGAAGCTGAAACAGGAGAAAGGCGGTCAAACCATGCTTTTGATTTTTCAGAACCTTCTGTTTCATTTGCGCGGAAGGAGTTGAGGATGACCGTCATCTGCCGGCCATACATGTAACACTGCACACAGATACTTTCTTTGCCTAGTAACGTAGCGCATCCCTGACTGTAACTTCGTTTCAAAGGGCAAGGTCGGGAAGATTTAGAGGGGTGAAAATCTGGACCTCCGATAGCAGAGCAAAGGTGTCATAAGCGTCACGATCCCATGGGCTACGAACCTGGGCAGAGCAGATGAAGGTCAGCTGAGTTGCTCTGGAGATCGGAAGGTCAGGAGGTGGCACCAGGCGTAGAGTCACTTCTTGTAGACAGTGAGCAAGGTGTTTCCCCCCTCAGGGGGTTGACCTCCATCAGGGTGTTTCAAACGTTTTCCTTTTCTTGTCTGTCTTCCCTTGTTTTTTAGGAGCCGTGGTCCTTTATATTTGTCATCCTAAGCTGAATGTCAATTTCAACAAATATTCATTTATTCTGTCACTCAACAAATATTTACTGAGTACCAACCACAGGCCGGGCACAGTTCAAGGAGCTGGTACATGGCACAGGACAGGGATCTCAGCAGAGACGGTGCGGTGGAGACCGAGCTGGGGGGCAGGGCCCTGCCTCCTTGGACGACCCCTGAGCCCGGCAGCGGCCCAGACCATTCTCCCCAGAATCCTCGATTTACAGAAGCACCGTTGGGAAAGCACAGAGGCCTCCTTATCTTCCCGATAACCCATGGTTTGCGAACAGAGGGAACTCAGGGAGTAGCCATTGCCTTGGCCGTCACACGTGCGCCCACAGCCTGGGCCTCGGTGTGCAGGAGCACCCCGTCACGGCCGGCACCTAGCTGCCACAGTACCCCCGTGAAGAAGAAAGAGGCCAAGGGGTCACGTTTTCACTTTAGTGGGATCTTTGCCTTTCTTGGGCTTGGTGCTGAGGTTCATTTCTGTTTCCCTGGAGAGCGCACCGATGGCCAAGGGCCGCCTTTGTTTCGGAGGCTGTGAAGGAACTCTCGTCTGTCTGTCGCAATTTTATTGAGCGAGTAAGGGTGCTGTGTCGAGGAGCCACTGCACACATCCTGTCTGATGCCTGGGGGGTTAAGCGGATTTGTCATCTGGGCACGAGCGAGAGAGGAAGAGAGAAAGGGGCTGCTGCCGTTCTGAATTTTCAGGGAATTGGGACAATCGACAGTTAAACTGTACAACCACATCTCTCTGCTGCCAGTCAAAGATAATTTCTTCTGCTTCCTTTGATATGAATCCGCCAGCGGTTGTAGCAGGTGTTTTCCTTTTATTCTTAAGGGAAAAAAAGATAGTCTGTGAACGCACATGAAGCTTAAATGATTTAAGTCCTGGTTAGAAAGTTGATTTGGAAATCTAATGGTTATCATTACTGTGTATTTCAATAATATTTCATTTCCCGCACCTGCCTCCTAGAGCCTTCTCCATCACGAAGAGCAGTTGGGGAGAAACACCGCGAAGCTCGTGTGTGCAGACCGTCTGAGCAGCTACGAGCCAGGCGGGGCTGAGCCCGGTGGGGAGGCTGCAGTTCCGCCCCGATGATACCCGGCTCCGCACCTTTATTCTCTTGGTGGTTTTAAAAAGACCCGATCTTTTCCATTCTGCCAACTTAACATCACTCTCATCCGATGTGTAGCCCAGAGCTGGGATACCGAGTCTCCTTTCTCAACCTCCCCAGCAATCCTTCATCCCAACTTAATTCTCCTCCCTTCATATTGCAGGGAAATGTAACTTTCTACCCCCCGCCGGGTTGCTCCCTCGTGTTACCATCGTAACTAGTTATTCATATTAATTAAAGGAAAGGAGCAAAGGGAGGCCACACATTATAAGCAGGTCGTCTGGGCAGCTTCACCAGGAAGCTACAGCTTCACACTTCCCGGGAACCACCTGTCCATTCCCTACAGATCACTGGGGGAAGGGGTCCAACAAAGGAGGAAATGGGTACATGAGCATTGAAGTTGGGGTGACGTAGGGAAAGTGCTTGCCTGTCAGTCTAACCTGGGAAAGATCACTGGCTGGAGGGGTGAAGCAACTGCAAGAGTGTGACACCATGAAGGGCAAATTCCCAGACACGAAGAATTCTCTCTCTCGCCCCTCGCACTCCTGTGTCTTTCGTGCTTGGTGACCTGCACTCAGCCACCATGTGACCCCAGGAGCCACTGGCCATGCAGACCCTACACAGAGTGGACTGCAGCTCGGAACCCATCTGACCTAGCCAGATGCTGGACTGGACTGACTTTTGATATGGAGCAGAAACTCCGGGCACTGGCTTTAACCTTTGCTCTGCTGAAGACAAAAGGGACTTTTCCATGGCCAGACGGAGGGAGATGGGGCCTTTGAAGGGAACGTCAGCAATACATCTTCCACGATACCACATTCTCCCATGGGGGCCTCAGGAAATTCTTATACCCAGGACACCCCAAGAGCTCCACTCCCACCAGCAACAGGTGGGGACACAGAGGACTCTCCACCCATAACACTAGGAATGAAAAGAATACAGAAAAGAACTGTAATTGACCTTCTTATGAGATTCTCAACTACATGTGCATGTGCTGTGAACAGGAAGTGGTGTTTCTCTGCTGCTCCTGGGGAAGAGAGGCAGGCAGCGGGTGGAACATCAGTACGCCCTTCTGGGCTCCCTTCCCGGGTCCACAGTGCTCCCTCTGGGCTCCCTTCCCGGGCCCACCAGTGCGCCCTTCTGGGCTCGCTCCCTTCCCGGGTCCCCTCTCCAAGGAGAGGATGCCACCTCTCCCCGCTGTGCGCGACTGGGGGCGCTGAGGAGCACTGTAGTGGCCTGCCTGTCCAACTAAGGTTCTTCCCCTTCCGGAGACAACTGCTAGTGTTTCTAAGTGGGTTCAAGCCTGGCACTGGTTCTGCCGTCAGTGGGACCAGCACCTGATTCCGCAGACGGACACTGGACAAAGCACATTTCATAACTGCATTTGGTTTCATCTGAAATATTTCTAGGGACTTTGACAAAGGAGTGGTTTATTCAGAAATCAGGGGGTAAACACAGCCTTAGAATTGTAACATGAACATGGGGGGGGGGGTGGGATTAAGAAAAAGTCATATAAGAACATCACCACTAGCAACACTCTGGAGCTGTTTCCGCCTGTCTCCCTGCCTGGGAAATGTATGCATTTTGCTCCACTCAAGTGATTTTGAGCTCCATTTGAAAAATCACTTTTAGAGTCTTTTGGGTATTTTCTGCGGTGATAGAAATTTGTTCTTTTAATTTAGAGGACTGTCCAAAACACAGAACTAGCCCAGTGAATAAGGTGAGTGATCATGATGGGTGGTACTAATTTCATTTAAAAATAAAGGGAAATGGAAAAGATTCCTCCCTGTGATGTTTCACACTATAGCATTAGTGAGCTAACACTACCCTGACAACATGTCTCTATCCCAAGGCTGACTATAGAGGGTATATTTTTTCTCTTCTCGTGCAGGTTCTGTGGATTGTGGTTTTATTTAGTTTGCATGGAATTCTGGACCCAAGCAATGCAGCTGGGGCTGGTCCCCCAAGCTTCCTGCGATTCCAGTTCACTTCAGACAGATGATTCATCCGTCAGCTAAAGGTGATTCAATTGTGCTTTTGCTTTGCAGAATACTTACAGCAAAATAGCCCCTCTAGTAATACCAACATTGAAAAAGTCTGTGGAAATGTTAACTGATCTGGAGCTGCGCCAACTAGACGCTAGGCTCAAGCCCAGGTGGTACCTGCCAGTGTTTTGGTCTCTCCTAGAACCTGGGTTCCATTCAGGTTGCTTGATGATGAGAAATGAACATATTGCAAATCAGCAGGCAGGGCTGCCTCCAGCTACCCTGGCTCGGCCTCCTGGCCTGGCCGGCTTCGTTTTCACTTTTCTCCCCCAAGTTCACACTTAAGGCACATTTAATGCTTGTGTGACCACCACCCATTTCCTGTTATTGTGTTTCTTTTTATAGGCTGCCCTCCTTAGACCTCTTATCTTTTCATCACCTCCCACTCAGCTGAGATGAATTGGCCAGAAGCAGGGAGGGCTGGAGGGAGCTGGGAATCCACAGCACTTAGCACTGGCTTGTGGCTTATGGTCGCAAGTGCAGTCCTGAATGGAACGTTTTCAATTTCAAAGAGCTTGTTTTTCTCTCCAAGCCTTTTTTTTTTTTTTTTTTTTAAACCTAAGTTGGGACCTTAATGTGTCCACAAATCTCTTTTACATTATTTTTGGCTAAAGCCAGAAACAAATTGTGTTGAAAAATATTATGAGAACACCTCTCCTTCTAAGATTTCTAGCCCAATATAGTAGACTCCAGAGGTTTGGATTATTCAGAAAAACCTTAGGAAAACATCTACTGTTTCAGATCATCTGCTAACTCGACCGCCAACGCCGACCCGCTGAAGGTGTGCTCATCCGGAATGCAGGGAGTCTAAACCCCACGGGTGTGCTCTTGGTAACACGGCTGAGAACACGTCATGGTTGTGGACATTTCTAAGGCCCGTGTATATTTGGCAAGAGGCCTACTCTGACATGATTAAATATGAGGTATATGAGTGAGTTAACCTGCCTGTTCCATAATAAAAAACAAAAAAACCCACATTTTTTTTTTATCCAACTCAAGTCATTTTGAGATTCATTATTTAAAAACACTTATTTAACTAATGGAAACTTGGATTCTTAAGTTTGGAGGACAAGCAATGGTGGCAGTGAATTCAACAAACACTTTCCGAGAATCTGCTCCGTGCTGGGGCCGTGGTAGGTGCTGATGAAACATGCCGGCCGGGCACAGGCCCCTGCCGTTCAAGACGCCCGTCTAATCAGGTAGGCAGTCGGGCAGACACACACCGTCAATGCAACTGTGCTGTGACTAACACAATTACGCGGGGGGCTCTGTGGGCACAGAGACCGGCACCTCCGATGCGGCAGGTGACACCTCAGGGAATGTCCTCTGCGGGAAAAGGGTCAAAGATGCGGACACAATGAATTGCAGGAGCTCTGTCACGTGTAGGATGATACATTCGCAGGCCGAGACTGTCATGTCATGTGTCTCCTCTGACCTCGCACCCGTCTCGGACTCCGCTGTACGGGACGCAGCAGACGCTCGGGGCCCAGGCTTGTCCTGTGCACCGTGGGGACAGGGAGAGTGTTCCCAAAGATGCGCTGTGTTAACACACACGCAGCAGGGCGAGCACTGCTCGGAATATAGTCTCTCAGAGATGTGAACTATCACTGAGCTACGTGTGCACGCTGCCCGTTCTTACCGATCATGCCGCGTGGCAAAAGGCAGGGCGGTTGATCAATTCATCCCTTTGTTCCAAATATTTATTACACACTTACGATGTGACAGGCATCAGGGATTCAATAGTAAAGAGGACAGGTGCCCGCTCTCATGGAGCTTGGAAGTCCAGTGCTGAGATCAGGGGGGTGGCGGGAAGGACTCAATCATCCAACAAATAATATCAATTCAGAGATCATCAAGCACCGGAAGCGTACGGCAAGGCCGGGGGTGGGGGGACAGGTCACGGGGTTGCCATGGTTGAAGCCTTCCGGGAAGAGGTGGTCATTTGAAGGTTCCGGTGGAGTCAGCCTGGTAAAGACCGGAGGCAGGGACAGGCTTCACCTGACCCAGACCAGCCAGAACAGCGCTGGGTTTGCAGCACAGAGACTGAGGACCAGCAGGGGCTGAAGAGACCAGCAGGGGCCGTTCCCACGGCCCAGCAGAGGGGATCAGAAACCCCAAGTCCCTTCCCAGGGTTACGGCAAGTCTCTTCGGAAGGGGGCTCAACGTGTCAGTCTTGCCAAAGCTCCGCCTTTGCCCCCTCTGCCACCAGGCATTTGGCTAAGCCTGACCCCCAAAC
Source organism: Molossus molossus (assembly GCF_014108415.1). Classification (NCBI taxonomy): domain Eukaryota; kingdom Metazoa; phylum Chordata; class Mammalia; order Chiroptera; family Molossidae; genus Molossus; species Molossus molossus. Next base: position 4,608,608 of record NW_023425403.1, read on the forward strand.
TGTCGCTGGGTCCCTCATGCTCCTCTGTCCCCGTCAAAGGACGAGGACCCCCTGAAGCCCAGACACTATGGGCATGGTGTCCTCACTCTTCTTTCTAAACTTGGGCTGCCTTCATACCTTGGTAACTTCCCGTGTATCTAATAGCGCAGCTTTTATAACAAGCATACGTGTGAAACTTGTCGTATGTCCTGGGCACTGAATAGGACTCCGTGGTTAACACGGCGAAAAGGACACAATTCGTGCTCAAGGGGCTCAGGGCCGAGAGGGATAACGTCAGACGCTGAGCGGTGAGGGGAGTGAGCGGGGATGGCACCGACGGGCAGCTCCGGGCCGGGTCCAGGCCTTTCAAAGCTGGGGTGAGTGGGGTTATCGGGCCAAGACAATGCCCGGGAGAAAGTGGGGGGGGCAGAGGCCGTTTTCAGGCAGGATGAGAAGTCCTGAGAAAGAGTTCAGGGGTCAAAGCACACAATGAGCCCGGCTGGTGTGGCTCAGTGGTTGAGCGTGGACCCTGCACCAAGAGGTCGCTGGTTCGATTCCCGGTCAGGGCGCATGCCCAGGTTGTGGGCCTGATCCCCAGTGGGGGGCGTGCAGGAGGCAGCCAGTTGATGTTTTATTTCATCAATGTTTCTTTCCCTCTCTCTCAAATCAATAAAGAAGAAAATAAATAAATAAAAGCACCCAATGACTGCTGGGAAGAAAAGTAGTTCAGTGCGACCTGAGATGCTCCTTAGTGCGATTCACATTTTTCTGTTGCTGTGACTCCTTTAACCCTCTGCCGACTTTCCTTTCTTCAGAACTTGGCTTCTGTCATTGGCTGTGACTGCCGCTGTCCACATCGCTTTGAAAGGCTTTGACAATCTACTGACTCTGAATATTGGTCTCCGCATGTGTAAAATGGGGTACACATTCCTATGTCATGGTGAGGTTGTGGGAATTAAATCCACCTCATGGGGCGGATTCAAAATGAATCCATACCTGTGGGGATGAATATGGCTGGCCAGCAGAGACACTGACAGATAGAGCGTCTACCAATATTTGATCAACAAATATTAATCAAGTTCCACTCTTCAGTTGTTTTCATTTTTTAAAAATATTTTTTAATTGATTTTTAGACAGCAAGGAAGAGAGAGAGAGATAGAAACATCAATGAGAGAACATCGACTGGCCGCCTCCTGCATGTCCCCCACTGGGGATCGGGCCCACAACCTGGGCGTGTGTCCTGACCGGGTATTGAACCGGCCACCTCTTGGTGCATGGGTCGACGCTCAACCAGTGGGCCACACCAAAGTTGCTTTTAAAGGAACATATTGATTGCTTGAATTCCTCAAAACGCTAACATGGCTACCTATTGTATTACTCACTGAAGAGGTTCTCGTTCTTTCTGTGTTTTCCATAAACTCTGCGTAGCGTATTCCCACTCTTGTTCACACCGCGTTCAACCTTCTCCACCGAAGTCTGCACATCACTCCCTCTGGAAGTGCCTGCCTCCTGTGGACCAGCCCTCTCTCTGGCTGACAAAGTCTTAGTCGCCGTATTTAAAAAGCCCCTTCCTTCCTTCTGTATCTTCACAGGCAGTTTTCTGTGACATGTGATGGGAAGGGAAGTTGTGACTTCTCCTGGAATATAGCCTCTTTGAATCTGACACTCCACCAATCAGCTCTGGTAAGTCTTTCCTTTTCTGAAAAACGAGATTGAGATCTATTTATCACTTTTCTCTATTCTCTATTTTTGATGATTAAAACGAATAATACCCCTAGAGATATTTTTCCTATTTCCATTTTTTCCCCCCACCAAGTCTTTGAGGAAATAAAAAATTAAGTGAGGTTGCGTTGGGCCCAAGTTCACTGAACACAGACCTGTGAAGTATTGTCATGTTCACACCCCCAGGAAGCTTTGTGGTCGAGAGCTTGGTGTTGAATTTCCTGGTTTTCCGGATAGCCTGAGGCAGATGAGGGACAGACTATAAATCAGGACCATTCCAGGATCTACGGACCTGGAAACTAGCTAAAATCAGCATCCCGGCTCCTCTCCAACTGATTAAAACTAAGATATCAACAAGTGTAGTAACGCACCCCAAGCAAGGTTTTCTGTGCTCACCGTCTCCTTCCTCCAGCGATTTTTCCCTCTGCTAATTGGCACAAGGGTTTTTAAAGACATTTTGTTGCTGACCATTTGGTTGGCATCTCATTATAAAATGTACCTTGTCTTTTGAATCAGAGGGTCCGCAGTCAGCTTTCTAAGGGCAGATGGGACTGGGAACATCTGAATTTAGGAATAAATGCCTCATGATCTTTTTCTCTCCTTAGCTCATGTTCTGCAAGAGGAGAAAACGAAAATCCTGCATATTTTACCCTCCTTTGGTTCTGTGGGATCTAAAGTTTCATGTTTAACTCATTCTAGGGAGCCAGTTTGGACTAAAGTCACATACAGAATGAACCGTCTCCAACATCTACATCAGGACGTAACTCTAGCTCAAGACACAGGTCATCGGTGGGGCAACAAGCTTTCTCTGCTTTTTCTGGCTTCCCTTACCGTCCGGGAGAGCGACCAGGGACCGCGGCTTTACTAGTCTTACATGTTGAAATAAACGCTATTGCACGTTGATTAGCACTTCCTTTGAAGAAGTATACACGTGTCATGTAGAACACAGCGGACTCTTCTCATGATGGATGAGATGGACAGTCCCCTGGGGCATTCTTGAGCCAAGACCACAACGCGTTGGCTTCTAGTGGCTCATGGAAATAGAGGATTGATTTCTTCATGCCACTTGACAATTATTGTTCTAAGGAACAGGCCCTTGAACTAGAACTTAGATGGGTTCATGCATTGCTAGTGTTGAAGTTTATTTGAACTGTATCATAGCTAAGATTTTACCCCTTGAATCTATTTAGAAGCCTCTTGGGCTATTTAATGGGAGATTATATTAGTGTAACATGAAATTCTAACTAACTCAGGGTCTTTTACAATAATTATTTAACTATGTCGGCTTGCAAGGCATTGGAATACAATATTTTTTAAAGGTGTATTGCCCAGATTTAGAATGTTTCAGTATCTTAAGTGAATTATAAAAATATCGGTTCATATTTTTAGCCTATTTCAATTTGTGAAAGGTTTGTTTTACTGGCCATATCTGCCTGAAATTTAAAAGAATAAATTCAATAAATCTGTATAAAGTTAAAAATATCAATAGAAAAAAAGTAATAAATTAAGAGACCAATGTAATTTCCTCTAGTGCTTAATGGAACCAGAGGTTTTCACAAATAATGTCATGAAATTCTATCAAATATTTTTGAAATATTAGGTAAATAATAATATTCTGTATTTTTATCAGATTTCTGTATAAATAAAATATGATTACATAAGTTGCTGAACTAGATTGCAGATATTTAGTCCCCAGTGCATTCTCAGCATTTTTGCAAACATAGAGTGAGAAACTGCATTTCATTCATCTGTTTCTATATTCATTCTGTAATTAAATGCATTTTTAAAATATGAACATCACTGAATGAATACAGAGAGGTTTGAACCAATGGCTTATATAAAGGGTGCGCTAGAAAAACATTGTTTGAGCTGTGGTCCTTGTTTTCAAGTTACTTTAAAAACCAATTGAATGTATTTTTTCTTAGGAATTTTTATGTTTATCATAGAAATTGAAAATGCCATATGTAGAGTGAAGAAGAAACTGTACCGACACCTGCCCCCACTCTCGGCGTCATGCTACAGGGCACACCTTTATAGGTGTTTGCATCTGTCTCTAGGCGTTCTCGAAGTTACAGCTTCGAGGTGACTCTCAGAGACCTCTTTCGTGTCTACTTAGGTCTGACCTGTTATGGTCACCTGACTACGCATCACACGGGGCAATTTTATTTCTATACATTTTAGCTTTTCGTCTCTTACTCTATAAATTAAGATGCTACAAGAGTTGGGACTTTGCCTCTTTGTTCATTATTTATTCCCAGTATCCTGCACAGTTCCCATAAATAAACGTTCAGTTATACCATCCATATGAATTATCAAATTATTTTAATTTTAATTAAAGAAAAAAAACCAGACCACCAACCCTCCCCTCCCCCAGCACCCTCAGGTTGCTTTTTGGTGCTGTTGTCTTACAATTCCAGAGTCTTTGGTAGGAAAGGGACATCACACTGCTGAGTCTTTTGTGCGTCAACATCATCTGTGTTTTTACTCAAGGCATTTTTTGGTCCTTTCCAAAAATTTATTTTCTAAAGTCCTGCACACGTCTACTTAGGTATTTCATGTCCTTGCTGCTCCCGTCATTGAACTTCTTTCTTCTTACTTTTTAAACAATTTGTTCTCTAACTTAGCATTAGATTATCCATTGGTACTTAATTTTGTTGTTGGCCACTAATCTCTTTAGTCCATTCAGAGAGATTAAAATTTTGTTGATTTTTCTAAAAGAATATTTGATTGTGGTTTCTAAATATCTTTTTTTTTTTCTCCATAGAGTGGGAGGGAGAGAAAGAGAAAGAGAGAGAGAGAAACATCAGTGCGAGAGAGACACATCGAGTGGTTGCCACCTACACAACCCCAAATGGGGCCGGGGATGAACTGCAACCGAGGTACGTGCGATTAGTGGGAACCGAACCCAGGACTCTGGTCCACGGGCCGATGCTCCAACTGCTGGGCCAAACTGGCCAGGGCAGTTTCGAAATATCATTTTGTTCCTGGGATACATTCTCCTCTCTTGTTATTATGATTAAAAACTATTCTTTGCCCTGGTCAGGTGGCTCAGTTGGTTGGAGTGTCTTTCTGTACACACAAAGATTGTGGGTCGGTCCCTGTAGAAGCTCACCAATCATCCTCTCTCTCACATCGATGTTTCTCTCACTCTCTCTCTCTGTCTCTCCCTCCTTTCCACTCTCTCTAAAAATATCAATAAAAGTATATCCTCAGGTGAGAATTAAAATAATAATAATAATAATAGCAATAACAAAACAATTTTACCACATTCTATTGCTGACATATTATTTACATTTTTTGTTTGTTAATAGTCTTATTATGTTTATTATTATTATGCTTAATATGCTTATTAAGGATGAAAGATAATCTGGGAATGCAGATTATTTGAAGCAAAAGATGCCATAATTCTCACTTTTAAAATGTTAGCTGTACTCTGTTAACCTTCTCTGATCCTCTCAAATATTCAGTTAAATACTGTCACCGATGACGGCTTGGCATTGCTTGGGGAAGTAGACAGGAAAAACTTGTGTTTCTCCTTTGGGTCAACTCAGTGAAAAAGATAATACAGAAGGCACGAGGCGAGTGTGACCCAGAGTTCTCCAGGAGTAAGAAATTGGGACAAGAGGTGAGCATGCGATCATGAAATTGTCTGCGCTCCACCCCCTTGGCGGCAGGAGGAGAGTTAAAGCATCTCACACTCAGGGAAGATGCTGTTTCCCTCAGGCTGCGGAATTCACACTCAGCCCGAGGGTCATCCACCTGCGCTTCTTCACATTTCAGCTCCCATGGATCACTTCTTTTTTTTTTTTTTTTAATCCTCACCTGAGGATATTTTTCCATTTTTTGTACAGATAGAATGGGAGGGAGAGAGAGGAAGGGAGAGAGAGAGAGAGAAACATCGACGTGAAGGGACACATCGAGTGGCTGCCACCCGCACAACCAACCAGGGCCGGGGACAAACTGCAACCGAAGTATGTGCCCTTAGCGGGAACCGAACCTGGGTCTCTCCGGACCACAGGCTGACGCTCTAACCGCTGAGCCAAACTGGCCAGGGCGTGGATCACTTCTTTAAAAAAAGGAAAAACTCTCTCTTGCTGCCTTTTGATCTTAATGAATCAGAAAACAACTTTCATCTTTAATTTAGTTTAGCCTCAATCAAATTTACAGAAACTTCTTTATCAGTAAAGTAGTAGACTCATATTAATAAGATAAAGAATACAACAAGGATCCAAGCACATTGAAGAATGGTGTCTGAAAGTGGTAAGTATAATCTAAGCTGGATTCACATCTTTGCTCTGCCATTTATTACCTTGAGACTTTGGGCAAATTACTTAATCTCTCTGGGCCTGTTTGCTTACCTGGAAAATGATACGGTTCCCAGAGTTTGATGTGCTGTGAGGTTTAAATGAGATAAAGTATATGAAGCAGGCAGCAAGGCCATGGGTCATGGTAACCACTGAAAAGTTAGTTCAGTTACTATATCTGGATAGGTGCGTTTTTTAAAAAAATATATACTAATAGGAAGTGAATGGGACTTGTAGAGACAAAAAGTATATGTGAAATTCAAAGTAATAAAGCCAGGGATTTAGGAGTAAATGGTGGGCAGACAATAGAATTATATGCAGAACATAAACTCTAGGATATGGCTTTAGATTTTTTATGGATAAGGACATTTAAATAATCGAAGTCAAAATTTTGACTCACAGGGGCCATGTGTATATTATTGTACTCTGAGATATGAACTTGGCATTTCTGAGAAGTTTTCTTGCTCTTAATTTTTTTTTTTTTTTTTTTTTTACATTTATCTTCAGACAGAGTGGGAGGGAGGGAGAGAGAGAGAGAAACATTGATGTGAGAGAGATACATCGATTGGTTGCCACCCGCATGACCCCAACTGGGGCTGGGCACGAATTCTCTTTGTCTACAAGCTGATGCTCTAACCGCTGAGCCAAACCAGCCAGGGCTGCTCTGAATTTTTGAAAGTGACAGTGAAAGAGATGCTCTGATGACAGTTACAGCTAAGGACTCCAGCGGTGGTCAGTCGCCAAGCCTCTCTTCCAAAGTGGCGGCTCACGCGGAACCACACACTCTAAATTCCTCTTTCGTCACCACTTACTTCTGCGGTCATAAACAAGCTTTATCCCTCACAAGTCTTCAATATATGCAAAGCATGGTAAAGTCTCTATTTTTAATTTTTTAACTTAGATTTTCATAAATGTAGGTCACTACCAAGTTGTATTATTTGTATTTGATTAAGTGTAAATTTTAGTCTTGACAGAAATGTTTAGGCTTTGCTCACTATTGAATCTGCTGCCATCAACCGCTGCTAATGTTTCTCTTAGAATTATCTCTAAACTTATAATTTCAACCAATAATATGGTTGTATTCATTCTTAATAAATTAATGACATGAGGGAGTCATCGGACCATCTTAGCAAAGGCTCTTTCAGCATGGGGGACACCTCCCCGAGTGCAGACTTCCCTGTTCCACAGTGGGCAGGGTTCAGATCCACTTAGGGGAGAACATTTTAATTCACATGAACTACTTCTTTATAAAAGAAAAAAAATTTTTTTTTGGTACCTGCCCCTAGCGAGGGCCGAACCTGGGACTCTCTGGTCCACAGGCTGACGCTCCAACCACTGAGCCAAACTGGCCAGGGTTCATGTGAACTACTTCTAAGTAGGTAGCTCCAACACATTGATTTTGATTTGGTGGTTCTGCCCAATTTGACAGAAAAGGAGAGGACAGAGTAGTAAATGCTACTGAATCCGTCAATAACAGGCAGGACAGTCGGCTCCCGGTGTCCTTCCCGTCACTGATGGATTAGCTCATATTCCGCACGAGTTATGTGCCAAACGATGTCTTTAGATCCCGGTTCCAAGGAAAACAGTGGGATCTCGAGCTCTGGAAATCCTGCAGAAGTGGATAATTCTGGCCCTTTGGCAGAAATCAGGGGGACTCCTCGCCGCAGAACATGGATGTCAGTGTCAAAAGCAGCTACACGCGTAGTTTACTGACCCGAGGAGATGAGGCGTCATGGGGAGAGGTAGATAGGTCCTGATTGCATGGAGTGTGACAGCATTTCTCTGTGCTCCATTCGCTAAGAGGCGTCTTCCCTGATGTCGCAGGTCCTGGGAATGTCTCTGCCGTCAGGTCTGAGGTTGAACTCAGAGAGACTCAGGCACCTCCATGTGCATGGGAAAGCCAGCAGGCAACCCCGAACCCCCAAGAGCACACAGACAGGGGCAGACAGAGGGGGGCAGACTAGGGGAAGACAGACAGAGGGGGGTCAGGCTGGGGAGCAAACAGAGGGGGGGCAGACAGACAAGAACAGACAGAGGGGGGCAAACTAGGGGCAGACAGACAGGGGCAGACAGAGGGGGGCAGGCTAGGGGCAGACAGACAGGGGCAGATAGAGGGGGGCAGACTAGGGGCAGACAGAGGGGGGCAGACTAGGGGCAGACAGAGGGGGGCAGGTGGGGGGGCAGACTAGGGGCATATAGACAGGGGCAGACAGAGGGGGGCAGACTAGGGGCATATAGACAGGGGCAGACAGAGGGGGGCAGACTAGGGGCATATAGACAGGGGCAGACAGAGGGGGGCAGACTAGGGGCAGACTAGGGGCAGACAGACAGGGGCAGACAGAGGGGGGCAGTCTAGGGGAAGACAGACAGAGGGGGGCAGACTAGGGGCAGACAGGTGGAGGACCCCAGGGACAATAACTGGATACCATGCAGGAATGCCAATATCAGCAGAAGGGGCAGTGCCACAGGGGTCCGTGCCCAAGGCCAGAGGGCCAGCCTGCAGGGGGTGGTGAGCACAGGACAGTGTCCTCTGCTTCGGGAACAGGGTGATGGATGAGTCACCTCAGGAACCCAGCTCACCTTCAGGGAGCAGAGAATTTGAGGTGTGAGGACAGAAGCTTCCTCACCCCGATCTGATGGGGACCCGCACTGTGGCGGAGTGAGAAAGGTATTTCACCACCAAGCGGCTTCGGAGTCTCACGAGCCCAGTTCAATACCGGGAAATAATGACACGCGTGTACACGCGGCCGTGCGACAACGCCAAACGCGAATAGTACACACCACAGCGTGCCACGCGTGCGGAAGGTCGAGATTTCAGTGCACAGTAAATGACAAAAATTATCCCCTTTGACTCGGCTAAGTGTATACCAGTCTGCAAACATGTCACGAGAAGTGGCTTTCGCTCTCCGACCTTTTTGTGTAAATGCAGGATTTACAGCAGAAACCTTCTCCGGCTTGGCTTCCGTTCCGCCGTGGCTTAGCTGGAGCTGAAGGGAAACCAAATAAAGCAAGACGTCAAGTAAATACATGAGCGCCACACTTTTCAATGTATTCTTTCATGGTGTGATTTGAACTTTCCTGGGTGATATTTATATGAAGGTCAGATGTGCTGAGGGGTAACGTTTCATCTCTGAAGCATCACCCCAAAGTGTGAGTAAGGTCTTTGTCCCCGCGTGAGCGGTCTTTCATGTGACTGGGTCGGACAGCCCCGCGCTCTGAATGGGCCGTCAATCAACTCGCAGCTGCACGAAGGCCCTCCGATGGCTGTATCCATGGCGACCTGCCAGAAATGAGGACACAAATTAATCCATTTGTGTGCACGTCTCAGCGGGAGCCCACTTTCATCTTGCAGAGACTGCGCCGAGGAAGTGGACGGCGATGGAAGGACGGAGCGAAGGCGCGGGAGGGCTGGGTTAGGGTCAGGGTCCTGTTCCTGTAAACAGGGGGCTCCGTGTCCGTCTTATCTGCCGCCGGTGACAGGGAACAGGCAGGAATGCCACACTGCCACCGCAGTGTGCTTTAAACAAAAGTTGCATTAATTTAGTGCTGCTTCATCTCCTCTCACGTACTCCAGCTACTCGGCCCCGAAAAGGACCGGGGTTTACACAGTGGTACAGCGTTAAAAAGGAGTCTTTCATCTTGCCGCCTTATTGCTAACTGTGCATGCAACAGCGCATGAGAGATACCTCCAACGTCAGATTTGATTGTCGTGTGAATAGATGAAGCTAAGTCTTTGTATTGTTTTTGAAAAGCTAAAAATAGGGGGGAAAAACACCAGAAACCAATCACCGCGTGACTTCTCTGTCTTATTAGAGGCTTGTATTAGTCCTGCGTCTACACGAGTCTGTGCCTCCGTCACATCTGAAAAAAATCACATTTTGTCTGGTATTAGGATGACTGTATAAAGAACCAAGTCACAAATTGTATTGTCAACATTATTTAATGAACTCTTAAAGCAATTTTCACACACTGAACGTCGGTGGAAGATGCTGCCTTTTAACTTGGAATTTATTATTCACCACTCAAAGGGATTCAAATGAAAGCAAAACAGTGACATGTTGTATGTTTCCATGTTATTGCTTGCTTGCAGAGCCGAGTTGTATTTTTGCAAACAGAAATAAAAGGAATTGTTTTCTATCCTGTCGTTCTTGGCTTCTTCGATTAGATCTAATCGAGCTTGATTAGATTCTCAAAGAGCTGTGGACTCAAAGAAGCTATTAATCCATGAAAAGACACGAGTAAACCGTAAATGCGTACTGCTGAGAGGAAGGAGCTGGTGTGGAAAAGCTCCTCCTGCACGATTCTGGTTCCATGACGCTCTGCAAAAGGAAGCAGTCCAGTGACAAGGACAAGGTCAGCGGTTGCCAGAGGTTCGTACGGGAGCCGGGGAGGACTGAATACTGGGTTTTGAGTCTCGCTCCTGTGGGATGCTTTGCTGGGTACACGACACGGCGCATGTGACAGGACTCAGAGCTGCGAGCGCAGAGTGACCCTTCCCGCGTGCACAGTTCACAAGCTCAGCTTGGAGGTGGGGGAGGAGATGCCAAATGGGACAAAATACTCTCGCGATCCTACAAATGTATGAACCCAGCTTACGGAGCGGGTGGGGAAAAGTGCTGACCTAGGTGACATACGAAACGAGTGGCGTTTGTAGGACGAAGGGAAAAGCAGTTACACGTGGGCACTGAGCTCAGCCCACACAGTGGTCCCCGCGGTGGTGGGGCGTGCGGGTCGGACACTGCTAACCGTGCGCGGGGGATGAGCCACGAAGGAAGTGGATGAAGGACTGTGCATGTTGTCGTCACCTTCGGCCACACGACCGTCCTTCCTACCTGGGTTCCTGCACTGTTCCTGACAGATCTTGTCCTCGTGTAAGACATGCACAAGCTCAAGGCTTAACTTGAGCGTCCAGAGTCCTCATCATATCAACCACCCTGAAACACAACCCCATCCCCCACTAAAAACAATATTTCGCTTTGAGATTAGTTTTTAACTTGTTAATGAGATTATTTGGTGATACATTTTATTTAATATAACAAGTTAAGATTTTGAGAAAACTCATGGTTATTTATTAGAAATTATCATAGACATAGGACTTCTTACAAGTGAGAAGAATCTAAGTCGCATTTTTTAAAAATTTCATGGCATCTTATCTACTTTATGATGTAAAAAGAAACAATTTAGTATGATATTTTTTTTTTTTTTTTTATCCTCACCCGAGGACATTTTTCCATTTTTTTGTTCAGATAGAGCGGGAGGGAGAGAGAGGAAGAGAGAGAGAGAGAAACATCGACGTGAAGGGACACATCGAGTGGCTGCCACCCGCACGACCAACCAGGGCCGGGGACAAACTGCAACCGAGGTACGTGCCCTTAGCGGGAACCGAACCCGGGTCTCTCTGTACCGCAGGCCGACGCTCCAACCGCTGAACCAAACCGGCCAGGGCTAGTATGATATTTTTATCAATATTCAATCAAAATTTTATTGATTTTATGGTTTTTTCTCAATAGCCTTATGAGATTAGTAGTATTTGCAAATGGTACAAACAAAACACATAACTCTCTTAAGATAGCACAGCTAGGAAGTATCAGAGGCAGAATTTGAAATCAGGGGGTCTGGTTCCAGACCTTTACTGTTAGTTATCACCCTCTTTCGGATACGAAAGGAACATTATTCTCTTGTTTTAAAGGTAATTGTTGTGGCCCATGCCTCTTGTGAATACATATTTGTTAACCTGGTGATCCCTCCTGAGTATATTCCACGAAAGACCCGAGAACTCTGCCAACATACACAGCACCCCAGGTACGTGACGTCTCAGGCAGCCGTGAGGGGACAAGGTGACCGCTAGTACTCTGATGAATGGCAGTCCCTTCAGAAGGCATTCAAGGACGGCCGTTCTTGCAGAAACTAGTTTTGTGATTGTGAGTCGGCACAATGTGCGCACCAGCCAAGTCCATGCCTTGCAAGGGGGATCCCCAGTTACCGCTCTTTCGTCCCCACTGGCAACCCGCTGGAGGGTGTGGCCGATCACATGCTGGTGTAGAAGTCATTCCCCAGAGCCGGGGCCACCCTGGGTGAAACGTGTTCCTTTCTGTCTTTAATAACAGATGCTCCAGCTCCTGAGTCACTTCACGTGTTCACTCTGGACACGGTGGGGACTTTGCCCTGGACTGCCTGCCCACGGCCACAGTGGCTTGTGCAACATAGACAGTGTTTCCTGTGGGTGGTAATTGACTTTTGACGTCACGTGTGGCATTCTTCTTGCCTGTTATAGTGATAACATTTCAGAGTCCACTTTGAAGAAAGAAGGCTCGTTAACGGGGACTCTGCCAAGGCCCTGGGGGCTGCTTTACGGTCCAACACCGAGGCTGCAAACGTGACCGAAATGTCTTCATGTGGCAGACAGTCTAAGAGTTGATGAAGCCCTTACTTACCGATTTTCCTTACTTTTATATGATTGTCTAATTTAAGGCAACACTTCTGGAGTTTTACTGAATTTGTCCAGTTCTAAAGGTTTTAGGCAATTTAAACACAGAGGTAGGTTATACATCTGATGCCTCTGACGAGGTGGATGGGAAGGAAAAATAACATGTCCTTGTGGAGTCAAATATAAAACTGTGGCTCTTTCTAGCCTGTCCAACTTCTAGTCCTCTTTGTTCTCGCTGATAAATTAGCCCCTGTCAAACCCCAACAACTCAGCTATCAGAGGGAAGTCAGCAGGGACATCAGTCCCTGATATGGGACAGAGAGATAACTCATGACAGAGTATCTGAGTTTAGGGAGTGGATGAAACAGCACTTTTTAATTTTCATGGAGGACGATCAGGAGAAACAGCCTCTGGCAGAAATCAATCCTTCGAGTCCAAAGTGACTTGGTGAAAACTGCCTGTGTTGGAATGTATGTTGCTATATGTTTTGCTTGGGGGTCGTTCTTAAAACTCACTGAACAGGGTGGGTGAGAAGTCACCTAATTCTTAGGCAATAGTATGTGCAACTTACCTTTCTAAATGTGTGACTCTTAATGAGAATTTGGAGGCGTTAGAACAACCCTTACCAGACTGAAATGTAATAAGTAGAATAAAATACACTTCACCCTCTGGAAACCACTGCATCGAACTGCCAACTCCCCCCGCCCCCCGCCCAGGGCCACGGCTGCACCCTGGCAGGGCTGGCAGAGGAGGGGGGAGGCTGTGTGTGTGACCGGGCCCGACCTCTGCAGTCCGCCAGGCCTTCAGGTGACGCCGCGGCCACTGTCTGGCAGGAGCCGAGCAGGCCAGGCCGAGGCCCGTGCCAGACGTGGCTGGTGTGTGCCGTCGACGGCACTCCACCCAGCGGCCTGCATCTTCCTGGTAAGAATAAAGCACAATAAGATTGATAGAAATTCAACGCCACTGTTTTTGAGCATGAAAACATTTAGATACACAGAACATTAGCGTATGTAATACACACACTTATATTTACCACTCATCTTTCACAATTATTCATCTCTGTGTGTTTGTTTTGAATCTTTGGGAAGAGATTTCACTGATCAATGACTCCTCCTTTGTTTTCCTCTCCGACTGCATTTCAGCTCTCCCTCCCCAGAGACAACTATTTAATATTAAGTGCAAGAATTTAATATTCTTCGCTGTACATTTTAGTACTGTTAATCAGCTATATCCATAAATAACCATTATTGTTTGCAGAGTTAAAAATTCAAGTATTCCTCCTCCGTGTACGACAGGGACTTTGAGTTGGATTGCGCTACATGTTTAGATTCAGAGAATGACATCTGATATCTCCTTCGCCAAGACAGTCAGGGGTTCCCTTCCGGCATCTCGGGGACTGTTCAGGTTGGATTCTGTAGCAGTGGCCCGAGCCGGAGTGAGGGGACAACAAGGTACCAGTCACAACCTACTTCTCCATTTACCATGCTCTTTTATATACATTTTTAAAACCTTAGCATTTTCTTCAAAAATTGTATGCATTAATAAAAATTTAATTGCTAGCCATTTTATGCATTCTTTTGTTCTTGCAAATATCTTATTTTCTCTTTCATGATTAAAGGAACATGGATGGTTTCAGTATAAAGATCTTGCATTCCTCACCCTCACACACTGCTGGGACCACTCAGAGAAGCAGGATGGACCGTCACCCCAAAGGGAGCTCAACTGTCTGCACTGATACTGCCCCCCCACACCACGAGGGGATGGCATTGAGGTCTCTGGGGAGAGCAGGGCAGGCTCCCAGGCAGGTCCACTGTGGCTTGCGACGGCCGGGGAGGGAGCCTGCAGCTCAGGGCTGCTGCGTGGACAGGGGCTCCCCAGTTTGAGCTTCTACAAGCATCACAAGAGAGAGCACCCAGGCTTTCTGATTAAGTTGATCTCTTTCTATGAAAACCAAACCACATTTCTTTTTCCTGGTCCTCAACCATTTCCCAAGATGTCCAGTAATGTCGTGAGCAATAGCAGCGGAAAGTTGTTTCTGACTTGATCTTGGCCTTAAGGAAGAATCATTTTGATCTTGATCTTAAAGAAAGAGAATTTAAATTTTTTTCATTACGCATGGTGATGCCTTGTAAATTAAGTAAGCAAAGTTCTCTTCTGTTTCTATTTTTGGTTAGAATTTTTATCACACGAGGGTGGTGCTGAATGAAAATTCATGGGCTTTTCCTCAACAAGTTAGTTGGTAACATAGTTGTTCTCATTTTGTCAGTTACGTGGTGGGTCAAACTGATACATGTTCTGCTGTATCTTTGTTTCCCAGGAACAAAATTTGAATGGATATGTTTCATTTAAAAATATTGTTTAAATTGCATAACCAAGAATTTATTTAAGATTTTGATTCCATACATATAAAATACATGATATTATATGTTTTGTGTGTGTACACACTGTCTGTAACTGAGTTGGTTACCAGAATTCTAATAGTTTTATATATTGTTATAGGGAACTTCCCCTCCCTCATATTCTCTATTCTTATAAATTAAGGATTATTTACCTTTAAAGTTTATTAGAACCCACTAGTTCTTTTTGGGGTAAGTATAAAGAGTTGAAGTTGTAAAATTTCATTTCAATGTTCTTAATACTCACTTTGATTCCAATTTTCTTTCCTATTTCGTCCTCTGATTCTCACCATTTAAAAAATCTTTTCAGAAATTTATTAGTTTTATCTAGACTGTCAAATTTATTTTATGTATAGTTATGCACAATAACTTTTTATAATTAAATATGTTATAGATGTTATTGTTCATGCATTATATTTTATATTTTCAGTTCTCCCCTTGTTTCTTTTATCTGTCTTGTAAAGCTTTACCTTGCCCGTCTTCTTGAAAATCAAGCCTCTGTTTTGCCAGTATTTTGTGCAGTTTCTGTCTCATTCGTTGCTGCTCCCTCTGCCCACCCGGTTCTCCATCCTTCCTCGACCTGCAGGTGCAGAGTCGCATCAATCTCGTTCCGCGTAGCTCGTACCTAGCTGAGAGTACTACAGTTTGGTTCTTTGGGACTAGTTCTAGGAGCCATAGTAAATGCTATTTCCTCTTTAACACACAGCTTTTCACTGAGTAGGACCAGACTTCAATTCTGAAATCCATGCTGTCTTAGTATCCACGAGCTGTTTCGGGAAAGTCCTCGTCTTGCATCCGAGTGTCCGGGGATGTCATCCAGTGTGAAAGGTACACCTGCAACCAGACACGATCACATGGCTGAAATTCCTCCACTCACAAAGAAATAAGAGGAAACCTCGTTTCTGTGGAAAATGTCCAGTGTTGTCTCTATTCCCCATTGCTTCATGAGAAATGGTAACAGCAAATTTTGCTTTGAAAATAAGGATGCACGGAAGTGCTAAAGAACTGTACTTTTTTAAAGTCCTCTGCTACAATGTTAACGGCACATTTATTTTTAACAGCAATGTGACCGGCCGGGCTTGGGAAGTTCTCAGCAGAGGGTCCGCGGAGGGTTTACAAAGGTCCATTTCTCGTCTCATCTCCTGCCTCCCTGCAGTGACAATTTGGCACTAATTACTTTCACTGTCTGAATTCACTGACATGGTTTCCTTTAAAAAAAAAAAAAAAATTCACAGCAGCTTGATGACTTTTGCCTTTCTCAAGATCCAAAAGAAAAAGTATGTTCATGTGATGAATGTTGGATAAGTAGGATATTTTCTTGTAATGAACTGAATTTAAAAAGGTTTAGAAACTCTGGTAACAGAGAAGCAATTTCTTGGTTGGGTGACTATTATGCCAAAATGATAATAGCTAACAGTTTCCTCTAAATAATGTGGTTTTCTTTTCAGCATGGATCACAGACGGGCATCACTTGTCGGCACATTCAAACATAAACAGAAATCTCTTTGCCTGACTTGACCATAGGGAAATATGACACATAGAATCAATCTTGTTTATTATAAATAAGATTATAGTAAAACTTTATTGTTATTGAAACTTCAACAGGAAGAAAGAAAGTATGTGGACAAACAAAGATACAGGAAACCCAGAAAGACTAATAGAATGAAAAAAGTAACTCAACATTTTGAAGCAGTGATAGCTCTTATGTGTATGATGACCTGGAAAGAAATATATGGAGAACACAAGCAAATTCATGGGCTGGTTAGGTTAGAAATAACATGAAATTTGTTTGTATTATATGAGTAAAGTGATCAAACTATTTATTTTCAACAAGTTGTACTAATATCGTGAAAACAGACTACCTCTCATAGTCACGCTTGATTAAAAGAGAAAATAGGCCAGGATAAATCTACATGTTATACTTTGTTTCCTCCATCTTTTTATTTATTTATTTAATTGAATTTATCAGGGTGACATCGGTTAAAATTTATATAGGTTTCAGGTGTACAATTCTATAATACATCATCTGCATATTGTATTGCGTATTTACCACCCCAAGTTAAGTCTCCTATCACCATTTATCCCCCCTTCACTCTCTTCTACCTTCAGCAACACCCCCTTCCCCTCTGGTAATCACCATACTTATGTGTGGAATCTAATGAACAAAATAAACAAACAAGCGGAATAGAAACAGACACCTAGACATAGAGAACAGACTGGCAGAGCGGAGGGTGTAGGGTAGCTGAGCTTGAAAAGCTGAAAGGATTAAACAACAACAACAAAAAGATACTCCTTCTTTTTAAAGTCATTTCCCTTTTCCTTTTAGTTTCTTTGTTTCATGAATATTACAAAAAAGGGAAAAAGATCATAGGGTATAGCTGATAACCTTGGAAGAAAGAGAGGAGGAAAAAACAGAACATTTTTAAAAGGATTTTCTACATTACCAAATTCTGTCTTCGAATTTTCCTACGAGAGTCTTTGTTCTCTCATTGTCCTCCGCCACGTCCGGCCCCAAAGGCAAGAGGTCTCTGTGGACGCCCCCCTGCTCAGGGTGAGGAATGCTTCCCCCAGCCGGCAGCTGAGTGATGGGTGGGTGCCTCATGGGATTGTTTTTCCCAACGGTAAAGCCTGCTGAAAATAATGCACCTTCTGTCTTCTCGGTAAGTGCTCAGAAGCCTATTTAGTTTTCATTTGCCATGGAGTTACTTATGCAAAGCCCAGGAGCGAGGCCATCTGAGTTTCTGTGGCGGTGGTTGTCCCCTTGGGCATCTGCTAGACGTAGGGTAATCCAGATGCTAATCAGGGCCCACGTCCCAGTGGAGGTAAGACAGCCAGGCCAGCGGACCTCACAGGTATTCGTGGGACCAAATTTGATAATGCATGTTTGAGTATGTGCTTGGAAAACTGAAAGACTCCATTAAAAGACAGGGTACTGAACTACAGCCAAGATTACTCTACCCAGCCAAGCTATCATTTAGAATTGAAGGTCAGATAAAGACCTTCCCAGACAAGGAACACCTACAAGAGTTCATCACCACCAAACCAGTATTACATGAAACGTTAAAGGGTCTTCTTAAAGAAGAAGAAGAAAAATAAAGATAAAAATATGAACAATAAAATGGCAATAATAGGTTAGGGCGCATACAAGAATCAACCAATGACTGTATCAATAAGTGGAACACCAAATTGATGTTTCTCTCTCTCTCTTTCTGTGCCCCTTCCTCTCTCTCAAACTAATCAATAAATTGAGAACAAAAAGGGTATTGTTCTCGTTGAACAAAAATTCTGGTCATCTCACTGGTACTTTACGTTTTCTGAATTGCTCTTTCTTGTTTAGCACGGATCATGAAGATTTCCCAAGATCAATATTGCTAGGAAGTTTTGTGTTTTTTTGTGTGCATATAAATCATTGTGTTTGTCAAGTCCAGTGAGATATAGGTTTAATTTAAAAAAAAAAAAAAAAAGCAAAAAGGGAAAAGCTCACTGCATAAGAGTAACAGCAGTAGATTATAAGTCTCCAGCAGACCGAGCGAGCCTCTTTCTATCTCCCTTTGATTATTCTGGATGGTATCTGCTGCCAATTATTAGAAACAATAAAAAGTAATGAAAATGATTATTATCATGATTGTTTATTCAGAACTTAGTACGCGCCAGAGACTTTGTATACTCCTTACCTGCTGGATCTCCCTCCCTTAATTCTCACCACAGTCCCGTGAAGCCGTCACTCTGTTCTCGTTGCCACTTGCCGGGAGGGGAAGTTCACCTCCGTAGGCACTGGCCCCGCCTCCGACGAACAAGCATCAAACGTGGACATTTTAGGAGCTACAAGAGGTGACTCGTTGTTATTATTCCTTTTCTTTATTTGTATTATTTTAATTTTCCAGGCATTCTCTGCGGGTGGGAGGGTGATAGATCAGTCCTGATCCCCAACAGAAAACCTGGCTTCTAGAGCTTCGACCCACCGCCAGCCTAGGAGCAGCTCCCAAGGTTGTTACTTACAGTCATTAAGTTACAGCGTAACTTTCAGTTGCCTAAGAGCACTCATTAGTTAAAGAGAATTTCCTTCCAGGAAGTAACCAGTAGGTGTGAGAATTTAAGAAAATGTAACTTTGATTTATTTTGTGTGCAACACCAGGACTTACTAATGGCAATCCTACAGCACAGCTAATACAAATATAACTAGTACCAAGTAACAGAAAATTAAATACCACCAATACTTTTTAAAAAGTGGATGTATTTGCAACACTTTTTTCCCCCCTATAAATGTTTCCCCCAAATGCTGATGGTACAATCGTTCTAAAGCTTGACATTTTACAGATCGAAAGGACACACATTTCAGGAATATTAGGAAAAAAATTTTTTCGGGGTCATTAGTATTCAAACATAAAAATAAAAAATTCTAAAGAAAATGATTTAAGTAGTTATGTTTGTACCATGAAGTGCTCTCACAGAACACGCCGTGCACATGCATACTTGTGTTCCTGAACGAAAATAATTTCAAGTATTTATCTCTCGTTGCACTGTATTGAAATCTTTGTAGTCTTTTTTCTTTCACAGTTTAGAATGTTTTTCACTGTTTGCCAAAATGGGAAAGAGAAAGCCCCCTTTGATTGGTCACTTTGTTTTCCAGCCAATGTTCTCTGGAATGGCTCATGGGGTATTTATCACAGATTAAGCATTTGTCATATTAGAGAGATGGCCATTATGCACAATTATTCTATTTTTACCCCACACGAAATTGTATTTACGGCCTCAAACACAGACAGATCACACCATCAGAGAGTCAGTAAGCTCTGTGAGTACTCAGAGGACCAGAACATGAAGCAACTCGAGGCAGCATGGGCGTTAGGACACTACTCGTGTCGGGAAGCAAGGTTTTTGCATTTGGTTGGAACGAGACAAGACCACCCCCCCCCCCCAGGCTCTGCTCCTTCTCATTTATTATAATAACTTTATGCATTTCCCTCCTCCAAGGTTCTATCAGATTGCTCAGGAGGGCTCTCGGTTTGAGGGTGAAGGAGAAGTAAGCCTTCCCATTGCCCTCTGCCTGAGAGTCGGAGCTGGGAGTCACGTACTGTGCATCGTAGGGGAACAATTATTCTGCAGGACATTAGCATCCGGGTCCTAAGATCTGGAATGAAGGGAATCTGAGCAGCACATGGTCCACCCAGCGGTACCGAGCCTTTGAAACCTCCCTGGGTTAGCGGGCTGCTTATCTGGCTGGCTGTCTATTCTGGGTGTAGCCGTTGGATCACATTTTCCAGTTAGGATCCAGACATACACCTTTAAATCGATGGGAAGGGGCTCAGCCCCGTCTAAGGATGGCAAGAACTGATAGGCTGAGATTCTAGTTCTAGCTATGCCACAGATTACTTTTTACCCTGGGCATGTTGCTTGGCCATTCTCTTCCTCCGTTTCCCATTTCCTGAGACCTTCTCCTAATGAGCAGCAGTGACGCGCTCATGACCTGCTCTCAGACGGAACCCGCTGTATTTCTCCTTGGACTCTGCTCACGGACCTGGAGTATGGGGCTGTGGACAGACTGAGGGCCAGCCAGCTCTCTTACGTGGCCCCTAGTCCATGTTCCACAGCTAGTGGTGCGAACGTGAACTTAAGTTTTTGAGATCTGTATTCCTTAATCTAGAAAATGAAGTGGTTGGGAGGGCTGGAATCTATGAGTCCTTCTCTCTTTTTAACATTCCAGCGCTGGCTTATCTATCCCATCCACTGACACACGCAGTACTCGTTAGAATGGTGCAGGGCTCTCTATTTTAAGATGCCAGGAAGCCAGACATTTATTTATTTTTGGAGTCGAAGCAGGGTTGGAATGTCCCAGCCCTACCATGTGACAATGTACCTCTCACCCTTCATGGAGAGCAGGTGATGTTCTCACAGCCTTTCGTTAAGGTGGGTCTCCTGCGGGGGTTCATGGGACCTCAGGGTGTGACCGGGGAAAGGGACGGTGGTTTCGAGTGGGGGGCAGATTACATTAAGATTAACTTTATCCCCTGGCTCAGTAGACTTCGTCTCTTAGACCTTGGAGTGGAGATCATAGTGCAGGAGCCTAAGAAAATGAGCGTAGTGACATTTCCCAGTAACCCCACCATCGCCAGAGGTTCTGAAACCACAAAGGACGTAGCTCAGGCTGCGGGCCAACCGCTCCTTGGACATCAGGCCTTTGCCGGCCGAGACTCTTACCTCTGACCCCCGTGAAGATAGTTAGGAACAAGATGAAGAAGTTATCTTTTGACAACACTACTTCTAAGGGCACAGAGTGTAGCATTTGCTATCTTGAGTCCACGATGTCGAATTCTAGTTTTAAACAAGACTCAGCCAAAAATATCCCCCATTTTGAGACCTCTTTGGGGTTTGATGAGCCGATTTCTAATGAGGCTCTTCCTGTGGAGAGCGGACTGGAGGCAGCGTGGGTGGGTTGGCCCGGTCCGATAGGACATGGTGCTAATGAGACCCAGTTGGTGCTTTCTTCTGTAGCGACAGGCAGCAGACCCAGCTTGGGCCTCGTCGCCCAGATGCTTGGCCCGCGGGGGCTGAAGGGAGAGAGCGTGGCCTGGCCATGGAGCCCCCTCACCGCTCCTGGGAAAGCAGTCAGAATTCCTTGCGTGGGTCAAGCGTGTCGACGGCCAGCACTGCGCCTGAAATTCCAGACCCGGGGGTACTCTGAGTTCACTGGATTCTGAGTTGCTGATGGAGCGCAGAGTCTGTTAACACGTGAAAAGCATATGGTTTGTATTTTAAAGACAGAAGACGCTGTAGTGGGTCTGCATAGCTGAGTACTTTTTCCTCCGAGGGCTTCCTGTTAAATGGGATGCTTGCAATAGCAGAACAGCCTGTGTGGCGAGGTACACATGGAGATTCATTTTTGTGAATCAGCTGTAGCAGAACAAGCAATTCTTCCAGGCCCTCCAGCATGCGTCCTTCCAAGTTTTAGGTCGGAAAAAGGATGGATTACCCATGAAGTCTATCATCATCTTGTCTTGTTTAGTTCAGTAAAAAACTTGAGCTGCTTTGGTGTTCAAGATACTGAGTAGAGGCTGTGAGAAACGGAAAGGCAAATAGGACACCACTCATGAGTTCCAGAGGGTTCCATGTGGTGCGGGAGGTGGGCAAGGCTGAATTAGAGATAATCGCAAGCAGATTGATAACGATGGAAATAGAGATTCAAGGGAGATGAGCTCACAGCGGGAACACATGGTCAGTGCCAACTGGGGAACCGGAGAAGGCTCTGGGAGAAGGGGTGCAGCCTCAAAAGAATGGGTGAACGCCAATGTTTCCCTTCTATTTTCCTTCTTCCCTCTCTTCTCCCCTTCCCTCCCTCCTCCCTCCTCCCTCCCTCCCTCCTCTCTCCCTCCCTCCCTCTATTCATTTAATGAATAACTATTTCAGGATTCCTACTATGCACCAGTTATGATACTACCCTCATGAGTTATGCGACCCTGTGGTGGAGGTAGATTTTAAGCAAATTATCATGCTAATATGAACTGATATAAGAGTTCTAAGGAAAATAATCAGTCACATACCCTCCTGGTTTGGCTCAGTGAGTTCGATTCCTGGTCAAGGGCTTGCACCTGGGTTGCTGGTTCGATCCCCACCCCGGTCGGGGCCATGAAAGGGGCAACCAGTCAATGTACCTCTCTCACACTGATGTGCCTCTCTCTCTCTTTCTCTCCCCCTTCCACTCATCTGAAAAAACAATGGAAAAATATCCTTGAGTGAGGATTAACAAAATAAAACAAAAAAGCAGCTGCATGAGCTCTAACAGACGAAGGAGACTAGGGCTTCAGGGAGTGCTTGACCTGAAATCTGAAAATGGGTAGGTGTTGACTAGGGATAAAGGTGAGTGGGAGACGCCCTGCAGGTGTAGGGCTGCCACGAATTTGGTGAGGCCACGATACAAACAAGGGAGAATACTAACATTTAAGAGACAATTTGCCATGTAGAGAAATACGGTTGTTAAAACACCCGGTAGCCAGCTCACTTTCATTCACGGACCAGCTCCACCGCCTCCCAGCGCTTGTTAGCTCTTGGCCTCGTCTTCCTCTCTGTAAATGGAAACAATCACCGCTCTCAACCCCTTTAAGGAGTAAATATATATACAAATGTTGTGTATATTATAAAGGAGCTAAATAAATGCATTAGTACATAATGTTTATATAATAATAAGGATTAAATATATGAATTCACTCAATCTTCAAAATTACTTCAGAAGGTAAGTCCTATTACACATTCTGTTAATATATTAGAATATAATAGATGTTGCAGATATATGGTAGTATATATATTAGAATCTAATGTATGCACAAGAATAATGTGTGGTCCATTTATTATTATCGTTGTTTTGTTATTATAATTATTATTATTTCTATTATATTCTGGAATCCACATGGAAGACCTGAATTCTCTAATTTAATAAATCTGCACTTGGCCATATCGTCCTGTCCCTTATATGACACCTTTTCAGTTCTCAGAATGATTAGAATCTCTGCATTTTCTTTCAGCTTTTTTTCCTGAGAGAGATCATTTATAGGACCAAAGCTTACCTCCACCATTTAAACACAGTTGCTGAAATATGCTCTTATTTGGTGAAAACAATGGGATTCTTTTAGAGAAACCACACATTTTCGGTATTTTTTATGGGAGAGGGTCCTAAGATAGTTGGAATAGTGCAGCCTCCCATGTTTTCTAAGATCTTTTCATTTCTCTCAGATGTGCCACCCAGGATCAGCAGCACAGGATCCTGCTGTGCCCATAGCCCACCTGTAGACGTGTCTACTTCGGTGTCACGTTCTGCATCCTGGGGACTTCTGTGCCACTTCCTGGCTTTCGTTGTTTGAGCTGTCGCATTTTTTTACAATTGTGAACACTAGAACATCTTACTTTATGCTTTCTAGTTTCAAAGCCCATAATTCACTTTTCTCCTTCTAGTGAGACTCCCCCCGATGTAAATCAGTTCTTGTCTGTTGGACATGTGTTCAAGCACTGCCAGCCGTCACACGTGGTCCTGGACGCATGAACGTGTACAGAGCAGGGTCCCGCCTGTGTGCTCCACATCTTTCCGAGGACATGACTGGCCTCGAGGGCAGAGACACGCCGGGGGCTCCCCGGTGCCTGCCAGGGCCCGGCCTGGGCTCAGCACAAAGCCGTGGTCAGGAAATCCTGGCCGAACCGGACGGAACACTTAGCAGCAGGGCTTTGCAGGACTGACCTGGGTTAACGGCTCCGCTTCTCAGTAAAAATGCGGGTTCAGTGACTGTGAAGGAAGTCGCCGTCCATTTCGGTCAGCGGTTTTTAAGAAAAAAATAGGCTTGCCCCTTCTCAGCTGCTGCGGTGTCCTACCAAAACATACCTGGATCAAACAGCGAGATCTCCCAGGGAGTGCTGTGCATTCTGAGTGAAATCCAGTTCCCTGCGTCTGGGAAACGGCCGGAAAGAGAGTGAGTGCTGACCACTGGGCTTCCCTACGAGTCCGCCGAGTGTGCCACACGGTAGGAAACAGGCCCCCGGGAGCAGCGGCCGCCACGTCCTTCTCCTGAGAAGCAGGACAAGGTCTTTGCAACCCGAAGACGAAGGCCCGACACTGAGGACCGTCAACCGTCACTTGTCTTCAAATGTCCCGAATATCCCAGTCTGACGCTCCGCTGAAAACGACCGCCAGGAAGCCCATCGGCCCGTGACGGACATTGTTTTACGAAACGTAGCGCCCTGACCCGGTGATATCACGGAAGGAGTTTAATTGTCCGCCCACATTTCTAAAGACTAAAGTGTTACGTGTGAGAATAAGCAAAAACAATGGACGCGTAGATAGAGAACTGACTGGTGGCTGCAGGGGGCGTGGGGAGGAGGCGGGAGGGTGGGGTGAGAAGTGCCATCGGTGGTTACAGAACCGTCACCGGGATGTGGAGCACGGCACCGTAATACTGTAACACTGTGTATGGTGCCAGGCGGGCACCTGAAATGTTGGGGGCAACATTTTGTAAAGTACATGCTGGTCTAACCACTGTGTGTACACTTGAAACTGATATTGGATAATATTGAATGTCAACTGTAATTGAAAAATAAAATTAAAAAATAGAAATTTAAAAACTCACTTGGAGTATACAGAGTCCTAAGTTATACAATGTGATTTGCTTTGTATGACAGTGTACGTCCAGGTACTAAATTATTCAAGTTGAGTAAAACTACTATATATGAAATGAAATGTGCTGAAATGAAATTAAATTCTTTTAAGTTTTTCTGTTTGATTTCCAACTTAAGCACATGAGAATCCTCCGCATGCATTGTTACTTCTTTTTTTAGAGAATTTTTTTTTTCTTTATTGATTTTAGAGAGTGAGGAAGGGAGAGGGAGAGAGAGAGAGAAACATCGATGAGAGAGAACATGGATCGGCCGCCTCCTGCAGGCCCTTTACGGGGCATCGGGCCCACAACCTGGGCATGTGCCCTGACCTGGAATCCAACCAGCGACCTCTTGGTGCAGGGTCGACGCTCAACCACTAAGCGACACCAGCCGGATGCATTTTAACTTCTTAATTAGTTGTCTTTCTCTCCACCTCTTTCCTTCCTTTGGAAACGCATCCTCTTAGTGGACGAGCTCAGACTGAGTAGGGCCGTGGGCCAGCCTGCGGGGTGCAGCGTGGAGGGTCTGCCTAGTCTCTGCGCCGAGGGGGTGTCGGGGCGCGTGGGTGAGAAGAAACACAGGCCGCCACGCGGGGTGAGGAGGGCCGGCTGTACGGGGCGCAGGGCAGCCAAAGGAGAAGTAACTCCGCGTTAACTTCCAAACCATTCCTTGACGCATACGTTATTAGAGGTACACATTTTGGCGAGATGTTTGATTGTTTTGATTTGAGTCTTATAAACAACTGTGAAATATTTTAATTATTTTTCGATCTGTATTTCTCCCTTTTCTTATTTTGTGGGAAAAAACAAAGAAAAGAGAGTGAATCTTTTTCTCCTGCAATGGATAGGAGAGCATTTCCCCAAACGTCACGGTCTGTGAGGTGGGCCGCAAGGTAAAAGAAACTGCTTTTTGTCTGCATAACACAAAGAACCCCAAACTCGGGTCTTCTTAAAACCTAGGAGAGCACAGGAAATTAGTGGGGAATGGACTGTAATGATTAAAAATGACCTTGCGTCCTATCTCGCTGAGTGATTTGTTTTGCCGGGTGCTGTGATGGGTAAATGAATATACCTTCCCTTGACTGCACCTGCAAAACAAATGATAAGACGATTTCTCACCAGATTTTATCTCAAAATGAGATAATAGATTGTTGAGTCAAAGCCAGAAAGTCAATCAGGCTAATCTCAGTACCAGCCCTGAAATAATTACATCTCTTCATTGCAGAGGCGCTCATATTTGGCTGATGGATTGACTTTAATCTTTTCCATACTTTATTTGTATTACGCCCTTGATTACGGCTATCTGGGAAGTAACAAATGGCTTCATTAAAAAGGTAGCTAATTAAATAACTACCTGGATACCAATAAACAGATGAACATAGAAACCGAAGACGTTGAACAGAATTCGAATAAAGGCACAGTTGAGGGTTACAGTTTCCAGCTTCTTGCCAAACATGATGACCTATTTATATAAACACCTGAGGTGATAACACAGCATTTTAAGACTGAGAAAAAACAAACAGAAATGTTAAATGGTCAATATATTGGCAAAGCTTTCAGAAATGACTGGCATCCCTGTAGACTCTATCCTGAAACCATCTTCAAGTTGCTCCTTTAACTTGAATGGTAGCTCATGTATCCTCCAGAATCAACAAAGCCCCAGAGCAAAAGTCTCAGATCCCGGGCTCATCATTTAAGGTTTCTCCTCTTCCCAAATTATGGCTAAGCAACTTTTTTTACATCCTCAAATTCAAATGAGCAAGAATACGAGACTGGAGGTGTCTCAGCAGATCCAATAATTAGCACTTTGTTTGGAGCTCCCTGACCCTTGCAGACAGGACTCTCCCCTTCTGCTTAGCTTGCAGGGTTTGTCTCCAAGGCCGCCTGGCCTCGTGGGTCTGTGTGGGCCAGCGTTCCGGGACTCCGTGCTGCGGACCTCTTTCTTCTCGGGGACCCGAGAGCGGCATCTGCATGTCTCAAAGCCTCTCTGTCTGCTTCCTGCCTGTCCTTCCCTTTCCAGTCTACAAACAGCTGGGTGCCCACCCTGCTGCCCAAGCCTGGTCTTCTGCACCCGCTCACCCTACGAGGCACCAGCCCCCGGGCTCAGGGCTGCAGGGGGCTCTGTGTGCCACAGCCCGCAGCCGTGCGGGCAGCTCTGTCCTGGAGGAACCAGGCGGACTGTTCGCACATTGATTTGGTGTCAGGTAAACATTCACACTTCACACGGCCCAGAGTGCGCCTCTGATTCTCCGCCCACGCCCCGTGCTTCCCAGTCTGTCCTGTCCCGGCAACCGGCAGCTCGTCTCGCAGCGGATGGAATGGACGGGCATGGTGTGGCCGTGACCACTCACGTCCCCGAGATTTTGTACCCAAACATCAGAAATCGTACTGGTGTCACCTCCACGCTGTGTCCAGAACCCTCGGGCCGTTTCCACACACACGTGTGTCAGCGCCCGGATTCTTGGAATGAACTCCTATTTTTCTCGTTTCCACTGTGCACGCCCCCGACTCCCCTAATCTCCACACTCAGCACCAGAGTGATCGTTTTAAAAGTCAATGATATAGCTGGTCACTTCTTTGTCCCACTCACAGGCACGATTCTGAGCACTCTGAATACGTCAACCCTGTGAACCTTCTCACGACCCTGTCTAGAGGACTCGGTCGGTGTCCTCACGTGGTGGGGAGGTTGCTTAGGTGCAGGGGTGAGCTCGCCAGGTCCTAACTGGTACCAGCAGGGGGGGATTTGTGTCTTATTCTCGTCCTGGAACGAGATTGCTATCTCAGGAACACTGATAACAGGAATATCAACACAGCCGTGGGTGGCATCAAGTGGGAACTTAAAAGACAATGACCACAGAAGGACAGGATTTATCTGAGCGTGCTCAGACTGGTGTCCCCAGGGCGTTCAGCGATTACGCACATCCCGGCTCATTTGTTCCTGACTGCAGCCCAGCCCAGGCTCCGTTAGACCACTAAGGTGAATGCCATCAAGCTTCAGAGGAAATAAACTCGCAAGATGCTCCATAAAAGCGGCCTCTGCTTCTTGGCACTCAGTCTGTCAAACATTGATGAGGCAAGCAGAAAGCCCGATGAACATAATACAAGGAAATCTGTGCATCAACACCCATCCCCGATGCCTCAGCTATCAGCTCATTGTTCTGGCTTCTCTAGCTGGAAGCCGTATCCGCAGCCAACATAGGAAACTCTGGTTTTAAACAAGGCTGAGTACTCATTTGGACCCCATGACCGGGCCACTTAATTGCGCCAACCCTGCCTCAAATAAGACAGAGTGGTTGTGAAGTGTGTTTACATCACAGCTTCTCTCTTGTGCACACACACACACCGAGAAACACCAGAAAAGGCTTTTCAGTGTTTGTGATGTAGCTATTTCCCCCCAAAGGAACAGGCCAAAAAAAAATTAATGCAGGTCTAAGTATCTCCGCTTTGTTGGCGAGGAGAACCACGGAGCCAGTTGCAGGCCTTGTGAGGAGTCCCTTTCCTCTTCCCTTGGGCGAGCAGGACACTTGACAACGTTATCATCGTCTCCTTCCACCTGTAAGAGTTAGAGACGGGGACTGTCTCCGGGAGCAAGTCCCCAGGCCCTCGGAGGGCGCGTGGCCCGCAGGATGAGGAGCCTCAGGGAGTGTGCTGAGTACACAGGGCGATGGGCTGGCGGAGGCGGGCGGGGCCCGGGCTGGGACAGGATATCCTCCTCATCAAGCCCAGGTCCCTTTCCTCATCGTTAACGTGGCGGACCACACACATTGTCCCGGTGCCAGCACTTGGAGGACCAGAAACCGAGCCCACCCTCCACTGGCTTCAACGCGAACTGATCACCCAAGGAAACTGGTGCTGTCCTGTCGGGAGCACGCGGCCAGAGAAAGAGGGTCCGAGAAATGGCCCGGCGGCCCCGCGAGTAGGTTAAAGAACATCGGCAAAGTGTAAAAGAAACACACGCGGGCCCCGCGCTGGAAGAAGCCTGACGAGCAGGGCGGCCCGTGTGACGGGCACTGCGGAGGGTGCCCCTTCCACCTGGGAGCAGGACAGGGCGAGCGTGCCCAGGATGGGAGGTGCTTGGCAGGAGCTCAAGAAACAGTTATTCCTACAAACCACCGGGTGAGCACCTGTTTTATGCCGCACATGGTCTAGAAGACGTACCAACGCACAGACAACATGAGGGCATGGCGTCTGAACTCAGGAATTTAAAATGGAATTAGAGGTGATAACTTCACTAACCGTAGTGGACAGTGGGTTGGGACATTCTGGCCCGTGGCCAAATCTGGCCCACTGCTTCTTTTTATAAATAAAGTTTAATTGGGAAACAGCGACTCCCCGGCACTTACATATTCTCTATGGCTGTTGCCAGGCTACAGCAACGGGATTCAATAGTTGCAGCAGAGACAGTACGGCTATCAGTCTAAGTATTTACTCTCTGCCTTTTATGTAGAAAGTGTGCTGAACCCTGGCTCCTGATGTGACGTGCATGGAAGTAAACACTCCACAGGCACCGGGACAGCGAATTCTCGCCATTGTCCATCGAGGTCACTATCTCGCTACCCACCTTTTGCAGATAATAAGACTGTAGCTTAAAGACTGAATATCTTAAGACCCCAGTGTTGCAGGAGAAGCAAGTGGCTGACCTTGGACTTAAGCCGGGCACCGGATCTTATAGGTCATGCTCTTGACTGATGCACTTTGTAGACACAGCGATCCACATTCAGCAGGGACAGGGACATCTGTCTCAGCGTTCATATCGACGTGTGGAAGAAATTAATCTTCTTTATTTTTCTATAACTGAGTTACATTTCTCACTGTATGTCCATTTTGCTGTTGGCAGGAAACTCGATTTCATTTCGGGGAGTGCAGAAGTTGCCTTCTTGTTTCATGGCAGGTGCGACCTCACAATGTGGCTCGAATTCCTCCCCGTGGCCATAGCCCACCGTTTATCATACAGCTGTGCTGCGGATTCCCAAATGTGGTGGGTGTCCCTCTCCCCCTGACTTCGTCCCGTGACTTGCATTGAGCCACGGGCGTCAGCAGACAGGACAGACAGAGGTCAGAGGAGCCTCCTGCAGTGACGGGCATACTTTACTTGCGTCTCTGTTGTTGCTGTGAGGTTAGGCCTGAGCTTGCCTTCTTGAGGGTGAGCCAGTCACCCAGGTGCTCGACAGCAGGCCGGTGTCAAGGCCAGGGGGGAGCCCAGGAAAAGGTGGGCACTACGCATCTGTCCTTGCATTCCGCCGAGGGCTGGTGGTCATTTGCTCTGCAACATTATTTGACCACAGATAATGGGCACAGGGCAAATTGAATCCATAAATCCAAACACTTCCATAATGAGACCTCAGGCCGCGATAGCTGCACTTGGACTCTATCAAACATGTTAGGAGAACACAATACCCGTCCTACACAGACTCTTAGAGCAACGGGGGAGAAGAGAATGTTTACCAGTTCATTTCATGAAGCCAGAATAACTCTGGGATGAAAACCTGTCTAAGGCAGTATAAAAAAAAGACCCATATTCTTCATAAACATGGATGCAAGCATCCTTCACACACAAAAAAATAGATTGAATCCTAGTTTGATATTGATTATAGTATAATACATTGATATTGATTATATAATATAGATTTTTAAAAATTAAAATCTCCTCTGGATACATATACCTTTAAAACATAAATAAAAGATGTTTTTAAAGTCTACATTGCTTGTAAACCTGATTCCAAATAATGACATATATCTGACACATTCAGCTTCATCTGTAGAGGGTACGATGCTCACCATGTCACCAGCGAGGTAAGTTTAACCAGTGAGGTTGTATCAGGACAGCAGGTGAACATTGGACCAACTATTCAGTATTTCCCACCACACATTTGATCAACTCTTCTCTGCCACTATGAAAAGATATGGCTTTGGAAGTCTCCTCTCTCTAGTGCTTGAGTTTAAATAATGCGACGATAATTTATGCCTATGTAACAGTGCTATGGTTTCAATCACAGTATATGATATGATACCAGCAAAACAATTTCCCTAACGCAAAAAAGGTCCAAACGTGAACCCTCTTGAAATGAAGAAAAAAGGTAGGCAACATTGACTTTGACTAGTAAGAAGACTTGCCTTTCTACAGGATTAAATTTATGTGAGTTGATTATTCAATTCATTCAAAAGGTACATTACTGAGCTAGATGCTGGCATTGTCTTAACTTCGTTCTCCTCATGATGGAGGTTAAATGTATTCTTTTGTTAGCGTGAGGGTGGTGAGAGAGGGCTGCCCTCTGTGTCCCAATAAAACAGTCATTATCATCTAATATTCATGCCTATTACAGTTTAAACCATATGCTGCAACCAGATATCTTTTTAAGCTTGTTGGAGGAGAGCAGAGATAACCTAAATATTTTACTTAGTTTATTTTCTCCAGTTTTCAAAGGATGATCATGGTAATGGCCACTTTTATGGCAACTTAACTGAAGGCTTTGATCTTCAAGGAAGGCTCGCTGGTTGATGGCCTGCTCCCCGCACGGCGCAGCTCCCCGCTGACCACACAGACAGAGCTGAGGGGCGGAGCGCTCCGCCTGCCGCGGGCCCCTGCGTGCTGACCCACGCTCCAACCGCCACCAGCTTGGCCCCAGCGGCCCTCGCTGTCTTCAGAGACCAGATAAAAGGCAAATGTGGGCCTGAGAGATGTAACAAATGAAGCCACAGCCATCTAAAGGTCTGTGACTGCCGGGTCATGCTTTTCTCGGGGAGAGAGCGTACCGCCCCGACGGTCCCTGAACAGGCAGGCGGATTGGTGCGGCCCACGCGAGATCCGGGGAGAGTCTGGAGGAGAGAAGCGATGACAAGAGGCGGGACACTTACGGCAGAGCTGCCTGCACTCAGAGGTCCCCTGCCACCCACAAGCTGCCTGACAGTTCCACCGTGCTTCCTGAAGTCAGTGAAGTTCCCCGTCTCCAAAAGGTTCTCCCTGGCCCAAGATCTCTGGCCCCGTTTCGTTTTCGTCGGTGTGATGGACTCGGTTCTCGGCCCCTCGAGTTTATTTCTGGGGACGGCTTCCTTCTACAGCTTGCCTGTCCGCTACATCGGGAGTTCCTGAGTGCGCGAGTCGAGTTACCTTTTCATTGAATTCCAAGACAACGTCACCTGTGAATTCCACACACAAATGCCACATGCTAATCCAATGCCTCCATCAATCGCTAGCCAACCCTTCCTTTGCCATGAACACATGTCCCCTCCCATCAGTTCAATACCAAACATTTTCCTCTCTGCCCTTTCTTCTTCACGTGCACTGTATTTCTTTTACTTTTACTCTTCGGGGGGATATTGGAGGGACTCCGCCCTGCACACTGCTTCTCCTTTCCCCCCGCCCTGTCCGAGTCGAGACGGGGCCTCACGCACCTTCGAGCAGGTTCCCGGTGGAACGCAGGGAGCAGGGTTGGCCTTGGCTTCATACAGGCAGCTAGGGGACCTGGGCTGAGGAGTCAAAGCTGTTCTGTCACCAAGAATAGGGGTGGCTGATGGATGAGTCACATCACAAGAAAGAGCACTTTTCATTGAGTGTTCTCCAGTGTGCACGTGTGCATGTGTGTATATGTGTGCACCTGTGTATGTGTTTTTGTGTGTCTGTGTGTGGATGTGGGTGTGCACAAGTGTGCGTGCACGTGTGTGTGTGCATGACCTTGGCTTCTGAGGGTGGCTGTAGCACACTGTGAATTCCAGGCAGCTTCCTATAAATGCCAATGATACATTTTCCCTCACACGCATGGGGAGCTGGTTTCCCGTCGCCAACCAACCTCCTCACAGGTGTGCATTGACAGGCTCCTCACAGGTGTGCATTGTCACCTCACAAGTGTGCATTGACAGGCTCCTCACAGGTGTGCATCGACAGGCTCCTCACAGGTGTGCATCGACAGGCTCCTCACAGGTGTGCATTGACAGGCTCCTCACAGGTGTGCATTGATGCCTCCTCACAGGTGTGCATTGACGGCTCCTCACAGGTGTGCACCGACAGGCTCCTCACAGGTGTGCATCGACAGGCTCCTCACAGGTGTGCATCGACAGGCTCCTCACAGGTGTGCATTGACGGCTCCTCACAGGTGTGCATCGACAGGCTCCTCACAGGTGTGCATTGACGGCTCCTCACAGGTGTGCATTGATGCCTCCTCACAGGTGTGCATTGACAGGCTCCTCACAGGTGTGCATCGACAGGCTCCTCACAGGTGTGCATTGATGCCTCCTCACAGGTGTGCATTGACGGCTCCTCACAGGTGTGCACTGACAGGCTCCTCACAGGTGTGCACTGACAGGCTCCTCACAGGTGTGCATCGACAGGCTCCTCACAGGTGTGCATCGACGGCTCCTCACAGGTGTGCATCGACAGGCTCCTCACAGGTGTGCATCGACAGGCTCCTCACAGGTGTGCACTGACAGGCTCCTCACAGGTGTGCATTGACGGCTCCTCACAGGTGTGCATTGACGGCTCCTCACAGGTGTGCATTGACAGGCTCCTCACAGGTGTGCATTGACGGCTCCTCACAGGTGTGCATTGACGGCTCCTCACAGGTGTGCATTGACAGGCTCCTCACAGGTGTGCATTGACGGCTCCTCACAGGTGTGCATTGATGCCTCCTCACAGGTGTGCATCGACAGGCTTTTCACAGATGTGCATTGACGGCTCCTCGCAGGTGTGCATCGACAGGCTGGCACCACACAACCTTTGAGGACCCCACTTCTTACTTCTGTGCTGCTGAAGGCGAGACAAGGAGCTAAAATAAACGCAGAGTACTTTGCTCACCCGGGGTGGACCTTGCAGTCCAGTCTTTGGGAAAAGAGAAGGCAAGGCCAAGACAGACACACGACAAGGTGCTCAGCACAACTGTCCCCGGGAAATGCAGACCACTCACACCTGCTGGGAGGGCCGTGGTAAGAGAGTGAGGCAGTGCCGGTGCTGGGGAGGATCGGGAGAAACCCGGATCCTGCGGGCACCCCTCTGGGGCCACCAGCTTCGCTTCCTAAACGTGAGTGAGCAGAGTGACAACTTAGACACCCAACAGCGCTTACTCTGTCCCAAGAGCAGATGCTTTGAATGTTGGCTCATTTAATTGTCACAGCAAACACGTAAGGTAGACACTAATCTCATTTTCATTTTACAGATGAGGAAACTGGGTACGTGCTGAACGTCCCTCGAATTACGACCGGAAACACCACCTGCGACTTCGTACTGTCAGGTCTCCGCGTCCTGACCCGCACACACAGTGGTGCAGACTGGCCCACCCAGAAATGGAAATTATTACCTTTCTTTCCCACAGGCCCTCAGCTGGCAGCATCGTGCCGCTCAGCAGGACCATGTTGTCTGGAATGACAACCCAGGGCATTAAACCTCCTGGGAGCAAAGAAATGAAGTGGAGGGAACCACTTGTAGGCTTCCCGCTGCTTGGAAAGTATGTTGTTCTTTCTGATTGGTGCTGGGGATTCTTAGGTTATGCACCCAGGACAGGGACTGCTGGGTCAAGTGGCAGGTCCACGTTTTATTTTCTGAGGAAATACCAACCAGAAAGACTACGTGCACCCCTATGTTCATTCATAGCACCGTTATTTACAATAGTCAAGATCTGGAAACAGCCCAAGTGTCCCTCAGTAGATGAGTGGATAAAAAAGCCGTGGTACATGTACACAATGGAATACTATGCAGCTGTAAAAAACAACAACAAGGATCTCTTACCCTTTGAGACAGCATGGAGGGACCTGAAGAGTATCATGCTAAATGAAATAAGCCAGTAAGAGAAAGACAAGTATCTCATGATCTCCCTTACTTGTGGAATGTCATGAACAAAATAGGAACAGAGGCTTGGAAGCAGGAAACACTGATAGATCTCAGAGGGGAGGGTTAGAGGGAGGGAAGATTTTAAGCAAAACACATATGTGTATATGCATAACCCATGGACCCAGACAATAGTGTGGGGAAGGTCTGGGTGGGGGGAGGGCAAAGGGGAAAAATGGAAGACGTCTGTATAGAGTCAACAATAAAAGGAAGCATGTTATTAGATACGGCTGAACGTTTTAAAATCTCAGTTCCTGCATATAAGGCCTGAAATGGAATAAAAGATTTATTCTTGGAGAGCTGCGAACATGGGGCCATCTGCACCATTCGGGTCCATGTTATGTTATCTGAAATACTCTTTTATGCGGGAGTGAGTAAAAATAAAATAAAATTTGTCCTAACGTCACCAAAACGTTCTCGAAACACATGCTGTTTCTCTAGCTTTTACTGTGTCGGAGGAACCGCGGTGTGACTCCTTAGTCCTCGCTGTGAGGAGATGGTGAGGACCCCAGTGCAGCCCACGCTTTCTCATCCAGGTCGTCATGGTCATCATGTCATGCTGGTTAGATCTGCAGGCGTTTCGGCCTGCTCTGGGTGACCCTTCCTTCACACGGTTACTGTCCCACAAGGACAGCCATGCCAGGTCTCGGTTACTTTGCTGTCCCTGGCTCATGGCTAGACTTTCTCACATGGGATAGGCTGTCTGAAGGGTGGTGAGACTCTCTCCTCGAGTTCTGAAATAGTCCCACGGGGTGTGCGTAGGTCACCTGGTGGAGAGATTGCGGATCCCATGGCGATGTGTGAATGGTGGTTTTCCCTTGTAGACCAGTTGACCAGCACTGGCAGAAGATTAACAGAAAATGAGGTGCATGCAGGGATAGCAGCATTATTTGCATCAACAAAACACAAGAAGCAGCCCAGACGCCCACTGTGGTCCTTACGGTTGATTATGATGCGGCCTCACCGCGGTGTGGTTGTTGCTACAACACAGAATGAGGAGCATCTTTACAAGGGGCTTCGGACGAGTGTTTACAATGAAATCTGTGTGTGTGTGTGCACACTTGCTTACATTTTCAGAAAGAAACAATAGAAGTTGAATCCAAACACTAATAAAAATACTCAGTTATATGGCGAGGGAGGGGGCGGGAGGTGGAGGCAGGGATGGAAACTCAATGCCTCTGAACATTTTTTTACCTTGACTTTGGAACTATGCAGTGTCTTACATAATAAAAAATACAAATATATATGAACAAATGAACCTCTCTCCCACACCAAGAAAATCCAAAACTAACTCCACAGAACGTTGGTTGGTTGGAGATAAATCTTAGCGGTAATATGGCAATAGAGTGCTAGACAATGCAGACGGTTAGATAGATGAGTCAATTTACTTTTATTGAGAAGAATTACCAAGAGGAAAAAGTTTCTCTATATGTCATTAGATTCTAAATCAATAACGGAGGTTTGGATGTTTGCCATGAACAAGATCTAATATTCCAAATGCCTTCTTGCCCTCTGGGTATAGAAAGAAACTGAACAAAACAGGAAAATTAGACCAAAATATTTACATTATGATCACGTGGATCGTAAGTTCCTGGCTGGTCAGGGTCCTAAAATCTCCTCGGTTGTCCGATTTCACGCGGACCCCAGCGGCGTGCCCTTTATCTGAGGGCTCGTCCATCCATTCAGGGTCCCTCCTGGTCACCCCGATGTGCAGATGACTACTCCTTGGCTCCCCAATCTGCTTGAGACTTGGAGGGTCATCCCTGACGGGCTGACATTTTCTTCCAGACTTCACTTACTTTATAGAAATAACTGTCAGCACCAACGTTTTAAAATGGTTTTGTTGCCCTGGCTGGTTTGGCTCAGCGGTTGAGCGTTGGCCTGTGGACTAGAAAGTCCTGGGTTCGGTTCCTGCTAG
Organism: Molossus molossus; assembly: GCF_014108415.1. NCBI lineage: Eukaryota > Metazoa > Chordata > Mammalia > Chiroptera > Molossidae > Molossus > Molossus molossus. The sequence continues at coordinate 4,645,301 of NW_023425403.1, forward strand.
GGGCACGTACCACACACACACACACACACACACACACACAAATGGTTTTGTTACTTTAAATACTACGAATTGTTCAGGTAGGTGGCAAAATAAAAAACAAAAGTTAGTGAAGATATTTATTAGAAAGAGAGCCAAGGACCGTTGTGATATCACAGATGACAGGGAGTCTATAGCTGGGACACAGCTGAAGAACTGCTGGTAAGTGAAGGTGTGAACTACACTGCAGACCACTGTCCGCAAACAAACGGGGGTGTAACCTGACCCCCAGGAGGTGCAGCCCGGGGACCGCTCGCCTTCCTGGGGAGACCTCACTTTCTCTCGCTCGTCTCATCAGAGAGGAAGAAAGAGCCAGAAAGCTTCTTGGAGGATCTCTGATGAAACAGCAGGGGTTGTACTACCTGCTCTAAAAATACGACTGCGACCATATCTCCCCCAAAATAAACAGCAGCTGTTTCTGACCCCTCATCTTCTCTCTCAGGAAGGAGCTTGGATTCTGGCTCCACTTGGAAAATGGTCCCAAAGGGCAAAACACCGTAAGGATGTTCCTTCCCACGACTGTGGAAACTTTCGACACTTTGCTTTTAAAAGTCAAACGTACAAGAATTTCCAAGTTTTAATAGGTGTTTTGGTCTAACAGTGGGAATAAATAATTTGTAACCAAGGGTATTTGTTATTTTAAAATGCTGCAAGACACCGCTGGAAAGGCTTGGGATCGGGAAACCTGGTGCCTCCCAGAATGTGTTCACGTTTTGTCACCAGTGGACGAGGCGACACACACTCAGGTCAGAGGGGATTCTGCAGACGCCCGCTCTCCAACCCTGTCTGTCCGTAGAGTGGAAGCAACGTAACCAGGAAGAAGGATTCACAGGTTTCATGACACATGTTGAGCCTCCGATTTCCCACGGACTCGACTGGTGATCCTCCGACTTCTGTGTGTGACAGTTCAAAGTTGCTCACGTCACGGAATCACTGCTGGTTCCGCCGTCAGTTCAAAGTCGCCCACGTCACGGAATCACTGCTGGCTCCGCCGACAGTTCAAAGTCGCTCACGTCACGGAATCACTGCTGGCTCCACCGTCAGGTCAAAGTCGCTCACGTCACGGAATCACTGCTGGTTCCGCCGTCAGTTCAAAGTCGCTCACGTCACGGAATCACTGCTGGTTCCGCCGACAGTTCAAAGTCGCTCACGTCACGGAATCACTGCTGGCTCCGCCGACAGTTCAAAGTCTCCCACGTCACGGAATCACTGCTGGCTCCGCCGACAGGTCAAAGTTGCTCACGTCACGGAATCACTGCTGGTTCCGCCGTCAGTTCAAAGTCGCTCACGTCACGGAATCACTGCTGGTTCCGCCGTCAGTTCAAAGTCGCTCACGTCACGGAATCACTGCTGGTTCCGCCGTCAGTTCAAAGTCGCCCACGTCACGGAATCACTGCTGGTTCCGCCGACAGGTCAAAGTCGCCCACGTCACGGAATCACTGCTGGCTCCGCCGTCCTCCTTTGGGCCGGGATTCCGAGCTCCCCACTTCCCACAGAGCTCACGCCCGGTGCCGGGATCGGGCCACAAGGACGAAAGGCGTTTGGTGGGTGCCCGTCCCAGTTACCCACTGGCCCAGACGGACGAAGGCAGCCGTCCGCGATGTCCGAGCACGCCTGGGGGACAGACGGCCACCATCCTCTCCTGAAGTTGTTCCTGTCCCAGAACAGAAGGACCCCACGTGTAACAAATACCAGACAAAGGAAGAGCAACGGGACCCGCTGAAGGAGAGCAGACGTGGGCGACCTCGATAAATAGAGACAGAGCGAAGAGAAGGACCAACTGGCAGTCCTCTCTCCGGGTGACAGAGCGACACGTGTGTTTGCAGCCTGGTCGGCCCGCAGGAGTGGAGGGGCCGCACTGGACCTCGCGGGGAGGAGGAGGATGGGGCGTCTGTTGGGCACATGCAGACCCCGAAGCTGCTCCCGACGGCCTAGGTCCTGGGACAGGGACCGTCCCCCTCGGCTCGCTCTTCCCGCCTCTGTAAATTGGGCACAATAACGGCAGCCCCTTCGTAGGTTTCCTGTGAAGACTGAGTGCTTTAACCACGGGTGCAGTTAGCACAGTGCCAGGGACACAGTGGACCGTTAAAAAATAGTATCTGCTACTTCTTTTCAGGAAAGGGGATAGAAATGTGGCACATTACCAAAAACAATGAAGTGTGCCTTTGTGGTCAGGGTGACCTTCATTACCATGTTATAAGTAGGTTTCACAAAGACTGAGGAGAGACATCATAACCAGCAAGAGTTAGAGAACTGCTACTCTTTCTAATGATGGACATTGGAAAATGTGCTTTATTTCAGAGTCTTACAAAGATACATCTAAAAGGACTTGACTGAGATTTGGGGGAGCTGTTCTGGTTAAGGGTGCTCATCTGAGATCATCTTACCAAAGGGTGCTTTCTAGGTGGTCGCAGGGGCCACTGTGCTCCGTCCACACTCCCGGGCACTTACCATCCCCTAGGGCTGAGCTTTCCTACCAAGTCTCATGGAAATCTCTGCTCAGGGCGTTTTCTGGCTTGTCCAGGGGTGGCGAGCTGACGCCCCCGGAGCAGGAATGGGGGATGAATAACCCGATTTCCTCCCCTCCGAGGTGGAAGCATTCATGTGCGTTTTGTCACGGTGTCCCCGAAGTCCTGGGCAGCATTCAGCTCATGAACCCACCCTGCATCCCACATCTTCCTCCTTCCCCCCCCTTCTCTGAGCCCCACCTTTCCTTCCTGAGGCCCCCGCCCACGTCAGCAGCCTGCCCTTCAATCCCGACCGCAGCGTGTTTGCAGCAGAACCCGAACCCTACCCCCTGCCCGGCAAGAGCTCCAACAGAACTGTGCATACTGATGTTCTCTAAGTGACTAGAGTGTTCTCGCTCAGCAGGAAGAGGGACTGCAGGGCATTCAAAGTCGCACGAAGCCACGTCATTTTATTTCCAAACAGATGAGACTGTTTTGACACACATGTTAATGGGGTTTGTCTCTCTGTTAGATGCGTCTCCAAGGAGAAAGGACAGAAGCTGACATCCTGAGCTATGGATGCTCCGCCAGCTGCCCTGTTGACCCGGAGACGCGACACCGCCCGGAACACTGTCCTGTCGACCACGTTACGTCCTCCGCCTCAAACTGGCCTCTTGTGGGCCTAGAGGTGCTGGCTTTTAGGAGAAGGAAATCTTCCCTTCTCTCTTTTTTTTAAAAACTTTTCTTCTTCTTTTTTTTTTTTTTGTGGTATGTGTCCCTATCGGGAACCGAACCCGGGACTCTCTGGTCCTCAGGCGGACGCTCAACCGCTGAGCCAAACTGTTCAGGGCTTTTCTTATTTCTTTAAAAATTGATTTTAGAGAGAGAGGAAGTGAGAGGCAGTGGAAACATCGATGAGAGAGAACATCGATGGGTCGCCTCCTGCACGCCCCTCACTGGGGATCAGGCTCATAACCTGGGCACGTGCCCTGACCGGGAATCGAACCGGCGACCTTTTGGTGCAGGGTCGACGTTCAACCACTGAGCCACAGCAGCCGGAGGAAACCTTCTGTTCTCTCTGCTCCCGTCTTTCGCCTACGGAGGAAAGTCAGGTCTTGGATTGTTCCGATTCGGGGCCCTCACAGAGCCATGTCTGCTGGAGGCAGTGACTTCCAGGTGATGGAGACATGGTCTCCCCCTGTCTGCTCTGGGCAGATGGGCTCTGCACCTCGTGCTTGCGGTGGTTCTCAGACTCTGAGCTTTGGGAGTAAAAAGCAGGCACAGTAGCCTTTTTGATTCAGGGATATTTAAACCTCACTGGTGCAGGAAAAATGAAACACTTCCACGTGGTTCAGCCTAATTCACTGGGGTTCTACTTTGGCAGAAAATCCCAGCTGATGAGAAAGTGCTGTATTTCTCGTTTTACCACAGTCGTGCGTGCGGGGCCTTCTGAGGAGGAAGTGGCTAGCCAAGGCTGGGATCCGGGGAGTTGGATATTCTTGGCGTCCTGTCTTCATGGGACTCCTGTATGCGAGCACCCTCTCATCTGCGGGAAATGTAAGAGTCAGGGTGACTTTCTTTGTATAGATTAGACAGGCTCGGGGAGTTAGGGTAAAAACAGACTATATTTTCTCCTTCCCTTTCATCCTCATCCCAACCTTGACCGCTAGTGGGCCACTCAGATCACCAGAGGCAAAGGAAAATAAGCCCAGGAAAAAAGTCCACATGGGAAAGAGATGGCTTTATACCCAGAATCCAGAGCAGAGCACGTGTCAGCCAGGACGGCCATCCCTGGGCGTCTGCACGCTACACCAGAAGGTGTCTCCCAGTCTTTGCCATTCAGTCCACATATATTTATTGAGCACTTACTGAACACCAGAAATGTCACCGTGAAACACAGTATAAAAGAAAGTACCTGTCTTACTAGAAGTCACCCTCCCAGCGCTGCATGGCAGTCACAACAGAGACCCCAGGGAAAGAGGGAAATCCCCACTCCAGCGTGTTGTCCCAGGTTCGGAAAAAGACCACCTGTAAGAAGCATCCACAATGCCGAAGGCGCAGGAAACCACGAACTCAGCCACGTGGTAAAAAGGACACGAGGGAAGCCGTCAGAGGCTTCTGTTCAAGTTCACCTTAGTCAGCGACACAGTGCCGAGGAGACCCCCCTCCTTCCCTGTGACCTGAGCGAGGGGTGCAGCCTCACGCGAACCCAGCCCTGGGCGCTGCAGAGCGAACACGCACGTCGGGGGCGACCTGCCGACGCTCTGCTCTGTGGGCTTCCCGACTCTGCAGCCTCTGCTCCTCCGGAAGCCTCGTGATGTGAGCTCCTAGTCATTGCTTGGCCCTGCGGGGGTTTCCACCCAGAAAAACACATGTTAGTGGACTTAGAAGTGGATGATGGGAATGGTTGCAGGCAGAGGCCCCTGGGAAATGGAAGGTATTTGAAACGGGCTGTGTCGTCAGCGGAGGTAGGGGAAGGGGCCCAGGGCGTGGAGGGGAACAGCCAGGTGGAGCATCATCTGAGGTTGCTCATCCAGGCAGGGCGAGGCGCTGAGCTGTCACTGCCCAGGACCAGCTGGCCGCCGCGACGCTGTGGGCGTGGACACGGGTAAGGATGCAAGTATGAAAACAATAGGCTCAGTTCTTTAAATTAGGGACTCAAAGTCTAGCTGCTATCCCAGCAGCTTCTGGTGGTGGATTTCCACACCAGCTGACTTGAGCCTCTTAGCCGAAATCTTAGGGGACCATGAGGGCGGTGGCACTGAAGCAACTCCAGCGCGGGGACGGCTTGCTCAGGAGGGCTCAGAGGAGTCAAGGACCGAGGAGTCTAACTCCACTTCTCAGGTCAGGTGAAATGACCACTTTCCACTTTCTAAGGGCTTGTTCCTGTCTCGCTTGAAGACTCAGAATCTCACTGGTTGGAGGGAATTCTATTTCAGAGGTAACCTCATCATCGCACTATGTTTTCTTTAATCTACAACTAAATTAGATCCCATCATAAAGGGGAGGGGGGTAGTACAAACTCAAGACTGGTGGGATGTGACCTCCTCACCAAAAGGATTAGAGTAATTTTCTAGTTCCTATCAGGAGAAAGCTGGGCAATATGTCTGTGCTTGTTTGACAAAGCAGGGAAACCTACTTTTAGATTGGGCTCGTCTTATCTAGATGAGCCCGAATTCTGTCTTCAGTGTGACGTCAGCAGCTGGAAATAAAGATCATTGTTTGGTTGAGTGACTGACATGGTCTCACTCAGGCGACTCTCGCTAAATCACTCTGAGCAGGCAGAACATATTTAGAATAATATCAGCAGAGAAAAGGAAAGATTTGGGAGATAACTGTATTGGAGCGACTTGAACACAGGTGGCTGGCTTCTCTCCAGCTCTCTCCGACGCGGTGCTCATCATCGCCCCCTAGCTGTCTGCTGGGAGGGAGCCGGTCTGTCCGATGTAGGCCGGGCCGCTGGAGGAACGTGCTGTGATGGAAATGAAGTCCTGATTTCAATGGGTGAAGGAAGTTCCTGGGGGAACAGAAACCAAGTCCCCCCAAGCGAGATGGATGCGATCCGTGTGGCGATCAGAGTGGTCCGGTCTGCACGCTCCATGGTGGAGGCCAGATGCCTTGGGACTCCTAGGATGAGGACGGAGGGTGAGCCCATGTGTATCTGAGCAAGGACAGGCCAGGTGCGCAGAGGTCTGCCTTGGACATGGTCATGATGTCAACCTCACGTTTTACTCCCAGCTCCGGCCTCTGATGGAAGGGGAAGCCAGGAGTTAATAAGGAAGCTGTGCAAGAGTAAGCCAGTACTATCCTTCGAGTCTTTCTGTTAGCATAGTCAAAGGACTCGATGGTTGTTTTAAGAATAACCATGAAAAGGAGAAGGTCAATACAGAGATCTTGATGGTCAAAGGTAAGTTTTCACCTGCCTACACTGGTTCTTTGCAGATTAGCCTCCTGCATTCCTCCTGGGACGTGGCTCCCACATGTTTGTAGCAGCCAAGATGGGTAGGGTGCCAAGGCTCCCCAAGTCCCCCCCCCCAGGGCCCCTGGTCACACGGGGGGTGGGGGAGACTTGGAGGCCAAGGATCTGCCTGTTATAGCATCATAACCATAAGGCTCAAACCCCAGGGGAGGGGCTGGTACTTCTCTGGTCATAGAGCTCAAAAACCCCAAAACCTGAAAGCTGGGGTTCCTCTCTCGGGATCCGTTGCTGGGGTTCCTCTCTCGGGATCCGTTGCTGGGGTTCCTCTCTCGGGATCCGTTGCTGGGGTTCCTCTCTCGGGATCAGTTGCTGGGGTCCCTCTCTCGGGATCAGTTGCTGGGGTCCCTCTCTCGGGATCAGTTGCTGGGGTCCCTCTCTCGGGACCAGTTGCTGGGGTTCCTCTCTTGTGCCCAGTTGCTGGGTCCTGTGAAATGTATCTGTGCTTCCAGAATCCAAAGATTATACATTCACTACGGCCTCTATTCCTCTGGGTTTCTGCAGTGAATGCTGGCTCAGAAGGTCCGGTTGCACAGTGTCAGATCCCCATTTGTTTGACAATGGCGTGATCCCAAGCCCAGTGAATACAGTCTACCAAGAGTTGGACTAATGAGCTCAGATGATAATAGGATTTTGCCCAGAGGACACAACCCAGCCCCTGGTTATTCCCCCAGTTGCTGAGAGCAAAATTAAAATGCAGTCGGTCTTTATTATCCAGATTCATATTTGTAAATTCGCCTACTCACTAAAATTTATTTGTAACCCAAAATTAATACTGGCATCCATGGACACTCGCAGCAGGAACAGTGTAGACATGCCCAGTGCAAATACTCTCAGCAGAGGCCCAGGAGGGTGACGCTCCATCTCCTGGTTCCTTCTCACACAGAGATAGATGACCAGAGGGTGGAGGTGGTCAGGGCGGGACCTCGGATGCTGGGTGGCGGGGTTTGAAACAGCTCTGCAGCCTGTAGGAGGGTGGATGTGACAGGTCACTTAACACCTCAGAAACTTATTTTCACTCATAAAATAAAGACTATGGAATCTAACAGGGTGAGTTGGTTTTAGGATTTAAAATTGTAATCTGTGGTCTATCTATAATCTATCTATCTATCTATCTATCTATCTATCTATCTATCTATCTATCTATCATCTATCATCTATCATCAATTTCCCCTAGGAACAATGGTTCAGTATACACTAATCTATTATTGAGTACATAACTACCATGACTAACAAGTAGTACATAACTACCATGACTAACAAACTAGCAGTACATAACTACCATGACTAACAAACTAGCAGTACATAACTACCATAAGTAACTAGTAGCACATAACTACCATGACTAACTAGTAGCACATAACTACCATGACTGACTAACTAGTAGTACATAACTACCGTGACTAACTAACTAGTAGTATATAACTACCATGACTAACAAGTAGTACATAACTACCATGACTAAGTAGCAGGACATAACTACCATGACTAATCTCCCAATATTTTCATCAAGGAACCACATTGGCTCCTTGACCTGTTACCATCTGTGCTGCAAAGTTAAATGATCACACCATGTACTTGTTAGGGTTGTTAAGAGGTCCAATGAATTAATGTTAAGTTCTCAGAACAGTGTCTGGACGGTAGTAAAAACCATATGAAGCTTTGCTATGATTTTTGTTAGGAATGGCTAAGTGGGAGCTTCTGGGGTTTTTCTTACCCACAATAGGATTACATCAAAGGCAACACTACACACCTGGCAAGATGACAAGAACTTGCTTCATCGTTAAAAGACTGAAAGGTGTAGGAGCGGAGAACCTCATCACTTCCACAGTTCACTGTCCAGGCTACTGACAAAGAAAAAGTGACCACAGACAATGACAATAGACTATCAGATGTTTAATCAAGTGGGGATCCATTCTGCAGTTTTGTACAAGATACGGTCTCTTCGTCGGAACAAACTGTACAGCTCTCCCGAAGCACCGGTGATGTGACACACGCTTTTCCTGTGTCTCCCAACGCGGCAAACAGCGGGGTTTGTTTTCAGGTGACAGAGAGAACATGCATCTTCCCAGTCTGGGAACAGGGCTATGTCCACTTTAGAGTTCTGTGTCCCAAGTCATTCTGCAGGGACAATGCTCATCAAGGCTCGGACATCACACGGGCCACCACCCTACGGACATCATGCAGGCAGAAAACAACGGGGCTCCTATACCTCGGTAAGATACATGAGTGAGCAACCTGGAAGATGGGTGCAGGGACCTTCCACCTTTGTGAGCTTTACGAGAGTCCTGTGGTCTAAGGTATCTCCTCTCCACACCATTTTTAGAAGGGACCTCCTTGGTTTTGAAAGGAAAATAAATTGTACGTCTGTGAGCTGCACTGACCCATACACAGGGCTCTAAATGGTGGGCAGTTTGCTTGAAGGACGAGCACGCTCCCTGGTGCGGGCGAGGCAGCAGCTGGCCCTGCGGCTCCTGTCTGAGTCCTCAGTCTGGTCGTGAGCCTTCTCCGCTCTCCCAAGAGAGAACATGGGCCTCCCGGAGGCTGCCCAGGAGGCGCTCAGGTGCCCACCCCTGATTTTCAGGGTTTGTTGAGCCCTCCAACTTTTCATTCAGCAGGTCATTCCCACGACTTCAGGACGTCAGGCCCGTCCCTGTCCTCCTGTGAAGTTTCCAGGGCATTGCAGATGCCCCGTCCTGGCCATTCCTTCCGCAGCGTCCACCACGAGCGGTTCTTTTCCAGTGGGGCTGCCTTCCCACGGCAGGGACTAGTCACGGCTCCCAGACCCTCGGGAAGGTGCCCTCGTGACCGAGTGGGAGGCCGGTGAGCGTGACCACATCTTTCCTGCAGGCTTGTGGGCTGCTGCTGGTCAGCTGGGTTCGCTGGCAGCAGGCGCTGGGACGGGCTGGCTGCAGAAGACTTTTGAGGAAGGAGCAGGATGGCAAACGGAGCGGTCAGCCCGCTGGGAAGACCTGGCAGCACCTGCCAGCCCAGGGCTCAGCTGCAGCGGGCTCGGCCTCTTGGAGGGGGCCCGGGGGGCAGAGGTGGCCAGGGCTTGGCACCTCAGCATCGGGGATCACCCTGAAAAGAGTGCGACTTTGGCTCAGAAGTTGTCAGCAAATGACACTCCTCAAACTGATGCCCCCTCAGGAAGGATCTGGGGACCCAACCCCACTCCCTCACCGTTCACCAGGGATTCGGGTGGTTCAGCAGTGACGAGGCCGACCTGCGGGTTGTGATGGAGCCGGGGTCGTTCTGCCCGCAGGGGACAGCCCAAGGCTGGTGGCATGAGCATGAGAGCTCATCTGAGAATCAGTTGTTTTTGGAGGGACAGGGAGCAGTGTGAGTCCCTGTTATAATAAAACCAGATATTTGTTTCATTTACTGACATGTCTACATTATACAGTTGAGATCGAATGACAGGTCTCCTCTTGAAGGAATTTGGACTACTACTGAAAATGATGATGTTGTTTTTCATGCGTACTTTTAAAAATGCTACATACGCCTCATCTTATGTGGTCTGCAGCATGAACGACCCTGTCGGGTGGGCGGAGCAGGATCCACGATTCTGTTGGTAAATTTTTATTGATAGCTCATAACTTCTAAAGATATTTTCATGGCACCACAAAATGAATAAAAGGTGGCCACGTGACCATGGAGGTGACCCAAGGACCACAATTTAAAAACTGAAATGCCAGCATTTTCTTCATGACACGATCCTCTTTGACTTCAGTTAGGTCATGAGTTTAAGTTCATGTGAGTTTGATGAATTTAAAGGTAAGTTATATTATTTGTTTACATCTGAATTTTAACATTGGTATGTAAAATATTAAACAGAAGAAAATTTGATAAAACATCAAATTTGCTAGTTTAAAACACAAATTTTAATTTTCTACTATCTTCCAATCTTTAAGTATATTTTTACATTACTGTAAATAATAATAATAATATATAATTTTCTAATTTGCCTTTTCAAAACTTAACATCATTCTAAAGGATTTCCAAAATCCATAATTCCTTAGAGATTATTATAATTTTAAATGACTGTCTAATATTACACCTAGTGTTTCAAACATAATTTGAATAGGCATTTTCAAAATAAATGTAATGAGAGATAGATTTGGAGGTATATAAAGTAAACAAGACATTTAAAAATAATATTATAAGAAATAGGTATTATGAGTAAATAATAAATAAAAATAAAGAAATAATAAAACATTCTATTTTTCAGAAACCAGACCAAAAACATATGGTGAAAACAACTTATAATGTGAGACTTCTGCCTTCTCGCTGACCTTCCAGCCTGAATTCAAAAATAGAAAACTTGATTGTCGATTTGGCCTGTAGACCTATTTTTAGAGACACATCGTCAGGGCCAACACTTAATAAAAATGCAACAAAGAGATGAAAGTGGGAACCTTCACTGCAGAAATTCCTTTGGGGCCATATCCTGTCTTCATTCTACAAAAAGAATTCCCACAGAAATCAATAGAAGATTAAAATAAATATCAATGGCAGGATACAGTTCCGATTACGAACGAAACTTGAAACTTGACAGGTTGATTGTTTTTCAGAAGGACTGGAATTTGGGGGAGGTGTGTTTGAGAGGAAAAGCCAGCATTTTGGCTGTAGAGAAAGTGGCATTTTGTAGAGCAGGACCTGTCTAGGGGAGTCATGCCTCCCCCCCCCCCCCCGACGTCCTGATATGGCTTCAGCCGGCCAAGTTCTCAATACCCTTCTACTCAAAGTAAGACAAGCAACATATAAAGTGGAAGAAACGTGGTTTTGACACTTTCTGCTTAGACACATTATTCAAACATTATTAAGAAACAAACGATGCTAGTATCACAGTGGAAAGTTCAGAGGTGAGACTGGCTGATGAGTGACTTGAAGCCACTGCCTACAAAGTGTCACGAGGAGTACAGATGTCCACGTGGTGTTCGGTCGTCAAGAGCATCATCGACAGCACTGGAAGGGAGCTTTGCCTTCGTGATTAAACCGCCACCGTGCCCATGAGAAATGCAAGGCCCGGGACCCCGTCTCCTCTCTGAGTCACTTGTTCCTTTCCTGAGAAGAAAGGATGACAAGGCCTTCCTGCGAAATGGGGATGAGGTGCAAGAAAGAGCAACACAAACATTTCAGCCTTTAGCTCTCTAGCACCAGCAGCCAGGAGTTGTCCTGTCCGTGGGCGAACATGACTCAGCGCCGAGATGCTGACAGGGCGAGTTGCCCCAGAGTCTCCCCCTCCCTCGTCATTACAGGGTGGCTGCCACACCTCCAGGTACCATGCCCTTCTTCAAGGCTCATTATGGGGCTAAGAACGACATCATTAATACCTGTGACATAATAAAACCTTAAATGAAAAAATAAAAGATTTCCCAGAAGTTCTCTCACAACCATCAACTTGAGTCTCCTGTCCGGAATTGTGCCTTCTGACCAGTGGAGCAAACAGAGTGGAGCATTCTTAGCAGAAGCTATGCAAATTAGATAGCCCTTTACATAATTACTTCCAACTATCTTAAAGGTGCTTGTCAAAACTGCACTCATATTTCGGATAAAGATGGGCACAGAGTAGGCTCGCTCACTTCCATGAGGTCTGCAACCAGGCTTGTGTCCTTTGCTCCTCGGACTCGCCTATTAGAGCATCAGCCAGATAGGACCGCTGGTTGGCACCTAACGAGTGTACGAGAAATATAAGTGGCTGGATCAGTAATATTTATTTCAAAGATGGCATTCAATTTGATTAACATAAAACAAATCGCCTATTACGTCCAGATTAAGTGCTAGGAGCTATAGAAATAGAATGATTCCAACGATGTCCGTACACTGACGGCGACTATAATCTTTGGGCAGGTGAATTTGAATCCAACCCATTGTACTACCAAGTCATATGTGTTAGAAGCATAAGTAGAGATTTAAATCGAATGCTCCAGAAATAGAAAGCAATGGCAATTATTTTCCACTGAAATCCACTGGAGAGCTGGCTACAAGGTGGAGGAAGGACGCAGGAAGGGTCAAGTTTAAGAAGAAAGAATTAAGTTCTAGTGGTCACGATTAAAACGACAGTCACAGTACTTCCGAAAGTATCTGGGAACCGCGGCAAAGGGAGCGAGTTTTGATTATTTAACAATGAAAACGAAAGACTGTAAAAGGACTTCTTTATGAAGTTAAATGATTCCAGTACGAAGGTCACAGAGAAGAGAAAGATGGAAATTGAAATGAGATGTCCTGTCTGCAGGGAATGAGGAGTAGGGACTTGACATGCCAGCAATGTTTCCCTGTGAGACTCGAGATCTTGAATAGTAAAAACAGCACAAACATTTTTAAATGTAAGCACCAGTGGGAAAATGATACTGCTTCTGATTAGCTCCGAAAGCTGAGCACACATTGAATTTGTTATCAAGGGGGCTGTTAAGAGAGGTCCAAATAAATCACGGTGGTTCCAGATCTTCCTTCGGTTGAAAATTGTCCCATCAAAAAATTTCCCCATACCATATGGGAAAAAAACCTCTGTCTGAAGCATGTTAGTGTTGCTGCATTCGTGATCTATAATACTAGTTTCAGCAAATAATTTAAGGTGATTGAGGCATGAAAATCTGTCTGAGATTAAAAACCTGCTGTTAGCCCAGAGAATGTAATAATAAGGGAAATGTCAGGAAGAATTCAATGTACATGTTTGAGCTTGTAGCACAACTGTGTTCAAAGGAAATTAAACTGAGAAGAAAATTCTGTTTCAACATAGCGGATACACGACTAAATTAGATAGTTTGCCAAACCTCTTGTTTGGTCTCGACATCGTAAACTCTGATTAAATAAGTATACAGTTCCTTTCTCTGCTGCCGAGAACTAATCTTTATTATGCATTTACTGTATTCCAGCTACTGTACTAATTACATTACATATTTCCTCATTTAATTTTCACAGCAACCGAATGAAGTAGAAGCTATTTTTAATTTGCTTTTAGTAACGAGAAAACCGAGAAGTAGTGTGTTTGTGGTCACACAGGTATCAAGTGTTAAGGTAAGACCGCCCCCGGGCTTCTCCTAACCCTAAGCCAACAATTCATGTGCTAGTCTTGATGTCTGGATTCATCAGCTGTGTTTAAAAAAAAGAACTTGAAAGACTGACATCTCCTCGATATATATTAATATCCACGACTATACCTTAGTCTAGTTACTATGTTAACTAAACTGTTACCAGGAGCTGTAAACAAATCTTCGTTGACACATTAGACATACTTCTGTGGCCAGTTCCCCCGTGAATAAGCCCGGCTCTGGTACTGAGTCATGCTCAGTGTTTCGGAGGGTGCTGTCTACCTGGCTAGGGAATTATACAGTCTGTTCCAGGTTACAGCGAGTGAAAGAGTAAGAATTACATCAAGATGACAGTACTCAGGTGTGTTTCCTTTTATATAGTCTCTGTCATGTGTAATGAGGGAATCTTTCTTCGATTTTCCTTCCATAAAAGGGAATGTTCATTTCCTAAGTGTATCGACACAACTGTTGCTATATGTCATGTCAAGATAGTTTTTGAAATGAAAAGATCACAAATACACTACTCCAATAAAATGGAGCCTCAGTTAAATAATAATATTTGTCTTTTTTTAAAAAAATGTTTTTCATTTATTGATCTTAGAGAGAGAGAGAGAGAAACATTGATGAGCGAGAACATCGACTGGCCACCTCCTGCACGCCCCCCACTGGGGATCCGGCCCACAACCTGGGCATGTGCCCTGACCGGGAATCGAACCGGCGACCTCTTGGTGCAGGGTCGATGCTCAACCACTGAGCCACACCGGCCGGACAATATTTGTCATTTTTAACAGCATCACACTGAGATCACATTGGTAGAAACAGAAGCTTTGCATGTTCAATAATTGCGTGTGTGGTTTCCGCAAGCGGTCTGTCTCCCCACTGAGTGTGGTTTGGGGTCTCTGGGCGAAAGGCCGATCGTCCGGGGTGTGTTTGTGCTGGTGGAGGATTTGGGGCACAGGACAAAGGGAATGGAGGTCTGAAGGAAGAAGGGTCGTGATCTGGGAGCCAGGAAATGTCTGAAAACCAAGTCTATAACATCGGACGGTGCAAATCCAGGAGCCGAGTCTAGTTCCCGTCAAAGTACGTGGGGGCCCGCTTGCGCGGACGACTCCGGAGGAGCCCGCGGGCCCCAGGTGCGAGGCGAGGCTTCTTTACCACTTGGCAGCAGCAGCGCTCAGCCTGGACGAAGATCAATTCCAGGCACTTAACATTATTAAAGTCTCATTTTCGCCACCGAGTCTCTTAACAGTGGACAGTTCAGCTAATGAGATAATTTAACCAAGAAAAGAATCCATCCAAAGAATTCCTTAAGGACTGATATAAGAAACTTCTCCCCAAAGCAACAAAACCAGAACTTATTAAATTGTACCATGGGCGTCCTACAAGCAAACCTAATATTTAAAAGCATTAAAAGATTTTTCTCCTGCAATATCCACAGGGACTTTTATTCCTTGACCTCACTTTGGCCCTCGATCCAAAATTCATACAGATTAAGTGCTGAAAGCTGACAAAATGCTTGAATTGCCTTAAGATGACACATTATACATTTAAAGGAGGAGAGAGAGGAGCCCTAACTCTTGTCTGAAATAGCACATTCACAAATTGCAAGCTTAACCGCAACATTGTTAGTGAGAATAAAAGTATCTGAAGGAAATTAGAATTTCAGGAAATTTCCTTATGAGGCTCCCACCCCCCTGCTGGGAAAAACTGGTGTGAGGTATCGCACCTAATGAATTAGATACAATGAAACAAGACGGACTTCAGTATCTCACTGTTGTAGCTGCGGCCTCCTGGGTGCCCACAACCGTGTGCAATGACCTGCACATATGATGTCACTTCATTCCTCCAAAGAATCCTCCAGAGTAGCTGCTACTCCTTATTCGATGGGCTCCTCCTAAGGCTACTCCTCACTCTGCAGGCTGCTCCTCGCTCCACAGGGAGACAGCCCGGTCTCAGGGAGGAGACCTGGTTTGCCAGACCTGGGACGAGCCGTGGTGTGTGCCAGGCTCCAAAGCTCAGCCTTGAGGAAAGGCTCCATGTGACCGCCAGGTCTGCCTTCCCACTCGTGTGTGGTTACGTCTGATCCAAGGGGAGATCCTACGGACGCTTGAGTCATATATTAGGTGGATCATGATAAGGGGGTGGTGAGGGGAGGGATGAGATGAACCAACGAACTGATCTGCATGCACGCATAACCAGTGGGCATAGACGACAATGCTGGGGAGTGGGGGGGGGCAGGATGGTGAGCAGGAAGTCTAGGGGGAGGAAAAGGAGAAACATCTGCAACAAAAATAAACCAATCGATGTTGGAAAAAGAGATTAAAGCTCAATCTCTTTGCCCCTCAATAATTATCAATTGCTTTGGTGATTTACTGAAAAAGGGCACACACACACACACACACACACACACACACACTTTTAACCTGACTCAAAATGAAAGAAAATAAATATAAATAAATAAAAGGACATTCTGCATCATTTCTTTTGGCCAATTCAGGGCACATACTTTCAGTTACTGGGACTTTGACAGAAGTGTTTTCCTAGTGGGACCAGAACCCCATTCTCCCTTGGCAGGTTCAAAACAAAGGGAGAAAGACGAGGGGAGAGTAAGGGCATCTCAGTTCCTGTGGTTCAGGAGTCGGGACCAGTCTCTCCGGCTGGGTCTGCTCAGTCTCTCCGAGGGTGCGGGCCGGCTGGCGTCCCGGGCTGTCGTCCCTGTTTCTGCATCGGAGACTCACTCCACGCGCACACGCGACAGCAGGCGGACGGCAGCTTCCAGGGCCGTGGGCCAAACACCTCCATTCTCTCCGCTCCGGTCTCTGAGGCCTGTGACCTGACGGGAAGCAGGAAGGTGACTGTTCCAGGTGCTTGTTTCCGAGCCACACACCATGTCCCCTTCCTCTGTTTCTTAGAAATGAGTCACCACGTCCAGTAAGACCCTAAGCAGAGATAATCACACAAGGATTTTGAAAGTAGGAGGCAGGGAGCCCCGGGCTCCCTCTTGGGGACTGGCTCCCCAAAATGCGATGAGAAAAACATGTTCTCAATTTTGATCGTCACCAAGATGCCACTGGTCAGGTGATACAAATTAAGCAGAATCTAGAACTCGTTAACTTACACTGAATAGGGGTGAATCTTCAGCGAAGGCGGTTGGGGAATGTACCTGCCCCGGTGGGAGAGAAACCTGCCCACACTGAGCTCAGTCCTGTCCCCCGGGCTCTGTGTCCTCGGCTCTGAGTGGGCCCAGCGAGCTGTGTCTGGTCGCATGGCTGCCGCGTGTCTGATCGAAAGGACTTGCAAATGCCGAGTGACAGCGGTAATGCCTTTGCCTCTGGAGCTGAAATTGCTTAGGCCCGAGGAATGGCTTCCTTAGCACCGGCTTTCATCCTGTTCTCATATTGATTCCAACCAGGAGGACACTGCAGCGTGTTCCCGAGATGTAACTGCTGTGGATGCTTCTGCTGCCTGGACCCCGGGCCCCCGAGGCCTCGGTTCTCCGCCAGGTGCATCCAGTCTCTCAGCCAGGTTCCCTGAGCACAGCGAAACCCTTGCATGTCGCCCGGTGTCAACTACATCACGTTGGGACCTCTCCTGTGTTTCTCCGAGAACTTTCTGCTTGAGCCTGTGGAAGGTCTTTTTCTTGATCCTGAAGGTGGGGGGTGGGGGGAGACTTGGGACAACTGGTCGTTCCCTGCCGCTGCTTACAGACGCCTGTTGCGACGAGGCGGGGCTGGGCCCGCAGACAGATGCCCTGCTCTGCTGCCCTCCTGCGCAGTGGTGCCCACGGTCCACGGGTCACATTCAAGTGACTGGGCGTCGGGCTCCCGGTAGCCTGCGCGCAGTGTGCGGTGCCCATCACCCACAGGCTCCCCACTCTGGGTGCTCACTGCTCCTGAGAGCACTTCCCCAAAAACAGAAAAACACTCCCTCAGGCCGAAATCCTCTGTGCGGTTCATGCTGCAGCTGGGAACTGAAATCCCCCCCTTCCCGCTCAGTGCGCGGCCTTCCTGTGTGGTGGCTGTAACCTGGGCACAGGGGCTTCGCCCAGGCGGGGGCGTCTAACGCGGTGGCCGGCCACCAGCTCGCCTTTCTGCCAGCGCATTGTACCTCCAAGCGACAGTGTCGGGTAGGCGTCTGAACCGTGGATTCTGTCCCTGCACCAAATTAATGTGAGTGTGAGTATAATCTGCCTCTTTGCAGCCGCCCGAGCTCACCTGCGCTGCACAGATGGCCAGTGGGAGGCGCTGTGTCCACAGGCGCATAACTAAGATGTTACAAATGAAATCAGAGATACAACAGCTAGCTATCATAAGCAAACAGGTCGATATAAAATTTTTAATTAAAAGAGCAAGAACGGTCACAGCCAGAATGCAGGTGGAAGGTGTTTTCTAAAACTCCTCTCGGTCTCTCACACCCGAGGGTCACCCTCTGCACCTGAACCCAGAAGCAGGTACAGTTGGAAGAATCCTGCTTTATTTGGTGCTATGTCATCGACAGACCCATCTCCGTGTCCATGTGGTTCCACTTCCGAGTCTGTGGTTTCTGGGCTTTATTCTAGGCGGAATGGGAGCCCTGTGGAGTTAATGAACAAAAGCATCCTTTCCTGCCTCTGCTAAAACTAACCGGAGGCTGCCGGGGAACACACCTCGGGTTCTTAAACGAGGTGCCCATTGGCCCCGCGCTCCTTGCAGGGAAAATGAAGAAACCTCCCTCCGTGGCATGTGTGGAAACCACGCTAAGCCCCCGAGTGTCTGCGAATGGAGTCTTTTCATTCCCACAATAAATGAAAACTCCATTCACTGGGTTGACGCAGTTTGTCTGTGTAGGCCTCCGCTTTTATGTTGATTACACCCCTTAACGCCTCCTGTGTGTCTGATGTCCCGGTTGCAATACTGACTTCCAAATGTAAACACTGGCAAACATAAGAGATTCTTTGTTGTCTCCATTTCGAGAGAAATTTTGATTATTTTCTAAATATAAAATCCATATGTATGATAGAAAAATTAAGAAAAAAAAAGGAAAGAAATTATTTTATCATCCAAATAGCTCTACTCTTTGTATTGGATTATTTTAGATGTTTTCCTGCAATGGGTGTTTTACAACCTATTCTGTGGTTATGACCTGCTAGACAGAGTCCTGTAGAGCTGTGTTCTCATTTAACATTGTAACACATGTTCTCACATTTATATCGGTATTTGTATAGAAAAACGAATGTTTGTATGAACACATCTTCATTAATTAGCCATTGCCTTACTAGTAAGTATTTTAGTGCGTTTTAAGATTTCAGCCATTATAAATAATGATCCCCTAAACAGTTCTGTTTCCTAGAACGTTTCTTAATGAGTGGGGTAGACAGAAAATCTATGGTCTTCCCGGTTCATAGACACAGAAGCCGTTTCCTGTGGGGAATCCAGTCCGGTGCCTCCGTGAAGTCAGTGTCAGCCGTGCAGTGAGGACACGTGGACCAGGACCTCAGGGGGCGGCCTCCTGCTCCTGGAAAGCACGGCTGGTTCAGGCAAAGGCGTGCGACGCAGGCCCGGGCGATCAGAGACCTTTCTAGGACATCTCGGCTGGCTTTTTTTTTTTTTTAATCCTCACCAGAGGATATTTTTCCATTTTTTGTACAGATAGAGTGGCAGGGAGAGAGAGGAAAGGAGAGAGAGAGAGAAACATAGATGTGAAGGGACACATCGAGTGGCTGCCACCCGCACGACCAACCAGGGCCGGGGACAAACTGCAGCCGAGGTATGTGCCCTTAGCGGGAACCGAACCCGGGTCTCTCCGGACCGCAGGCCGACGCTCTAACCGCTGAGCCAAACTGGCCAGGGCTTGGCTGGCTTTTGATTCCAGTTGCAAAACTGGTGGGCAGCTCTGCTCAGTGGTCGAGGGAATGTGCCCAATCCACGGAGAGCAAAACAGAGTGGATAGCTGCAAAACATATTACATTTAGACTCTTCTAAGATCAAATAGCCCTGAAATGTATAAGGTACTCAGCTTTCGTGATACATCAGATAATATTCTTTTTTGTTGTTAATCCTCACCCAGGGATATTTTTTTCCACTAATTTTTAGGTAGAGTGGGAGGGAGGGAGGGAGAGAGAGAAACATTGATGTGAGAAAGACGTATCGATTGGTTGCCTCCCACACGACCTGTACCGGGGCTGGGGAAAAACCTGCAACCCAGGTACTTGCCCTTGACCAGAATCAAACCCGAGGCCCTTGGGTCCTCAGATTGACGCTCTAATGGCTGAGCCCAACCAGCCAGGACCAGATGATATTCCTGATAATTAGAAGGCATATATTCATCCAGCACATGTCCACATTCATTTGGATCAGAATATTTCCACCTAAAAATCTTCAATGATTCTTACTTTCTGAAGACTAAAACACAAACCTCTTCTTGGTATTCATAACAGATCTGCCTCTATCTTACTTTCAATTCTTTTTTCTCCTTAGCGTACTTTAAGCTCCAAACAAATTGAAGTGCTCATTGTTTCTTGTAGAAACTCCTAGTTTAACACTGCTGTTGCTTTTGTTAATTCTCTGTCTTTAATGCAGACATGACCATTCCTACTCATTTCTCCATAAACAATACGGTTAGTCAAGGCCTAGCTCAAACGTCAGCTTCTTAAAAATTAATTACCTTACTTTCTCCCACTCTGAAGTAGTCTCTCTTCCTTCCGTATATTCTTAATATTTTATCTGAGCTCTCAACATCCCCCTTACTTTCTACATTGTATCATAGTATTTTAAGTACATTTTAATCTACCTATCAATTCCATAAAAGAAGAATCTTTATCTGATTTCTCTTTATTTTTAAAATATATTTTATTGATTTTTTTTTAGAGTTAGGAAGAGGGAGAGAGAGAAACATTGATGAGAGAGAAACATCAATCGACTGCTTACTGCACACCCTCTACTGGGGATTGAGCCAGCAACCCAGGCATGTCCTGACCGAGAATCGAACTGGTAACCTCTTGGTGTATAGGTCGATGCTTAACCACGGAGCCCACCAGCTGGGTGATCTGATTTCTCTTCAGAATTCCTGTGGCACCTTTATTATGGCAAGTACTCAGTAACCTAAGAAGAAATTAATTTTTAATAAGAGCACATTGTAAAGGAAAAGGACTTTTAAGAATTGTCAAACTATCATATTCTCGGTTAGGGACAATAAAGATTAGTGATTGAAATTTTGTTTTAAGAACCCTATGGGAGCCCTGGCCGGTTTGGCTCAGCGGTTAGAGCGTCGGCCTGCGGTCCTGAGAGACC
This sequence comes from Molossus molossus, assembly GCF_014108415.1. Classification (NCBI taxonomy): domain Eukaryota; kingdom Metazoa; phylum Chordata; class Mammalia; order Chiroptera; family Molossidae; genus Molossus; species Molossus molossus. The sequence continues at coordinate 4,666,062 of NW_023425403.1, forward strand.
CGGGTTCGGTTCCCGTTAAGGGCACATACCTCAGTTGCAGTTTGTCCCCGGCCCTGATTGGGTTGTGCGGGTGGCAGCCACTTGATGTGTCCCTTTCACATCGATGTTTCTCTCTCTCTCTGTTCCTCTCTCTCCCTCCCACTCTACCTGAACAAAAAATGGAAAAATATCCTCGGGTGAGGATTAAAAAAAAGAACCCTATGGGAAACGTAAAAGATTTTGTGCTTGCTGTTGTTATTTTCATAGTAAAAAAAAATGATTTAGCATGCACACACCAAACATGGGTTATACAAATTCAGTACCTAAATACGAATGAATCCAAGTAATATGTGATGGATGGAGTAACTGGCACCGTAGCAGTACTCCCACTATGAACAACTCTACAACTGGAAAATATGTTGACAGAGGGAGATCCCGTGATCGCCCAGCTCCGTGTGACAGCAAACCCCCTGGCTGTGCACCGAAGCCAACACTGCGGCGAGAAGGGTGATCCTGAGATGAGATGAGGGGGCAGGGCTCAGAGTTCAGTGCAGCTGAAGCAGCTGAAATCCATGGAGGGGGCATGAGAGAGAGGCAGGTGGGCAGAGAGGCAACTGCAAACGCTTATGAGGAGCAGCGCCCCGCCTATGGGGGGGGGGGTTGGGTGTACATGAGGAAGACCACCTGCTGCCACATTTCAGCCTCTGCGGGGTGACGGGTAGAACAGAGAGACTAGGAAATGCGCAGTGCTGGAGAAGAACAGTCTTCGAAGGGATCTCAATATTTTCCTCCTTAATACCCTGGGCATTCAGCTGAGACCGCAGAAACAACTTCCTAGCACCAGCCGGATACCACAAAAAATCCACTGCAGACTGAAGGACCAGCCCCTCAGCTGATACTGTGACAAGGCCTGAAGTCGAGCCCCAGAAAGATCTGCCGATGAGACAGTCTGGAGACTGACTCCCGCCGAATCACAGGGATTGAGGGGACACAGCGGGCTTTATGCAAATGCAGACTAACAGCAAAAGCTCAAGCCTACACGTGTTCACCGTGGTCAGAGTTTTAACACGTGTGGAAGTGAAAGATAAAGTTGGAGAGAGAGCGAGGGCCAGCACGTAGAATTATTCTGTGGTAAGGTGGTAACTACATTTGTGAAGCGGGAAGGGGAAGGGGAAGAAGTGAAAAGTTTGTGCTGCGTGTTAGGAGGGACGATGAAGAAGCAATGGTGAAGTTCAAAGTGTGAAGAGTGTCATACTGACTAAACAGACTGATAGGATGAATAGTAAGGATAAGGCAATAACTTAAATGATGCATACTGTCAACAACAACAACGAAATCAGGAAATATATGTAGCTGAAGACTCAGAGGGGAGAGAAAGCAGAGATGAAGGGGAAGAAACTGCAGGATAGGAGGCGGCCAACAGATGTTCTTTCTCATCAATGTTTCTGTCTCTCTCCCTCTCCTTTCCTCTCTCTCTAACATCAATAAAGAAGAAAATTAAAAGAAAAAAAGAAAGAAAGAAACAGCAGTATATCCATACGATGAAATACCACTCAACAACGTAAAGGAAGAAATGCAACAATATGGTTGTTCTCAAAAAGGTTGAGCAAAAGGGCCAGATAAAATATATCTGTATTCTATGATTCCATTTACATGATATTCTAGAGCAGGAGAACAAACTATACAGACAAATCAGAACAGGGGTTGACTGGGGTGGGACATTGGGGCGATAGATTGTAAAGGGTGGGAGAGAACTTCTGGTGATGCTGGAATGTTCCACACCTTGAATGAGGTAGATATGGTTATTTGTTAAAAGTCACCAAACTGTACAGTTAATATGTGTGAATTTTATCATACATACTTTCTGTCTCAATAGAGTTTATTTTAAAAAAATACAAAATTATATGCGTTGTAAATTTGTGTTGAATTTGTAAGATGTGATATATTTTGAAATCTTTAATAACATCGGAGAAAAGTATGGCACCTTCGTGTTTGTTGAGAGAGATGCAGATCAAATAGCCTCTGAAGAAAATTTGAGGAAAGCCTTATGTTGTTCATTTTGGTAGATTCCTCCAACTACCTTGTTGGCTAGCTGAAAGGTTTTACTCAATCAATTTTTGTTGAATTTAATTCATGTTAGTTTTCAGAAAATCAATTACCTGAAATGGCAAATGACTAACTTTCATATGTGAAGATGTTCTTATTCATCTCTAAATTAAAGACTTAGATTTCTAAATGGAAGTTATTTATTTATTTAGATAGAGTGGGGGGGGGGTGAGAGAGAGAGAGAGAGAGAGAGAGAGAGAGAGACATCGATGTGAGAGAGACCCATCCATTGGTTGCGTCTCAAAATGACCCCAACCGGGGACAGGGATTGAACCTGCAACCCAGGTATGTGCCCTTGACCACGAACCAACCTGGTGACCCTTTGGCCTGAGGGCTGATGCTCCAACCACTGAGCCAAACCGGCCAGGGCAAGATCTTTACTTTTAATAAATAATGACTCCTTATTCTTGTCAATTACTATGCAGTATCTTAAATGGGTTGGCGTTTCCAACACCGAAAGCATATTGGCTTTTGATCTATCTTTTTCTTTAATCCAAATTCTATTTAAGAAATTGGCTCAAAGTTGCACCATGTGAAATACGAATAAAAGTAATTATCTGTCATAGAGATATATTGAGCACTCTTATCTGTGGAAGGCTCTGTTTTATCATGTGCGAACATCTAACCCCCAGCTTTACTGAGATTTAACAGACATGTAACACTGCGAGTTTGAAGTGTGTAGTGAGCTGATTTAACACACACACACACACACACACACATTGCTAAAGGATCGCCACAGAAAGGTCACGCAGCCATCTCTGTATATAATTACAATTGTGAATGTGCACCTGTGTGCCATGGACACTTCAGACCTGTTCTCTTAGCATCTTTCAGATACATAACACAGTGAGTATCTTTCAAAAAGTGGATACATTAAGTTTGGCTCACAGTCAGTTTCTCTTTAAACATCAAGATCAAGATCAAGACAAAGGATCGAAATTTAGGTCCACATGGGAACTTTTCAGTTTGGATGAGGCTGAAACACGTCAAGATCATACAGTGTGATTGGAAACCGTCAACCTTGTGAATTCCCGCACTCTTTGGAATGAGTGGCTGCAGACAGACTGTGAATCTGGCCAGTACCGTCATGCACCTGGGAAGGCCAGTTTCCTTAAAGGATATAGATTCTCTTGAACTCCGGAGCATCACACTATCGCCAATAATTCTAAGTGTTATCCTGTGCTAAACGTCTGCTTCAAAGTTGAGCTCTTCTGTCTTTTCTGAGGGATGCATTCTTGAGGCTCGTTATGTCCCGGCATATTTATTATCCCGGATAAAAAATGTGATCTCATTCTGTTTTGATTATAAAGCTCTTTGGGGCTATTTTGTTTCACTATAACTTGATTGATTTGCTGCTTTTCATACTTACTGACAGATATTTATATTTGTATTTTAGAAATAAATGAATAATGGAACTAATTTGCGGGTGATGTTTAGTGATGGGGCTATCTATTTCGCAGTCAAAATTATTTAACAAGCTTGGAAGAAATACTTTTAAGTATTTTATTAATTATTGTGACATTATCCTATATAAATAACTCTGCATAAAGGACAAATTACTTACCAGGTATTCCTTAGTGAAACTTATATTCGATTGCAAACAGATTAGGGATTGACATATAACTATGGATCTAGAATAACAACCATGAAGCAATAAACTCTGATTCGATTAAGGTCCTTCACTCATCAAGTGGGAACTCGGAAGCTCAATAATAAAACCTCACTAATTGTCCTGTCTGAATTACTGCCGCCTCCTTGGTCTCTTTTCTCCTCCTGTTCTCCTTCCTCCTTCACAGTTGAAATAAAACAAAATAAAAAATTAGCCTACAAAAAGCAGCTTTTATCCAAACATCAGCCAGAGCTCCTGGGAACTCCACATCAAGTCATGGAACCTCCCAAACAAGGGCTATATTTTCAAGGTCATTTGAAGTGACTACAATAACAAACTTACAGGAATCCAGTTGATTGTCAAGATATGTCCCGTGAAGTGCGGATGGAGCATTCCCTGAGTCCCAGGCCCGTGAAGGCAAATGTGCTGAGTATTTTTGTCCAGCCTTAACCTGGACCCTTAGCTTGATAGCAGATCACATGGACACACTGCACATCAGAGAGCGACAGGGATTGCATGAATAAATATGGTGCAACCACGCATACAGGTAGAACCTTAAGTCGTGTGCTTTCTGAAAAGGTAATTGGAAGATTATGGGGATATTGAGGTTTAGTGTGGGTTGAGGCCATAAAGGCGCATGATCTAAACAACATACTTATGAAGTTCACATCTCAACAGTTACATTGAAAAGCAACTTAGAGTAATAAAACCAATGATAAAATGTTTTATAGCAATACAATATGCAAAATATATTTGTATAAATATGCATAAAACGTGATCATTGTTCTTGCTAATCTATATTTGTTTTTCAACTATTGAATTGATACACTTCGTGTTTAAGGAGATAACCTTTAACATCTTTGTTTTTCTTTCACGAGTAGAACATTTTTCCAATGTGCTCACAATGGAGAAACATTAAAAATAGATTTAACATCTTCTGTTCCAACTACGTTTACAGGCGATAGATCCTAAATATTTATGTTCTCTTTATGACTTCCCTTTAATGACATCAGCAGGATAAGAATAAAAATGTCAAAATGCTAAGCTTATGCATCATGAAATTATCAACTTTATTTTTTCTTGCTGCAAGTTGGTTAGTCGATGAATGTAAACTGTACTGCAGTGGTTGGACATAGATGCTTGCGAATCCCACTGGTAAGCGCAGCACACTTTTCTTAACTGCTACAAAAAGTATATGGGAAACCATACTCCTATTTCAGATGCAGGCTTTTATTTGAAGTTATCGGGTGTGGGTGACACATAAAAAATGAAGTGCACAGGCTCTTGCTGTGGAAAGTCCAGTTCAGAAGTTCAGAGGTAACAGCTTCGTCCTTAGCAAACACAAGGGCCAGAAGTCACGTCTACCGTCTGCGGATTCGAGCTTCCCGTGTGAAAAGCCCACGCGCAATGCCTGTTGTTAAAGCTGTCTCTCGATCAGCATTGTTACTTCTACAGCAAACCGAACGTGTGGCGTCCGAGATGTCAACAGGTACAGTAGCTTTGACTTCCTGATCCTCTAGTACATTTTTATTGGTAACAAATTTGCATTTTCTACTAAGAGCCCTCATGGGACTTGACGATGTAATACTCTACAGGCCATGTCACCTTAGGCTCATCTATCGCAAATGTCTTCATTTTTATAAGTGTTTTACGTTGGTTTCTGCAAACATCTTGAGAACCTGCGAAAGCGAAGGTCCTTTGCCGGACGTGTGGCTTTGGGCTTCACGCGTGCTCTTGAGAGATCTCTCCTCCGACTTCCGAAGTGGTTCTTGTTCTAAGGGACGCGGGGTTCCAGAGGCTCCTCCATCTGACTGGGACAGTGACCGCCAGATTTCCTTATCCCCAAACAGCAACAGGTCTGTTCACCTTCGTTACCTCGAAATAAAAGAAAACCAAGCACCGTGAAGACTCTCAGGTTAGTGTTGCTAGGGAAGGGGGTTCCAGACCCTGCTTCTGGCTTCTCACATTTGCACCCATTTTTATTTACCTCGGATACACTTCCTTTTTCATTAAGAGTCGATTAGGAAACAAGAAATTGTTTTCAAGTAAAAGAGGTTGAGGCCAAATGAGGACTTCGGCATTTTCGCTATTGCAATAGTTGGTGTTTTTCGTAACACTTCGAACTATTACTTCAGAATGTTGACTTTGCTCCAGGTTTCAAGGTGACCAGGTGCCTAGCAAGGCTTGTGTGTCTAGTCTAGGGACCCCCTTGGACTGTTCCCTCGGCTGGATAAGGGACTATGCAACGGACAGGGGGCCAGCCTCTGTCGCAGGGCCTTTGCTTGGCAGGTAGAGACATGGAAGTAGGTAGATGCACATGCTGAGATGTGCAGGGGGCACTGTGGCCAGGAAGAGGTGAACACACAAGAGTGGCGTCAACTGATGTGTGTCTGAAAAGACATGCTGGCGTGTGCGGGGCAGGTGTGTGTGCGGGGCACGGAATGTGCCGGCAGAGGCAGGCACAGGAATGACCCGGGACAGGGAGATCGGTGAGTGCCGCTCTCTTGGTGGCTGGAGAGGAGCGAGTCCGCTCGCCAGGCGGGAAGTAAAACCCACATCTCGTGGGGGTGTATAGCGGGCCCTGGATAGAATGCTCTATCACTTTGTTAAAACCTTATTTAGGTTTTAGTAGGAAAAAAGTGCTTTCAGAATTTGAACGGGAGATTTCAGATTCTAAAAGGTTGAACTTGTATTTAGAGGAAAAGTATCAGGAACCATAAAAATCACCGTTGCTCACTGTCATGCAGTGTTCATCTATCAATATGTGTGGCCTCTTGGTCAAAGGGCAAACAACGGTGGCGTTAAAAAATAAAAGAGAAATATATTTTACTGGTCAAGCAAATCAAAAGCATAAGGATTCACATTGCTTTTATTAAAGCATATTTTCGACAGCTCAGACAGCTCCCTCTGCTCTGCTCTGCTCTGCAAGGCGGGTCTGATTGAAGATGATGTCTGACAGACTCCCCGGGATTGGTGTGCCCACGGAGGCCTGGGAGCCAGACCCTCTACACTGCAGAGTCTACAGTGACAATGTGTTCAACCCCAGTTCTGTGAACTTTGAAACACATTGACGTGCTTCACATGTATTTAACAGAGAAAGTGGAGATGTCTCCCGGTCAATTCAGTCGGTAACTAGACATGCCCATGTGAGGCGGTAGCCAGGCCGAGCCAGTGCCCGCTGGGGTAGCAGCTCCCTAACTGACGGGCTGGCTTCTGTCCCTAGAGTTGGTCCTGAAAACACAGACCCTAAGAGCAACGAGAAACACAGCTTTTACACACTCGCCGTGTTAGCGTTCAGCCCACCTGTTCTCCACGTGGAATGTCCCAACCGGGAAATGCCGTGCTGGCCTTCCCTCGAGCCCGTGTCAGCTCTTGTTCAGGTGTGTCAGAGACGAAAGGTTTAATAGCTAGGAGAGCGGCTCGATGGCTGCCTCTCCGAGGAAGAAGCTGGGTTCTGTCTTTAAACGCGGTCTGGGTACATTGTGGAAGGCCTAGCTGAGGGGTGGGCATTGCTCTGCTGAATATTATTTGCTTAGGCATATTCTTTGGGGTTAAGTTGTTATATTTTTAATGATGATAAATAAGGAAATTATTGGCTTACTTTAAAAGTACCGGGGTGCCACGCTGGTGTGGCTCGGTGGTTGAGCATCATCCCATGCACCAAGAGGTCGCCGGTTCGATTCCCGTCAGGGTACATGGCCAGGTGGTGGGCCCGATCCCCAGTGGGGGCCGTGCAGGAGGCGGTCAATCCATGTTCTCTCCCATAGATGTTTCTATCTCTCCTCTCCCTTCCTCTCTCTAATATCAATGAAGAAAAAAATAAAAACAAAAACAAAGAACAGGGCTGTGTTGGTCTCGTTTACCATAGTAAGCCATAAAGCTGGATTGCGTTCATACACGAATGAATAAACAAATACTTCTCTGTTCAACTTATGTGATGTGGGAGCCTAAAAAGAATGCATAAATCAAAAGCCACTTGTAAATATGCATAAAAAAATAAAAAATAAAAAGAGCACAGAGGGAAGGCCGGTCTAATATTTTAATTAAGTTGTAAAGGATGCAAATGGGGAGATCAAATGTGTGACGGCCAGTCTTCCCTGCCTGGGTTCCCACCGCCCTTCTCTCCTTTCCCGCCCTCGTTCAGTCTGTGGCTGGTTCACTCGTTTCCAGTCCTCTGCCCGGCTCCTGTAATGCGGGCGGCCAATGAAGCTGAGATTCTCTGGAGCTCCACGGTCCCTGCTTCCTGATTGGATTATGTCCAGAGCCAGCACCAGGGATTCTGCTTCCTGATTGGATTATTTCCAGAGTCAGCACCAGGGTTTCTGCTCTCTGATTGGATTGTTTCCCAGAACTGGTTTATGGTGGATGGCTCAGCGTTCATCTTCATACTCTGATTACTGAAATAAATAGTCCCTCCAGCTTTTATGTTTTGTTTTACACAACTAAATGATCATGGGCGTTAATGTGTAAAGATATGCACGGTCCCATTTACACGTTATAAATTGCACTGCGAAATAGTTGTCACTGGCTCTCCACTAAAAATAAATTTATACCACTTTTTATATTTTAAGTGCCAGATTGGGCAAACCCGAAAATGGTGAGAAACTCTTTTTCATGCTTTTCCTCGTCTCAGTTACTGATGGAACACGACACTTTTCTTTCAGGGGGGTTCTTTAGAAATACCGTAAGTCCCCCCAAATTTCAATCTATTACACTATAAGTTCTAAAGCCAAAAATGGAAGGGAAGTTTTGTTGTTTTGTTTGGGTACTTTTGTGATTATTCTGTGTAGAAACACTAGAAGCAGATGGAGTACTCGTGAACCTAACATGAGACTAGAACACACTAGATGGTGCTGTTATCCCAACAGCAACCACGCATCGGAAACTGCTAGAATCAAGTTAGAGTAAGACTCGAATAAGGGAAATGATGCCCAGGTGCGCATCAGATTTTGTCTTACGTCAGAGGACACACCAACATCAGCTTATGTACTTCACGCTCACGGCACACGTGACTCAGACATGCCTCGTTGCAGCTTTGCACAACCACAGCTTGGTTTCAAGAAACACATTGGGTGTGTGGACATGAACACCCATGTGTGTGATTGGGAAAAGGCAGGCATTCTGGCTCTATCTGATTTTACCTCACTTGACTTCCTTAAAGGCACATTATACTCCGATGGAATTCCCTGGACGTCTTCCCTTGTCTCCCACGGGTCTCCCTCCGTGGGGGATAACACCATCTCCTGTTTCTAGCCCTATCTTGCCTACCCTCCAAGACCAATCAAATGTTACGTCTTCCACGAAGGTTCCTGATTGCCCCAATCATTCTCTCTTTCTTCGGATCCTGTGACACCTCCTTGCACTTCTCTCGCTCATATAATATTCTACCTCACACTAGCAGCATACTTTTCTCATTACCCTGCACACTTCTTGAGAACAGGGACATTTCTGATGCAGTATGTCTCCTTCTTCCTGTATCAACCTTTACGTAAAGTACTACAACTCGAATGTAACTGATATTGACAAATGTGAGTGCAATGAAGAAATGAAAGAGTAACACACGGTTTGCCATTAGAAAAGCGATTGTTCTGGGTACCCTGTTTGCTGTCCACCCATCCCCACGCTGCGGTGGACCCCGAGAAATTGACCTCTGTGGTTACCTCAATCGTTCCTTCCCTCTGGCTTCCAGTTGGTGTGATAAAAGAAAGGAAAATAGAGGTATTGATTCTCCCATCTCCCTCTGGGCCAACCCAGGGCCTGGCCACAGCTGGACTTCTCCCCACGTGGCCACAGCTCTTGACCGGGACCTGGAGGCCTCTCTCTTCCTTTGCCCCTTCAAGGCAAGGGTGGAGCAGTGGATGCTTGTCCGCGGTAGCTGTCCCTTTGTAAACTCCTGCAAGCACATGTTTTGAGCACACCATCCATGACCCATATGTGAACCATGACCCAAAAGGCCCTTAGGAAATGGGTTGGCTCATACATAAATTGTCCTTTCTGGCCCTGTGACCAGGCCATCACATCCTAAAGGACTGCTATGCGGCGAGGTGGACGCAGCCTCCGTTCTCAGGTTAGGAGACCCCGGGCTGACAGACGGTGCTCACTCTCGTTTGCTAAGGTGTTCGAGGTGTGTCCCCAGCACCTCAGAACGTTTACTGATCGCCATGAAAGGAAGTGAGCTGCGGTCATGTTAACGCTAGCTTTCTTTGTATGGAGCTGAAGTGTCATTTTGTTTCTTATTTGAAAACACCCATCAAACATTTTTCTGCTAACACACAGAATCGCCCACTCAAAGAACTAAAACGATGGTTTTCAACCCATTCTTGGAGGGCCCTAGGATCCCCAGGACAAATTTTAGCTTCAGCGTAAAAAACACAGGACAATGGACTCTTGAGGTTTTAGTGAAAATCTGCTCAAGATGGGCATCCAGAGATCAGAAATTATCTTCACATGACAGTATTAAGTGTGTTATGTAATAAGAATCAGGTGAAAATCTTTTCTACTCACCGAAATAGTGACTTATACTGGCTGAGAAATCTGCTCATCGATTCTCTTCCGAGACAGGCAACAGCTATGTGAGTTTTCCTCGGCTATCAGACATGTAACCGTGATTCATGTAACTCACATAACAGGCAGAGCATCCTGCCCAGGGCTGGCCCAGTGTGCGCCATACAGTCTTTTTCTTTTCCTCCGAGTGACACGGTCACTTATTAGACAGTCGCCTCGAAGCCCTGTCCTCCTGACCTCGGTTCAGGGCCAGCCCAGCTCCCTGGTGCTGCTGGATCGGCCTTAACCTGCATTCATTTCTTTCCTGAGTCTCGATTTCCTCCTTCGCAGATATGCGGATCGTGCACATATACGAGGGAAATACAGGCTACCAGGTGGGTGTTACTCAGCAGTAGAATGTCTGCCATGATGGTGTGGTCTGTAAGCGTACACAGTCGTCGTCTGACACTTGTTCACTTCCTGTCTGATACTTACGAACTGTGAGCTAAGACAGGCATCGCTGTGTGATCAGAGCATCAGATCGTTCACTCAGCATCCTTTCTGTCTGTGTCGAGACTGGGAAAGAGATGACCCACGTGGCTGTTTGTGTCTCTGGACGACGCTTCACAGTCAGGGCTGACCGACTTCCCAACACTGCCCACCCCCAAGCCCCGCCCTGCTCTAGAAGGACCGCCTGAGGCCTGGGTGCCTGTACCTCAAGTCGACAGGTGTGCCAGGGTCCAGGACCCTATTTCCTCTGAATCTGACCCGTTCTGTGGCTATGTCATAGGTCTGACGTCGGGGAAGAAAGCAATTCTGAGGGAGATGAGTTTTTGAATTTGTTTCAAATGTAGGAATTGAGTCACATTGCATTCCCGAAGAAAGACATTTGTAGTTCTTGGTCAACTATTGAACTTGTTTGAGCTGAAACCAGTTTGATATCTTCACTCTTTGGACATCCTGGATGATATTAGCCACGCAGAATCCACGGATAAAGGTGAAAACACCATGTAAGACTCTCAGAGAAAGAAAGCACCCCAATTTCAGTTTCTGAATACTAAAACAGGGCCCTTCATTTTCTTTAAGAATGTTCTGTGTTTCTCTGGAATTTTGCCTTTCTCTGCAAATCTGGCATCAGATACGTACATACACATACCGTTCGTTTGTGACGGGACAGGCAAGTTTCACATGTGGGAATATGTATATTCAGTGATAGAAAGTAGTAGATAAGCAGGAAATTGAAAGATACCTGCTCACACACACGTATTAATGTTAAGATTGTTCTTCTTAGATCCGTGGGACCTGATGTCTAGATTTTCATGGAGAATGAAATAATTTGTATTGATGAGCAGGCGGCCTTGGTCGACATTTTTGTGTATGTTGAGTGGAGGGCACTGTGTACTTTCAACGTAGAAGCCCTCAAGAGAATACCTCATTCGCCGTGCAAATCGCTTCACAGAAGTGCTGTTACCTCAACAATTGTCACAGCACAGGCCCTCTGCTCACAACACACCACGTACAGCTGGGAGGGTGTGGGGCTGGACACAGCAGGGCCCCGGCCTGGACATTCCTAGTACTGCAAGTCCTCAGGTCCGTCAGGGCCAACAGTCCCCGAGAGAGAGCGAGGATGTCCTAGTCACCCTCCACCTTTCTCAAGCCAGAGTCACTGGCGGAAGACACCATTCAAAACAGAGAAAATGCATCCTACAGTATGGGACACCAGGAACAGGGGCACGGACTGGAACAATTGATGTTGCTACTGCCACGTTCAGTAGGAATATGACAAATGTGAATTCCGTTGTATGATGGATCTTTATACACACTAAGGAAGATTCTGGATGAGTTGGGTCTACAAAGCCCAAGAGAAGCTTGAAGCTGACATTCACTCGATGATGCTACTTCCCTGGTTTTGCACATTTGGGGGCTAAGGTCCTGAGTAGAACAATCACTGTTATTTGAGTGATCTTAGCAGCTTACAATCAAAGAACTAAATGTAGATCCTAGAGTTATGTTACATACAAATATGTTCTCAAGTGTCTTTGTTGTACAACCGAGACTCTACCCAGAAGTAATATTCAAGATATTTAAACAATAATGCAGCATAAGGAACAACCGCTTTGTGTTGAAACCTAACTACACTGGATTGTGAGGGTCAGTAATTGCTCAATAGTCAGGAATTCTGCCAGCCAGTCACTAACTCCTTGGCATTTCGAAATAGCCCATTGGTTAGTATTTACACCACAGAAATTGGCACATGCCCCAGATCAGTGGCATTTGGATCTGGAGACTTGGTTTCCCACAACACTGGAACCGACTGCTCAGAATGAATGCTGGCAGTGTGAGAACAGATGCTAAGTATGAAGAATAATTGCTCCTGCATCTGTGAATTCCAGCTGAACATCAACCCTGTGTGTTCACCAATTCACACAGTGGGCATACAGCTTCACTGCAGCTGGGTACAAGTATGGAAATAATAAAATCAATTCGAAGCATTATCTGGGTGTATATACTATGTAAGTATTTGAAACAGAATTTGGCATTTTAGAAAATGTAGGAGATTTGACTTACGTCCTAATTTACGATATAATTGAGCGGTTGATTTAGACTCGTGATTTTGTCAGGAAGCATGGGAAAATTATATTGTTCATAAACATGTTAAAAATTTAGGATAACTTGGTGCTCACAGTACTTTTACGTCAAATTTCCTCTTAGATTTATAATGCTTATGTACTTAAAAGGTTTTGTTTCTAAGAGGCATTTGAAGTATGTCAAAAGGAGATCAAAGTCAATAAACTGAGAGCTGCAATTAAACATGTTTACTCAAATGTCTCTCTTCGTGCTTGTTAAAATTCACCAGATCACTGAATAGAATACAATAATTTACTGGTTGATACTTCAAGTATTTAGGAAAAGACAGACTTTTAAATTTGACTTTAAGAAGTCCAATATTGATTTTTAAAATCGAATTAAAATCTGTCCCAGTCACCAAAGATGCTCCCAAAGACACGAAGTTACGCAGTGACAGGCAGAACTGATCTGGACAGGTGGTCCTAGGGTTCTTGAAGCAAGGAACTGTATGGATGTCTGCAAAGCTGTACGAGGCACGGCACGGTACCCCTCGCAGGACGGTGCACCGTGTGATTCCGACAGGCGTTCCCGTGTCTTCTTCCCGGGGAACTTGTCCTTCACCCAGTCACTGTGACTCGGAGAAGGACCCTGTCCCACATCTCCTCGTTCTTCTCTGTGCTCCTCTGACCTCCCAGGGTCCAGTGGCCTGAGGACCCCTTTCAGATCCTCCATCTCTGTGGATGCAATTGCTCAGAGCTCGCCTCCAATACGAAACGTATGCGAACACATTTTCACACGAATTTAAAGCGCTCTGGAGAGACGCAGCTGCCAGAGTGGGCGTGTTACCCTGGGAATGGCCGCGGGCCAGCTCGGTCCTGCGCTCGGCCCTGCGCCCTGACCCGCCCGCCTCTCCGCGCAGAGAAGCCCGGCGCCCACACTTTCTCACGAGAAGCCTCCTCTCGGCTTCAAGAGCAATTTGTAAAGAATAAATCCAACCACCTAAGATTCCGTTTCCTTCACACCATTTAATATCCCCCCACGGTTCAGGGAAATCCCCGACTGTATGTTCACTTCCCTTAACGAAGTTGCGCTCACTGTGCTGAGGTCACCGTTATACCCGAAGCTGGACTTGGAGATCACACGAAGGACAAGAACAATGCTTGGCGGTGGGACCTGATTAATTCAGCACATTCGGTTGATGCTTCCGGTCTTTGAATGCATAGTTTTCTTGTTTTACATTCACAAGCAACTTCCAACCTCGCCGCACAGGAGGGCATCTGCAGGGAACAGTCCGTCACTGTGTCCGTACCTCAGTGGGTAACATATTAACACCCTCTGGGAAAAACGCGGTGAGTCGAGATACTATGATTGTTGTCACGAGTCCTTTGGGGATTTTCGGAATCTGTATGTATTGATAGTCCATGTCCATGAAAATAATTTACACATTTCATTTTCTTTTTCTTTATTGATTTTTAGAAAGACAGCAAGAGAGAAGGAGAGAGAGATAGAAACATCGATGAGAGGGAACATTGGCCGCCTCCTGCATGCCCCGCACTGGGGATCGGGCCCACGATCTGGGCATGTGCCCTGATCTGGAATCGAACCAGTGACCTCTTGGTGTAGGATTGAGGCTCAACCACTGAGCCACACTGGCAGGACAAATAATAAAAATTTTAAAATGTATTTGTTAATTAGAGAAACCAGTCACAAGACCAGTTTTTCAGACAAAAAAAGCCAAGCCCACATTTATTTGATTATTTATTATAAATCTTCACCCAAAGATTGATTTGAGAGAGAGAGAGAGGAAGGGAGAGAGAGACAGAGAGAAAGAGAGAGAGAGAGAGAGAGAGAGAGAGAGAGAGAGAGAGACATCAACGCATGAGAGAAACATCAATTGGTTTCCTCCCATATGCACCCCAGTCGGGGATCGAACCCACAACCTAGGTACGTGGTCTGATCTGAAGTCAAACCTGCAACCTTTTTTGATGTACACAGACCCAAATTTATCATCAAAGTCTGTTAAAATGTGCGTGAATAAACTGGGAGGTGGAAAGACCCATCATGGGCTCCCAACGCTTTCTTGGGTGCCTAAGATATCGACACGGTTTCCCGGACAACTGCAGGTCTGTTGGTACTGAACGCGCTTATGCTACTAAGTGACAGCATGGTTTTGATGGACAAAACCCCAAGTAGAGCATTTCTGGGTGTACTTTTATTTGTCTCGGCATAAACGATTTCCAACTGGTACTGCGCTCGAGACGAGACCACGGAAGCATCACGGAGGCGCTCTGGTGGCGGGTTCCTGGCGGAACAGCTGCAGAGGGTGGGGGAGGGCGGGGTGCTCTGGAGCACTGATGTGTGACGAGAGAGGGGCTGACTGCAAGCCGGGTTCGGAGAGGAATGCTTTCCAGTTTTCCTAAACGGCAACCTCAACAATACTGAGTGGGGTGAGCAACCAAGGAAGAGCAGCCCTATAACAACCGGCCTGGACTGTAGAAATCAGGGACAGCTAGTTTCTGCTGGGCAGATCCAGAGGGTACACCTAAGAGGCAGCAGGGGAACGCTGTTAGCTTGGTGACAAACATTCTGAGAGCAGTTAGCCGCCCAAGGAATGCTTCACTTTGAATGTACTAGAAAACATCAGCATCTTTTCTACTAGACCTACACGCAGAGAGACCTACCTGGATGGAACTGTTGCCATGTAGTAAGGATCGTAATAGTTGCCTCTGCTGAGTTGAACAAAAGCAGATTTCAATGCAACCGTGTAATCAAACCTTTGAAGTAGACCCACGAGTGTCTCTTACTTTCGCTCTCACCCTACATGCTGAGCTCTTGAATTGTTTTGAGTGTGTAAGTCCTTCCACTTACGGAGACGTACAGCTGTTGCCTCCTTCTCCTCACCTTCCTCCAGAAAGCCCGTGAGTCCGAAGACCTGTCCTCTCAATTCCACTGGATGTGTGTCCTGTACAAGTTGCTGATAATGATGAAACAGTATAGTCAGCCCTGGCTGGTTTGGCTCAGCGGTTGGAGCGTCGGCCTGTGGACCAGAGTCCCGGGTTCGGTTCCCGCTAAGGGGCACGTACCAAAAAAAAAAAAAAAAAAAGAAGAAGAAGAAGAAAGAAAAAACAGTAATGTTAAATTGACGCTGGACTCGAATTCCGAGGGAGTCAATATCCTATCGGTTGCGTGGTTCTCTCCGTGAATCTGCCATGATGGCACTTGAGGAACATCACCCTTATTTTGCACACGAAAACACGTTGATGTACTGAGGGGAGAGGTTTTGGACTGACAGAAGCGCCTGCTGCCCGCACGGACACGGAGCACGTGCAGAGACGGCCCCTCCAGGTGCGCTCAGGGCCCTCAGGAGAGCCCCGCGCCCCGGGGACACCACGCAGCACCCCCACGGGGGCAAGGATGTCAGCGGCCCGCGCTGTAGCTCGGCTCAAACCTGCTCTGTCCCGCGCCACCTCCCCCGCACTCTGCTATCTTTTGCTTAAGTCTGAACCTTAACATTATTGCAATAATGTAGTTTGCTTGTACCAATAACTTTCTTGTCAGGAGACATCTGTTCGGTTATGAAAAGTCTTTCCCAGTAAAGCATCAATCATGTCTCACTTGTAAAGAAAAACACATTTTTTGTCCCTAGATAGCAAAATACTGCTGAGAAAACAAACTGTGCAGAAATATTAACTGTGGCATGTTAATGTATGTATTCGGAGCATTCTTTATTTGTCTACTGTGGGTGCCATGGGATCCTGACAGTATGGGATGCTGACCTCTTGTCTCTGAAACCACAGAGGACTCGTCGATGTCCTCCCTAAAAGCATTATCACAGGCTGATTGCCATGGAGACCCACGCGGTGAGAACAGGATGCTGGAGGCTTGTGTTCTCGTTGGCTAACGCTGTTGGCTCACACACAGCTGGTAAAACTGTTGAAATTCGCTGGGTCCCTTCAGAAGCTGTGAACACATGATGTCAAGCTACCTGGGAAGTTTCCGTCCGTCACCTGGGCACTTCCAAACACTTGGGTGTTTCGCTTCATGGGCATAAAAAGCTCATGGATGCCTTGGCTAGTCTGGTTCAGTGGTTAGAGCGTCAGCCCTGGGATCGAAGGGTCACAGGTTCGATTCCTGGTGAAGGGCACGTACCTGGGTTACAGGTTCCATCCAGGCCCTGGTTGGGGTTGTGTGGGAGGCAACCGACCGATGAATCTCTCTCACATTTCACATCGATGTTTGTCTCTCTCTTCCTTCCACTCTCTCTCAAAATCAATGGAAACATATCTCCGGGTGAGGATTAACCGAAACAAACAAACAAAAATCAGCACGGGGGTGATGGACCTAAACTTCTACTTGACGTCTGCTGGTTTGTATTTTACTGGGAGGCACACTGATCACCGTGTACATTTATAACAGGAGTCTGCTCCGAGGGCCAGAGGGTTACCTTCTGCGAGCCAGTCAACCTCGTGTTGTATTGCAGATGCTGGGAAGTGAGAAGGTATTGTTCCTTGCCTACATCAGCCTTGAAGTCGGACATAGAGAACATTGTGTATTTGAGCAAATACTTCTTTGCCTGCATCAGCCTTGAAGTGGGACATAGAGAACATTGTGTATTTGAGCAAATACTTCTACACCAAAGACTTCTGGGATGTTGCGTCACCCCAACGTGATGCGTCAGCTTGTGTCCGGTCAGCAAGACCAAATCCTGTGTACATTTGAAGTCGAAGGGGGTTGGCCAGAGAGGACTTGCCAGGACTGGAGCAGTAAGGGAGGGAAGTGGGGTGCAGTGCATGGAGGGGGCCACGTGGGGAGACCAGGACCCTGCTCGTGCTCCTGAGCCAAAGCTCCAAGTCTAACTCCTGCGCTTTCTCTGGAGACGCTGTCCCTTCCAGAGCAGAGGACGCCTCAGAGGCGCCTGCTGCTGCCCGGGGCTGCTGGGCCGCAGGTGGCCCTTCCCTGCAGCCACACCACCCGTGGCAGCTGCCAGCAATGGCCTCCACTGTGGGCCCGACGCAGAAACTTCTCTGCTCTCCTGACCGGGCTTTCAAAGGCCAGAGCTGAATGGGGAGCCATCCGGGAAGGGAGTGTGGGAGTGCGATTGCAGACCAGCAACCCCAGAAGGCCGAAGCAGACTGCGGAAGAGGGTAGGAAACTAGAGACATCGGGGGAATAAGCAAAACAAAGGCAGGCAGAGGCAATGCTGGTTAACGGTTCACATTCTTAAAATCAGATCATAACTCTGAATCCTGAGGGGAAAAAAACAAGCCCCTGCTAAGAAGGGCTCTGGGTGGCTAACTGGGCTCAAAGAAAAAAGTAAGTAAATGAATAAATAAATAAAACAGAGCCCAGCAGCCGTGTCTGCACAAGGGCCTCTCACACCAACTGCACCTCGTAGAGAAGCTGCCCTGGACTCCTGCCTCTCGGAACTGCCCGCCTCTGTGTCCCCGCCCTCTGCAGGGCCCCGATAAGGGAGTCCTCGAACCTCTATTTCAACCAGTAGGACCGAGGTTTCCCCATCGAATCCGAGCTGCACAGCTCCAACCAACCAGAGCGGCTCCATTCGGACCATTTAGAGTGGTAGTTTTTGGACCAATCAAATTGTGAGGATTTGGAGTCCTCATTTGCATGAGCATGGATCAATCAGGACAGTGGTGGGCATCTGTCTATATAAGCCAGCTCCCCTCTGGCTCAGAGAGCAGTTTTCCACTGAAAACTGGGGGCTGTGCTTCCCTGGCGGAGCAGAAACAGGGGAGATGCCTCCAGGGCAGAGCAGGTGCTGAGGAGTGAAGCAGAGCGAGGCAGAGCAGGCTGCAGAGCTGGGGAGGGGCCTGGGGGCCGCCTCGTGGCTGGGCTCCTTTCCCAGGGGTGCATCACCACCAAGCTGCTTGTTTCCTTCCTCGCTGCACCCCAAGTTGGGGATCCCTATCGGTGTTGACTTGGTGCCAGTGACCACTGGTGGACATTATTAACTGAGAAGCAGGACACAGACGCTGAGTAGAAAGAGAGGGACGACACAAAGCTCAGCAGGCAATCCATAGAGTGCGCACAAGCAGGAAAGACCTCTGCCTGCTGACCTGCCGTTTGCGGAAACGAAGACATCCGAGTTTTGTAAAAGTATCACTTTTTTTTTTTTTTTTTATCCTCACCCAAGGACATTTTTCCATTTTTTTGTTCAGGTAGAGTGGGAGGGAGAGAAAGGAACAGAGAGAGAGAGAAACATCGATGTGAAAGGAACACATTGAGTGGCTGCCACCCGCACAACCACCCAGGGCCGGGGACAAACTGCAGCCGAGGTACGTGCCCTTAGTGGGAACCGAACCCCGGGTCTCTCCGGACCGCAGGCCGACGCTCTAACCGCTGAGCCAAACCGGCCAGGGCAAAAAGTATCACTTCTAACTTTCTCAAGCAACAGACAAATATATTCTCTTTATAGGACATTCAATGTACAGATGCAGGTTAATCCTCCTTTGACTACCAGTCACTCCTCATTCCCTTCCCGGAAGTAAGGGATGTGTACCCGGAGAGACTGAAGTACCCTCCGTGGGGACCTGACTAGTGAGAGGCAGCACCACTGCGCCATGGCATATTCATGCCACTTTTTCTTTCTTTTTTTTTTTCTTCCTCACCCGAGGATATTTTTCCATTTTTTGTACAGATAGAGTGGGAGGGAGAGAGAGGAAGGGAGAGAGAGAGAGAAACATCGACGTGAAGGGACACATCGAGTGGCTGCCACCCGCACGACCAACCAGGGCCGGGGACAAACTGCAACCGAAGTACGTGCCCTTAGCGGGAACCGAACCCGGGTCTCTCCGGACCGCAGGCCGACGCTCTAACCGCTGAGCCAAACTGGCCAGGGCTTCATGCCACTTTTTAAGGGAATACATAAATATGTATAGTTTCCATGAATGACAGGTAAAAAATTGAATTGGTGGGATATATACAGTATGTTCCAATTAAGAGTGTTCTAAAAAAAACCAAACACAAAATAAAATCTTATTTTAGCTCTGGCATGACCTCTAAGACAATCTCTGCCGGTTGCTCCCCAATGGTGATGTGGGCCAGCCCTCAGACCGACTCTGACCCCAACCGTCTCCCTCTGCACCAGCCCGATGCTCTGCAGTGTTTCCCACACGGTGACCAGGAAGAAGAATGGTAGATGGGAAAAGAGAAAACAAAAGCAAATAAAGCATATTTGTAGGTAACGTCTTGGAAATTTTTGTTATGGGAAAAGTGAATGTTGGGAAATGATCTCTCAAAAATGCTGTAGATTCTCAGATTCTGTCAAGGAGTTCACAAATCTGTTTTGACTTCCTCCCTCCCTCCCTCCCTCCCTCCTTCCCTCCCTCCCTCCCTTTCTCTCTCTCTCTCTCCCTCTCGTTTTCCATCAATGCTTAGATCTTGCTTTGTGTAACAAAGGTATCAATTAAAGGGAAAACTTTGTAGAAGATAGTCATTAATCTTTGGCTGAAATCTTTGCTAAGCTCCTAAAATTATGTGTCTAAAAGAAGGACTCCTGAAGAAAATATGAAAACTGTTAGCTGCGTTTAACATTAAACAACTCAGGCAATGGGGGAACTTCCACCTGGGCGTCCCCAGAGGCTGACCGGAGATGCAGTGTGTCAGCAGGTCCTTCATACAGAGCACGCTCCCGGGGCAGAAGCGAGGGGCCCGAGGACTGAAGCTGGGAAGGAGGGAATGTCGTACAAGGTGAGTGACCCAGCCGGCCATCGCTGTGCACGGCGGACATGTGCCTTCACCGGGACGTCTGACAACCCTCGGAAAACTGTCCACATGTCCCCCGAGTCACAAATGAGTGGATGGATATGAGTGATGTCTCATATTTAATATGTGTTTGAGCTGTCTTTTTTCTACTACCTGCCGTTGCAGGATGAAGGAATTTTAAATGGGCATGTTTGTCAATGGTCCATACTTTTCACTGTCCTTGAACATGTTAAATGCACTCCTTGAAAGTGGGGACCATGTTTATGTTACTATTTCCATGTTCAGTAGAGAGACAGGCCATCAGAAGCTCAACAATGTTTAATCACGGGTAGAACTGAAGATCTTCAAAGACATTTAAAAATAAGGTGGATCCATCCTGATTGTTCCCTTCGACACCACACCGGTTTGAGGGGCAAACTCCTGTGCCCCTGGCCTGCTGCGCTGTTCCTTCTGGAACTGGAGGGGGAGGAGGGCTGAGAGCCAGGGGTGAGTGGGGTGCGGTGACAGAGCGGGAAGGAATTCGTACCTCGTCAGATGTGCTGGCTGCTTCATGAATCACGCACCCCGGCCCAGGGCACGGTAGTAACTCATGTTCAAGACTTGTTATTCTTCCCTAGTCTCCCTGTCTCATTGTCCCAAAGTCTGCCCAGGAGCTCTCAGTCATTGCTTTTTATTTTCTTTTATTATTTTTGTATGTCCATTCTGTTCAGCTCCTATTTTAAATGACAGCATGATTAGCTTCATGCTTGGTTAGCTTCAGAATGGTGTGGGCAGAGGTCGAAGGTATGGTGTAGTGACTGGAACTGGGGTGGGCCCCCCTGAATTTATGGTAACCCTGCCACGAGCTTCTCAACAAATGGGCCAGTTTTCAGAAAAAGTGACCACTTGCACGAGAACAGTCCAGTGTCCTTCTCTATCAGTTAGTGCTCTGTCCACAAAGCCCCATCTTGGAAGGATGCTGGCTTCTGCTTGATATTTGTGTCTGTTTGCAAAGAGGCCCCACATGTGTACACGTGGTGCCCTGGTTCCCGTGAACCGGGGTGCTGTCCTCAGGGGACCGCTTTCTGATTCACCTTGCACGAGGCCCTCTGTTCGCTGCCGGCGAGACCCGGGTCCCAGTGCGTGGGAGCTGTTTGGAGACGGCTCCAACCTTGCATTCGTTTGAGATCGAGGGAGCGCTTGGCCGAGAGCTCCCTGTGTACCAGGCTGCCTGTCTCTTACATTACATTTGATTCAAATGAAACTTTGGATTTCTGAAAATGTGTATTTTTAGCCACGAAGACTTTGGACTTCTGCCTGCACTGCGCAGGCAGGAAATTGGCTAACAGGACCTCGGGTTTGCCACACCCTTCTCAGAACCGTGTTTCCATGGAAGCGGACCTCCCTCCTCCTTGTCTGTGGAATTACCCCTGATCTGCCCCAGGAAGGCACAATCAACTTCCTCTACATTTCACGAGGCATCGTCTCCCGGGGACAGCACTTTCCACTTAGGGCTGTGTTGTCATTCTTGGTAACAAGGAACAAGGACAGACAACTCACCTCGTGGACACACGGGACTGTCAGATGCGATAATACACGTGACAGCCTTTTATAAGCAACGTGAAAGTGGTCAGGTTGACGTCAATGTGCATTTTACTAGAGTCCAGCCCCGAGCCCGGTTCCTTGACTTACACGCATTAGGAGGAAGTAGATGGAGGAACAACCCCCGGATGGAAATCACCAGCTGTTTTCTTTCTTTCTTTAAAAAAAATGTTTTTTTCTTTATTGATTGTAGAGAGAGAGGAAGGGAGAGAGAGAGAGAGAGAGAAACATCGATGAGAGAGAACATGGGTTGGCCGCCTCCTGCACGCCCCCCACTGGGGATCAGGCCCACAACCTGGGCATGTGCCCTGACTGGGAATCGAACTGGCGACTTCTTGGTGCAGGATCCATGCTCAACCACTGAGCCCCACCAGCCAGGCAATCACCAGCTGTTTTTGACCCTCTAAGACTGTCTACGAATAATGGATGATGTTTTCTGGGCCTCGAACTCCTCACTGGTAAATTAAGTGGCTGACTTAAGTGATCTTGACGTTCCTTTAGGCTCCAGGAATACTTCTTGGTACGTATGCCCGATGAGACAGAGAAGCTGGCTGTCACACTACCGAATTGTGAAACTGGATCCTTCGGCGTTTTATTCACTTGCAGATAATTGGCTTGATGAGAGACCTTCTATGTGACCAGGGACCGCCCTTTGCCTGCCGATTCTTATAGCAAAATAATAGTATCACTCGGTTCCACAATATATTACAAAAAAGAGATATCAGATTACTTTGAAGCGTGGGACAATTTCCACTCTAATTAAACACATTTAATTTGAATTTCAGTAAAACTATTTTCAATAAATGGAATTCAGGGGGTGAGATTCTTGGAAGAACACACATCCAGATGCCTGGCACCCCCTCCCCCACCCCCACATGAGCCAAGGAAGCAGAGCAGGTGGATGGCTAAGGATGGGGGATGGGGATGGTGGGTGCTTCTTAAAGGGCGCTCTGAGCATCGTTCTCAAAGCCCGTGCCAGAGAACACGCTCACACGAGGTCACGGATGGAGCACGCGGAAGGTTCCGCGAGGGAACGGGGGGTGAAGATGCACAGGGATTGCTGGCCAGGAACTTTCTGGAAGCTCTCCAGGTGCTCGTGTCTACTCCCCGTCAGAAGACACGCAGGCCACGTGGGCTGCAGGGCCGGAGACCCGCTGCTTCCGGCGCCTCAGGGGCTCCTTGGAACACGCTGGGCAAACTTGGTTCTTGTTCCTGAGAACCCGGAGTGAGCAAGGACAGTGCCCGTGGCCACACCCGGGAGAAAGGGAAGCCTCGTGCTGCGGGCATTCGGAGCTGGTTCCCGGGGGGGCGTCGCCTCGAACTAGCAGCAGCAGGGCCGTCATCGCCTGCCTCTGCCTGAACCCACCTGCCAGTTCCACCAGCTCGCTGTAGCCCAGGGCCCCCCAGGGCCTCCCCAGACACCCCCAGGGCCCCCCAGGGCGTGCAGACATTCCCTCAAAGCTTCGGATGTGGAGGTGAACACTGCTAGACGGTGAACGAAGTAAACTGACCAACAAAATGGATCCAGAGACAGGGAAGCAGGGGACAGACAGACTGCCGAATCGTAGAGGGAAGGGGGGGGGGTGGGAAGCGATAAACCAAAGAACTTACCTGCACAGCCTGTGGACACAGACAACCGAGTGGTGAAGGGGCAGGAGGGAGCAGGGAGGAGGGAACACAAAAGGAGGCATCTGTAATACTTCCGACAATAAAGATACGTTTTGAAGAGCTGTTGCACTGTGTTCCGCAGCTTTCTCGCAAACACGTGAGAGCTGCGTGTTCCTTACCCCCTTTTCCTTCCTCCTGCACAGACATGCGTCCAGTGCCGAGTCCTGCGTGTGCTCTGAGGTTGCGCCACTGACCGCTGGACACAGACCCTTCCTGAACAAGCCGTGTGTAGCAGGAGAAGCAAAAGTGTGCCTTGAACTGCAGCACAACATGACAGCTGGGACATCGGAAGCCAGTTCGAAGCAGGAGGGCGACGAGGTGGGGAGAGAGCTCATTCTCGGGGGCGGGGGAGGGGGCTAGAGCGCAGCCCACCCAGGTCTGGAAAGCAGAGCAGAACTTCGCGGGATGCGACATGCCCGCTGATTTCTGCGCCAAGGTTAAGACTTTTCCAAAGGTAGCAGGTGAGAACCAGACGATTGTGGGGAATCAGGAACAGCGGGTGTTGCTGGAACATGAAGGACAAACAGCAAAGTGGAAGGTATGAGGCTTCAGAGCAGGCAGGGGCCGGACGGTGACATTTGGAAAACAACCGAGTCTGCCTCAGGCAATGAAGACCCATTGCAGGCTTTGCAAGGGCCCCCTGGGGCCACAGAGAGAGGCTACAGGTAGGCACCCCGATGAGCAGGTGTTACAGTATCCCAGTGACAGATAACAGGGGCCTAAAGCAAGACACCGGCAGTGACATTTTTGAATCCTGAGTGACAGAGTGGAAGAGGACATGTCTGAGGGATTGGTGGTACGGGTTTAAGGACTTGACCTGCTTGGATTGTGTGGAGTGACAGGGATGGTCGGCAGGGGACGTCCAGGTGTAGGGTTTCTTGCTTAGGAGAGTGGGTGGATAATGATGCTTGTCATCTGATGGGAAGACAGAAAATGAACATGATTATCAAGTGTAAACATAGTTCACTTTTCATGTATAAAATTTGAAGTGCCTTGGGGGACATGTGAAATGGAACCCTAACAGATGATTGGTTGTAATTGCTGGAGTTTCATAGAATTGTTTTGTTAAAGTTGTATATTTACCGCCATCGGCGTTAAGGTGGTGAACACAATATGCTTCAAATAGAAAATATAGCCTTAGAAGAAAAGACTGTGACAGAGGCAGAGGAATAGGAATGTCATTACACCAAAAACAAAACTGTGGAGCAATCAAAAGGAGAGTGAGAAAGTTATCATTCCAAGATCTAGAAATGCGAGGACATAAAAGAAAAGAATTTTAAAGAGGGAGTTGTAAAAAAAGAACAAAGCAAGGCCAGATGCCTCAGAGAACTACTCTGAGCTGAACTGCAGACTGGCTTTAGGATTTGGCAACATTGGGTCACTTGTGAACTTTGTTAGAACAATAATCTCGGTGAAGCCAGGTGCCTTCAACGGTTGAGATAAAATCAACTGAGAACAATGGATTTTGGTCTTTCTTTTTTCTTCAAAAAGTTTGCTGAGAAAAAGGAAAGAAACATAAGAATAGTTAGAGGGGGATAAAGGGTCAAGGAGCAATGTGTTTACAATGTAGTTGTGTGTGTCTGCATGTGTGAGAGAGAGAGAGAGGAAGAATGGAGGACAAAAGGAAAAGGAAGGAAGGAAGGAAGGAAGGAAGGAAGGAAGGAAGGAAGGAAGGAAGGAGGGAGGGAGGGAGGGAGGGAGGGAGGGAAGGGAGGAAAGGAGGTGATGCTCTGGCACGTGGGCATGTTGGGCTGGGGGGCAGCAGTGCTGGTGCATTGCAGTAAGTTTGGTAGCACCCATGGTCCCTATGCACTGGGTGCCAGGAGCACCCATTGCAACAGTAAAAAATGTCCCCAGATGCTGCTGTCGAAAGCAGAACTATTCCCACTGGGCTGAGAGCGAAGCGGGAAAGCCTGATAGCATGAGTGAGAGAAGGAAAGAAGGGTGGGACCCCTGAGGTGGGAGGCTCTGGTCTCAGAACATAGACAAAGGCGCTTTCTTCTCACAGAAGAGACACCTCTTCCTCTGGTGCTCAAGCGCAGGGAAAGGGGCACAGAGATGGATGGTAGAAAATGTTCAAGCGGGATGGAGCGGTGTCGGGAGCCGAGGACCAGCTCTGTGTCCCTGTGGTTCGGAGGGAGTCGTCTGGTCACAGGAGCAGGGAACAGGCAAGGAGAACAGGCATGAGGAGTGGACAGCTCTCAGGGTGACCGAGCTGGGGTGAACGTGAGGACAGAGGCCCAGTTTGTTTTAAGTCTTGAAGAATGTAATCCAGGCCACGCGTTTGAAAAGCATGCGTTTGAACGAGTCCTGATTCCAGGACAGAACCGCTTTCCCTTCCCCGACCCGCCCCTTGGCTTGTGTGTGGGCAGCGGGGCGGGTGTCTGCAGCCCAGGTGGGAAGGTGTCTCCATCAGACAGGTGGGATCGGAGACAGATGACAACACACAGCGTCAGGCACGAGTGCATCTCAGACCATTCTAGCTCCGTGGTTCCAGCCCAGAGTCAATCAACGAGAAATTATTTTAACAATAAATAATAGTGCTTCAATCATGACCTCCAGAAATGATGTCTGAACCTTTGAGTAACGGGTTTATAGGTTAAAAACCACTTGGATAGTCTTTTCGCTGTGCTGTGTCTTCATATTTTAACCACTTGAAAATAATAGGCTTACTTTATACTTACTGATTTGTCAGATATCTTTATGTATTAAGGAAACTGACCCTATGTAATAACTGTCGCATATATTTATCACAGTTTTCTGTTTGTCTTCCAACTTTACCGGCGGTTTTATTCAGGAATTTAAAAATTATTATGCATCACATACATCAAATGTCCTTGTATAAAACCATAGAGCTTTTGTGACAGTCTAAAGTAGGCTTCCCTGTACAGATATGATAAAACCATTCTCTATGTTTCTTCTAAAATTTCATGGCTTTGTTTTGTTTTTTATATACTTAAATTTTGGGGCCATCTGAAAATTTATTTTGTCCTAAAGGCAAGCTAGGGCTGCAATTAAGTATTCTTAAAAGTGTGCCAATTACCCAAGCATAGTTTATGAAATACTGTATTTCCTGCACTGTTATGAAATACTACTTTATTCATAAAATAAATGCAGGCAGTTATTTGGCTCTGTTTCTGTGCCCTCTGCTTGGTCCATTTATCTGTTTATTTTTTGGATACGTATATATTTAAAAGCTCCATGAGCAATATACTTGATGATAGAGTCACTGATTAGATTTAACTCCTCCTTTTGTGTTTAAGCCCAGAGAATTCAAGTCGATTATCAGAGATCACCCAGGCAGTCAGTGGAGAACACCACTAGAACCCAGGACTCCTGTTTCCCTGCCGGGTTGGGTTACAATTGTGCCTCATTAGGTTCTTATGGACCGAGGAGCCGTTCTGCTACTTAGCCACTGGCTCGACCTGAGATAAGTCTATGCCCTGAGTGCATCACCGTCAGTCATTACGGTGACCAGTGAGGGCCCCACAGTGGCTGATGCACAGAGAAGGTGCTCAGTGGACAGGACTTCCCTGTGATCATGAAAGTGCCTTGTTTCTCACATTATATTGCAACCAAGGGCAAAGGGTTGTGAATCCTTGGGTTCTGGTGGAGATACTGGGCTGAGATTATGTGACCCAGGAATTAGAATTTGGCGACGTGTCCAAAGAATAGACAGGTATTTAACATAAACCATGAATTGATTTTCAAGAGTTTTGTAATAGTGTTTCTTTACGGAAATTATACGCTGATCAGTTCCTGGAACCCTTTTTTCTCCGTGCTAGTGTAAGGACAGATAAAAGAACACTCTGTTGCACAGGTGTGCTTGTGGAGTTTTTACTTCAGTTTTACTTTTTCTTTTCTCTACTTAGAATGTATTGATATTATTTAATGAAAAGTTATTGGACTATAGATCTTTGCAATGAAAGTTTAGGGAAATAAGTGAACCTCACACTTCTCAGAACCATTTCTAAAAGGAGGAGCCAGGTACTCAATCGGTTAAAAATGTGTACATGTAAAACAAACCTTAGACATCCTCGAATGTGCGAAATGCAGTTACGAGTAGACTGGATCACTCAAACGAGAAGTAGTTCAAATTCCGCAAAACCCTCAACAAAGACGTCAGCTGCTTCCCAGCCCTCAGGTGCAGACCCAGGGGCGGTGGTAGGGAATCGCCTGCATCGGCGTGACCCCTGCAACATAGGAGCTATAACTATTGATATTTAAATTGATTCGGCTTCACAGGGCAGGAATTTTGGCAGAGATGTTATTAAGTCCAGGACTTTTTTGCTGTCCATATTCAACACGAGGCAACGATGGTAAATACCCACAATTCAAAGACAGAAACAAAAGCGACTGGTTGGAAACTTCCACCGATTGAAGAATTTGATGACTTGCAAATTGCCAGGTGCTTCCGAAATGAGTGTTGAGCAAACAGCTGCAAGAGTGGAATGAGCGTATTCCACCAGGAGACCCTATAACTCTCTGTAGAGCCTTAGGACTCAGATTAAATCTTAAAATGACAGAAGGTAGGTTTTCCTTACGGACCACGAGTTACCGCACATGCACTATACGGTTTTAACCTCAGATGCACCCTTGTTGAGGCAAGGAGGACACTTTGGGAAACCTGCCTGTTAAGAGACCCAAAATCGAAACTTTGAGCTTGATCAAAAATGTAAAAATAAGCCCTGGCCGGTTTGGCTCAGCAGTTGGAGCGTTGGCCTGTGGACCAGAGAGTCCCAGGTTCGGTTCCCGCTAGGGGCAAGTACCAAAAAAAAAAAAAAAAGTAAAAATACTAGAATCAATATATTCCCTAAGCCTGGAGCCATGGAGTCATAAATGAATCAGAATGTAGTTTATGGTGAATATTACACAATATAAGGAAGCACCGGAAAGATTGAATTATTTTCCTTTATTGGAGAGTAAATTGATCCTTCTCTGCTTGGAATCCAGGTTAGCCATCGCGGGGCTGTGTGGAATGCCACCAATAGCACCCACGACCGTATTGTGTGACCTTAGCCACACGATCAGCCTCTAAACAAGGAGGGCAATGATGGGTCTCAGCCCCTCCTAGAGCAGTGATGCGGTCCAGGTGTGGAATGCACTAGACTCTTCTTTCCAATCACCTGCAGTAGATGAGGTCTGTGCCACAGTGGCTGACATCACGGGCCACATGAGCCACGATGCCCACAGCAGTCCTCTGGGTGAAGCTACACTCTCCTACGTTCCTTTCCAAGTGATATTCTCTAAGCCTATCGAAGACCCAACCTTGCCCACGTTCTCGGCTTCTCTTTATGAACACGTCCTCTGGAAGGACCCAAGACCAGCCATTTACAAGTTAACACGAAATCAACCCACAGTTTTCTTTAGGTTAGCTCCATTTAAAGTACGTTTGAAATGACAGATTGCAAGTATATCGTACCTCTTCACAGTCTTCAATATTCCTATGGCTCAGGTTTCCTTATGATTGATTTTAGGATCAGTGATTGATTTTCGGATTTACGATGGATTTGGGGAGTTTTTAATCGTTTCTGGAAAACCTTGAGTGTGTGTCTATGAATTTGGTATATCAGACATGGATATGAAATATAATTCCCCTGATATTGGAATTAATGCACTATAACACTCATAATCATACACAAGATAACCTCTCGTATATAAGGTAAAGGTTTCCTCAGAACAAGTCCATGCAGAGGCAAGCAAGAGATATCAACACACCTCCCCACCTGTTTTTTGTTTTGTTTTTAGCTGAAGACACTGGAGCTCATCTCAAGACAAATCTAGGTCTAGAGTCCAGTATTCCTAATGGACTTTATTCCTCATCTGGCCTAACAGCTGTTAGACAAGCATCTAGAACACTGATTTCCATTCCAGACTGTTTTCTTCTCTAGCCGTCTGCTGGAAGGTTGTCCGGCCAGCAAATGAAGGTTAGAGCCACGGCAAGTGTTGCTAGAGAAGTCCCACTGCGCTGCCATCCTGGGAAGGCGACCTTCACTCCCGCGCCCCCAGAATTTCGGGAGCAGCCACAGAATGACGGATGCGGCAATGCCACGCTGGACACAGACTCACGTGGACGTCTCAGTCAACAACTTTAAAGAAAGAGAAGCGGGTGTGATGAAATCCTGAATGACGAGGGCGCCGCAGGCCGAGGTCACAGAATACTTCCAGATTGGGCATGCCAGTTGGAGGGGACGGGGGGCAGGGAAAGTCACCTTAGGTCAGGAAGTGTTAGGCCAGCCCCAGGGATGAGCAAGACCACGGGGCAGTCAGAGAAGGTGCAGCTGGAGCCCGGCGGGGGGCAGGCAGGGGTCAGTGGGTAAAACGCGCTCAGATATTTGGAAGAGCTTTGGACGTCAGGCTAGAAATTCGGACTGCATGCTGTAGGAGGCGTACTGTGTGACCAGGATTGTGGCTTCGGTGGCATAGGAAGTGGATGTGATGGAGAGAGTGACAGAAAAGGTGCGGAGGTTGGGGGATGGAAGGCAGGGCACACCTGAGGAGAAACCGGTGCCCTCGACTGAGTTTCGTGCAAACCGAATGTGGGGATGGTAAGAGGAGAAGGAAGAAGGACAAGGATCACCTCCACCCGTACATCACAAGATGATGAGGATTTAGAAATGCCGGTAAGTGCTCTCTGAATGCGGCAGGTGAAGAAGCTCTGAAAAGTTGAGAGGTGGTGGGAAGAGCAATACGTTCATCTTGGGCATAGTGAGGGTGCCGTGCCAACTGTGCATTCGGTTTAAAACGGAAGTGAGAATGCCAGTCTGGAGCTAAGGAGAGCAGCTGAGGTTATCGAGGGTTGAAGGCTCAGCCCTGGCTGGTTTGCTCAGCGGTTAGAGCATCGGCCTGAGGTCCAGAGATACCCGGGTTCAGTTCCCACTAAGGGCGCATACCTCGGTTGCAGTTTGTCCCCGGCCCTGGTTGGGTTGTGTGGGTGGCAGCCACTCGATGTGTCCCTTTCACGTCGATGTTTCTCTCTCTCTTTCTCTCCCTCTCTCTCTCTCTCTCTCTCTCTCTCCCCCCCCCCCACTCTATCTGAACAAAAAATGGAAAAATGTCCTCAGGTGAGGATAAAAAATAAATAAATAAAAAGATTTGAAGGCTCATTGGGGTTCATTGTCTTAGATAAGCGCAAAGTGATGAGAAGAAAACACTTGGGTGAAGAGGTAAAAAGAGAATCAGGGAAAAATAGTGTCAGAAACCAAAAGGAGATCACTTGAAGAAGCAGAGAGTGGCCCTCAAAGTCATCGTGACCTTACATGGGTGGAGAGAGGTGACTGTCTCCGGCCGCGTGAAAGCTGTTGGGTAATCCCAATGGAATTCCAGCTATTATTTTATTTTTTATTTATTTATTTATTTTTTTTATCCTCACCCGAGGATATTTTTCCATTTTTTGTACAGATAGAGTGGGAGGGAGGGAGAGAGAGGAAGAGAGAGAGAAACATCGACGTGAAGGGACACATCGAGTGGCTGCCACCCGCACAACCAACCAGGGCCGGGGACAAACTGCAACCGAAGTACGTGCCCTTAGCGGGAACCGAACCCGGGTCTCTCCAGACCGCAGGCCGACGCTCTAACCGCTGAGCCAAACTGGCCAGGGCCCAGCTATTATTTTAGAATTTGTTTTGTCTCTAGTTATATCTGTGTTTTCATTCTATATATATATTTTTTAATTTTGCAATTATTTCTTAATCTGTCTCATTCGAATTTAGTCTATTTACGTTCTCTTCAGAAAACCAAGATTCAGTTCTGTTGTTCATTGTATCCATTTCATTGCTTTAGGTCTTTCTCTTCACTGTTTCTTTCTTTCCTTTTGCCTATTCCATTACTCATTGTCTAACAACTTGAGTTGAACCTTGGTTCATTTGTCTTCAATATATTTTGCTTCCTCATATGTGAACACACACATGCACATAACCATTCAAAGCTCTACATTTCCTTCTCAGTGTTGCTTTAGTTTTTACACATAAATTTCAATATGAGTGGGACTCATTGTCAGTCAGCTTTGTGTTTCTTATAATTTACATCGCAACTGCCTTTTGAACCCGAGGGTAATTTAGTAGTCTGTTTTCTCCTTTGGCAAGCATATGGAAGTATTTTAGCTATCCTTTTGTTATTGATTTCTAATTTAGAAGCATTATGTTTTGCATCATAGCTTGTCTGATGTTGATTCTTTGGAATTTTTAGAGACTTCCTTTGTGGCCTTGTATAAATTTGCTTCTTATAGCTCCAAAGAATGTATTTCATGCCCTTGGTAAGTGTAAAGGTGTATATGTGAATAGTAGCCCAAGCTTATCTATTGTATTGTTCGGCTATTTCATAGCTTTGCTCATGAAGTATCAGCAGGGTGAAAATGAATCAAATTGCAAATTGTGAAATTTTGGTAACAATAAAATTAATCCTTAGTTCTTGAGTACTTTGTTTGTTAAGCACTAAACTGATTCCTGAGAAGTCATTAAGTCATTTCATCCTCAAAACCACCCTCTGAGATCAACATTAGTCGGTGCCTTAGTTGAGGACCAGTAGCCAACATTGGACAGATAAGAAACTGGCATTACTTTGTACAAATCCATTTTCACCGTGTGCAGACCATGGTGATTACTGAGCTGCACGGTCATTGGGGACCATGTCGGGGCATTCAAAGGAAAGTGAGCATTTGTTAAAATGATACGCTGAAACCAGAGATCACTTAGCCAGACTACAGGGGAGTTTTCGTAAAGGAGCCTAGAGTGGGGTGCTGTGGATCTGAAAACTGGCTTAGATGCTTCTGACTCCTAGATTTCTGTGCTTTTCTGACATTAGCTACTCATAGGAGAAGGTGGCAGTGATGTGAGGGGGCTGGTGATGTAAGAAAATGCAAAACACCAATTTAATTTCATGGTTTCACAAGGCCTGTCAATCATTCATCAGCCAATCAGACGGATGAGTGAGGCAATTTTCATAAGTGGCTAATTTCATATGTAGATGTAGTCTTAGCGAGGCACGAGGTAAGGGCTATCTAACTGGATACTGGATTGCAGGCTACGGAGCCAGATTGGCCTCAAAGCAGTATGTGGCTTCTGTCATGCCCAAGTTGTGTGGCCTGGGGAAGGTCACTTATCTGCTCTATGCCTCAGTTCCCTTGTTTGTAAGATGGAAGTGATAATAGGACCTCGTGGGGGTGCTATGAACACGGAGTCATTCATGTAAAGAACACTGGTTTTGTGGTTAGAGCGTCGGCCCATGAACCAGAGGCTCCTGGGTTCGGTTCCTGCTAAGGCACGTACCTTGGTTGCAGTTTGTCCCCGGCCCTGGTTGGGGTCATGTGGGAGGCAGCCACTTGATGCGTCTCTCTCACATTGATGTTTCTCTTTCTCCCTCCTGCTCTATCTGAAAATAAATGCAAAAATGTCCTTGGGTGAGGATTACAAAAGAGAACACTGTTTTTTGTTTTTTTTTTCACACAGGATAAATATTGCCCAAATATACACTGAATAAGAAAACAAAAACATGTAATTCCTCCAGGCAACATTTGAGTGAATGACTTGTTGCATTCCGGGATTTGCTCTACATGAAAAGCACATCTTGTACTTAGATGAACCTGCCACCCTCCAATGCATCTGAAAGACGTTTTCAGATTTCTTCAAACCAGGACACCAAGAAGACAGCACGGATGAATGTTTTCTCTTCTCGTGGATTTGACTGTAACTGGTGAACTCACTTGGAGATTCACTGACACACCAAAGTGAAGGAAAATGCTGATATGAGACCGAGTTTAAGATGTGAAAAGAGAGAATTTGTGAATTGGAGAGAACAGTTTGCAGTCCAACAGTACAGAGCTTAATTTCTGCTCTATTTACCTGTGGCCTTGGGCTGGTCACAGAGCCAGCTAAGAAGTCAGCTGCCTATTCTGTAATAGAGGAGGACAAGTGGCAGCTCCGTCCCTGCCCCTGGGGTGTGGGATGCAGGCATATTCCGATGTGTTGCGAAATAAACTAGTTAGTTCCTAAATGACATTCATTTTCTGCTTCTCTCTGCAACAACACAGGCAGACGAGGTCCCCTTACCTAAGGTGAGCAGAGAAACAGTCTGTGGGATGCAGGCAGCCACACCTGTTGTTACCAGACAGCATCACCCCGCTTAGGAGTCCTTGGCCCGTTGGGAGTTTTCAGGAAGAGAAGTGTTTGGGCAGGAGGAAGAATGAGGACAGAGAGAGAAAAGGTCCTTGTTTATTGTTCCACCTGGTTTTCCAGTGCCATGCCCGGGTCAGACCCGAGGGGCAGTGTGTGAGTGTGTGTGTGTGTGTGTGTGCGCGCGCGCAAGGGGTGTGCTGGGAGGAATACGGTCAGAAAGAGATGTTTCTAGTTTGATAGGAGACTAGGAGACTGAACGTTGGAATGCCTGAGCACGAGGCTGCTCTTTTTTTTTTTTTTTTTAACCTCACCCGAGGATATTTTTCCTGTTTTTTTTTTTTTTTGTACACATAGAGTGGGAGGGAGAGAGAGGAAGGGAGAGAGAGAGAGAAACATCGACGTGAAGGGACACATTGAGTGGCTGCCACCCGCACGACCAACCAGGGCCGGGGACAAACTGCAACCGAAGTACGTGCCCTTAGCGGGTCTCTCTGGACCGCAGGCCGACGCTGTAACCACTGAGCCAAACTGGCCAGGGAGAGGCTGCTCTTTAACACGTGAAAAGACGGAGCAGGTCTCTTTCCGGTGCCTTCCAGGCCCAGCCCAGGGACTCTGCGCGGAAGGACGGCAGAGGCGGCGGAAAGGGTGCCACGTGTTTTCTGCCCTGCGATCCCGCAGGCAGAGCTGTCGTGTGCTTGGGTTCTCGCTGGTGTACACTCTCAGCTCAAGTGTCCTCGGAACCTTGAAGGCATTTCCCCACTGTCTTTAAGCACTCTGGGCATCGGTAAGAGTTTGGAAGCCAATGACATGACTGGCAATCTGGTAAATTCTGAATGTTTTTTTCTTCTTCTTTTCTTTCTCTTTGGAATCTTTGGAGACCTTGGCTCTATCCTTGGAGCTAAACTATCAGACCGATACCAGGCTTTTCTCACTCCCGGGGATCCACGCTCCAGACAGACACTTCGTTCACTTCCGAGTCTTTGCTCCTTGAAACACCAAGCTGGACACATGGTCGGGGCTCAGTCAATAGGTGCTGGATAAGTATTTGGAATGAAATCCTTATTCGATACTTATTCTGCGGGACACTTGGAAAATGCATTTAATCTGAATAACCTGTTTCGGTCTCTTCTCGTTTAGTCTCCTTTCTTCAAAGGTGGAAACGAGATAATGTTCCTCGTTGGTTGAGATCTGAGATCGATGAAATAGTGTCTTTCCACCTCATTCTTTTCCACTTTTCCTTTCAGTCAACTGGCTTCATTTTAATTATTCCTTCTGAATGGCTGAGGGGGGTCTTAGTGCACCTATCAGTATGGTGGTCGCCAGTCTGCTGGTATTAGACATGTAATCTCAGCTCAAGCAAAGCATGAGAAATATGTTTACATGTTTAATAAAAGTGGCCCCTGCAGTGAGGATCCGGAGAAATCAAGTCCCCGATGACAGCCATGTGATTTTGTTCGAAATTTCAAAAATGAAATTCTACCTTAAAAATATCTACGGGGACCATAAAGTTTCTAAGTTTTAATTTTTTTTTTTTTTTAGGAAATAATATTTCAGAATGCTACTACCATCGAAGATTGCCATAAACTCACTTAAAATATTATATTTCAACCCCCTAAACTTAGAACATAATCTAAAAGAAGGGGAAAATCACAGCCCTAAAACATTTGTATTTGTATTTATTCCCATTTATTCATTCATTCACTCATTCATTCATTTAACCGCCTGAAATCTTTTCATGGGAACAAGAACAAGTCTGTGGGATCCTTGACATTAAACTAAGAAACCACAAACAGAGAAAGAAACTGCTCCCAGTGGGTTGAGCTCAGGATTTTGCGGCTTGCTCTGTTCTCGATTTATGGTCTTTTCCTGCCATTCACCCACAAGAAAAGTCAAATACATGCACATTCTCAGAAGATTATTTCCATGACGACTCTATTAAGTCCAGCAGTAATCCAAGATGTGGAGTTTAAGAGATGACATTTTCCCTACCTTTATGTTCAAAGATCCCCTACTTCTTGGCTGAGGCAGAGAAATAGACAAAGGAACACGGTTAGTGATGAAAGCAAAGTGATTCTCCTAGGGTATTTTTCAAGAACATTTTATCCTTAGGAAAATGTTGCTCTTGTCCCATTGCCAAGGTCAGTGGTAACTTGGACAGTTCTCTAGGTATGAACTAACGCTTTAAATGAAACCTGGCAAAGTAACATATTCAGTCTGTACTCTTTAACTTCAAAGTATTTGCAACGTTTCTCATTCATAAGTTAAAATATGTCTTACCACGCTCGTTGCTTCCTGTTCTCTCCTGTTCTCCAAGGAGACAGTAGATACATTTTCTCTGCCGAGCTGGAGAAGCACAAACGTGTCGGCTCTTAGGATCAGATTTCCACATCACCTGTCTAAACCGTAAGGAGGGATGACTCTCCAGCAAAGAAAAACAATAATTTCAAAAACAGAGAAAGACCTGCACAAGATGCTAAAAAGAAATACAGAGTGATCGCCTGAAGGGAGCCTCAATAGGTTGCAGATTATTGGTGTGGGGACAAAAAGCAACTGGGCATCTTGCATCGCAACCGGCCCAGCCGCAGGGCGTTGGTCCCGGGCCCTCTGGCACTGAGCAGAATCTTGAACTTAGGGTCTCTCTGACCCCACCCCCCCTCAGCGCTCTAGTGGAGGAAAAAATGACCACTAACAGCAGGACCGTCATTCTTGGTATTGCATCACATGTCAGGGCCACTCCGTGACTCCAGGTGTGCAACCCGGGGGCCGCATCCCTACCTCGGGGATTTGAATGGAGTGACTTCTGACCCCGGCCTCAGTGACTGGCTTCTGGCTTCTCCCATCTAGCCTCTTCCAGACGTGCAGGTGAAATGGCTCGAGGCCTCCTGCTAGCTTTGTTTGGGGGAGATGATGCCCACCAGGTCCCGTGTCACCACCTGTCCCTCTCTGTCCCTGCGGAGCCTTTGCTCAGTGTCCAGCCGCGCAATTCCAGATGCAACCCTGGGTGACAGGCAGCGAAGGTGAGCGGGAGCGCGGGTGGGAAGGTGGGGGTTGGAGGAGGGGAGCTGCTCCCCCTGCACCTTGGAGCGCGGCCTGGGTGGGGCCCGTGGTCTCTGCTCTCAAGAGAGACGCCTCACGTCCCGGGTTTCTCTCCTGTGTCTCCTGGGGCCGCTGTCTTTGGGGGAGTTTCCACTCAGGCTGAAGGCCCACAGAAGTGCTCCCCTGTTTGTTTGCACCGAGCCACGGGGTGGTACATTCCGGCTGCGTCTGCAGCAGGACAGCGGCTGTCCCGGGAGGACACCAAGGGACGTGCCGGCTCTGCCTTGGTCCTCCCAGGGAGTGCTTATGGTTTGAACTGTGTCTCCCAGAATTGGCTGAAATCCTCTCCCGGATCCTGAGAACGTGAATTTATCGGAGCCTGGAGTCTTGGCAGATGGAATTAGTTAAATTAGGCTAAGGACACGCAGGAGCAGTGTGGGTCTGCAACCCAAGACGTTTGGACACCAAGGGAGAACTCCAGATGAAGGAGGAGACACAGCTCCGAGAGATGCTGCCACCAGCCAGGGGCCACCTGAAGCTCCGAGCCACAAGGATGGGTCCTCCCCAAAAGTCTCGGAGGGAGCGGGGCAAAACCTTCGTTCCACACTTCTAGTCTCCCCAGCAGTGGGAAAATAGATCCACGTTGTTTGAAGCTACCTCGTTCGTGGCCCGACCTGACAGAGGGCACAGGAAATGAAGCCCGAGGTGCTGTGGATGAATTGAAGTTTAAAGGGGAGAGAGAAACTAATCACGTTGTTCAAATCTCTATTGTTCAAGGACTCCCGGTCTCCAAGTAAGGTGACTGCTGGCTTGGTTGCAGATGTTCCTCCTGGAAAAGAGGGAACAGGAGGGCGGCGCAAGCCCTGTGCTCCTGCCCAGCTGTGTGCAGGGCGCGCTTGGACGCGGGGGGCCCTGAGGCCGCTCTGGGCAAGTCTCCCCGGGGCAAGGTGCCCATCAGCGCCTTATTCCAGCCGATGCCCTGAAGGAGGGATCTCCCTCCTCTACATGGCGGGGCATCTCTGTCTGTGAAAGGTAGTAACATCTGTGTTTCTAGACATCGATCACAGACAATATGATCCAATCCCATCAGATTTGCTGTGGCTCTCTGTGAGTCAAGCTGAATTAAACCTCAGATCATTATTCCATCCAGCGCTTTGAATTGCTGAACCGTAAGTCACCATTAAATGAGGGGAAGAGAGTGTCCATTAAAGAGAGCAGATACACATCTCTTAATAAAACAATTTATATTTCGAAAGGAAAGTCCCACCAATGAGCTCATGTTTCTGAAGCGGACATTCATGGTTACGAAATTTCGAGAGACACAATCTGTTCTCTTCCTCTAGGGGGTCCTAGAGTCTGTTCAGGTGCCACAGGGCAGCGGCCGGTCCCAGGACAATCCCGGTCACGTGCGGCAGAGACCCTCTGCGGCTCTGCTCGTGCAATTCTCTCTACAGAGATCCGGCCTGGGCTGAGGCTACTTCTTCGAAAACATTATCATTTAATTAACGTCCTTAGTGGCGAAGACCTTCCACGAAAAAACAAAGGCCCCCAATTTTCTGGGGCTACAGAAAAAGTCTGCTGCCCTTGATCTCTGCAGAAGAGCATATTTGAGGTCCTGAGACCATGTTTTGGTCTCAGTCATAAGGGAGCTCCTTACAGATCTTTAATCTAAGGGTAAACACTTCTTATTGGGGACATTACGTGATAACTTCTTTTTTATATAATTTTTTTTCCTTTATTGATTCTAGAGAGAGAAGAAGTAGGAGGGAGAGAGAGAGACAGCAACATCGATGAGAGAGAACATCGATCAGCCGCCTCCTGCACGCCCCCCACTGGGCATCGTGCACAACCTGGGCATGTGTCCTGACCGGGAATTGAACCTGCCAACTCCTGGTGCCTGGGTCGACGCTCAGCCACTGAGCCACACCGGCCGGACCATGATAACTTCCTTTGGGATTGGTTCCCTCATCCTCACCCCAGTGCCTAATGTATACTGGCTTTTCTGTGCTGTTTCCCAGGCCGAGAATTACAGGACACGTAGCCCAGACCGGGAGGAGTCTCCTCCATTAAGGCGTTATAAGCTGCTTAAGGAAATAAGCAAAAGTTAAGATCTAACTGGCACAGGAACTGGCGTCAGGACTCCGGCCACTGATAGCTCAGGCGCCTGCCGGCTTGTTAGGGGAGCCAGGGGCTGATGAGCTGAGGCCCTGCAGACAGACAGGTTGAGTCCGAGAGTGACGCCTGGGACCGAGCATTCTGTTCGTGTGAGGACTAGGGCTCTTCCTACTCACAGAGTGACCCTGCTTCGCGGCCTGGCCCAGGGTGTTCCCCAGGAATGTAGAAGTGTATTTATTCAGGTAATTTGGGGATGGAAAGGAAGTGAGCCTGCGGTTTCTGGATAAAACTACAGCCACCACCGCACCATCAGGAGGTGACAGAAAGACGGTCATGTGGCTGTGCCTAATTTCAGAGGGTGAGGAAATGCAGGGAGTGGGACAGAGCCTGACCCTGTGGCTGGTAAGGAGGTCCCCCTCCCAGAGTGAGCACAGTTATTTCTTCATCTGCGTCTACTTAGCCCAACATGCCGAGTCCTGTTCTCTGTTATGCTGAGGTCACCTAACCACAGGGATTAGTTTACTTGTCCCCCAGGTTATTTCTGAGGGCGCGATGCTCGTTGTAGCTGAAAATTTATTTCTGAGAAATCTCGAGGCTTAATGTCACTGCACCATCTTGAAGAGAGGATTCCATGAGCTACAGCCAACCGCCTCTGTGCACTGCTCATCTGGTCATAAATAAAATTAAAGCTGGAGAAGATGCGAATCTGGGCTGCAAGTGTGAACAAAGGCTGATTCGCTTCTAGTTCAGAGCATCCCTGGGTGTATAACCCTTGGCTGCGAGGTTAAATTGGACTAGGATGCCAACCAATTCTCTGTGCTGAGTGGTCCCTGGGATGTTTCCTTCTTCCTGAAAAACTACCCAAACTGGATCACAGCTTGGTAACTGTTTTTTGGTTTTTTTTCCTGATGAGTAAAGGGCCTCAGGGCACAGTTTCCTTTGTTCTGAGTTGGTCCCATAATTCTTCACTGTCCTTTCAGTGCTATAAAAATATTAACTTAGGTGTCATCAATTTATAAACGTTGTCCTCAGCGGGAAGATACGTCAAATGATTTCATCTGCCACGAAGCAGAAGCCCCCAGATCAGGGCTTTTCGATCTCACGTGGGGTGGACACGTCTCTGCGGAAGGGCACTGTCCCACGTGCTTGCTGTAAGGTGGCTACAGTATCAGTGACGTCTACACGCAGATACCAGCAGTAACGTCCCTCCGCACTCCCTCAGTCAGGCGATCCACTCTCTCCAGACACCACCAAGTACCCCCCAGGTCGAAAAACTGTCCTTAGTTGAGAACCTCTCCCCTAAAGTATCGCTATTTTATTTATCTATTTTCTTTATTGATTTTAGAGACAGAGGAAGGGAGAGAGAGAGAGAGAAATATCGATGAGTGAGAACATCGACTGGCCGCCTCCTGCACACCCCCCCCTTGGGATCGGGCCCACATCCTGGGCATGTGCCCTGACCGGGAATCGAACCATCGACCTCTTGGTGCATGGATCGACGCTCAACCATTGAGCCACACCAGCCGGGCAAGTGTTGTTATTTTAAGTGAACATTTCCAAAATATTTACAGCTTATTATGAATTAAAAATAATTGTATTTTGTGTATTTATTTTCCATTTCAGCCCTGTGATCTTGAAGAAGAGGGCCTTGAAGACCCAACGGGAAATTGCTGAGCAGTGTGATTTATAGAAAGAACATTAACTTTGGAGCCAGACAGAAATGGATTCTAAACCTGCCTCTGCAACAGACCTCGACAGACTGCTAACTGCATGGCCCCAGGCAAGTTACTTAACCTCTTCACCCTTACTTTCTATTCTGCAAATTATGATCCTCAAAGGGTTGTTTGTAAGTAATTTCCTTCTCATTTGGTTCAGTTACTCATTCAGAGCACGCAGAGCACGGATGTTAAGGTTTGTTTTTTCCCCCAGGGATTTTGAAAGTGTAGGCTCTTTCACCAAAGGCTTTCTTGCTAACGGGTGCGGGCAGGAGGAGAGAAGCCCATTGAATCAAACGCGTCAGCCCACGGAATATTTTGTTTAACTTGGATTCTTAAAGAGTCTTCAAGGTAAGCTTTCGTTTCAGTCTCGCTTTAAAAATTATGTATGCGTTGGGGAAAAAAGGCAAACAGATTTTACACCAGGCTCAAAGTAATTGTGTTTCCAAATGCGTACTTTTCCTTGAGGTGTGTTTTTCCGCTACTGTGTACAGACGTAAGAGGAGAGGAATAAGAACCTGTTTGGGTATGAGACCAGTAACACACGCCACTGGCATTACTTTTCACGCCAAGTCCAACCAGAGCAGGTCTGCAAAGGGAATGCATTAAGCACCAGCGGCCAGGCCCCGTGGTAAGTGGTTTCAACGTGTATCTCCTTTGATTTTCACCAGACACGTCTGAGGTCAGTGCTATCCCGTTCTACAGATGCGGGGATGGCGGGGCCTCGAGGCTGTGTGTCCACATTCATGCAGCGCAGAGCAAGCCATCCAGCCCCCTCATGTCAGCCCTGGCGCTCCAGCCCCCGACAGCAGGCTGTCCTGATAACCAAGGGCAGGAGGAGAAACAAGAAGGTGTGGCCACCAACGGACAGGGTGTGCACAGAGCCCCACGGGGTGAAATCTAACGGGAAGGGGTCTTGAGGAGAGACAGAGGCTCCGGATAGGAAAACTCTAGGACTGAAATAAACACGGGAAAAGGGATGGAGGGTGTGACCAGAGGCATGGGTTTATAGAAAACTCCTCGCACTTATCAGACTAAAGGAAACATCTTTATTTTTGCTTAAACAGAAACTCCCATGACATCTATTCAATTCTGAGTGTTTAAAGACGGGATTACAAATGATGCCCTCCTGCCCACCAGGAGTTTACTTATGGGAAGTGAACCTCCCTTTGACGCGGAGACAAGCTTCTGCACCATCAGCTGGTCCCAGCGTGTAGGCGTTTTTAGAAGCAGAGAATTATATTTTGAAGCTCCTGCCGAGCGCAGAGTGCTGGAGGGGCATTTTGTCGAGTGAGAAGCATAGCTCTTGGCCTGTGGATCTTGGATAGAAAAGACCTTGGAGACCCTGCCTAGCAGGAGCCAGCCCTGCAGAAGTCTGTCAGGTGAAGGCAGTCGATCCTCAGCCACTGTAGGGTGCGACCCCTGCAGAAGGATCGGGTCTGCCCTCTCCCGGTCTCTAGCAGACAGTTCCTCCCAAGAATGATCAAAAAGTGGCAATGGGCAGGGACAGTTGTCAGTGTTTTCTTCTTGGCAGCCACATATTTCTGGATAGATTGGCTCCCTGTGCACAAGCTGGTTGACTTGCACCTCAGCTCTGTGGGTGCCCGAGGGGGCTTCCCTGACAGGCTGTGAAGGAGGAGGTGTTCAGGAGGAGTGAGTCAGGCATTGGTCTTTGGATGGGCTATCTAGTTTTTGTTATGTGTGACGATTTCCAGTATTTGTAAATACTATGCGGTGAACACATCCTCCCTCTGTGATCTCGGTAGATTGGAGGGCTGCCAGCGTGACGCCCCGCAGGCAAACAGGAGTTCGGGTGAGATTCAGTGGACTTGGGTGTTCTGTCCGAATGTTCCCGATGGAGAAGGAATGGGGTTTGGAACCACACTGTTTGGGGAATTAATGGCTGTGTGTCTGCTAGCCAGTTACTGGATCTTTCTTACTCTCTATTTTGCTACGAAGAAAGTGGGGTGATGGGACCTGCGCCCCTGGGCATTGTGAGGAAGGAGTCGACCAGCTCACCACATGCTAGGTGAGCATCATCTCCATCATCACACCTCTCGGTTCTTCAGCGGTTTCTAGAGATGATCCCTTTATTCACGAGAGAGATAAAATCTTGTTTGGGCAACTCAAGTAGTTCGGTACTTAAGAAGTTTTATGTGGGAGGAAGAAAGGACTAGAAAGAAACATCATGTGAGAATTTCAAAAGTCGGGGATAGTGAAGCACTGATTCCTGAACTAAAAATCAGCTCCACCTCAGCTCAAGCTGTATTTGATGCCTTTTCCCGTCAGCCTTCGGGTCCCGACTCAATGCTAACCTCGCTACCTGTCATCTTTGGGGTTTGGGGTTGGGTGATGGGCTCCTCATAACCCCCTCCTGTCCCAGCCCTTGTTCTGAATGCAGCTTCCAGCTCCTCCCCCCGAGCAGCGCTGGGTCCTCCCTCCTCTGCGGCCCAGTCTGTCAGATGCTGGCGATGGGGACACAGAAGAGGTCGGCGGGGACCCTGCCGGCCGAGCTGGAGTGGGGATGAGCGTCACGGAGCCGGCGCTGACCTGCAGGATGGTGCCCCTCTGTGCAGCCATCGCGGGCTCCATGTGAAGACCGAGGACCCAGTGTCTTTCTCTGCTCTTGGTTCTCGGTGGGTGTGAGGGAAAACGCCGAGAAAGTGCCTTCCGAGCGACACGCAGTCCAACGGGACCAGGCTCCGTTCGGAGCGAGGCCGCAGCCCTGGGAACACGCGTCTGGGAGAGAAGGCTGAACGGAAGGCGAATGACGCTTTTTCAAACGGGCACGTGGGTTTCGTGAGGCCTCCGCACTGCAAGACAGAGGCCATGAAACTGTGAGTTTGTATGTTTTTTAAGACAATGACGCGTGTGCGTACACACACCCCTGCGCGTTACGGCCGAGTTACGAGATCCAGGCGTGC
Organism: Molossus molossus; assembly: GCF_014108415.1. Taxonomy (NCBI): domain Eukaryota; kingdom Metazoa; phylum Chordata; class Mammalia; order Chiroptera; family Molossidae; genus Molossus; species Molossus molossus. The sequence goes on from NW_023425403.1 coordinate 4,709,680, forward strand.
CGTCCTGTTTGCAGAAAGTCCACACGCAACTTGGCAGAAACCAAGTCTCAGATGTCGGTGCCGTCTGGGGTCCAGCTCTGTCCGCAAAGGAAACAGGGCACAGAAACCACGGACCTGTCGCTCTCAGTGCCGGCCAAGTTCAACTGGCCAGCCGCGGCGGCAGCTTACTCCTTGGAAAACCACGTTTAGACTAAATTTGAAAATGAAATGGTCCTTCATTGTTAAATATTTTTTCTAGTTGTCCCTCTGTGCTAAGATTAGTCGTTGACTTAGTCCTTGGTTTTCATTCATGCTGTGCTGGCCGCCTCCGGATCCTCCCCAGGTCTCTGTTTGAATGCTCCCTCAGGCTGTTCTACTTTAGTCTTTGCTGGGTCCTGTGAGGGTACCAGGTGTCGACCGGCTCCCAGCAGTTCAAAGGAACTTCACTTCGTTACTTTTCAGTTTCCTGAACCTTCGCTCCAGGATGTGCTTAGCCGAAGTTCTCTCCGTCACGACGCATTAGCGTTGCGGTGTAGCTGTGATCACTGCTTACTATGAAAAGACCTCTAGGTGGCTTTTCAAGAACAGAAAACCATTGTGGACAAAGGTGGGAAGAAACTCAGCGGGCATTTGAGGTCATTATTTTCTTCTAAGTACACGTTTCGTATGTAGAATAAACTGAGCAAACGTTGCAAAGATGCTTGTATCTCGGAATGAGGGAACTGACTTTTATTTTTACAACATACCTTCTCTGAGTGACCTAGGAAGGGGTGTGGGAATACGCCACATGATGGAAGAATTCAGAAACATGATATTTGTACGCTCAAAGCCCATGAGATTAAAAAAAAAAAGTGCTTTTTATTTCTATAAGCTCTCTGCATTTTCTAAACCGCAATAGTCATAATTCTAACAAGTGAAGTCTGGTGTGAACTTGAACTTGTACGTTTAAGTTAAAAATCTTAGCCAGTGACACATTGCAGAAGATAAGGCTTCGTCTTTCTCTCCCAAAACATGTACACACTCCTCTCCCAACTCCCTCCCCTGCTTTGTCCCATTTCATGGCAGAGTTGAAATGTTTTAACCTAAGATAACAGAGTCACATTCAAAGTCCTCCTTGCACAACTTGGGGAAATGCCAAGCATAGCAGCATATGCTTCTTGACAGGTTCCACTGATCAGTTTCTTCAGGGAGAGAGAGATTTGCAGAACACTCCACGGGGCAAATGCCTGACGAGGAACAGTGACCGACCTGTGTCCCTTGGCACTCTGTGTTGATATATTTTATAGAGCCACTAAGCAAAGATGATGGGCCTCCTGAAGATGAAAAGCAAATCTTAGTAGAAAAGCGTGTATTTGGTCAGTCAACACTATGACAGATTGAGGACGGTCGGGATTCACCCCGAAATGAAATATTTTTCCTGAGCTCTCGGAGCGCCCAGATAAGCACAACGAGGAATTGTGCATTGCGATGCTGCGTGAACTTTTCTCTCTGCAGCGAACAGGCAACACCGGCCCCTCGAGGATGGGCCCAGGAGCATCTTCACCCTGTCCCTGTCGGACTCCGTAGCTCATCCGAGGATGTGGGCTGGTCGTTCCTGATTCTCCTGGACAAGGTTTTCGCCTGTGTGTCATCGGCAGGCGGAGGGGCGGAGGGTCTCTAGGAATACAGGACCAGACACTGGTCCAGCAGACCTCTGCTTACCTGAGGTTTGTAAGAGAAAACTCGCACTGAGAATTTGGCATTGCCCTCCGCTGCCTCAGCTTCTCTGCTCAGGAAAGCAGAAAATCTGGAGAAAGCATCAGTTTTGTCCTAGGAGACTGTGTATACTTAGAAGAGACACACTAAGGAAAGAAAAATGTTGGTTTTCTTGTTTGTTTGTTTTGTTTTCACAAAAGCTTCTGGGCAACTGTGCTGGGCAGATGGGAATCTGGGTTGTTGAGAAATATCTGCTGAGAAGCACACTTCACAGCTTCTAATGTGGATTATCTGTAATGTCTTTTCTAATGCATCGGATATATTTTGCACACAGACAGTGCCCAAACACAAGTCCGTCATTACAGTTATATGTAATTACCCGGGAGAACAGTTTTTTTGAGTAAGCAATCGTCCCTGTGAACTATTGTAAAACAATCGTGAGTGTAGACCAATGGACATTTGATCTGTGGGTTGAAATATTTAGAACTATTATTAAAGCAATCTTCAGAATACCAGTTAATTCTAGAAGAGATTGTACAAAACAAAACCGGTAGGTTCCGGTGGGTACGGACAGTGTTTGAAGGTGTCCTGCCCGCCCATGGGGCTCGGCTGGAGGGAGCGCGGGCATTTGGCCCCATCATGCCCGTCAGAGGCCGAGCCCCTGACCTGGCTCAATGTGCACAGAGGACATTCCTCCTGCTCAAGGGGCCCGAGAGGCGTGTGGGTGAATCAGAACGGATTGCTTAGCCAGGTTCATGAGCTCATTCCCTCTCCGTTCGCAAAACCAACGTTCTAGAAGGACAGAGAAGAGTGCAGTGGGTTTTAGCTCATGGCAAACCTTGTTCAACGTTCCCAGGTTGAGTCTTTCTCCAGCTGAAGCTTGGCAGCACAGTAACTTATGTCTAGTTCATCTTGTTTCACTGTTTAGTAGTCTACACAACTGGGTGAGCATTTTATAGTCATCAAATCACCACAGATGTCTGCCCAGCATTAGTCTTTCCGACGGGTGAATTTTTACCATTGACAATAATACAAGCAGAGGGAAGTCATAAACATAAAACTATCTTTGCTTACAATTCATACTTCCTCCAGTTTCGTTGCATACATGCAATTGCATAGAAAAAATATGACCTGCCTAAAATTCTATGTTCCTGATTATGCTATAAATTGGAAACTATTCCAATTTCACCCGTGATTGGAAACTTCACTTTGTAGATGGATGAACCCACTTCGATTCAATCCACGTAGAGGAGGTAGCAGAGGAATTTTGGAAAGAGACTTGGTTTCGGGGTCAAACAGATCTGGTTTGAACAACTGTTTCTCCCACTAACTAGCACTGTGGCCTTGGGCTTCTCACTTCATCAGTTAACCTCAGGAAATGTGTCTTTCTTTTCTCATTCTCCTTAGGTAATCATTTGGACCTGCAGAGGTGATGGTGGGACTGAGGCGCTAGCACCGGGAAACACCTGGCACACAGTTGGCTCTCTGGGGGCGTTCCAGGGCACTGCCAAGAACACAGAGCCTGCGTCAGAGATGCCTGGATCTGCATCTCTGTCCTCAGGCAAGTTGCTTAACCCTCTGTCTCCAGCCTGCTCTACTGTGAAGAGGAATACTGGTACCAGCTAGGGTTGCCACAATGATTAAATGAGTTGCTGTGTGTAAAGTGTTCTGCACAGTACTTGGCAGAGTGTCAGTGAATGGCGCTTATTCAATACTAACGATGACTGCTACTGTAAATAAGCAATGGCACGTTCCACTTCCTCTCTCTTGTGACTTGAGGATGATGACTCTGCAGTTCTGGGTTCTTGCTTTGGCCTTCGTGACATCTGTTCACCTGCAGTGCAGCATCCCAGCTCAAGGACACACAGGTCTGGGAGCAGGCTAGAGTGACAGGGTCCTCTTGAATCGCACACGTTGTACGCTGCAGCCGCCGCACCATGAACTGAGCTCAGCCGGACATCTTAAAGATCAGCAATATTCCAAGGAAACAAAAGTGTGATGGTAATGGTAGACTGTGGTTGATTTTGTTTGTCAAGTGCTCTGGGCCATGGGGTGGGGTGCGCAGACATTTGATCAGACAGCATTCTAGGTGTGTCTGGGAGTGTTGTTTCTGGGTGAGATTGACATTTGAACTGGTAGACCGAGCAAAGCAGATGGCCCTTCTTGCTGTGTGTGGGCCTCATTCCATCAGTTGAAGGCCCGAAGAGACCCAAAAGGATTCTGAGTAAGAGGGAATTCCTTCTGCCTAACTACTTTAAACTGGAACATCAGATTTTTCTTGCCTTTGAACTCAAACTGAAACATTGGCTCTCTCTGGGCATTGAACCTACTGGCCTTTAGGCTAAAACTACACCTTAAACTCTCGTAGGTCTCAGGCCTTTGGACTTGAACTAAAATTAAACCATCACTTTCCTGAGTCCCCAGCTTGCCAACTCACACCGAAAATCTCAGGATTTGTCAGCTTCCACAACTGTGTGAACCGGTTATTTTATATACACACATATAGAGTCCATTGGTCCTGTTTCTCTAGAGAACTGTGACTAATACAGAGGTGAAGAGTTGCATTCAATATTATTTAAAAATTTTCCAATTTAGGTTTTCTCTTGCCCATGGAATTAATCTTTCGAAAAAGATTAAATTTTACTTGATAAAAAATGTATCTCTGTCCAGCTGGTGTGCACCAAGAGGTCGTCAGTTCTATTCCCAGTCAGGGCACATGCCCAGGTTGTGGGACCAATCCCCAGTGGGGGGCGTGCAGGAGCCGGCCAATCAATGTTCTCTCATCCATGTTTCTATCTCTCTCTCCCTCTCACTTCCTCTCTCCTAAAATCAATAAAGAAAAAAAAAATGTGTCTCTAACACCTTTCCTTTGTTTATTTAGCAAAAATGCATTTCGGGTCTATGATGTACCAAGCACTATGTTAAGACTCTGGCCTATAATAGGAAAAATAGTTCTTACCTTGTGGAGATTCTGGTCTGGTGGTGGAGAGAAACAATGTCGAAGTGAATGAGCAAAATATAATGATAATTTCTACAGGTTCAAGAAAGACGCGAAGAGGGAGCAGATTCTCGGAGAAGATGTCAGTTGAGGTCTGAAGGGTGAGAAGGTATTAATCATAAAAACAAGGGGAATTCCAGGCCGAGAGGCTGCAGGAAAACCCAGAGTAGGGGCCAACGTGGGCCGTCGGGGGGCTGATGAGAGCCCTGGCTGAGTCACTGCTGACTCACTAGGAACAGCAGGATGTGAACCACGTCAGAGAGACAGCGCCGGGCACTGGGCGGGGGCTGGGACCACAGCACACACACTCCATTAGAAATAAATGTGAAGCTATGGAAGGGTCCTTATGTGATGGATTAGCATGACCCAATTCATGTTTTTCAAACATTTTCCAGGCTACTGAGGACATAATTGACTAGACCGGGCAGGACCGGAGTGGAAGGGCCAGGCCTGGGCAGTGGTCAGTGGGGATTTTGTGTCCGGGGACCCCAGGAAGGAGAAGCAGCGACAGAAAATGCATTTCCTCCCTCACACACCCTCCTGCACAGATCAGGACTCCCACTTGCTCCTCCGTGTATACTTGCTCTTCCTGGCATGTCACCGTGATGCACTGAAATCCTTAAGGGCTCGTTTCCAGACGTCCAGCCTTCGGTCTCTGACACCTAGTTAGAATGGTCTGGTGCATAATTCGAACTCAATTCATCATTTTTGAATAAGTGCATGAGATGAATATTATATACTCTGTAAGGAAAGAGACCAAAGTCCCAAATTCCAGAGAGGTGATAGGAAATGAAAAGAGCTGAGAGGAAGAAACTCTATGTTGTTCGCACCGGGCCGAGGCAGAAGTTCTAGAGACATTAGCACGTCCAGCCATCTAGAATCAATAGAAGTTCTGCAGACGGAGGCCTGGGCTGCCCGCTGGGCTGGACCCTCTGCGGCAGGGAGGCCTGATGCCACCTGCAAAAGCGCAGGGATCTCCGTGCCCGGAAGGCCCCCGTCCTTGAGTTTGGTCACTCGGACAGGCAGGGCAGAGGAGCGAAGGTCTCCCCAAAGGTAGGAACTGAGAGACTTTACCTGCAGTTGTAAGAACTCAGGGAGGTCAGTTGGAACTAGAAGGGTCTTAAAATGTTCTGGAATTTCTGTGGAGCCAGTCTGTCTCCAGTCCGAGTGCTCCTGGATGGGGTGACCCTCTCTGGGGGTGACTCAGCGGATGAGGTGCTTTCCTTCATGGGTCTTGCCACCTTCAGCACATGCCTTGTTGTAGAAGAAAATGAGTTCGTCTACCAGCTCTGCAGAGCCGAACACTAACACAGAACTGCAGCGGAGAGACACTGGCCTTTTTCAATGTATGTGCCGTCCAGGAGAGCGGGGAGCACATGCTCAAAGCCCCAGCTCCCCGATGGTGTGCAGGTTACAGGTTATACAGGGCAAATCACTGCACACGTGGGTTAGGGGTTCGGGTCCTGCTGGGAGCTAATTTGCTGGAGGCGAGGTAGGGGAATGAGTCATTTCGTCAGGCTTTGAGGACATCTCTGGGGTGCGTCCTGACGTCCTTCTGTCTCATCTCATGGGAAGTAGCCAGGGAGTCTTCCCACCTCAGGGCGCCGAGATGTTATCTTTGTCCTGCCAGAGGTCCAGACCACGTGACCGTAGCCCCTTCGGGAGACCCTTCTGGGCCCCAGGGGTTGCTGGTGATGTGGAGAGGCCAGGTCTCGAGCGGGAGACCGAGGACTGGTTTCTGGAGCTGGGACTCACAGCTTTAAGCACAGTCCTAAGGATTCAGCCTCGGTGTCAGGCTCCAAGGTTACCGGGCAGACGGCTCCACTCCACCGGGTCACCTGCAGAAGTGTGTCTCTCTGCAGGCCCCGGGCCTTCTGGCTAAATTTACCAACTGTCCTTTCGTCAAACCACATCTTATGCTCCACGTTCAGGCTCGGAGCCTCCTTGCCCCTCAGCTGGGACTCACCCGTGGCTCGTCCCCAGGACTGCTCCCAGGAGTCCCTCTGTCTGCAGCCTGTCCTGAGTGGGAGAGGTCCGCCAGGTTCCATGGGTGGGGGGGGGGGCGCCCTCTCAGGCTCCTGTCGGGGGAGCCTGGTCGCAGCACCGGTCTGGCTGCTTCCTGCTCACACTCACTGCCCTGCTGTGGACGCAAAGGCGGCCCTCGAATGGATGGGTGCTGCCCCCTCAGGGGGAGGTTGCTCAGCAGCCAAGATGCCCCTTTTCCAGGGCCTTCCAGCAGCCGGACCTCCAGGTGCCGCTGACTCGTGGTGGGGTGAGGGGCCAGGACCAGCAGAGCTGTGTGGAGGGGCCTCCAGCGCCCAGGGCCTGCTGCTCGCACGCTGTGGGGAAGCACCCAGCCCACGCGTGGGGTGGGGATGGCTGTGGGGGCTGGGCTGGCCGGTCTAAACCCGAGGGCAGGTGGGCCGCCTGGAAATGAAGTCAGAGCTGAAACCACAGGCTGGAGTCCGAAATCGAGGGGGCCAGCCAGGCAGGATGGACAGTCAGGCAGGATTCCTGTTAGCCTCGAGCCGGGACCCTCCTCTTCTCGTGTCTGTGGACACGCTTTGCAGACATGCGGGGAGGACGACGACGTCCGCAGGAGAACAGGGAACACGCCATCACAAGAAAGCAGAGCAGAGGAGATGAGAAGAACCCCCTTTTCAAGGATGACAGAGATTTACAGTTTGCAGGTTATCACCCCAAATCTGACTCAGAAAGTCCAAAGGAAGGGCCGGGGTCTCTGTGACCCAAGTCTGAGGGCACAGTTGAGCTGAGGGTGGCCTCCCGGGCCCCAGGCCAGCACTCCGAGTGGGTCCAGTGCAGGCCTCTGCCTGGGGAGGGAGCCAAATAAACGCAGATGCCCAATCCCTGGGTTTGCCACAGGCCTGCGGAGCAGCGGATCCCGGGCAGGTCGCTTTAACCTTGAACTTCGGTACAGGGCTTCCCGGCAGGCGGCACTGACAAACCTTCGCTGTGAGTGGAAACCAGGTCCAGGGGGCAGATTTCCTGCAGTGCGCTGGGTCAGGGAAGGTTTTTCACTGACGCGTACTTTCGTTGCCTTCTGCCTTCTCGGGGAACCAGATCCTCCTCAGCACGTGTCCGAAGGCACTGCCTGCGCGTGGGAGGCCCGCGCAGGTCGCTGGCGGCCCTGGTGGCTCTCGGATGTTCGGTGTGACCGCAGTCTTCCAGCAGGTAATCAATGCGTTTCCACTGGGCTGGGCTTGCTCTCTGTCCTGAAGGAGGTGCTCATTGTTGTCACAGCTGCCCAGGGATGCTCGGGCCCCTGAAATGACTCAAGTGACACGCCAGGCCCTCGCTGTCACACAGAAAACCCCGGGACAGTCAGAGCATCAGCCTCAAGGCTGGACTGTCGACGTCAGACCTTCTCTGGAGCTAAGAAGCCACCAAAGGGAGCGACCGCAGACGGCGGAGGAGACGACCGAAAACCCATTGCGCTTCTGCGTTAGACCAGGTGGCTGCGCGCGTCGCCGGTGAAACACGGAAAAGGCGCGGCCCCCTCTGAAGGGCACCGGGACAGCGTGTCTTCCGATACAAAGCGAGGGCAGGCCTGCCTGGAGCAGGACCAGCAAGTGTACCGGTCTTGCGAAGATGAGGGTGGCTGGGGGGAAGGACGGTGACTTCTGGGTGCGACGCGCTCCCATCAGACTCCGTGCAGGTGAGGACGAAGTGGCGGAGGCGCTGCAGCTGGGTAGCCTCGCTCAGGGCGGTTACACAAGTAGGCAAGAGCCGATTCCCCAGGCACGTGGGGTGCGCGGACGCAGTCGCCTCCAGGCTTGAAGGAGGAACTACAATTTGGCAGGCATTTAAACTGGTATTTGTTTCAATAATAATGCATTGCCCTTTTTGTAAATGAACCCCCAAATCTGCATTTCTGGTAACCGGCTAAACCTTCCTCACATGGTAATTTCAGGGATTTAATCATATAATTAAAAAGTGATCAAGTTAACACCAAAACATTAAATATAAATTATCTTGAGGGTTCCGTGGGTCTAGCTAAAAGGACAGCATCATTAGAATTATTAGCATGAGTTTATGATATACTTATTTTCATACGTGTTTCAAATCCACATGCCCTGTTAAGCTTTTCTCGGAGGGGAAGAGAGGAGCTCGAAGAAACTGCTCTACCTATTCATTTTCCGCCCAACATTTTAGCTAACTGGCATGTTAAGTTGGATCACTTGGTGAATGCTATAGTTTCTTCTTTTTCACTCCAAATCAAATTTTATTTTATTTCTTTTCTACTACCAAATTATTAAAAGATAGTCAAGAATATATAGAAAATACAGATAAAGTAAAAAACTAAAATATCCTAAAATCCAACCCATTTTTGTCAAACTTTAATTTTATCATGAAAATAAGCCCCAGTACAATTACATTAAATTCCACAGATATTAATAATAATGTCCAGTAAGATACTCAGTGAAATAACTCATTGGAAATAGAAAACTGTGTAAGATCTAATTCTTGCCTTCAATGAGTACTAGTAGAAAAACAAGTAGATATATGGCAATAATGTAAAGATAAGAAAATTAATTAGGAAAGTTCCTAAATGCTTGATATTATAACAGGTGTAAGGAATCATTTATTGAACACAGCATTTATTCATTCAGTACAACTTGATACATTTTTATTATAATATGGTTTTCCAGTGAATGTGTGCTAGTTACTTGCAATGAAATGTTTAGTACTTAAAAATTAATTAGTGAGCCAGACGCCTCTCAAATGAAGATCTTTGATGTAGATAACGATCAGATATTTGAAGGGTGAAATGATTATGTGATCTTTTTCTTTCGTTCCGCTGCTGTGATACATCGCATTTCTTGAGTTTACCTATGTGAACCCTTTTTGGAAACCCAGGGATGACCGCATTCCATCATGGTTTATGATCCTTTCAATGTGCTTTGAATTTGGTGTTCTAGTGTGTTACTGAGAATTTTTGCATCTAGATTCATCAAGGGTTTGGCCTGTAATTTTCTTTTCTTACAGTCCTTGTCCTGCTTAGAATCATGGTAATGCTCTCCCCATGAAATGAGTCAGGGAGTGTTCCCTACACTGCAGTTTTGTGGGAGAGTTGGAGAAGGTTGCTGATCATTCTTCTTTAAGTGTTTAGTGCAATTCACCGTGAAACCTTCTGGTCCTGGGCTTTCTTAATGGGAAGTGTTTGATGACTTATTCAGTCTCCTTTCTCGTTACTGGTCTGTTCAGAGTCTCTCTTCATGACTTGGTCTCGTAGGCTGTGTGTCTCTTGGAATTTCCTGTGGGCTGTAGGATATGAAGCAGCTTCTCTGTCTCTACCTGCTAGTTTCTAGCAACCCCCCCTCAGCTGTGGCAACCAACATGTACCCACAATTTGCTAAGTGTTTCCTGAGGGACAAAGCCACCTGCAGTTGAGAACCACGTATCTAACTACGAAAGGGGGGGAGAGAATACTAGAGGAGAGAACTAACCGTAGTGGCGTACTAGCCGTGGGTATGAGCAATGTCAGTCATCCCTGCAATGCTACCGTGGTTGCTTTGTTCTGGTTAAAGAAAAGCACAATCTGACCTGGCGGGGAGGTGCCTCAGGTGTTTACCTCAAGAATGCCATCCATTCTCTAATCTGAGGACAAGGGGGCTACCTGACCTCATGGAAAGATTAACCCTGATTATCGGAGCCCTGGCTGCGTGACTGCGACTCACTGGCGACCAACCGCTGCAGCCCCCGGCGACATTCTTCCCCCCTTTGCCCGAAACCTTTTACGATCCCCTGTGGCTCACATCCTCCCCCTTTGCCTCTAACCATTTTACTCATTTTTTTTCCCCTTTGGCCCAACTGTCCTTTCTCACATAGTCACTGTTTCTCTAAAAGCGGCTGGCAGGTGAGGGGGTGCAGGGCAGATTTTACGGGGTGACTCCCTGCTCTCCCATAACTGCCGGTAACATTGGAATACACGCTCATGCACGATTCAACCTCGTCTCTGCTTAACTGGCTCAAGTAGTGACAGGAGGGCCGGACCCATCCGTCGTCCGGTTTCAAGTCGAGGTACGAAATCACGAGAGCATCGCGGAGGGAGCAGGACACTTGACTGGGGTTGATCAGGAGGGCCCCAGGCAGGACGTGAGGTTTGATGCTGGTAAGGACGCCCTAGGCAATCAAGACATCTGGGGACAGAATTCACAGTGAGGAAACATTATTAAAAGGAACTTGGTAATGTTGTTTACTGAGCCAATAAAGTCATGAGGTGGGACAGCGTCTCTGTGAGTTAGTACGTACACCGAGGCCCTTCATGCTTGTTTAGGTTGGTGGGGTGTCACCATTACCCAAACGCAATCATCGTTACTTCTTTGTATCTAGAATGAAAGACCTCCACTTTTGCTTGAATTACCCTTTTCGGTAATCCTGAAATGTCAAACTACTGCAGACAGGGTCACATCGACTGATACAAAAATGTCGTAAGAGCAGAACTTCCCTCACCATCAGGTAGGTGACTGCCAACAGCTGGCGGAAAGCCACGGGCATGGCCCTGTGCGTGGCTCAAACTGTAGATCCCAAAGCTTAGCCACCCTCACCAGACGCCGGATGCCGAGACAGCTACTCAGAAAACATTGGAGCTCTTTGAATAGTGTCCCTCTGCACTTCTATTGCTAGTTTCCGCCTGGGATCTCCACGTGTTCTCATGTATCCTGTACCGTGAACCAAGATCGATGCTAAATTCAAGACCACGCTTATAGAAGGTCAAAATCCAGATAATTAGAAGCCACCAGCGGACTGATGGTGCAGCTATTTCCCCTCAGAATCGTGGCCTCCAGTGAACCAACACACGCCGTGACCGTTAGACAGACACTGTGACCGTTAGACAGACACTGTGACCGTTAGACAGACTAGGCGCCTTCAGTCTCCTTGTACTCAGTTCCAAAGCCTCGGCAACGGACTGTCTTCTCTTTACTCAGAACATTTTTATTCTTGTGACCATTTCTGCTTCGGTCTTCAGTGTCTATTGCCTTCATGATGTGACAAACTTCGAAGTGAAAATAACGTGGATTAACATTGTTTTCTCCTCTGGAATGTAGGCAGTTCTTCGTGGGTCTCAGGGGACAGCTCAGCGTCTTGATTCCCCAAGGGCTGTCCTCTCTGTCACTTCCCCCTGGATGATGGCTGGACGTGGTCAGATGATAATGATAATCAGAAACCGAACAGACTGGGAGAAGTCACTTAGTTCGGGCAGATGATACGAAGTATTTCTCAGGCCACACGGTTTTCTCTTTTCCTATCACAAAGACGAGGCAGAATGACCATTCTGGCTTGGTCTGTGGACACTGTTTTGTTCCTCAAATAAATTTTAGGTAAGTGGAAATACACTAACATGTGGAGATATATCACATACGTTAGCCTGCCATTAATCCTAAGAATGCTCTTGGGCAGTATTTTCTATGTGTAGGGTTTTTTGTTTTTTTTAATAGTGATTTATCATGAAGGTTATTTGATAATAGTTTTAACTGGGGGATAACAATATTGTAAAATTACTAATAATGTGAATTTTTCCAGTTATGCCTTTGAAACAGCACCATTTTAAAATCATACCATAAGTCTGCCCCGAGAAGAAGAATAGACATCATTTGCCCTATTTCTTCTTCTGAGGATGACTAAAAATCACACCCATAAGGAAGCAGGCCAGTAAGCCAGGACCAGTGAAACAGGGAAACTGAGACAGACCGCCGAACAAACTGAGCGGCTGACAGCAGATACCGAAGGCCACCTCCCGAGGTATCACCTCCGCTCCAGACGCAGAAAAGCAGCAAAGCCGCAGGACCAGCTGCAGGGACTGAGGACCCCCTGCCCTGACACTGACCAATCAGTGAGGACCACGACCCTGAAGGAGCACCCCTCAAAAACTGACGAATATTCTGCTGAAACTCCCCTGAGACGCCCCCTAATGCTCCTGCCCGAGAGAGAGAAAAGCCTCGAGACAAGGACCCTGAGCACTAATCTTCCCAGGAGCGCACCCCCTCCTCCTTCCCCCATAGGCCTGCATCCCAGACTCTAAGGGACCCCAAGAGGCTTGCAACCAGGGCAGCAATGGGCAGTGGCGGTTCCTCCTGGGCAAACCCCCTGAGCCTATCCCAAGGCCCCCTTTCTCTGACTTAGTGAGCCAAGCAGCCCCCCTAGGCTTGTCCCCCGCCCTTTCTGGTTTCCCTGTCCCCAGCTGGAATAAACATCCCTAAAATTCACCTGGACTCGCGTTGCAAAATTTTTCCTGCAGAAAGTCAAGAACCCACACGCCACCAGCAGGCCCTAGGCAGACCCATTCAGGTAACAATTATATACAAAAGAAGCCCTGAAAAACAGAGAAAAGAAGGAAGACCGGGTCGGAAACCCAGGGCCCAAAGTGAACACAGAGGGGCACTCCCTGGCTTTCTCCCAGTCTCATGGAGCCCAAGCGTGAGACGAGGACGTTGGCAATCCAGACCCGCCAACAGGGCAGACAAAACAAACGCCCCACAGACGCTCCCTCCAGCCAAAGGACCAGGAAAGGGACACCCTAGCACGAGGACTTTCAGATAGTCACCTCTCTACTCCGGCCAAACCCCATAGCACAAACTGTGACCCTCCCTCCACTCATGCTGGTAGAAGGTCAGTGGGTGGGCCACACTGCCAGTCAGACGGTAGTGAGGTCCTCGACTCCCTGTCAGGAGGGTGTCAGAGAAGGTCGAGTGTGGGACTTTCCTCTGCCCCGTGGTAAACCCCCCCCCCTCCCCGTGTATGTGAAGAAGGTTGAGGATCCAGGGCTTCCAACCCTATCTGAGAACTGATTGGTATGTCCCTGCCCACTGCTGGGGTGATGTCAGCGGAGCATTTTCACCCCGGTCCAGCGGCGGTGAGACCTTACTCCATGGTATCGGTGCAGGATAAATGGGGAGCTGCAAAGAAGGAATTCCTACCCTCCCGTCCAAGGTGGTGTCGGTGCAGACCTAGAAAGAAGATGCAACTTCCACCCCATCCAGGGGTCACAAGGATCGAATTTGTTTTAGAGAACCTTATCTCTCTCTAGAAACATCTTATTTTTTAGAAATTTTTTTCTGATTTGTTTAGCAAATGTTTGAGTATTTATATTATTTATACCATAATATAAATATATCGTTAAAGGCATTGTCTATGTGACACCTTTTATCTGTTTTTCTCTGATACGAAATAAAATTTTATGTAAATTCTAATTGAAAAGTCAACTCAGCATTAGTACATTTGTTTTTCTGATCGTTGTAAATAGACAAAAGTTGAAAAATCAGAATGTATAACTGGTTGCACATTGCTCTGGGGCCCATCATGAGAGGTAGGGTTCTTTAAAAAACACAACAATGCTGGAACAGATAGAAGGCAGCAGGAATAGAGGAAGATGAAGTAAGAGTAAGATTGACTTCATAAAAGAAACCATAGGCATGAGTGTACAAGAGCTGAGCAGGGCTGTGGAGACAGCACCCTGTGGACATCACTCATTCATGGGTCACCAGAGTCAGAGCCAACTCAATGGCATGTACCACATACACATTGCTTTTTGTGACCGCATGTGTGGGGTGCTACAAGGTACACAAACATTACTGATACAGAGCTTTAGAGAAACAATCAAGGAATGAGATGTGGAAATATCTACATTTATTAGCATGTCTATATTATAGTCACTAATGAGAATATACCTTATGGTATATTATGTATAATGTGATAGATTTTTTATTTTTTATTTACTTATTTTTTTTTGTGGTACGTGCCCCTAGCTGGAACTGAACCTGGGACTCTTTTGTCTGCAGGCTGATGCTCAACCGCTGAGCCAAACTGGCCAGGACTGTGATACCTTTTTTAAAAGCATATAAAACGACAAAGTATAAGTCTGCCAAGAGTATTACATCAAAATGTTAACCATATCTCTTGATGCTAGAATTAAAGTAATTTTTGTTACAGAAGTTTCTCCATTTTCCCCCACTGGCACTCTCCTCCCCCTCCCCCCCATTCCATCCCCAGCTTTGTTGTCCATGTCCATCAGTTATATGTACATGCATATAAAATTTTTATTCTTATGGTCATTTATTTTCTGAGTGTTTCATAATTAAGTAACAGTCTTTTTATAATCTGGTTTGATATAAGACTAGTTTTTGAGCAAATATGTCATTCCTGGGAAATATAAGATATCAATAAGAAGTGGAAACAGGACAGACTATACCAAAAAAGGACATGGTACCAGGAAAGTATAATATCTGGAAAAGTAAAGGATATTTGGGAGAAGAGGAGGATCTAGACTTACCAAAAACTGGACAGTAGTGAAAAAATCTTAATGGGATTTTTATAGAGTGTTTTGAAAGCTTAAAGGAGGATTCTGCTTATTATCTGGAGGGCAAAATTGTAAATGTTTATGTAACTAATTTCTTTATTCTTTTAATACCGTTTCTGTTAAAAGTGTCTTTGTAAAAGATGGATTTTTATCTAATGTGTAACCTGTGGATAAGCAGCATGTTTGTGTAAGAGTGCCAGGAACAATTTTGGGGAAGAAGGCTGACTCCAGCAACGGGACATTCTGGCTCTGGGAGACTTGCTGACTCTCAACCATAAAAACTGGATGTCCACTTGACCAGTTTCGAAATAATCATCAGAGTGGACTATGCTGACTTTCTTTGTTCTGCTTTTCCTCTTCCTTCTGATGGAATCTCTGCCTGTACTGAGGTGTTAAGATGTCCTTTGGAGCAGGAATCTACCATCTTTTCAGGCTGCCAGCACTTGGATAAACCATCTTTCCTTCCATCAGCACCTGCCTCTTGAGTATTGGCTTTCAAAGTGGCAGGCAGATGAACCTGAGTTTGGTATCACTTAGGCAGGTAATATGATCACAGTAGAGTTTTAAGAAGATCACTGGACTCATGATGATTAATTTGAAATACAGTAAAAAAAGGGGGGGGGCAGAGACTAGATAAAATAATGCTCAGTTATTTGTTTTTTACTTATAAAAATGAAGGATATTTGATGTACATGAACTAATTTGACAGTCAAGCAAGCTTTACTGAGGATAAAAAAGAAAAATACTATAATAAATAGTGTCTAGTGGTACTCATTTCTTCCTCAATCAAAGACCTACATACTTCTCTGTAGACCCTAGTGAATTAAAGGGGCCACATACTAAACCTAACAAGCTCAGGGAGGCCTGCCTGGTGGCCTTACCAACTCAGAGACCTAAAGTAACCACATAGGATGGTCTGAAATGAAAACTTCATAGCTAAAGCGAGTCATGGTGGGTGATCATGTCCTGGGCCTCTATCTTCCCTGACAAAGGTCAACTGTACCTTAACTGAATCTGTCTATTGTCTTTGCAGGTAGGATAACATACCTTTGGAATGTCAAGGTGACCCTTCACACCACCCCTCTGGGCCACAACCACCACGCCAGAGCAGAGACCACAAAAATCCTCAATGTCATTATCACCGTGTTAATTATCCTATACCCACTTATGTAAAAGAAGTATGTGTCCATTCCTTTGGCTTTTTATACAATCCCAGAGATTTCCCCATTTTGCTTCCCCTCACTCCCTAATCTATCACCAGTGGATTTCATGTCACCCTTACGTCTTCCCCTTTGATTCTCATGTTTAAAACAAATGGTAAAACTGCCATTTTGGGGAACATTTTCTCAGTCTGTTGAGATTTTGCTCCCTGACAATTGTCAGCAGGTCGGCTCAAATAAACTTGTAAAAATTCTCTACAGGTGTGAATGTTTCCTACTTTGACACCCTAAAAACAAAACAACAAAACAAAACACCAGCTTTACTTACAAAGGAATTTCTATACACTAGGTCTTTCTTGAATAAAGTTTTTGTCACATGAACTAGTTTTAAGAACTAGGAACACTTCCATATTAACATTTTAGTTGACAAAGTTCTATTTGTGACTGGCATTTTGGATTACTCGTGACCTGGCAATTGAAATATAGCTCTTAGCCCAAATGAAGTGTTATGTAGCTTGAGTTCTTTTACTGAAAATACATTAGCCAAGTCAAAGGAATGAACAAAGAATCAAAGAGATTTAGACAAGCTGTCCAAAGAGGAAAAAAATTGGCATCTACTTATTGAAAGATAATTTTAAACTTTATCTTAATAAATGTGACTCTTCCATCTATAGATTGGCCATTTAGTTATTTAAATTTATAATTCTAATATTTGAATTTCCCTACATTTCCAAAAGTTAAAAAATTTTCAAGAATTAAGAAAGAGTTTTTAAATTGGGAAGTTCTACTTAGTAATATATTTCCAAAATCCTTTCAGCTTTTTTTTTGTTCCATTTCAAAATCCAGTGATAGCAAAGCAGCTCTGTGCTTCCAAATTTCTGGAATAGTTTCAGATGAGTCAATGTAAATGCCAACTTTCTGGTCTGGTCTAGTGTGATTATTTTGGTAGCAGTTTTTGAATCCATTTATAGGAGAAATGCAGGTTTTTGGTTTTTTTTTTTTTTCACTGTTGTTTTGTGGAGAAAATACACTCAAGCAAGGAATGTTTTTCTGTTTTTGGTTTTCTTCCCCAGTGTTAGTGAAAAAAAAAAATTCAGAAACATCTGTTTTCCTTCAAATCTCTCTGACTTTCCATGTTGATTCTGATTACCAACAACTGATTGTAAAATGGGCGATTTTCCTAGGATGCTCTGTACAGAACAGGAATAAATGAACTTGGGAACATGGTATTTCTGAACCCATAAGATCTGCCCTTTGGATTGGCTAGCAGTTCTCAACTCTTAACAGGCCAAACTCTGCCCTGGGTTAACATACTACTTGAATGTGGTCTGTGCTTACCTGATTTCTCCAGGCTGCCTCTAGGCTTGAGGACAGAAACATTTGGAAATAACACTGAGGCCTCATGGCCCAGGAGTTTATGTAAGACTTGGGGCTTATTCTGCAATAGAACGTGATTATTCTGGAATTTTCCAGATTCTGCCATTAACTTACTTAATGATCCCAAAGGAGCTGCTTAAATTATTTTCAAACATCATCAGCAAGAGGGGAGTGAGTATACTTATCTACACCATTAAAATATTTTGAACCATGACGGGTATGGGTGTTAGTAACTTACTCTATACATTAATAGAGAAAGAGATGATTACTACCTGAGTCTACTCTCCTAAAAAATAAGATGGTCATAAAAATGAATAGAACATTTCCAGGGCTTATTAGCATTGCACTTGAAATATTCACCAAATTTTTATTATTTTTTTCTCGTCTCCATATTGAATGCTCTCACTAAATATACATTGATATTAACTGGTGTAGCCCAACTCCACAAATATCGGTAGAGCCGGAATTAATTTCCAATATCCTTGTGCTGGTGGCTTATTGCTCTGCCTTAATTTGAGAGTTAAATGAAGCAAAAAGGTGGCATATAATAGAGGCCCAATAAAAGAATATTGATAAAAAGTGCCACTACCTGAAGTGATGGGGGAGTAAAGGCTCTGCTGACCGCCCACCAGTAATTCTGCAGAAGGCATTTGGAGTTGGGGGTGTCTTTTGAGTGCCCACTATGTGCAAAGCGTGGAAGTAGATGTTCTTTTCCCTTTTCAGTTCATTTAATTCTCACCAAAAAACCTGTGAAATGTATATTATTTCCTCCTTTTGTGCCCCAAATGCAGAAGTTGACGTCCAGCGGGATGAGTGGCTATGTAATCACCAGAGAGTTGGCCAGAGACAGAGGAAGGCCAAGCTCACTTCCCGCCTCTGAAACCCAGGCCCCCCTGACCGGCCACAGCTCCTAAGCGTTGAAGTTGCGCCTCTAAGTAAGGAGGAATGAAGGACGATGAATGAATTTTGCCTTTTCAACAACGTGGCTCCATTGATGTTTTCTAGGGGTGTGGGCAGAAATCTAAGATGACCCCAGTGGCCTCTTGCACTGATGCTCCTAATCTGTTGACTTTAAAATACGGAGATGATGAGGGTGGGCCTGGCCGCATCACAGGAGCCTGAAACCGCATCTCCAGCTGGCTGCAGATGGGAAGTCGCAGGGGTCCCACGCATGAGAGGAGTCTCCGTGAGAAAACTTCACCACTGTTGACATGGGGGGTCCCTGGGGCAAGGGCCTGAAGGTGGCCTCTGCGGGGGACTGAATTGTGCCAACAGCATCAGTGAGCCTGGAGCGGATTCCTCCCGGAACCTCCAGATGGAGTCCAGCCCGGCCGCAACCACGAACCCAGCTGGGACCTGGAGCGGAGGAGTCGGCTCTTCGAGGTTTCTGACCTGCAGATGTGAGGTTGTACATGGGCTTGTTTCAAGCTGCGCAGGTCTGGTTATTTCTCAGGCAGCGGTAGGGAGCCACGACACTGAGTGACAGCTCAGAGTCGCATTGTCTGCACGCAGCAGCCCAGGCCAGCACTGCTCTCGACGGAGTGCTTCGTGCGAACTTGGTGCCTTCCCTTCGCTGTTCTTCAGTGCAGAGATTTCCCATCTGCAAGTCCTGCTCTTGTCCCACAGGTTGGCGCATGCCCACTCAGGACAACGGCCGTATTCTGTCACCTCTTTCTTGTTTTAAAACATTTTCTGTTTAAAAGGAGGGTGGCTCTTGGACTGAGCCCTAACATTCCTCACAGGCACCCCTCGTTGTCAATCAGAGATGTACAGACCCTCCTGGTGGCGAGGTCCCGGGATAAAACGCCCCCTGCCCACCGGCGGAGGAGGTGGTCCCGGAAAAGGCATCTGTGGACTGTGGAGAATCTGAAATGCTTTGAAGCCACTGGACAAGCTGCAGCCTTGCTGTGAGGTCTTGTTCTCATGAGGAAGGAATGGGCTGAACTTCTTTCGATAACGTAAACTTCTTTTCCACGCTCCCTGCCTCCCACCCTCTGCTGAAAACGCCGCTGGTATCTGGGCCGGGCCGGCGGCTGAGGCTCAAACTGCTGGCTTTTGTCAGGCGCCCGTCCAGCGACCACACCACACATGCTGAGGGGCAGGCTGTGCACGCTGCTCGGGTCCACGTCTGAGCTTTCTCAGGAGCTGTGTGTCGGGAGCTTGGTAGCCCCCCCAAAGCCAAAGTGCTGCGGTGGCGGAGGCGTGTGCACAGGGTCCGTGCCGTCTGTGTCTGTCCGGCAGTCCGCCGTCTGCTCAGTCACCTCTTCCTCGCTGTGTCCCCTTCGATCGACCTTGCTGGGTCACTGGCCCTCCGGGACAGGCGGGCCGCACGTACTCTCCAACCACAGTGTGTGGGGGTCAGGAATCCAGACAGGGCACGGCGGGGGGGATGTGTCTGTCCCGAAATGTCAGGGGCTTCGGTGGAGGGAGTTTCAAGCGTCTGAGGGTGACAATCACCTGGAGGCTTCTTCGCTCTCACACCTGGTGTCCGGTTGGTTTGACGCGGAGGCTGGACTCAGCTGGCACCGTTGCCTGGAGCACCCACCACGGCCTGTCTCCGGGTGCAGTGGCAGACGTGGCACGGTGGCCCTGCCCGGAGGGGACAGTTTCAGGTGCCTCTCCTTGAAAACTGAACGTATCATTTTTAGGTCATCTCTGTGCCGTCACACTCTACCCCAGACAGCCAGAAGAAGCTTGCCCATCTCCCAACACCTGCTTGTCCAGAGGGCTGAGTCCCCTGCACGGCCGCCTTCCCGCATGACCGCCCGGCCATGTGGTCTACTCTCCACCGCTGCCGAGCTCCCCTCCCTTAGCCTCCATCACGACCTCCTCCGTCTCTTCCAGCCTCCGCAGATTCTCTCTCAGAGGGCCATTTCTGTGCTCCGCTGCTCTACCGAAGTACCCCACGCTGGGTGGTTTAAAACACCAGACATGTATCCTCTCACAGTTCCGGAGAACTGGGATCAAGTTACGCTATTGGCACAGATCAAAGTGTTGGCATGGCTGCCTACCCTCTGAAAGGGTTAGTGGGCATCCGTCTCCGCCTTCCCGGCCGCCTCACCTGCTCTGGGGTTTCATTGTCTCCTTCTCTGTCTGGCTGCCGAGCATCGCTTGGCAGACCCTTGGGATGGCATCTAAGGCCCGCCCGAGTGATCGCATCCCAAGAGTTTTCATTTAACCGTGTCTGTGAAGAACTGAAATCAGGTAGCCTTCCCAGGTTCCAGGAGCGAGGCTGTGGGTGCTTCGGGGGTAGTCCTTCAACTCTGCCCTAGGCCTTAGAGACTCCTGCCTGACACGTGCTTGAAAGTCAGTTCTGCTGTTGGGGGCTTTGTTTTGGCAGTCTTAATTCCCAGGCATCCGATTCTATTTTATTTATTCTGACTGCACAAAATAGCCCAGACTTGGTTTCAAAAAAAAAAAATCCCCAACATTTTACTTTCTTGTGGATTCTGTGGTGGAGGAATTTAGACGGGGGTACGGCAGGACTTCTGATCTGACCTCCATGGTATCCGGGGCTCTGCTGCGGTTGATTTGAATGACAGCGGTTTGGAACCGAGGGGTGGCTTCTTCATGCATGTGTCTGGCACCTGGGCTGGGGTGACTCGAAGACAGGGCTCAGCAGGGAGTGTGGATCAGAGCGTCCGCAGGGAGCACCCTGAGAGAGCATTTGGGAGCCACTGGTTCTGCTCTGCTTTCCTGGGTGGACCGGTCCCAGCCCACCCAGGCTCCAGGGATGGGACCTGTGAGCCAGTAACTGCAACACCACTGCAGAGTACGTAAGACCAGCGATGACTGTGGCCACCGCTGAAAAAACACAAACGGCCTCAGCCCTCTTCCTGGTTTTGGTTGCTTTATAAAGTGTGCTGAGTTTCCTGGGTTTGTTGTTTTTGTTTGTGTCTGTTAAGATAAAAGGCGGGGGAACCAGCAGTTTCCACATTCACGTGAACAGGTGTTCATCCCGTTTGTGTAGTAAAGCTACAAACCCTGTAACGCGCAACAGGAGCCCGAAACAATACAGCAAAAGTGCTTTTCCACTTAGCAGCGGGGGCATGAAAGGATGAACTCAGAAGCCAGGAGTACTGGGTTCCAATCCCAGTAATATCATTGATTAGATCTATATATAGTTTAGGGAAATTAACTTAACCTTCTGGGCCTCAGTGTCTTCATTTCTGAAATGGAGGTAACATTCCCCACCTCTTATGATGTTATGGGGTTTAAAGTAATGTTTATATGCAAAGGACAGAGAACAAGATAAGAAATAGCAAGTATTCAACAAATAGTTTATCTTAAAAACTCAATTTTGCACTCGTTATTTCTACTAAATGGCTAAGCACAGACACCCCGCCCCCAACACAGACACGCACAATGGTTGACTCAGTGTCCAGCAGTTTCTGGTGAAACAAATAAGGAACGGCTTGGTTCAGCCATGAGTGGGAAGAACTCAGCACTCATAAAAGGCTGACTCAATACAAAAGCTTCTGACAAAAGGGAAACACTTAAAAAATACCCGAATCACATTCTTTTTTTTTTTCTTTCCCTTTCTGTCTTTCTTTCTTTTTCCTTTT
The DNA here is from genome assembly GCF_014108415.1 of Molossus molossus. Taxonomy (NCBI): domain Eukaryota; kingdom Metazoa; phylum Chordata; class Mammalia; order Chiroptera; family Molossidae; genus Molossus; species Molossus molossus. The sequence continues at coordinate 4,731,772 of NW_023425403.1, forward strand.
TCGGTCCTTTAATAATTCTCTAGAAGTTGGAGTCTTTGGAATGGCTACACAGCCCCTCCCAAGGTGCGTGGGAGAATATCCCTGCCCCGTGACACCGCTCTCTCAGAATCTGTGTTTTAATGCCTGTGATTGGTAGGATGGCGTCTGCCATGGTTCTGAGCTGAGGCACTGAAGGAAGGCTAGAAGACCGAAGTACAGAGTTAGCTCCTAGTTTGTGCCCACGGAAAATAGTGCGAGACCACAGAAGAGAGACCAGGGGACTCAGTCATGAATAGATGACAATGATTTACTTGGCATATTGTTTTAATTGCAAATTAGAAAGAATTCTCTTTCTATGGACTCAAACTAAAACTATTTTTAACAACCAAAAAAAACCCAGTAAAGTTATGATACTGGGGTATTATTATGTTAATGGAATGGAAGAAAAGAGTTCGAGGTGGGAGACATTGGAAATAGCGAGGACCGGAACATCCGAGGGTGGGGACTGCTCTCTAAACACTTTGATTACATTTTTCCTGTCACAGGAAGTTGGCCTCAAACTCTTCTGGATGTAGTTTTGGACTGTCAGGACTGGAATGAATACTTTTTTATTTTCTCGTGACTTTTGACTTGTGGCAGCACGCATTGGTTTGCTTAGACTCCGGCACCTCCAAAATGACATGTTAATGTCACCATGTTCTTTTGTGGAGGCTGCATTCATCCTTTCTCCTCTCCCCTCTGCCACTGACTTAATATGTGGTTGTGTTTTAGTTTGGAAGTCTTCCAATTATCTCACAAGACCAAAAGGTCACCTTGTCTCCCTTGTACAGATGTGGCTGCCACTCACAGTTAAAAAGAATTTTGTGACCAGAGGTAATTTTGAAACTTCTTATTGTCACCACCATCATCATTGTTATTTTCGTCCAATTGAGGATGGCCAGAGTCCTGTAGCCATGGCTACTTTATGTCAACTGGGTTACTGTCACAGTGGCCCAAGCCCAGGCAGTGACCTGTGTGTGTCCTTGGTTTGTAGGATCCCTGTCAACATCCCAGTGAGCATTGTGACCGCCATGGTTTTGTCTGATGGTTAGGAGACCCTTGAAATGCTCCTTGCGACTCTGCAGTCAAAGCTCTGTGGAGCTGAAACCGAACATTGTTTTCCGTGATTTACAACGAAATGGGAGGAAGAGTAGGTCCCTTGCATAATTATTCAGCATTTGGCAGATTCTTGAACTGAATTTTAACTGATAAGAAGAGAAAGGGCCCTTTTGAGCAAAGTAGTGCTTCATCACCCCGATTTCAGAGTGCGTCTGCTCTCAGCAACTAAAACATTCTGTGAGTATATCTCTGCAGTCGTATTTCTGAGCTGTTAGACACTGCCTCGTATTTCTCTCACCCTTTTGCAAGAGGTGGTCCCAAGGACATTTGACTTGCTTCCTTAACACAAGATGCGAGCCATTAAAATGTTTCCTGAACTCCAATAGTCCCTCTACCACTGTGGGTGCCTTTGATTTCTATGGCATCCACTTTCAGTGTTTATAACAATCCTATAGGTAGACATAATCGGTATTTCCACCAAACTGATGAAAAAACTGGTATGTGAAGGTGAAATAATCGGTCATTTTTGTTTTCAGGGCATATGCTATTAACCAGTAGCTCCTCATTCTCAAAATCTCTAACTGGGAGCCATTGTAACTAACATTTCAGGATTTTAAAGACTTTTTGAAAATTGTGTAGAGTACGTAGTATAGTTAATATGTAATAGGTACTTCGTTTTTTAAAAAATGAGCTGAAAATTCCCTAGATTGAGTGTGTTTCCATATCATTTAAAATGAAAGAATTGATTTGTCCCTTACACAGCAGGCATTGGAAAGTAGCAAGAGTGTTGTCATGAGGAGAGCTGATACAAACACCAAGAGGGACTCGTGAATGGGAAGCAGAGAACAAGCTGTATTTGGTGACAAGCAGCCCCCACATTTCTGTGGTCCCTGCAACAGAAACCTACCCCCCTGCCTCTACTAACGATCCTCTGTACTTCCCATGATTCTTCCAGCCAGCTGACCTCTGCCAGCCTCTCAGATACCAAGCCTACCGTCTTAGGACAACACTGCTCCAGGATTTTTCTGAGAGAGGAAGAGAGAGACGGCAAAAGTGCACAAATCTTCTCGCTGACTCCGCTCCGAAATTGCCCACATGGCTTCCACTTCCATGCCATTGGCTGGAACCTGTTAGGTGGCCCCCGTCGGGTGCAAGGGAGCCAGGAAGTGAGATGCAGGAAACGAAGCCTTCCGTTGATGAGGCCATGTGCTGCACATCAAAGGACCTCAGCAAACCTAGAGGAATGGTGGGGAAGACAGGGAGGTGGGGAAGAAAGGATGGAAATAAACGTATTTCAAAGATGTCATCTAATTGATGTGGGCAAGAGGATTGTGGGTCTTATTAAAGAAGGTGGTTTTTTATCTTGCTTTCATCTACGAGTAGAATGTGCATCTGTGACTCACAGGACAGAAAGTGAAGTTCATAAATGAAGTGATATTTGAAGTGGCTTTGGTTGATCATACTGCTGTTGGTGGAAATTAGGCTCTTCCATGGGATTGTGGAAAAAGAATTCCGAGGACCCACACGTGGGGGATGGTGGTCTTCTGGCAAGAGGATTTATTTGTGCTGGCTGCCCCTGGGGACTGCCACTGTTCCGTTTCCCTCCATCCTGCCATGGGGAGTTCAACCATGTCTTCACTGGGGCCAAAATAAAAGCCAGTGTTCACTTTTCTGTTTTATATTTAAGCTCAGTCTGTTGGAGCTCAGAAAGTCTCCTGTAGGTTGGGTAGCTGCTAGACACACATGGTCACGTGTTCCTGGTGAGACAGAAGGTGAACAACTGTTGAATATGGATCATGAACTAGAGAGAGAGGGTGGAGGGGAGGGGGAGAGAGAGAGAGAGAGAGAGAGTCTGTTTGTTCTCTTGGGGTTTTAACCAGGAACTTTTTCAAAATAATCAATTTCCCAAGTTTTCACAGACCTGCATTGACTCAACCCTCTAGCCAATGATCTTTTTTTTAGGTTAGACTGGCAGGCCTCTGTGGTCAAGCTCCTCTCCTTGTGCCATATGGACTTTGTTGCACATGCATTTACCTCCCCCTGTGTTCTATCCCTTCCCCCAGTGATCTGCAGGGAATGGACTGGTGGTTTCTGGGGAGGAATGTGAAGCTGTAGCTTCCTGGTGAAGCAAAGAGGCCCAGGGTCCCCAAGCTGACCATGGTCAACAATGCCTGACTTCCCTTGCTCTCTTCCTATTTATCAATAACTTGCTACCTATGCTAACAATATAAAAACAGACAAACAAACAAACAAACAAAAAAACAGAAAAAAAAAGAGTGACAATATAAAGGTGGAAAAATAAAATCAGTTATATGCAACATTAACATAGTATTGGGAGACAAAACTCATATGCTGTTTTCAGGAAAAAGCTGAAAATAAGTGGGTCAAGAAATAATTGAAAACGAAGAGGCAATTGCAAACTAAATGAAAAAAAAAATAGTGGCGATATTAACACTAGACAAGGTAGTTCTTCAAGATTAAAAACACCAAGTAGAAGAAAGAGGATATTGTGTAAAATATTTTCATTCCAGCGTGACTGAAGAGCACCTCCCTCTAATGGGCATACATGTACTCTCTATGATTAAACAGGTAGTTGAAGTCAACATCATTCACTAGTATACTGACCATGAACAGAACAGGTGCCGGAGGCCTCTCCTAACTGGTATTCATTTTAGAAATGCTCTGATCCTAAGTAGGGTGATATTCTGGTGTTATATCACTCAACTTGGTAGGTGACCTTGTATAATGTTTCCAATATAAAAATAGATGAATACTTGTGACCACTATTTCAATTTACTTAAGGCTGTCAATGACAAAAACATACTGAATGTTGTCATTTGTTGATTGTTTGTTCTTTGAACCATGCCTGAAACTAACTTCTCAGTCCAATGACAAAGGTCTGGGCCTCGGTGCAGGACATTCCAATCTCTCAGATAAGAATGGCATCCACCCTCTTTTTACAGTAGGTCACCTTTCTTGTGTTTTTTTCTGTGGCTGGAGCTGAAATTTAATTGCGACCATTTAGTTTCTCATTGAAGCAGACTTTGTGTTACGCACAATAGGTCCATCAAGCGATATATTGAAAACAGGAAACATTTAAATAAAACCCATTCCTGAGATTTTCTCTTTAGATATGATCTCAAAAGTCAACATGTTGAATTTACTTGGCTATGAAGAAAAATTGCAGAGAATATAAAATTGCGTGGAAATGTCTGGTTTCATATAAATAGGGCTATGTGGCCCAGAAGCTCACGAGACCATGGGGAATTTCAGTTGTTTTGTTATTGAAAAGCAGGCGAGGTCCACAGGCTGCACATAGACACCGCACAAAGTCAGGAAAATGTGGCCATATCCTTGCAGGACCACAGGACACGCGATGGATAAGGTGCTGTCTGAAGTCCTGAAACTTTTTCTTTTCACTCATAGTGAACCGAGGGACAGAAAAATCATCAAATTCCTTTGGTGATAAAGAAAAAAACAAAACAACAAAACTAGTGGGCTTTATTAAATACTTTTAAGTTGAACAGATAAATTAACCTTTAAATATTTTAGTCTGAAGAAGAGACAAACACAAAAAGAAAATAATGGCTAGAGATTTATTAAAAATTATTTATTAAAACCAAGCTTGACAGCTTAAGACTACTTCAAACAAATGACATTCTGAGGGGAGGGGTGTCTCAGAAGTTTTTTCAGATGAACACACACACACACACTAATAATAAGAAGAAAACAGGACAAGGGAGCAAATTAAAATTTGAAATTAGTTCTGCTGTGGTCCTTTCAAATATTACTACTGTTTATAACAATATTACAGGAAGAAAAATACGTGAAAGGCTGCCAGGTATAATGTTTTAAATTTACTGTTACCTACAACTTACTTGACTTCTGTTTAGAAAATGTAAATGTAGTTGTAGCCGGAAAAGCTATTTTATGGTTCAGAGAGGTCAGAGGTTACATTTCTGTTCCTTTATTATTATTTTTTTTTATCCTGAGTAGCATAAGCTTTTAACAGACATAATTCAGCTTCCAACCAGACACATTATTTTGAAGTCTCCTAGGTATAAGCTAAGAGGTGCTACTTCGAAGTTGAGAGGGAGAGTGTGGGAGCAGGAAATGAAAAAGAAAATGACTAGGAAATTAAAAGTTTCAGAGAAAGTGGGCATGTTAATCTTGATTGTGTCCTGGGACGGCAGTCACTGGGAGGATATAAAAGGAGGAAATCTAGAAAGATACCCACTGACACTCAAACTTACACCATGAATTTCACATTCTCCATTTGCGTAGATTTGACGTGATGCCTTTGCTTGCTTTTATATATTTAAAGGAAGTCTTGAGAAGAAAAAGAGTGGCTTTTTGAAACATCACAGTCCATAGTTTGACATCTTTTAATAGTGCGTGCATCTATTTTAGTTACAAAAATAACTGCCCCTTTTCATGCTTATGAAATGACGTGACCCAAACTTGGTTATCTCCATGTTGCAAGTTACTATATTAAATGTATCAATGAAAATAACCATAGTTTATGAAAAAAATAATGTAAATTCTAAGAAAACAGGTTAAGTGCTTTGGAAAAGCTCCATCACTGAGAGTGGATTATAAAAACGGTGTCTATTAGATCTGGACAGCCAACTATCAAGGTTTAGGAAAACAGTAACAGCAGACTTTGTTTCCAGGTTGATTTCCAAGTGGCTTTAATTTCTCAATCCCCTTTAATGCAATAAAAACTCCAATATACACAAAACATCTCAAGTATTGTGTATAAATGAGAAAGCCAACATCCAACTCCAAAGACCAGGTTTTGTTTCTACAACAGCCTAAGGAATCAGTATACAAACATAAAAAATAAAATTATAATTAAAACATGCTTAATGATCCTTAACTTCTTAGGTTAACCAACCACCAACTAGAGTTCAGTTTATCTGGGAGAAGTCCCTTCCACTCCAATAGATTCCAATCTTCAGACACAAATGACCCCACAAACAGAGTCTGAAGACCCTTGTTATGTAAAGGTCTTTCCTTTTGAACAGTTAAGCACCTCATACATTCCATACCCACTGCCAAAGGTAATGCCAAGGATCATGCTCATTTGATGAAGAATGTCAACGACAGTTTGTTAACTCTTTCATCAAGTGGGTGCCACTCCCTCCCTCCTCCCCACTCTCCCTCACCCAGCTGGTCTTTGCCTTTAACAAAGATATTTTATATTTTTACAGGAAGAAGACGAATAACCCAAAGTGCCTTTAGAGAGGGGGAATAAGTCTTATCATTTTCTTAGTAGGGACATCTTCACGGGGATTACCTAAAGGGGCCCTGGTGCTGACCGAGAAGTGCTGGGTCTACCCATCCGTGAGCGCCCCTCCCGGACACCTGCAGGACCATTTCCAAGCTCAGCCACGCTTATCCTTCACAGGTTGAAAGACAAACTATAAGATGTGACTTCTTTCAATAACAGTCCCATAAACACTGCGGTACCAAGAGGCAGCAGGACTTGGGGATGAAACACCCCCTCCCAGCTAGGCGTCCATCCCTCACTCCTCGCAGTGTGGGGACGTTGCCCCGAACTGACCCAGGATGAGCAGTGTCTGGAGAGAATTTACCAAAGCGAGAGGATGGAAATGGTCGTATTGTTCTAGCAATCTGGTGGTGGACCCCGTCTTCTGTTTTCTGTAGAAGCAGCCAGGTGGAGGTGAGTGAAATTGAAAGTCGCAGTGTGATTTTCCCACAGTGTGACAGTTGGCTGGACAGAGCCCCAGGCACGAGGCAGCCCTCCTCGACTCTTTTGACGCTACTTTTGGGGTGACTAAAACACCCCTTCCTCCATCTTTCTACATAACTTGGAGATGATTTTCAGAAAATGCCCATCAGGATGGATGTGGGGTGATTGACAGCATCTCTTAAGAGGGCCTCCCTGTGCTACCAAAAACGATTCAGGATAATATAGCATAACACGGATGAAAGGATCAAAAAGAGAGGTATTATAAAAAGAATAGATGGCCTTGGAAGCAACCAAGAATATATAAGAAATAGTACATAATAACAGATACATTAAAATAAGAAACACACACACCCTACAGGAGGAAATAATTGCTCAAAAATACTGATAGGGCAATAGACTAAATGATTTGGTCAAAGGGGTTAAATTACACCATACACCACAATAAATTTCTGTTGGTTTAAAAGTTAAATTTTGTAATGCTACGATTAGAGAACCATGCGGTTGTTTCACAATAAGAGTTTTTTTCTAAGACAAAATAATTGACATTTTAAGTCAGGTTCTCAGGCACACTTATGTAGAAGTTTGCTTTCTCCTCTGGATAGTTTGTCTTCCTTATACTAAATAGCCTACTACTCCAGGAATTTCATATCTTAGGAACACTAAGGTTCCGGCAGAATTACCGTTGGTTCATAGTTCAAAGGACTCCAGGAGGTCAGATGCCACCCTGGGCACCATGCAGGGGAGGAGGTGACAGCGCACTGCGGGGCCTCGTCCTCCTGCAAACCGAGCCCATGTTTGGTTCCCATGCCAACCTCAGCCTTCTGGTGCCCTGCAGATGTTCCTCTCTGATTGAGGACAGCACTACTGCTATCACTCTGATATCATGACTTATCTTTCGAGGACTGGAAGGGAAAGAGGCTGAGCAGGAATGAAATGAAAATAACGAATAGAGGAAGACGGTTGGACCCCATAACATTTTTGTGCATACAGACCACACAGACTACATTATCAGGCCAAGAGCAAATAAAAAAAAAATAATAGGGGAACAAGTAGAAAACCCAAATTTAAATAGCATTACTGTCTTCAAAGTTCATCAAAATGGACAAACAGAGCAAACCAATAAACATTGACGAAGACTGAGTAGGGTCGCCACAGAGACCATTGGTTATCACACGAAAGCACGTTCTACCTCACTACCGATCAGAAGAATTACAAATGAAAACAATTTCATTCTTTTCATCCATAAATGAGCTAAAACTCGATTACAGATAATACTAGTCCAGTTGTGTTGAAACATAAAGTTCTCCCCAAATGTTAATGAGAGGACCAAAGGCCACACCCGAGAGCAGTATTGGAAATGTGTCAAGTTTCCGAAAAGGTGAACACCTTTGACCCAGAGATTTTACCTAGAGGAACTCTTTTTTAAATAGGCCACGTTGATATTTATAGGTAAACAGACAGGATTTTGTACTATATACATGTATTTTTATCCCCGCCCCCCCAAATTTCACTTTTAAAAAGAGATAGTAGATAAAATAAATGATAGGTTATCATCGATTTTTAAAATGAATTCTTATTTCATGTAATCTCTATTCTTCTGTTGTCTACCTTCAAAAATCTAGAATTTGTGATGTTTTTCTCTTCTTCCCTTCCTCCTCCTCCTTCCCCTTCCAGCGTGTACTGACCGGGGACAAGCACAGACGGACACTAACAGGACGATCTGGGGGAGCCCGAGGAGCTGAACCCACCTTCCTGCAAAGGCGTGAGCGACTCTGGAGGAAAGGAAACAGAGCGCCTTACGACGCACCTCGTTCCAGAACGTGCGCGCACACAGCGGACCCGTTCTTGGGTCGTGTTCATCCTTTCCCTGCGAAATCGTCGGCCACCGCCTCTCTGTCCACGGCCGCCCCGAGCCTGTCCAGCAACAGCGACGTCAGCGTGGCTGAAGGAACCGAGACCCACAGAAGTCAAGAGGCCCTGCAGGTCCAGGAGCATCAGGAGTCACCGCTGTCCCTGCTGCACTGGGCGCACTCCGTGCCCTGCGGCTGGCGTTGGTCCACCTGCTCTTCCTGCATTTCACGTGGACAGAATGAGCGACTGACACCGACTGGGGATTATTTAAACCTAAGTTCAAACATACAGTCATCCCCACATGTAGGGATTGTCCCAGATGTTAAGATCATTTCAAATCTTGGCTCTCCGGTCGCCTTTAAACTTTGAAATACAATCTGCAAGTTTTTTGCAGTTGTCTAATCAAAATGTGGGGGGGAGGGGGAGGGTTTTATCTCTAGACCAGCTTGTTTTCCTAATGTGTGCAGGGTGAGTCATTGTGCAAGAGTGTTGTATGATTCGAGTGAAATAAAAGCACCACCTAAAAGTTGAATTTTGTTAATAACATTTAGGTTTACTTGGGATTTGTACTATATGAAGGATGATGTATATTTTTATGAATGTTAGAGTCCTGTTTTACTTTTAATTTGCCTATTAGTATTTTTAAATTATATGTGCACATGCACTGTCTGGCCTGGAGATTTTTATACCCCTCTCCTCCGAGCTCTCATAATTTGACACTGTAACCCCTTTGAGCACACTGTGCTTTGACTCACATTGACCGACCCTTCTGCTGTTCGTCGTTTGGAAAAGGTTCTCCGTGTTCCAGTAAATCTCTATACATGGATTTTCTTTTGAGGAAAGAAAGAGTAAAACATTGAATTTGAATCTCCCCCAAATGGATGAGAATGCCCCGCATAGCTGCTTCTGAGTTATGCGATTTTCCCTCCCGGGCCATCCACTCTGATGTCACAGGAGGGTTATGTATCAGGGGCCTGGTGTGGCCTCCTGTGTCCAGTTGGGAGCCCAGGAACATGGCCAGTGACATCGTCCAGATCACGTTGCCTTTACAAGAGGCGGTAAGAACTCTCTCAGCCAATGTTTGCGAAGTGCCAACGGACATGGCCTTCCTAAGGTTTACAAGGACAGTGAATTTTGTTCAAAATGAAGAAAGTTCTGCCAAAACGATATGAAAAATCCCCAATCAAGTAGAAATGCGAACTTGATGTCATTAATATTCAGATGCTTTTTAATTATTTTCACTTTTCCTTTTTCTTTCTGTCTGCATTCCCCCCCCCCAAAAAAAAGGATGTTCAAAGTGCCCCTCAGTCTCAGAATATTTACCTCAATCTTTTGATACTTGGCTGAATACTGACATCTGCTCTCTCAGACCTTGTTGCAATTTGTAAATAAGGCTGAATTTCTGAACATTTTCATTCAGCTGAAAAAGAGGATTTGGCATTTGAAACCACCAAACAAAGACTGTGGAAATGACTTCTTGAGGATTTGTTATGGATCAAAAACTATTGTGAACATGGACATACTTGGCAATTTTTCAATCAGCAACCCAAAAAATTAAAGGTTCTTTGAAACCAACCACTGTGGCTTTGACTCTTGGTCACCTACAGAAACTCAGTGCTGACTGGTCATCAGCTTGTATCTTTTGCTTGGAAAATCAAAGATAGCCATAGTGGTCTGCAGGTCTTCTGCAGTTTCATGATTATCCTGGTGCTGTCCAAAAGCATCAGGCAGCTGGTCAACATAAGCTCGTTACAATCTGAGGTACCCTGAAGTACCAATTAGAGAGACAGATACACTTAAGACCCAAGGTGGGAGCAAAACCTGGCTTCTATACACAGGTATTTTATTTATTAAAAAAATTTTTTTTCTTTATTGATCTTTAGAGAGAGAGGGGGAGAGAGACAGAAACATTGATAAGAGAGAACACTGATTGGCTACCTCCTGCATGCCCCCCACTGGGGATCAGGCCCATAACCTGGGCATGTGCCCTGACCACAAATCTAACTGGCGACCTCTTGGTGCAGGGTCGACGCTCAACCACTGAGCCACACCGGTCGGGCTAGGTATTTTCTTTTTTTTAACATACAGTTCAGTTAGGCTGCTTTCAACCAACTCTGGCAGGTGGAGTTTCAGGTATAGCGTGGGATGTACTGGAATGAACTGCTCTCTGCAGATCCGTTACTTTTCCTCAGTCCAGCACCCAATCCGATCCAGGTGCACCGTCTGCCTTGAAGTAAACACTGTCTTTGGTCTTAAAGCATTTCAATCATATTCAGCTCGTTCTTGACAATTAACATTTGCCTGTAAAGAGGGTGTTGCTATGGACTGAGTTGTGTCCCCTCCAATGTCACTGCATTTAGAAACCGGGTCTTTAGGGAGGTGATGGGTTAGGGGAGGTCATAAGGGTGAGGCTCTGGTTCAAAAGGCTTGGGGTCCTTCTATGAGGAGGAGGAGACCCCAGAGATCTTGTTCCCCCAGCAGCATGCAGAGGGAAGACCCCGTGAGGACTTAGTGAGATGAGGCAGGAAGAGATTTCACCGGGACCCACCCTGCGGGCACCCGGCGCTTAGACTCCCAGCCTCCAGAAGCCTGGGGAAAACCTTTCTGCTGTTTCAGCCCCCGTCTGTGGCATCTGCCTGGCAGCCGAGCAGACAAAGACAAGGCAGAGTGTGTCTAAAAATGAGCGGGGCTCACACCAGCCTCTGACAACGGGCACGTGCGGAGGAGGGCAGTCCCCACGTGTTTCCAGACTCGAAGGCCTTGGTAGAAACAGCCCGGCAGAAGGAAAAGAGAATCAAGTCATCGGACCTTCCGGGAATCAGGCCCTGGGGCCGACAGGGAGACAGACGCTGGTTAGGAATCCAGCCCAGAGCAAGTCCACTCCTGTTGAGCTGTGTCGTAGCTCTGGTCAAATTTCGATAAGTGCACCTCTTTCTCAACCTGCATCAAGACCTACACGAGTTTCCCCATCGACTCTGTTTGCCATTCTGCCCCCGGGCTCTCTGCCTGGTGGGAAGCACTCTCCCCTCACCCCATCAGGGCACGGGCACCTTGCCTGGTGTCGGCCACAGGAGGGTTCCCTGGCGGATAAGAGGTGGCTCAGTGCTCACCGCCGCGCCCGAGGGGGATGATGGCGTTGGCTGAGCTAGTTCAGGTCATTCAATAGGGTGAATGTCATATTTTAGACCCTTAGAAAAAAGAATTTGCAGAGGGCCCTTATAAAATCATATCAAACCGTTGCCCTCCAATACCTTGATCAAATCACGGCGGCTCTGGTGGCATGTGTAGTGAGGTCAGGGGCCCAGCCTGGGACTCTGTGGAACACGCACCGGTCGTCACTGGAGAAGTGAGTGGGAAGAATATTCCACTAACCATCACTTGCCCTGTGTTGTCATAGGGGCTCTGTCTCAGGGGAAACCGGAACAGTTCAGGGCGACAGGCGCTTTATTTGTGAAGATGAGCAGTCGACTGCCCTAACTTCTAGAAACTGCTTTTAGATCTAAGTGAAATCCAGGAATGTCTCGGGGGCAGAGAAGAGACTGCGGGGCTCAGGAGGACTCTGCGCCCTCCAGCCCCCCGCCTGCGGGACTCCGGCTTCCCCAGAGACCTGCACAGGCACCCCATCGGGATGGAGCGAGACGGCTCCCTCCTGGTGCCGTCGGGTGCGTCGTGACCGCCCCGCCCGCCCAAATGCAGCAGGGCGGACAGAGCTTGTCATGCGCTCACATCCAAGCCAAGCCAGTCATACAACTTGCTGGGGAAAAAATCACAGTGACATTGTCACGGGATCTGACACTGCAGAGAAGACACCTGCTGTGAGTGCAGGGAGGAGGGTATCCTGTTTCCCCAAGACCTTCTCGAAAGCAACCGGCCAGCATGTGGATGACAGGGGCCGACGTGACATTCAGAGTGTCTGTGTGCTCAAGCAGGCACCCCCCAGAGTCCCGTCGGGCTTATCCCAGTGCCCTTCGCAAGGGACCAGCCCAGCCTCGATCTCGTTTCCTCAGGAGCAGCCGCTCAGGGACTCCTCGTTCAGGGACTCGACGACACGGTGCTTGGCCTTGGTCGGTCTTGTTCACAAACTGCATTTCCAGAATCCACCACACCTCGCACCCCTGCCCCACAGGCCATTTCTTTCTCTTTAAAATTCTAATGTGCCTGCTTTTCCTCTCGTTTCCTTTCCTGACCTCTCCTCACTGTCCCCGCTCTTCCTTCCTGTTTCCACCTGGCTTCCTTCCCTTCATCCCTCCTCCTCCTCCCTCTTGTGAGCGATGCCCAGTGAGAGTCTCTGATCCTATTTCCCCGCGCCTTTGAGGGCCACGAGCGCCCCAGACATCACCGCAGTCGAGGGATACTGTCCTAACGTGGGTCTCGGAACGGGAGGGGGTGGGAGCGTGTGGCCGTCTGTCCGCTTCCTGCGACAGCGTCATCCTTGAGCCGCCGCCGAAATCCCCGGACAAGAAACTCCGGGGCTGCCGCAGGAGAGGGAGAGCCAGGCAAAGGCCTTGTTAAGATCTGTCAGACATAAAGGGAAAAGGGCCCCCCCCCGAAAAGGGCACCCCGGAAAAGGGCCGTCAGTGCTCGGAGACAGGAGGTGCCGGGTGCGGCCGCCTGGAGGGGTCAGTGGCTACCGCCGACCTGCCAGGGCTCTGGAAAATCCCACCCCAAGCACTGGAAGGTTCGATACCAGACTGAAGAAAAGGATTGTTTTTTATTTAAACTGAATGGCCATGTCAGCTACTAGTTGCATTCGTAATAATATTCTCAAAACAGAATCTCTACTTAATTAAGTAATTAATTTTTTTCTTTATTGATTTTAGAGAGAGAGGGAGAGAGAGAAACATCGATGAGAGAGAACATCGACTGGCCGCCTCCTGCACGCCCCCCAATGGGGGTTCAGGCCCACAACCTGGGCATGTGCCCTGACTGGGAATCGAACTGGAGATCTGTTGGTTCAGGGGTCGACGCTCAACCACTGGGCCCCACCGGCTGGGGCACTTACACTTTTTCCATGAAACATTTTTACAAGATTAATCTTTCCTCTGAAGGGGGTGGTTCACTAATCTGAAGAGTGGGGCTTCCCTAAAGTTCTTAAAGACGTGTTTGCTTTTGTGTTTGTTTCCGTATCCCCTCTGGAGGTAGTCTCGTACGAACTTTGGAACGTCAGAGGAGGGACTTCGGGGTTTTAATTCTGCTCCCTCCTTTCTGAGATGCAGGGGACTCAGCAGAGGGTGAGGACTGGGAACCTGGTCTGTGGTTCCCAGCCCAGGGTTCCTCCCGCCACGACAGGCTTTTCTGAACACAGACTTGTTGGCTACGAACGAGGGGAAAAGAACCCGGGAAAGGGGGTTTATAAAGATTTCAAATCATCACCCCACACTTCTGCTAGCTAACACAGAGTTATCCCCTCCTACAAAATACCCACCATCCCAAAAATTCAAGAGCCGCTAAACCAGTAATTGCTTTATAAAGTCAAGTATCACTGACTTCCTCAAACAGTTTTCTGGGTGCACTACATGCATTTTCAGATACAATAATTGGATTTATTCAGAACCTTCTAGACATCATCGATATGAAAGTCAGACTCATCCGTGCTCTCTTCTGCTGTAGCAAAGCGATCTGTGTGTCACTCTTCAGTTTAAACATCGTGCTTAGAGAATCTGCCAACGAGTGTCCAGCTGGGAGGAGCCGCGCAGGAAGCTGTGCGGCCTCGATGGTTGGATACCTGAGCTCTGGCAACATACTAAAATGAGGTGTCGTCTGAATGCTCCCCCTCTGCCTCTGCTTTTCTTCTCTTACCCGCTGCAAAAAATTCCCGCAGAACAGAGTATTCGGAGAAAGAGCGGAGAGCATGACCCCGTCTCCTTCCTTACAGAGGTGCACCGTGGGAGTGTCCTCGGACGCTGTCTGCCGGTCTCCATGCAAACTTCTGTTTGGACTTAGTGTAGATACAGAGAACCAGGGTATTTTTAGAAATTCTAATACTGGAATCTGTTTCACTCCATCAGTGAGCCAAGGTCAAAACCCCTTTCAAAAAAAAAAAAAAAATTCTGAAAGCTGGGTCTTATATAACTACTTACCAAAACCTTTTAACTTGAGTCGTTTCAACTGAGTACACAGCATGAGGTTTCTAGACATAACGTTCTGTTGACAGACCTTCCAGGGTTCCGATAGAGTGACCGGTGCCTCCAACATCCCGTTCCCTCCTCTTTATCCTGCAGATGGCCTGGGGGGCGTCTGGACGGTCCTGGACAGTGTATAGACATTTTCACTGTACCTTGTAGCTTTTTGCAGACTCAGCCTTGCTAATTCTCTACATAATTGTTTATCTTTCCCTCCAGCCCTTCTTTGTAGCTGGCACCACAAAAATCTCGATTATTACAATGGAATGCAGTGAGACGTTTATGGTCCAGATAAAATGACCTGCAAGTATCTCCGGCAATGTATTGTCTTTGCCCATGTTGCTTTGCTTTGGACCAAAATTATTACATCTCGGGGGACAAATAAATTGTGTGTGTGTGTGTGTGTGTGTCTGTGTGTGTGTGTTTTCTGGCAGGCTTCATGTTTTAGTATTTGGCCCAGTGAATTCTTTTGGCTTACTCGTATCATCTGAGAAACTAATTGTCAACACATAGTTTAGATGACTTTTAAGCAGATAACTTGTAACAGCTGTCTTAACATTCCTTGCATTGCCGTAGGGGCTCATTCAAAACTTAGAATGGATTTTTTTTCTAAAATTAGCTAAAAAATTAATGTATTTTAAAAACATATCAAAACTAAAAGCGAGTGACCGGACCCTGCGGGATACCGCACCCAGGGCAGAGCCTGCGTGCTCCCACGCGCGGGAAACTCAGTGGCGTCAATGTGCTGAGCAGACCGTCTTAGAAGATGGCGTGTTCTGTATTGATTCATTTGGTTATAAATTCAAGAGCATCATGTGCTAAAATGTTTGCAATCATTAAATATATAGAGATAAATGAAGATGAAATGTAACAGCAACTGCTATCCCTGTGAAACTTTCTTTGGTAGGTTCACACATTTTCGTCGCAAAGGCGGTCTGACATCTGCTTAGAGAAACAGTAAAAGGGCAGGGAGGCGGGGAGTGTCCCATAATATCCAGTTCTACTTACAGTGTCAGAGGATAATGGACTGAACTTAGCAGTTTATAATACAATTTTCATTTTATTTTAAACGTATTTTGCATGATATAAAAATATTGATCACAGTGAGCTTTACCAATTGTTATTGCTATAAAAATGAATGCAGAAACAACATTTTTTAGTGGAAATAAATTATATAGTCATTATTATTATTTTTTTTTAAATCACAACAGAAAAACCTCAGCTGTTCGGTCCTTGGCAGACAATCAGTGTTTACAAGACATCTCTTACAGATGCGCTCCGGTCTGCTTCTGGGACATTATCCACGTGGTTCAGGAAACACCGACTTCTGCCTCTGTTACCGTGGTCCCACAAAGGTCCCCCTGTTCCACAGACAGTTTCAAAGGGGCAGCACAGTTTTCCAGTGGAGCAGTCCCGTCTCAGTTCGCGTGTGGTCTTTTCCAGTACTCGGGGACACAGCGACACACTTCTTCACTGAACGCGAGTCCTTTCTCACAGTGCTTCAGCCGATTCGTACACGGCCGTCTGTAACAACTGGGAAGACAGAGGGACACACTTTCCTTAGAGACCAAGGCGAGGAATCCATTAGGCTACAAACACACTTTCTTGTTTATCTAAAATTTAAACTAGAACAAAGTGACTCATGTTGTCATAAAATTGGCCTTGGGTTTACAGATGTGTCAGTTGTTCAAGTTAGTGCTTCCCATCACAAAGTTCAAGAGGAATGGAAAATACCCCAAAAGCATCTCGGCTGCTGTTCTCATTCGGGAGAATGAGACGCAGTCCCAGCTTATGCTCCTGTCTGCCGGGCATCACGGTGGCTCACTCTGCCTTGTCCGCGTGCAAAGGGAGGGACAGTGTCACCAGGGGGGCCCCTCTTCCTCCCCTGGACTTCCAGTTTCTGTAGTGGTGGAACAATGAATGATCAAGCAACTCATCACATCCAAAGCCCTGTTGCTCTGATGAATGGAGCTACCTTTGAAGATGCAGTTTTTGTTTTTCGGAGCATGAGTTTGCTTCACATGTGGGCATGAAATCGGTGTGCAGGGAAACATGTAAATGACCTAATGTGGAAATCCATGGTGTACTATGGAAAAATTGTGTGATTTTATAATTTCATTTCTTATGCTTTGGAAAAGCGAGCACATCTAGTAAAATGTTATTTTTTAACTTCTAAATACAAATGCAATAGTATGAGACCACTGTAAAAAGATACAGTTCTCAGTGAGCAATGGCTGTTGCTCAGTAAGGCGGTGGACCAAAGAACATACACTCTGCCCACCACAGTTTTGTAATAAATATTAAGAGAAAATGAATATAAATATTTACAGAATATAAATTATTATTTTTTGTTTCAATATGTACATGAAACCTGGAATTATACTTAGAAAAATGAACATAAGGAAAGTGTCGGTAAAGAGAAGATCTTTTTGAAACAATGTATACTCTGAGGAGAAACACAATGATAGAAATCTTTTCTACTAAGTTAATATAAGAATTCTGGAGAAAAATATGATTGCTGGTTAGACTACATAAGCATAAAATGTCAGGTTTTTCAATATATACTAATAAGTTTCACTCAGAAGATTCAATATACAAAATGGTCTACTAAGATTTGATATCCATGTTCTGTACTTTTTAAATATCCTGGTCATAGGTACATGCAAGTGAAATTGCAATACAGTTACCACTTAAAATATTCTAAAGACAAAAAGATTTCCTAGAAGGCCTTCCGAAACAACAATGAAAAAGTATGTCAACAAAGTATATGTAGTCAATGAAATCGTCTTATACAGCAGCAAAGCGCCCGCGCAGATGGGCCTTCAGAAATAAAATAAAAACGAGAGCACGAAACTTTCGAGAACCCGATTTGTGAAGGGACGGAGTGAGGATGAACATCGACGCAGATGCGAAACTGTAAATAAACGACACGTAAGTGTGGAGCCGTGCGAACAGCCATCCCGGGAAAGGGGTCGTCTCCGTGCCGAAGCCGTGGGTGGCAGGAGGGAAGTCAGTGAAGGAGAGGAAGGACAGACGTCTGGAAACGCAGACACCAGGACAGGACAGGTTATTTCCGCCAAGAAAAGGGGGGCTGAAAGGAAGGCCACAGAAAGGACAGCTCACACGAAGACCCAACTGTCCACGGCATTTGGCAATTACAGTACCGTAAACAGAATTTACCGCGGAGTGCTAGGGCATAAGCCCTCTCCCATGCCAGCTGGTTGAAAAGTCTGGGGCGAAAGGTGACGGTGTGTTTACCAGAGGGGCAGAGGGAGGGGGTCAAATGTATGATGACGGCAAGAAACGAGACAATGGGTGATGAGCACACAACCACAGAGCAATGCACAGATGATATATTATAATATTGTCCCTTGAAACGTACCTACCCTTATTGACCAATGTCACACCAGTACATCTAAGAAGACAAACTTTATTTGTTGTTGTTTTTTTTTATCCTCACCTGAGGACATTTTTTGATATTTTGTTCAGATAGAGTGGAAGGGAGAGAGAGAGACAGAGAGAGAAACGTCGATGGGGGCCGGGGACAAAATGCAACCGAGGTATGTGCCCTTAGCAGGAACCGAACCTGGGTCTCTCCAGACCGCAGGCCAACGCTTAACCGCTGAGCCAAACAGGCCAGGGCCAGACAAACTTTACTAAAGGAAAGAGGTGAACACAAATGCCGAAGACCTAGCCCCGGAGCATCTTTGGAAAGAAGGTCAGGTCCTGGTTGCTCAAGTGTGCACCGCACCCCAGGGGCACGCTGAGCAGACAGAAGGCATCGGAGCTTCTACAGACAGGGGAGAGGACAGGAGCGTTAAGGTGTAAAGGTCAGGAGGAGACGGGTGTGGCTGGCGGGGCCGTGCCGACGGCACGCGGGAGGAAGTGCCCATGGTCGAAGCTGGCTTCGGCTTCCAGCACCTTCTTCTCGGTGACACAGGAGGACGGGTCTGAGTCCAGAAGCCTCGTTTTTCTCTTGGTGAAGGAGGGAGCAGGCTCGAGGGATAAAGAATGAGGCGCGAGACACCTCTAACGGCATGTTGACATATTTCTCTAATTACGTTACGGGCTTGGCTTAAATATTTTTTAATGTCTAGAAACAGTTCCACAGCAAATGGCGCAGTGGGATCTTTGTAAAGTCTGGACAGACAGTCTGCACGGAGCTGTCCTAAATCACAGCGGATGGAATCACCTTTCACGGGCGGCAGGTGTGCACTGCCCACAGGTGACTGTCCTGTGCCCCTGTCCCCCGGCTCGTGTCCAGAGCCGCTACCTCGGCCTCTGGGACCAGGACTCAGGGTGTATTCTGAGCTCGGATCTGGTTCCCATTTCCAGGCTCCTTTCTCGCCTTTTGGGAGCAAACACAGTCTCCTGCAAGTCTGGCATTGGTTGAAATAAACAGCAGAAATATTCTTCCAGAATTGCCCCGTTTCACGCTAATAACCAGCAGCTGCTGTTTGGGTGGGAAACCCCCTTCAGTGAGAACACTCTTTCCCGGGAGAGCAATGAATGCGATCTATGACGATGGCTTACCTGCACGTTTGATGCTGGAACTTCTTTCCTTTTAAGAAGCATTTCTGGGGGTTTTCTGTACATTCACAGGCACATCTCGCCGGGTTGAGGGGCTGATGCCTCGGGCAGGTCCTTCTGCACACGCACTGGCACGTGTTGTCATCAAATTCCCGGTGGGGCCCACACGCGTTGGGGAAAAGTTTGTTTTTACAGACACACTGGCACGAGTCCCGGTCCAGCTCCTGGTGGGGTCCACAGCTGGAAGGCCGAAGGCCCCCTCTGCAGACACACTGACAGGTCTCTTCGTCCAGCTCCTTGTTGGGTCCACAGACGTCATGGAATCCGCCGGCCGCGTCTAGACGACACAGGCAGGACATCGTTACTCTACCTACCGGGGCTGGGTGCGGCGTGCAGTGACTAAGGCTCTGGACGGCACCTTCCCCCTGTTTCCAGTACAGAGCTGTGTGCAAACAGGGTACCCCCCCTCACAAAGGAGCTCAACGCTATGCCATCAGGGGCCACAAGTCCGAGTGTGGAGTGGCCCCGTTCAGGGTCTGCCCGTCTGAACACTATGCGTGGGACTCACATTCGAGTGTGTGCTGATCACAGTAGGGCCCAAGCTGTTCATCTTAAAGAAACACCCCTCTGCTTACCGTCTCCAGCACTGGAGGCAAACGTAAAATCCTGCTGAGCGAGACATCTGCAGGCTTGGCTGCTCCAAGTGTGATTGGCGGGGCAGCTCTTGTTGGTGGCCGGGCACCTTGGGAGACACAGATGAGTGACGAGTGAGTATAACTGGCACGTCGCAGGGGTGAGCTCTTAGCTATGCACCACAACATCAATGCATGCTTCTGAGAAAACTCTGACACGAGGTGAAAATTCCCTCTGAGCTACCTCCCCCCACACGTGCTGTTCAATTCTAATCCCAGAGGTGACCATGGTGAGTAGCATGGTCTTGCATTATTCTGGGCTTCTGCCCGAGTACGGCAAACACACTGACTTGTGCAATCACACAGTGCTCTTATTTGTGGGACAGGCCTTTTACTCTGAAATGGCACTTTCCACTACACAGTACAGTATGGCACCTGTGTAGGTCCTCCTTCAAGTTCTGCCCCGTCGTCTGTAGTGGTCACACACGAGTCCATACGATGGGTGTATTCTTACTTATTTTGTCAGTCTCCTGTCGGTAGCTATGGACGCTGCGTCCAACTTGGCTTTTTCAAACAATTACATGGGAAATATTCTTATACATGTAACTTTACCAACTGTTTTTCAGAAGCACAGGTGCCTATAATTGTCCAGGATCCGTTAATGCAAAATTCTTACTCTACACTCCACCGGAATGGTGTCAAAGACCATGGGAGTTGTTACTCTAGTCCTTCCTTCCCACCTTTTCTCCCTCCCTCCCTTCCATCTGCCTTGTTTGTTTTAGTAAAAATTAAACAGCATGCAGTACTTTTCCTTGGTCTTTGGTCTATGACTTCCATGGTTCTTGTTGCAAATAAAGGAAAGTAAGTCTGTATACATTTTATCTCTTTCTGATACACAGTCCATATGATCCCTGATATACTGCTGTAAACCTCGATTTTTTCACTTGACAATATTTCCCGGACAACATTAGACCTTCATAATAATTTTAGGTATTCCCAAGAGCAAGTCTCTACTCGTTAGGTATTTTTGTCATGATGTTGTAAGTTAAATTGTGAGCATACACTGACCCACATAAGATTGAGACAGTATTTATACATTTTCCAAAACAATATTGTTTTTTTTAATTTACCTCCTTATCCAAACCTTGAGCGCTCCTCCATCGAATAAGATAGAAGTTATATTTAGTGATATAACAGCAATGCAATTCATCCTGGCTGAATAGAACTCCCGTCGCTCTTCTGTAGACAGAAGGAGACGACTGGCCACGCGTGGCCATGATTTCAGAGCCACACCCACGCCGTCCTTCATCTGGCCACGGTGTGACTGAAGCTGCCATTCCCCACGCCCCACGCCATCCCTGCTGTTAGCTGTCGCCCAGCAGTGGGTCATCAGATCAATTATACGAGCTGGGAAATGCATTTTATAAACGCCAAAGGATGGTATATAATAAAATACAAATTATTAGAGTGCACGCAATATTGTTTTCTACTTTTTTCCAATTACATATATGCATATGAATATTTTAATATAAGGAATATACATATACAAATGTATATGTGTATATATGAATATACAATGATTCACACGCAACCTTCCTTCTCCCGTGTGTGTGTGTGTGTTTGTGTGTTAGTGGTTGCAATGTCAAATGCACTTATTTTTAGTCATAGTCCGAAAAGTGACAAAATACCTATCTAAGCTATTTGCATGCCAAAAAGAGGTGTCAAGAATGGTCTGAATCACTAGCCAAGTGAGACTGGTGAACAGCGAGATTTCCAGGTGCAGGGGTAAGTGTTAATGTGTCTGTGCTTGAGTGTTAAATGTATACACAACTGTTCATCCAAAGTAGGCATAAAAACAAAACAACTTCTCAGTGTGTAGTGAGGAAAAAATAGAGTTTTCTCTCTAATATTCGACACCTTCAAAGATGTAAATACAGAAGTATGGCATGTGTGCTGAACAAGTGTAGGAATAACTGTGGGAAGCTATTTCTGAAAATGTCACACAAAGCAAGGCAGCAGTTTTATAGAATTAAGTAATTATCTCATATAATCTGGCTGTAGTAAGTTTATAGCTTTTGCACATTCACGTTGAATAAAAATATAGCCTCCAGAATAACATTCAATTATGTTACAGCTAAAACACTGTGCCCACTTAAACTTTATCTTGCTAATTATGGTTTGCTCAAAGTAAACTAAATATTTTCATTTCTAACATTCTTAAAACTTAACTGAATTTCTAGAAAAATATGACTTCCGAAGCTGCCAAAAATAAGAAACTCTTCCCCACCGATGTTAACACATGTTTCAAAGTTGAAAATTGAAATCCTTTTACCATTTAACCAAAGAAACATGTATTTGGAAGAGATGCATTTTCATAATTACCTAGTGAGTGAAGCTCCCTGCTCTAAAAGTGAGTAGCAAGTTTTTAGCATTTAAAGCTTCTCAAGTGAAAAAAAAAAAAAAAGGGAGACACAGTTTCCAAAATATTGTCATTGTGGAACGAAAGGAAATGTCTTCATGGTGGAGAGAAGATTTAGCACAATCTTATCTCACTTTCTCAAAGTCCAGAGCTTTGTCATCTACTGTAGTGGCGAGTTCCGAATATGAACGTGTAAACATAGTAAAAATGTTTGTAAATTACTCATTTTGTAGAATGTATTTATAAAACATTGACTTGACACATTTGTCCACAAGGCCAAGCAGCCTGTGCCATTATGGGTAAGTAGATTCATGTTGAGAATCATATATAAGTAAATTGAATGCCCTGCTTTCTTTTCCCACCCATAAACCCACAAACACAACCACAGTCCTGTTTATATTTGTACGAAGGACAGAAATGCTTTTCTTAGAATCATTTCATTAATTATTTCAGGAATTCACTAGACTGATTTGCTAGTTATCGCTTTTTGTTACTTAAAATCGGAGGACAAAAATGCTAGGAAATACATATGTGTTAGAGTACAATGGGTTTAAGGATAACAGTCAATCTTATTTTGCCTTTTATCTCCTCTTTGGAATTTTAAAAGATTGACATGCTCCTAATACGTTTCGTTAGAATAAACTGTACACACTAGGTTATGATCACTAACTCTGGCACTTGGAACTCTGAGGTGGGCTTTGTGTGAATACTAATTGTTTTACTGTTCCATTTTCTGCACTTCTGGGCACTGGAGTTGTTATGTCCCTGGAATTCCCTGACGCCCCAAATCCATATTTAAGGAACAAAGACATGTTGACACCTTGTTTGACATCAATTAAAACTGAGCTAAAATGTTACCTTTCACCAAGAACCATAATCTTTGTCAGGTATTTCTAATTGGGAAGAAGTTAACTGCATCTTGATTTACAGTAAACTACTATTGATCTGCTGTACTAAAGATCTCATAGATCGTTCCAAACTAATGCTAACATTAATTGAATGCAAATTCAACTTGTAGCACTCCATGGCTTCTTTAAAAAGCAAATCCATTATTTGGAGACAAACTGTGCCATTGATCAATTACTCTCATTGATAGCTCTTTTAATAAGGTCTCTTTCAACAACCCAACAGATGAAGATTCTGCTGACCATGTAGCAACTACGGTCCATAAATAGCTACTCTACTCTAAGTCTTGTTAAATGTGCAATGGGATCCAGTAACATGCGTGTGAAAACATACAGCAAGCTGTCTCCACTCTCCAGGGCATCTTTGTAGCCTTCAACAGGGCATCCGGTGAGCGGCTCTGTATTTCATCAAGAAAATCAATGGCTCGCTTCTTTAACTGATCATCCTTGTTTTCAAATCCATCCACGTTGTACATAGCAATAGTTCATTCCTTTTGATGGCCAACAGTATCCTGTTCACAAGTATCCCGCAGTTTGCTTACCCAGCCAACTGCTGACGGACCTTTGAGCTGTTCCCAGTTGCTGGCGTCATGAAAGGCAGCTCGGAACATTCATGCACGTGCCTTTGTATGAACAGATACACCCTTTACTTCGGGTAAGCACCTAGGAGAGTAATTCCTGGGTAACTCTGTGTTTAACTGTTCAAGAAACTGGATTTGAAAATAAGGATGAGAGTTGAAGAAGCCAGTCCAAAAAAAAGAGAGAGAAGATACTGTATGATTCCATTTACAGAAAACTCTAGAAAATGCCAACTGATCCACTGTTGCAGAAAGCAGACTAGTGGTTGCTGGGGGCAGGGAGGGATGACGGAGGGCAGAAGGGGTGGGGGAGGGTTGCAATCAGGATAAGGAAACATTTGTGGATGATGGATGTGCCCACTCTCTTAATAGTGGTGATGGCTTCATGGATGTCTACATATGCCAACACACTTCAAATTGCATACTTCAAACATATGCAGTTTATGTGCCAGTTATACCTCAACAAATCTGCTTTTTAGCCTGAAAAAAGAAAAGAAAACCATTGAGGGGAACTCTGACCACATCAATGATTTCTGATAAATGTCAAAATAGGATTTTGAGTTCCTAAGCGCCAATGGTCCCTGTCGTCTGAACCGCCGCATTCAGCATCACTCAGGCCTGTAATTATCTTACGGGAGGATATTGCTCCAGACCCTTTTGTCTCAAGAGTGTTGTCAGAAGAACAACGGGAAGGGCAACGATATTCTTTCATTATTCGAGCCACAGAGCCGTGGGACTATGTCTCCACAGTGTTATTCCGAAAGTTTTCAAATTGTGCTCTTACTGCATTCATCATGTGTGGCCCTCGGAGACACTTGGCTATCCTCACAGGTGTTGATTTACTTCTATTTTTGCAAGAGTGGTTAATATGGAATGGAAAGCGGCTAAGCACACGTGACCTTTATATTCAATGCTACTAAGTAATACCTTCAATACTACACACAGATAGAAGCATTGCACTCATTGTAAGGTTCTAGATAAACTGTCTAAAATAGAAGGAACACTGAATAGGTAGATCTCAATTAAACATATATATAGTTATCTTCCCTTGTACTGATTTCTATTGATTTCACATTCACCTGTGCTTTCTGTCTGTTGACGTCACTGTTGGCTTACGAGCCATTAATCTCTGGACTGGAAGAACAGTAGGCGAGTTGGGGTTTGATAGGATATAAAAGTAACAGGTGGATATCAGGGCTGATAAGTTAAAATTCCATGGTTTTCCAAATTTTTCCAGACCCCATAGTTGAAAGGCTAATAAAATTGCTGCATTAATATGAACAAATAGGCTTACGCAGCGAATCTCTCACTTCTTGTGTGAATCTGAATGGCTGTTCTAAGGCATTAACTTGCTACACACAGCATCTCAGCCGCCCCCCGAAATCTGGCTAGACGAGTGGGGGTCACACTGTTCGGTCCTCAGTTGGCAGCTGAGTCCAGGGCTGCTCTCAGAGGAATAGCAGCCCAGGAGAGGAGATAAGTCTAGAAGTCTGTTTTCCATTTTTCATTTATTTATTCTGAGTTTGCCTGCTTGGATATATAAGGTTGAGAAAGTGTGATGGTTTGAAAAGAGGGCAATGTAGTGCTTAGTGGAGTTATCAGCTTTCCAGTTTTAATTTCCATATTTAACTCAAACTAACAAAACTGGAACAGAGAATTGATAAAGATAAGTAACCAAGAATTCAGTAAAAGGTCCTTCAACAATTGCCATTGGTCCCATTAGCTTGTCATGGCAACACGTCAGTAACAGACAGACAAAAACAAAGCCCAATGACCAAGAACATGTGTTCAGGGTACTGAAGGCTGATAGGACATCAAAATGACAAGTGATGCCTGGGGCTCGGGGGAAGGGAGGGAGTGTTAAATGCAAAGACAAAAATTTCAAGAGACCTTGGCTCGGCTGAGTATTGTGATGTCACTCCCATACCCCGGAACACCCTACGTGACCCCAGTACCTCTGCAGAAAAGGCTGCTTATGCTCCAAGCTTCAGAAGCATAGCCTTGGTCTTGCCTCTAATTTCATCTTCTGCGTTCACAGACTGCAGCCAGTTAGATTCTGGTCTGCTCACGGTCCCAGAATCAGCTCATTCTTTTAGGAAACATTTAAGGACGTTCTCAGTGATCACCAACGAACTAACCCACAAATTTACCACTGGCTACAAGACACTCATCTCTCAAATGTGACATCTCTCCTTTGATTTTGTTCTCTTCCTAATATGTAGTAGACGGCCCTCCCTGCAGTATATTGTCAGAGATTAAGCATGACTATCCCATTACTTATGTACACAATGGAATACTACACAGCTGCTTCGTGAACAAGTCGAGCCTACAGACATCAATACGATTAAGTCTATAAAACACATTGTGGAGAGAAAAAGGTAATGTCACCATTTTAACATAAAAAAATGTTAAGCACCCCAAGCTGTTCTGTCACAACCTCTTGTGGCGTGTGAACACATCCCTATGCCATAGAAACAGAAAAGCATGAATGAAAAGAATACAATTTCAGAATAGTGACAACCTCTGGGAGTTAGGGACAAAGAATGGTGACCTGGGCCTTTGGGTTATATCTTAAGTAAATATGAAAAAAAAATATTTGTTAAATTTTCATTGGGAGGGGATATATCACTTTTGTTTTTCTTGTCCTACAATAAATGTTTGAATTTTTAAATTTAAATACATTAAAAACATAGTAAGGACTGTGATCCCAAAGGAATGAACTGATTCCAAATTTAGTTTGAATCCTCAAGGGCTACCTTTTTGGTTGTGTGATGTTGGAGAGGGTTGCTTAACCCCAATGATTCAGTTTTGCCTTTGTATTTGGGAATCAATCTCTCTCTCATTTTCTCTCCTTCCCTCTCAAACACCCTCACCATACCACGTGCGTGGTCACTATTAATAAATGACAACGTTATCTTTGTTTCATGTCCTTCAGATAATGAGGTCAGTCTTCCTCACGCTTGGGCTTTTCCTAATAGTTGATCACCTTACCCCTTCCCCTTGCCTTGAACTCTTGTTGGCTTTTGTAATAGCCTTTGAATTTCACCACAGCTTTCTCTCAGCTTTTCCTCACTTTCTCAGTCTCCTGCTCAGGCAATGGTTGCTCTAACAGTTTACTGAACACTGATGTTCTCCACGGTTTCCTTTCCTCTGCTTATGTCCTGTCTTTCCTCGGTTGGGTTCACCCTTCCGATTGCTCTCACTACAGACTGATTATACGCTGGTAGCTACCAAATGAGCCACCCACCTCCCGGCCCCCGGCCCCCGGCCCCCAACCCACATCCAGCTGCCGGCTGGACGTCACTTTGACTTCTTACAGTTATTACACATTCTCAAACCACGTTCCCAGCTTTGCTGGTGTTTCCGATGCACCTCCCCCTCTGTCCCCGCCATGGAGTTCCCAAGCCCACGCTCGCTTCCCTTCCCAGTGTGGTTCCACCGCCCCCTCTTCCCTCCCGGCCCCCCGCCTCCGTGCCCAGCCTCACTGTCTGTCGGGTTATCTCAGAAGCTTCCTCGCCAATGTGCTCCTGTTTGCCCTCTCATCCGCCTGCTACATTTCCAGGGGCTGTTCCTTCTGTGACACAGTGTAAATACCACACCCCTGCGTGAATCGTCCAGGGTCCCTGAAGACCTGCAGAAACAGCCCATCGCTGGCAAAACGTGTGCACACCTGGCACCTGTGCGGGTCCTCACCACCTCGCACGTGGCCGCGGTCACGCAAGCAGCACCCACCCCTGGCATTCACCCCAGGCCCCGAGTTACACGCCGGACTTGCTTTTGGGATTTCCTCCCGAGCAGCGAGCCCACCTACCTTTCTATTCCAACAGCCCCGCACACTACTACCCTGTGGGCACGCGGTGACCATTGGCTGAATGCCTGAATGAAACAGAGCCTAGCATTACGTAAGATCGCTTGGTGTTCATTGCTCCTGCGGTATGTGAGCTGCTTTAGCTCAGAAATGTATGTTATCTGGTTTTTAAACTATCCCACATTTCCTGGTAGACTGTTAACATGCATAGAAGACTCAAGATATGTCTCTCGTGGATGAACAGACCCTACTTCTACTCAGTAGAAAAATCCAGGCTTCCGTTCTTAATCGCAAAGGGCTTGCCCCACCAAGGAGGCAATGATGGGAGAGGAAGTCACGGGCAGCCGAGTCCCCTGTGAGAACCTCGGTGTGAATTTCGATGCTGACCACTTCTGCTGGAGGGAACGTCTCTCAGGCCGGGATCAGGACCTATTTGGTGCAGCTGATACTGAGGCTGGAAAGTGTTTGTGTAAACACTAGAAATGCCTATGATATTGGGGAAGAGCGTGGGATGAAGAGAAAGACTTGAATTTATACCTTTCTCTGGGGCTTTCTTTAGCTTTCTAGCTTTGTGCGTTCTCATGCACATTTCTAAGACTCGATTTTCTCATTTGTAAAATGTTGGTGAAAACAGCAGCCAACACTCACTGAATTGCTACCGTGCACCAGGCACCACACTAACGTGGACCACAGGTTACTCACTGTGAGCATCACTCCATCCCCAGGAGTCAGACGCCACCATCACCATCCGGTCACCACTGTGTGCCCAGACCATGCCACATGAACAGCAGTGTGCTCACTCTCTACCCTGTGCCCTGCCAGGTCTATCGTCAGTGAAGCCACCTGGCAGGACTCGTCTGAGCGCGAGACAGTGTTGGCAGAGGTCCGATGCACAGTCATATTTAAAACAAAATAGGAATAATACAAAGATAACACGTCCTTGTCCCACAGGGACCCTGAGTGCCCTCAGGTCGGGGGCAGCCAAGCTCACCTTTACCCTCTGGCACACCACCCGGAATCCGTCTCTGTCCATGTTAGACTCAACGATCATTGTACGATTCCTCGTATGAACAATTCCTCTAATTCCTGAATTGCACTTATTGCTGCATGTGTAAAACAAATGGTCTGCTCCACGCTGAACTCCACAACCATGTAAAGTCATGCCAGCTCTTGGCCGGCCTTCCTCCCGGCGGGGGGTGGGACCCGGGCAGAGCAGAACAGAACGAGGACCTTGCATCCAATGGAGGTTTCACCTCTGACCCCTGAGGGGTCAGAACCGCAAAGACCGCACTCAAAGTGCCACCCACCAGCGCTTTTAAGGAATCTACCCCTTTAAATCTAAACAGGTAAAAGGGATATTTTTCTCCTGACTTTTCAAAAACGGATTTTGTTGAGGAATCATTTGCAAACAATAAAATACTCGTGTTTTAAATTCATTCTCCTTTTATGAATTTATGTTCCCATGACACTATCACCACCGTCAAGTTAGACGCCACTGCCACCCCCCGAAAGGCTCCTTTGTCCCCACTCAGTTCCCTCCACTCACATCTTCAGGCAACAACTGAATTACTTTCCCTCAATCTGGATGGTCTTTGCCCTTTCCAGGGTCTCCTGTACATTGAATCATATCATTTAGTTTAGATCCTTTCCTTAGTGTAATGTTTTTGAAACCCAATCGTCTTGTGTAGCAACAGTCATTTTTTATATCGCTCAGTGATGTCCACTGTGAGAATATACCACAATGTGTTCATCCATTCACCGCCGATGGACATTCGGGTCGTGTTCCAGTTACTGTCTGGTAAAGCCTAGATCATCGACATTTGTGTACCAGTTACGTTGTGGGAATGTTTCATTTCCCTTGGGTAAATACCCACAGATCTCATTCTAAGTGTGTATTTAAGTTCATGAGCCTCTGCTAACATGTTTTGCAAAGTGGTTGTACCATTGTACCCCCCCGCTGTAGTATTGGGGTGCTTCCCTCCCACCAGGCCCTGTCTAACACTTGGATTCACCAGCCTTTTTCATTTTCGTCCTGTGGTGGCTGTCCCTCTTGACTCTTAACAAAGGTGGTGCTTTTCTAACACAGCTGGGTTTCCATCGTACGGACGTTATCATGATGGGAGGTGGTGGTTGTTGTATTAAGTTGTGGGTCACGATTCACAACAGGTCGGGACCAAGCCTCTCCTGGGATAAGGCACATAGTCACGACGGCATCACTCTCATCCGCAAGGGGCCCAACCCGGGGTGTTGGAGAGGAGGACTCTCAGGCCTTACAACACTTTTGGCTCCCGAACCCAACAAACTCTTATTCCATAGGATTCATTTTCATGGGGATTTATTGGCTATCGCAGGAGCAGCCCTGGCGTTGAAAGATATGCGAAGTGTTTGCAAGATAAGGGCTATAAACTCCTGGTGGATAGAGGGCTGTCCGGGAGGACTTGCCCTTGGCCGGCTGCTTGGCCGGTGGGCCGCCTGCCTTCCGTTAGTGCTTATGCTTGGTCCCCAGAGCTTCCGTGGGTGACTTGGGTTTGAGATTAAATACAAATAGTTTCTTATAGTCTTAAATTCTACAAAGTTATTCAAACCATGTGTGTGTCAAACGCTGAGAAGAAATGCTTCACTATCTCAAAGAATATCTAGTCGTTTAAACGTTGCTTTCCTCATGTGAAGCAAAAGTTTTTAACAGTTCAGTTCTCTGAAAAATGTTAAAGAAATTATTTTAAAATGATTTTACTTTTGCTGGAAAATGATTATTTTGAATGGGTTTTTTAAATATTAGATCTGTATTGTTCTATATTTATATAGACGGCTATTTTCCATATTTCCAATGATATAAGTAAATAAATTACCTTCAATGTTTCTCAACGAATGTTCATGATATTATGTTCAATGTTAACAGATCTTACTGTTTTTAATCCTCACCCAAGGATATTTTTCCATTGATTTTCAGAGAGAGTGGAAGGGAGGAGGAGAGAGAGACAGAAAGAGAGAGAGAGAGAGACATCAATGGTTGCCTCCCGCACAACCCCAACCGAGGCCGGGGATCGAATCCAGCCGAGGTACGTGCCCTTCGCTGGAATCGAACCCAGGGCTCTTTGGTCCGCAGGCCGACGCTCTCACTGCGGAGCCATAAAATTTTATTCTGTCATTTTAATCCCACATCGAATAAAAAGTAAACTTTCTACTTTTTTTTGTGTAAAGCCCAGATATACGTACGGTACATAAAGAGATATAAATACGCCTGTGGCATTAAACATTCGTGGGGGAGGGGGGTAGAAAAACAGCTCTGAAAACCCTTAGGGTTGCGGTAATGACAAAAGGCTGAGCAGCACCACAATAAAGAAAAGTATTTTAAACTAATACTTTGTTTTACTTTTATAGTTGTTTGTGTTATCACTGCATGTAAAGTTATATAGTTAGCTACTTTCCAAATGTGTATATATCCATTACATTGCACACACAGTTCTGTGTGCCCTGGCTTGAAATGTAAAATACATTTCTTCCAGTAGCCAGTGGTGGAAAAACCACACAGAAAAACAGAGAGCGAGAAATGAATCAGATGGGAATCTTAACGCCAGCAGTGCCTCTGTCCTCGAAGGGGTCTCTCAGACACCAGCTGAGCCCGACACATGCCTCCAGCAGTCCATTCAATTCTTTTCCTTCCTGACTCTCGGGCAGACGCAGACTGAGGTCAGGGAGGTGGAAGACCCAGGGTTCGAAGCGGGGGGTGGGCCTGGACGAAAGCTCAGATCTGGCTCACGCCAGGGCCCAGGCTCTTGTTACTCTCTCCGTCCCTTCTTGCCTCAAACAGTGTGTGGCTTAGTGGGTGAGAAATGATGAACACGGGCGCGAAATATGGAAATGTGGTGGACTGCATGCAGGTAAGTAGGTTGTTTTATTTAACAAACACTGGTTGATCAGTGGAGTATACTATTTAGCTCCCAAATTGGCTTCGTCTATAAAATAAGGCTAATGCCACTACCGACATGGTAGACGGCTTCCGCGAGGTTAGCGGAGACACTGAACTTGAAGGGCTGCACGCGCAGGAGCGGCTCAGTCACTTTTCAGTGTCCTCGCTGGAGGCTTGGCGGGTGTAACCCCCCCTGCACTCCTCCCCCAGCCCAGCTCCATGGGCCGCGCTCACAGACCCTGGAAACCCACCCGAAGACGAGCCCACTCAGTCTGCGCCACGGGTGTTTAAGAAGCAGAGGCGGCCAGGTCTTTGGCAAGACGAATGCGGAGAAAGACCTGCACCTGCACTCTGAGAAGGGGATCGGGCTGCGGACAGGCAGGAAAGGAAGGACCAGGGCCAGAACGGAACCGGATCCGGAGCAGGAAATGAGCTCGGCTCGGGGAATTAGATTTCGCGAATCGCAGTCCCGGCGAACAATGGGAAACCAGAGAAGAGAAGGTGCCAGACAGGGAGGCGGGAAAGCTGTGCTGGGCGCTTTGAGGAGCTGCAGTCACCGCCAGCTCCCGGTCAGAGGGAGGGGCAGATGCCTTTTAAGCTTCCTCGTGCCATGCGGGGGAGCTGGGGAACATCTGATGCGAGGGAACCAGTGCGGAGACCGCTGTGTCAATCAGAAATGCGTGCGGACAGAGTGGGTGGGGTGGCAGTGATGGAAATACGTGCAGGTTGGAGCAGATAGCCCCCCCCCCAATAATCACTAGTGCTTGGGTGAGATACAAGGAAAAGAAGTGATTCATGACCCCTGTGTGAGTTCAAGGTCTCAAAGAGCATGAGAGAACATGGTGAGGAAGTTAATAAATCTTTGACTTTGCACCTAGTAGAGCTAACTCACTGTAAACCCAGCAATATAAGACGGACTAGATGAACTGTCGAAGTCAGTAACACGACCACCTGGGTGTGGTTCTCGAACCATCAGCACAGATAATGACTGAGGCACGTGGGGTGGACGAGTTGCTGAGGGAGGCGGTGGATGACATCACATAAACAACAGCTCCGGGGGTGCTGATCTGCTGGCACGGGTGTGGATTTACTCACAGATGCCTGTGAGATCTTCGTTCTCTCGGGTCGAGGAGGACAGATCTCTGTCACTCCACCTAGGCACTCCTGAGTTTTCCCGAAAGTCCCTGGAAAGATAAGGCCTCCTCGCTGCCTCACTCAGTAAAGGTGCACAAAGAGCTTTAATGGGGACCCCTGCCATTAGTGTATCACATTTATTACCAAGTCCCCTAAAATGCAAGTTCCGGAGAACAGCTGTCACACGCACATTCGCCCGTGGCTGTGTGTGTACTGTCGCAAACGTCAGACTTGCGTAGATTTATCCCCATGCACTTCCCAGATGCACTTAGCACCCTAAAGGATGAAGGGCTGCACCCTTGTCTGGGGGCAGAAAGTAGGCCCTGCTAGACCCCAGAGGGCGATGGGAATGGTTCCTGCACATTGCTGGTGGGGTCAGCACCTGACACTCCATCCAGGTCCTTCCCTCGGATCAAACGAAGCCTATGCTGCCCTGGACCAAACCAAAAACGTGGATGGGAAGGAAATCTGCAACACACGCTACTTTGGATGCTGCTTGGAAGTAACAGTAGGAGAACATTCTTTCAACAAATTAATCAATATCCAGTTCTTGCTGAAATAAAAACAGGAATAGATATATGGAGAAGAAACCACTGAGATCGAGGAGAAGCAACTGGAATGCCAACAGATGTAAAGTTCAGCTCGAACATCGTCTATGAGTCGGCACTCTTGATTTCATGAGCGTTGTATCTAAATTACGGACAGTGTGGACATCAGAGAGATGTGTGCGAGTCCTTGGAAAGACTTCTTTTATTTTGTGAGCTACTGTGGCTGCAAAGCGGGCTTCCCTGGCTGTTTCAGTTTAGCTTTGTTTTCCCCCTGCACCATTAAATGCGTCTTCTTTTGTGGCGGAGGCAAAGCATATTACAACAGATCGCACAAACTTCTTTCGCTCTGCTGTGTGGACTTGAGCGCGGCGTTACGTTAGGAGAGGAGGCAGAGAAAGGAAACGTTCATACTCACTGCGGCAGGCTTGCTGGCAGGGAGCGCCTGATGATCGAGTGCACCTGTCTGTACACGTCCAGCTTAGACATACACCGGCAGGCAGTGTGATTGGCAAAACTGACCGTGACGGGTTTGGGGCCTTGAGAGAGAGGCACTGTGATTTCAAACAGCTACAGAGAGGGACAAAAAGAGAAAACATTATATAGGCGCGGCACACTGTTCGGTGGCCAATGTCGGAGGCCCAGAGTGAGACGGACTTCTCATGATGGGGGAATGCTGCAGGATACAGCGTGCCCCCCAAATGTATACACAACTCTGAGTAATTACAAAGCCAGTGTTTATTAAAATACTTTTCATGTTCAAAACGTAACAGAATCTAGAGACACCCTGCATGCATTTTGGGGGGACGCCCTGTACACACAGGACATTACGTTTCATGTTTGCAATGCAAAACTGTTCCTTTATCAGATTATCGATAGTCCCTATGCGTATCTCATGTCACCGTCACAAAGCATATTAGAATTTTGATAACCAACTAGTGATTATAGAGCAGAGGTATAACAGACCAACGTGTTCAAGAAGAATTGTTCCGGAGACCCAGAGTATCCCAGGGGTTAATAAGTGGCACGGGGTCCATTTCTTCCTGATGGGAGAGCAAAGCTACTGGCCACTTAGAAATGTTGGGTTAAGTTTTGTATACAAACCGAATACACAGACATAAAACACATAGAGGGAAAATTGGTTTCCAATCCAAATTAAATTTCTACCTCAGGGCAGTGGTACATGTATCTGAGATCTCTTATAAATGTATCATGTTTAAAAAAATAAATAAAACACATTCATTATTTAATAGCTAAAGCTTTGTTTCTGCTGTTTGGACAAGGGAATCAGGAAAATAATGAGCTTAAAGGGAGGTGGCACATCTTCCGTGGCTGTGGGTTAGTCTCAAGATTCAGCCGAGCTGTCACCTCATTCTGCATGCCCTGTTTGTGGACAGCCTTGGTTCTCTCTCTTGCAAAAACACTTGGACCCATGTCGCTTGAAAATTCAAATGTAAACATAAATGCGTCATTAAGTAAAACCAAGAGGATTTGAATTCCTAAGGCTCTCAAAACCTGAATGATCGTCAGTAACAAGAGGGACATGGAGTCCTGGCCACTGCCTGCTTGGTAAGGTGAGCCCCTAGGGACAGAACACAGTGGGACCACTGCCTGCTTGGTAAGGTCAGCTCCTAGGGACAGAACACAGTGGGACCAGAGCCTGCTTGGTAAGGTGAGCCCCTAGGGACAGAACACAGTGGGACCACTGCCTGCTTGGTAAGGTCAGCTCCTAGGGACAGAACACAGTGGGACCACTGCCTGCTTGGTAAGGTGAGCCCCTAGGGACAGAACACAGTGGGACCACTGCCTGCTTGGTAAGGTCAGCTCCTAGGGACAGAACACAGTGGGACCAGTGGGGGCTGGTGCTCTACTGCACCCGAAGGCATCAGATGAGGACACCCTGAGCTGCGTGATTGGGCGCCGGGCTGTAACTTCCTACGAACAGCCGGAGCCCACTGAGAACGTTTAGGGAACCGAACTGGTTGCCATTTGCCCACACTACAGAGAGATTTATCTAAGTGAGTTTTGAGGAATGAAATGCAGAAAGATCTAAATTATAAAATGCATATTGTCTTCATTTGAAATGCATTCACTTCAAATTTCTGTGACTTTCTTAAATGCCTTCGGAGGAGTGACCCCCAAGATCACACCCAGACAGGACACTTTATTAGCAACCCCACTTCTAAGCTGTGTGAACTTAGAGAAGTCATTTAACTTCTCGGAGCTGTTTCTTTCTTTAAAAACCAGGAAAAAGATAATATTTCATGAGACTGTTATGAAAATCATATAAGCTAGTACATATGAATGTGATATGTAGATTGATTGCTATATAGTTGTGGGTTTTTAAAAATTATTTGCATATATTCTCAGGATTCTAGATATTCTCCAGAATACTGTCCATTCTATATAGATAGTTTCAACATATGCCTTCAACATAGCCCAGCTTTATGGTTTTGACCAGTTCCTTCTCTAAAACACATTTGTTGACGCAGTTTTATTAGGTGACGTGTCACCTTGTCAGAGACCCTTTGTACTACATATAACTATTTCAAGAAATAATTCTTCAGTCCCTATAAATGCTACAGTTTCTTTAGTTCTTACGACATTTGTGGACCTTACATTAACAGCCATAGTTACAAAGCAAATATAAAGTGGCTTAGAACATAAGCAATTTTAGTATGTTGCATATTTAATTTTTATAAATCACTTATTGAAGCTCTACAAGAGTAGAAACAGTAGAGAGGTGTACAGGTCAGCTCACAGAAACCTAGATTTTATGGCCAGTAGGCAGGTAGGTGTCTGTGCTTTGAGCTGAGCAGAGCCATTTGAAAGTCATCCATATAAACGTTGGAGCTGAAGTCTCGGCATTGATAAGATGACCTGGCGAGATCATAAAATCTCTAATAATAGGAGCCTGGGAGAGGGAAAATTCAAGGGGTGAAAAGGGCGGAGGAACCGTTAACTACGTCTGGGAGGCGTGTGACATGTGGAAAAGCAGGCGCAGGTGCTGGTAAGCGGAGGGAAGGGGCCGGGTCCAGGGAAATCAAGTGGGGGGACTGAGTGGAGACAACAGCCTGGAAGTGGCCCTGAGGGCTGTGGCCGGGCGGGGCGGGGCGGACAGGAGCCGAGAGGGGGATGGGAGACCAGCGAGACCCCACATGACCGGAGGGACAAGGCTCAGGTGGATCTGGCCACAAAAACACTTCTGGTTACAGAACACGTGGAATCCTTGCAGGGTCTGTCCTTGCCTCAAGTGACGCAAGGCAGAACCGAGACAGAGTGACAGGTAAGGCAGTGGTTGGCATGAGGGCTACTGTGGAAGAGCTAAGGATGTTTCCCACCCCTAGACCTCAGGGCGAGCTCCTGCTCCGGTGATGGGGGCCACACCCCTCCCTCATGCTTCCTAAAGAAGGATCTCCGCCAGCATTATCGGGGATCAGGGGACTTCGGCCACTCCTGGGTGGATAATGTCCCCATCAGCACCCGCTCGTAGTACCAAGAGTGTATTCGGGGCTGGGCTGGGAAGAATGCTCTCGTGAGACCAAGCTCAGCTGAACACGCGCTAAGAAAGCATCTTCCCGGAGAAATGAGCCCGGCGCTGCACTGTCCCAGAGTAGAAGAGATTTGTGTTGGCACATGCACTGTTAAAAGGATGAAGGGACAGGTAAAGAGGCCTTAAAAAATCATTGTGTAGAGAAGTGCTTTTTTTCCTGACCTGAAGAAATCACATGCCTCACAACTCCAGCCCCGCTCGGGAGCAAGTGTGTTTATAGTGCAGCTAATGAAGTAACAGAAACACGCTTCATACTGATGACCCCTCTTGCTGGGGTCCAAGCAGGCAACTGGCCGGCTGAACTCAGGTACTTTAATCAAAAGGAAGAAATGGGTCACACAGTGGAGGCAAGAAAAGTATTTTCTCGAAACATTTCTTCGACCTTCACATTTTGAACTCAGCTCTTGGGGTGGTTTCCTTAATTCTCTGCTTGAGGGTCCCAGTGCGGGAAACACGGAAGGGTGGGGGAGAGGTGTCTCTGACCAATGTTAAAAGCGGACAAACCTTACTAGCTGAGTTTTCGTCACCTGTCAGTTTCAGGACTGGGACAGCCGAGGGGTGGGGCACCTCGGTAAGGGCTGCCTCCGGTACAGCGGGGCCCCCACCTTCCAGTCTCCTTCTGCACTCGTCTGTGTGCATCTACTGAATGCTATCTTCTCATCGCAAGTGACTAAGTAATATTCCTACCACCTTTTTAACAAGTACAGCCAATTCTGTGTTCTCTACAGAACACGTTGTGAATTTTGTGTAGCTGTACCTAATCCCTGTGTCACTAAGACAGTCCATGTGCCTTTTTCCCTAATCAGATAACATGTGCTTAAAAATGTAAACTCTTTTGAACTAAAAGAATTAATACTTAGAATCACATTATAAACTCACATGTGCCCCTCCCAAAATAAACCAATAGACCAGCGGTTCTCAACCTATGGGTCACGACCCCTTTGGGGGCCTAGCGACCCTTTCACAGGGGTCGCCTAAGACCATCGAGAAACACATATTTCCGATGGCGATTCATAACAGTAGCAAAATTACAGTTATAAAGCAGCAACAAAAATGACTTTATGGTTTTGGGGGTCCCCACAACACGAGGACGGTTGAGAACTGCTGCAACAGACTTTTAAACCACCTGGCACCTTCCCTTCCGCACTAGAGATGGACGAGCAACTAAGAGCATCATTTCAAAAGCAGACGTTCATTGAGCCCTCGTTTGCAGTTCACTTTTCAAGTCATCCAGCTTCCCTTAGCCTCCGTTTCATTATAAAATGGGAATAATAATGGCGGTGATCTCATAGTAGGGCTGTTTGGATTCCTCTCATCCTGACTGAGTTGAATCTTACAAAATTAACTGATGAATAAACTAGAACCAGAGGCATGAAAACATGGAACAGACTGACGGGTCTCCGAGAAGAGAGGGGGTGGGGTGGGAAGAGGTTAACCAAAAACTGTCCATGGACACAGACAATAGGGTGCTGAAGGCCTGGGGCGGGGTGGGAACCGGGAGGAGGCGGGGAAGGGGGGAAAAGAAGGAGGAACATTTGTAATACTTTTAACAATAAAACATATAATAAACAAAAAAATATATAAATACATAAATAAATTACATGAATTGCTTTCAACCCATCTTAGATGATGTGGTAGTGGATAATGGTGAAAATATTCTTGTATCACAGTGTGTTATATGTTGTATATGTTATATGAATAGATCATGTTATATGAATGTCACATATATGTCAGTGAGTGTTTACTGTATTTCCATGTGTCTATTGTTTACTAGGTCATTTATTTGACTGTGATCTCCATGACTCTGGGGACCATCCTGATTCTGTTAGTACCTACCACTTCCCCTCAGCTTGGCCCAATACTTGGCAGATAATGGAAACCAAAGAAAATATTAGATAAATAAAAGAATAAATGTCTGTTTAAAATCCTCCGTTGCTTAGTTTTCACTGTTTATTGAGAACCTGGAAGATCCCAGTGCAGGTGTCTTGCTAGACTATGAGCTGTCAGTCATCGGTCAGTGAGTCCTGCCTCTATGCAACTCATCCGTAAGCAAAACGAACAATGGGAGCGAGCTAGGAAAAACCTTAGATGACAGTACTATGTTAGAACTTTCAAAACAACAACTAGTTTCCCACAAATGCTAGTGAGCGACAGCCCGCAGCTCAACTCTCCCGTGGAAGCGTGTGCCGCCAGCGGATGAAGGTCTGAACCGACACCTCGACCACGCCTTACTCTCAAGAGTCAAGGTCTATCCCAACACATGAGCTTTGCTGGAGGCAATAATGCTATCTTTATATTTTAATAAAATAAGAATCCTTATACAATTGTCCGACTATTATGTGCTTTAATGGGGGTACAAGAGTATTTCCTATTTTAGATTTAGGCTGATAGAATGAAAAATCCATGTCTTATGTTTAGCATTAGTTAAGAATTTTATATCTATCTATCTATACATATATGTATATATAGCTATATATATTGATGATGCCAAAACTGTAATTTGATGTTTTGAACATGATATTTCTCCTAAAATAGTTTTATGCTACAAAGTGAATTGTTCTTGAACAGTAAGATATTCACTTGCATCTAATTTGGGGTCCCAGCAATAATGAAAGTCACTGTGAAGACTGATGCTTGTCTATCAGTCAGTACAGGCCTGTTTAAAGAGTTGCTCATTTTAACGACCATCGAAAGAACTTCACAAAGGGGGCATTTCAACCAGGCTGGAAATTGGAAAACAAATCTGATTGTGCGTTTTGTACGACTGTAACTTGAAAAAGGAAGTGCATTCATTTCCAGCTGAGAGGTTCCCAGTTGCTATCGACTGGACATTTTTAAGGAAGGATATTTAATAGTCAATTCTCACCGACACAAACGGGCTTGAAATACAGCCCCGCTTTGGAACAATAGGCTGTTTACCCAGCATAGCAACAGCCGCGGAGCAACGCGTCCCTGTGGCACTTACGCGCCGGCCATTCAAGGGGAAGGTGCGGGGCTTCCTCACGGAGAAGAGGGGGGCTCACTGCATTCTGCAGGGGTGTTTGTGTGCCTGCAAATAGGAGGCCAACCAGGCTCCTTCCCAGCACCTTCCCACCCCGAGTGGAACCGGCTTCTCTTCGGAGCACCGGGTCTCACTCCCATCATCTGAGTGCTCCCACCTTGAGTCCATCGGCTAAGTATGGAAACGATTCACAGCCTCTCGGTGTAAGACGAATAACTGTGAAGTAGGAAACACTACACAACATTTGAAGAAATAATCCCTAAAAATGGGAAAAAGTGAAAATTGAGGGTTTATTGTTAGCCCTTCAACTGGACATACCAACCACACAGCCAGCATCTAGGGCCTATGGAACTTGAACTGGTCTGGAAAGAACACGGACCGCGGATCCCACAGTTCACATCTGGGCCCGCACTGACCCTAACATGCTGTCATACGTAAGAGGCACATGCCACGCTACCGTTGTGACAACAACCCCATCCAGGAGGCTTAGAAACACTGAGTGAAATTTGTGCACAGAATCAGTAACTTGCATTGAAAAAAAGTGCTACTTTTAATAGATGCACTATTTTTTTTTCCTTAAGGCAAAGGTCATTCCTAAAGAAACTTCTGATAACTGGTATTGGTGTAGCGTTCTTTTCCTACATCTGGATAAAACCTGATTCCCCGCAACTGGGCATGCCAAATATTAATCAGCTAGAAATGGAAAACAAATCCCATTCCACTTGTTGAATACATACGAATGTAATATACTAATTTGGGGGCTGCCACAGTGTCCTGTTTCATTCATGGAAGGGCTCTGTCTGCAGTGTGAACTAGCACCTCTAAGTCGCTGCAGAATTGCATGTTTCATTTACATTTAAGAAATTTTGCTATAAAAGAACATTTTATGAAACACCCAGTTTAACTCAAATGTAATCTGGAATGCTTTTGTTAATACATATGCTTTTATTATTTCTTTTCTGTTTTTTAATCTGCACCCAAGAATATATTTCCTTTGCTTTTTTAGATAGGAAGGGAGAGAGAGAAAAAAACATTGATGTGAGAGAAACACACCAATTGGTTGCTGCTTGCATGACCCCAACAGGGGCCAGGGATTGAACCTGCAAGTCAGGTCCGAGCCTTTGACAGGGAATCGAACCCGTGACTGTTCGGTTTGCAGGCCCAAACTGTAACCACTGAGCAAATGGCCATGGCTTATCATTTTTTTATCACATGATTAGAAAAGAGAACAGCTGTTTCTTCAGAAGACTGAACCCAGCGTTTAACCAATGCTGCTCAGGGACTTCTGGGAGACCTAGCCTCGGGGCAGAGCCTCTTCCTGCACCACACCAATGGTCCCGGCAAGGAGGCTCCAGTTTCCAAGGGTGCCCGTGGATCAGAAGTCCCTCTGCATTGCTCTCTTCAGGACAAGTCTGGAAGGTCAACACTCACATTTCAACAACTGCTTTAATCCGAAGGTTTGTCTCCAAAGCAGGCTACTTTCTTCGCTCCCCAGTCATCAAATGATTGACGTTCTGCAAAACTCACTTTCTACTTTTTGCTTCTCTCGCTTAAATACACAATTTCTCATTAAAAAAAAATATACTGAAGGACATGTTTATAAAAAAGGTCAAAAAACCATGCTGTCAACTCAAGTTTCAGAGGCCTGGGATCTGAGCCGGGAGGTCTGAGCAGTTGCTATCGATTAGGCCGGGCAGGGTTCGAGCATCTGGTTCTCCTTGGCGGCTGACCAGGCTTCCTCACACACTCTGTGCCATGCCCTGTGTCGAGCCCCATCAATGCCTGGGAAGCTTCCACAGAGCACGTGGGTTTCACATGACTACGGTGCGCTGTCTACATTTATGTGCTTCCGATTGGTGGCTTGTGTTACTGAATGACGTGTCTGGAACTCCTTCAACGAAACAAAAACTCTACCTTTTCTCTTTTTCCTTCAGACATTAGAGCAGCAAGAAATTTGCTTGCGTGTTGGAAAGAAATCATCACACGCTCCCACGAATATGAAAAATACCATAACATAAACGCAGGAGAAAGTGTGATTTGAGTGCAGGCTCTGACAAGCTCGACATTGACGAAAAGGTTCAGTACCGCTGAACACTCCGCCCTCGACTCCAGGCCTTGCTCCCTTGGTGTGTAAAGCTCCCGGGGATGTATTTCCACAAACCTGTGCACTTCTCTCCCCAACACTCAGACTGCCTTCCATCACGTGATTGATGTTGCTGTTCCCTGCTAACGTGTGAGCTCCGTTAGCACGAGTCCAACATCCCCACGGACCCACTCCACAGCCGAGGATGGAGCCCATGGGGGCTTTACCCCTTTGCTCAATTAAATCCAAATTAAAGCTACTCCTTTTGCTGTAATAAAAAGCCTGAGTGGTTCTGCAGGCAGGAGAAGGGTATGAAATGACAATGTCAAAGAGAGACATCGTGGGGCTATCAGTGACGGGATACCAGCTCTCCCTCTTCTCTCTGAGCCATGAATTCTCTAAGGAGTCCCAGCCACGTCGGGGCTCCCAACAGTGTTTCTCAATATGATGCTTCCTCCCAAACCGGCAGCTAGTGAGCCCATCACTGCTGTAGAATTCTAGAAGTATGTGCCCAGTCGTTTTCTGTTATCTCCACCTCAATACCCTTCAAATTCTTCAAAATCAGCATGCTCAAGACTGTAACTTTGACCCCAAATCTGTTCCCTTTGATTTAGGTATTTATTCTACTTAGTGCCAAGCATTTGCTGTGTGCCAACTACTGCACTCTGCCCCAGGTAAGAACCGAACACAAGCTTTGCTTTCATAGCGTTTAGAACCTAGGAAATAAAACCACCTGAGAGACAGATGAGGTGATGATGCTCAAATATGGGCCAAAAGGATGTTATCACAGGCACTGAAGTGACAATTATGTCCAGGCCGGAGGATGAGTAGCAGTTAGCTAAGTAAGAGGCGACATGGGCATGATGTGTGGAAAGACGTTTCTTTCTTTCTTTTTTTTTTTTGTAATTCTCACCCAAGGATATTTTATCTTCAGGTAGAGTGGGAGAGAGGGAGAGAGAGCAACATTGATGTGAGAGAGACACACCAACTTGTTGCCTCCCACACGACCCTGACCAGGGCAGGGGACAAATGGCAACAGAGGTACGTGCGTGCCCTTGACCAGAATCAAACCCACGACACGTTGGTCCACAGGACGACACGTTGGTCCACAGGACGAACACCCCAACCACAGAGCCAAACCAGCCAGGGCTGGAGAGACCTTTCGAACACAGGGCACAGTATTGTAATGACTTGGAGGTAAGAGGTATTGATATAATTTGAGGAATAAAAGAATCTGGTGCTGGTGGCAAGTAGTATTTGAGGGAAAAAGGAGTGACAACTGAGGCTGCAGATTTAGGTAGCAGCCAGATCATGAAGGGTCTGTAAAGGATTTAACCTACAGAAGAGTGCCATTCAAAATATGTAACAACTTTGAATGTTTGAACCATCCAATCAGAACTGATGCTAGCCTGAGCAATCCAATCAGAAAAGAGCAGCTTATGATACTCCAGCGGAATGCTGGTTCAGTCCCAAGAACGCAATGCTCCGGAAGAGTTTAGCAGCATCTGACATATCTTTCAGAAAAGAGAAATCTCACTGCTAAAATGCGGCACATGAACTGGAGGGAAGTAAGAATGGATATTTGAGACCAGGTATTAGGCTGGGGCAGGTGTAATGGTCCAGGTGATTGATGGATCTGGCCTTGGCCAAAGTTGAATCAGCAGAATAAAGGCTCAGGGTGGATTCTACCATTGTTAGAAGGTAGATTCAATGGGGGTGTTTGGTTAGACTTTTAGTGAAAGAAAGAATAACTTGAATGACCAACTAGATGAACAGTGTCATTTCCTGAGACAGACAGAACTGGAAAAAGAAGATTTATTTACTTGCTTGTTTATTTGTGAGCGTGAGATGAGGGTGGGGGAATACACAGGTCACAACCCCAGTGTGACACAGATAGCCCTTGACCCATCTCAGGGACAGCCAAGTCACAGGCTGAGTAGGTAGTATGAAAACCAGGACAGAAATGTGACCAGGGGATAAAAACGAGGGAGGAATCACCATGAACAGAACCCTGAGGACTCAGTCCCTTGTTTTCAAGTAATCTAAATGTTTTGATTAAAAAAATATGCAACTCTTAAAAGATGGACATGCTAGAATGAGAACTACTCTGCTGGTATACGATACACATTTAAAAACATGACTGCACAATTCTTTGACATAAAGGATCAAAACAAAACTGAAAAACAACGTAGACCAACAACAAACACCAGATAGACTTCAAAACGTTTATAGGTAAATCTTGACTCTTCAAAGGAGCAGATGACCGGGAGGAAGCAGGGGAAATTAACATGATCCATCTACTGTACAAGGAGGCCTAAGGTCTCTGAAACCTGGAGATGAAAGAAGATGAAAGAGAATGAGAACTAATTCCATATAAAGTGGGCAATTTTCTTATAGAAAAACACGTATTTGAGTGTTTAAGTACTGAGGCCACTGGACCAAATTCCATTTCACCTGCACAGGCCCTAAACTTAGCACTAACTGCTCTTTGAACTGCCAACTTGGCCATCAAGCCTTCTTCCTTCTAAAGCCCAAACCCTCCAAGGCCCCCAACCTGATGGAGCAGGTTCCATGCTGCCCCGAACACACACTTACCCTCCAATAAATACTTCACTCTGATACGAATCAGGCAAGCATGGAGCCTAGTTAGACCAACATGGGGGATGAATATGAAGAGGTCACAGAAAAGAGTTGACGCTAACCCTTCACTGAAGACTGTATTTATTTTGTTTACTAACAATGAGCTGTGTTGTTTTCCAGACTTAGGTTTTGCCTGAGGCACTCCTGTTATCTATTGGACACGCATGTAAAGTAGGCATGTATTTAGCAAACCGCTAGTAAAAGGCAGAGAATGCTGACTTCTGCTCACATGAACATCGAATGAAGAAGGGGGAGAATTTTCTCTCCTGTAGGCTAAAGAAACAGCTATTTTTAAAAAGTTAGCTAAAATTTAGAGTATGCACTTCTGTTAGGCAAAAGAATCGGTTTATTTAAAAATG
Source organism: Molossus molossus (assembly GCF_014108415.1). Lineage (NCBI taxonomy): Eukaryota > Metazoa > Chordata > Mammalia > Chiroptera > Molossidae > Molossus > Molossus molossus. Next base: position 4,776,635 of record NW_023425403.1, read on the forward strand.
GCACTGCCGAGTCCATCAGCCATTATGTTATTATTAATCATGAAGGCAGTGGTTTGAATACCTGGTTCAACAGATAACGCTTAGGTATCAGGGACCCAGCGTCCTGAAACAGGGTGGGGGGGACATCATGGGTGTGTCTGTACTTTCATTTTCTTCTGCTGAAGGAGCTGCAGCTTTGCTGTGGTTCTAGAAGAAGCTGAGCACTAATTCTGTGCTAGGCTCTCGGGAAGCAAGGAACAAGAAAGAGAGACCTGCTTTCGCCTTTTCGGAGGAGACAGACCTTAGTCAACTAAAGAGGACTCTCTGTCTTTGTGACGCTATAGAATTGGAAGCTACAGTATCTGGATCAAAGAAAAGTATGGAAACTATAAAACATTTAAAAGAAATACTGGGTCTATATCTGAGGTCTTATCTCAGAAGATCAGAAAAATCTCCCCCGAGGACTTCCTCATGCCAGGTCGTACTGGAGTGGAGACCTGAAGAACTGGTACCTGAGCCAGGAGGGGACAGGAATGCCAGGATAATTTGAAGGTATGTGCAAAGGCTCTGGGGCAGACAGGGTTCCCAGAAATGGAAGGAATTCTAGAACACTGCCAGCAAAAATGGTAAGGTCCAGGGGAAGTCACAGCCAATGCTGCTGCGAAGGAAGACGCGGGCAGACATTCAAGGCTGTGATCAAGATTTCGGTCCTATTTCAAGCACAGCGGGAAATCCCTGAGGGGCCCTTATGCCGAAGACTGCCAGCATCAAATGTGTGTTTTTAAAGATACCACTTGGGGGCAATTTAGAGGCTAGATTAGGAAGGGGGACACGGAAGCAGGAAGAGCAGAAAGGATGTTATTTCATTAGTTGGAAAGAGCATCAAAGTATCTCGGACTGCAGTGACGGTGATGGATGTGGAGACTGAAGATACTGGAGGGATGAAATTAACATTGGACTGGTGACCGCATCTGTGATGGGAGAGGAGACGCCAAAAACGACCCTGTGTTTCTGACGAGAAATGATGTCATGTAATGAGAGAGGTAAAACCAGGGGACCAGGTGCGTTTTCTGGAGGTGGTGTTGTTTGGGGTGTGCTCGATGTTGGGAGAAAAAGCTCGTCTGAGGAACTAGTACACAGAACACGTGGGCATCGGTACCTAAAGAAGATATAGGTTGAAATATTTAAATATAAAACTAATTGTTCATTTAAATATGAAAGTCATATTTAATAAATACTATGCTATAGAACTTCAGAGATTTATTTTAAAGAAAATTCATTTAAAATATTTTCTTTGTATTAACTTAACAAGGCAAAATAAAATTTGTGGAAGAAATTAGTAATAAAAAAGTAGCTTTGGATATTGTCAATTGGTAATTGATTTTCACCAAGAAAATGAAGTAACAATGAAAAAACAAGAATTTTAAGAAAGAAGCGAACAAAACAATAAATCCCAACACTACAATGGTTATTATTCAACTCTACATCTTTGAAATATGAGCATTTTGAAAGAAAAATTTCATCTAACAATTAAATCTAACAAGGTTTTTATAAAATGATGAGTAATGAGCTCTTAATAGATACATTTTGCTTTATTTGATGAAATAATTCTTCAAAATGTATCTCTAAGTCTATCCCACGTTATTCCATTTTTAAAAGAAATATGGCCCTTTGGTATTTGGAAAATGCAGTTAGTACATTGATACCTTTGAAAGATCAACCAAAGTGAAGTTTGATTGAAATGAAACACCATAATAATAAACACTATACTCTAGGACACAGATCATGTTGCTTAACTGAATTATTTTAAAATACACACTAGTAAATGTATTCCACAAACTTATTTTAATTCCTACATCACCCATATTTATTTTCTTTATTTAAAAAATGACTTTTTCCCAAGAGTCTCAGAAGGCCAAAAATGCTTTTATTGAGTTTGGCTTGAAAATAAAACCAGCAAAAGTTTTAATATTAATATGTTTTAAAATAAATATTACTTTTTGGGGGGGACTATCCTACTGGCATACATATTTCTATTTGATAGAAAAGGTTTTTAGTTCCAACACTTACTAAAGGATTATTTTTAAACCTGTTTTATCTCAGGGTTATGATAAGATAAACACATCATATCCAGTAAAACCTGTTAAATTAGTATTATTTTATTCAGAATAGTATATAATATAAATCTATAATTTCCTAGCTAAGACATTCTTCATTGTTGTTCAATAAAGATTTGAGAGGAAAAAGGAGAAGTTTTGCTGCTTTGACATTACGATTATATATTATTCTTGTATTTATCTAGTTTTTTAATAATCTTCATCTGAGGATATTTTTCCATTTATCTTCAGATAGAATGGGAGGGAGGAGAGAGAGAGAGAGAGAGAGAGAAACATTGATGTGAGAGAGACACATTGACTGGCTGCTTCCCGCAAGACTTCAATCAGGGCTGGGGACAAACTCAACCAAGGTACATGCCCTTGTACCGGAATCGAACCCACGACTCTGGTCTGCGGGCCGACGCTCCAACCACTGAGCCAAACCAGCCAGGGCTATAGTATTCCTTTAAAATATTAGTATTTTGTCAGGCTCTGAAATGCTATCTTATTACCCATTTCTACTCTACTGATGAAGTTTCTAAATGCATGACTGTATTTAGTTATACTGCTTTCCCTGCTACTTAGAATAAAACCTATGCTATTTTTCTGTATCTGTATGAAATAATAAAGAATAAACTACTTCTGGCTATGTTTCAAGAACGATGATAATAAGAGGAATGACAAAAGACCCCAAAACATCACCTTTTAATTTTTAGTGTTTAGGCAGAGGCAAGTGAATAAACAATTCAGGTTTATAACGTATTTTTTGTTTCCTCGTGAAAGTGTTAGCATCTGAAATGGCTTGTTCATCAAGTGTGTGAGAAACATAAAGAAATATATTTTGTTCCTAAAAAAAAAAAAGCAATTTGGTTAGACAATGTCTCCAAACTCAGAGACCATGTGATTAGTACAATAAAAACTAGAGATTTTCAACCGGATGGGAAAATGCAGTTGAAGTAACCGAGGTAGCGATTTTAACTTTCTTTTCCACTTAATTATTAAAATGAAGGTAGATTTTACTAGTGGGAATTATGCAGATTAGCTACAGTTTTTACAAAATGAAACTTATGTGTGTTCTAAGTGTAGACAGTATTTAATTACAAATGTTCACTCGCTGTCATTCCACACTGTATAAAGCAAATCTAACATCACGTTTTTGAAATAAGTTCATGTTTCACGCTGGAGGTCAAAGGCCAGCTCTGAATGGATCCAGACCACCTGCGCTATTTCAACTCAAACCAGACTGGACGAGCCTCTCCAGAAACCAGTTCTATCTTTCCAGGAGAAGTTGCCTCTGCCCCGCCTTTAGCTCTGTCTCCCCTGAGCAGAGGCGACCGGTACACGCAGTTTTAAACAACACTCCGTGATTGTCACCTGCACACAAACATGTCCTGGATGTCGCCCGAGACCTGCAGCGCAGGGCTGCGTCTGCTCTGAAAATCCCGCATGCAAACCCAGCCCTAAGAGAAGTTTCCTGGTTACTTAACAGAAGCTTCGCATCGACTACGATGGGACTGTACAGTCTGTTCAAAATACCTGAGACTAAATGTCAGAAGGTCCTTCTTTCTAGTACACAATGAAATGCTTAGTGTGGTGGTTTCTGTCCGTACTGGTCCACTGGCTCAAATCACATACTTGTAATTACACGTTTTTAATACGCAATGCATGCTCTATCTCAGTGATCAGAAAGAAAATTATGGCCAAATGAACATTTTTATCCTCAAAGATCAACATGTGTGTATGTCTGTATGTGTGTACGTCTGTATGTATTGTGTGTATGTCTATGTGGATGTATGTGCGCATGCGCACATGTGTATGTGTGTATGCGTACTCAAGTGTGTGTGTGTACATGAGTGTGAATTCACATACATTCGTAGATACACTTATTATTTTCTCCACTTGGCTTTGGTACCACTGTGTGAGTCCAGAAAGCACCACTTTGTGATATGATATCATCCAAACCACAAACTCTTGGGAGGACTTCATTCGGCAAAGACGACGGGAGAGCCTGAAGGGCGGGAGTGGGGCGGGCACTGGGGGCGGGCTGCGGGGCGGGGACACCTACCGTCTTGCTGAGGTAGCCCGTGCTGGCGTTCATGCACTGAAGGCCCTCACTGTTGCAGCAGCCCCCACATCTGTAGACGGACACACATGGAGGTTTAAAGAAGGTGTTTGTAGCTGCTCCAAACTCCTTCCCCACATCTATACACACCTCACGTGGCATGCATTGAGTCTTTCTCCACTCATTATCAATACCTGTCGAGTCACAGGGAAGGCCATAGGTTACACAGAAGCCACCAAGGGGAAACAGCCCACAGCAGTTGGAAGTCACTCACATTTGCTTTCAGATTTTAAGATTCAAAGGTCATGGATTACGTTCAAGAAATCGTCGTCGGTATCCTGAACGACCCTGTGAACCGGACACGCGTCCTATGTAAGAGGGAGCCAAGGATCGTTCTTAAAACGAATTCCTGCAGCCGTGTAACGAGCTCAGTCAGGACCAGGCTCTTAAAAAAACACCCGTTCTACGGCCCTCATGATCGGTTGGCTCAGCTTAAGGAAAAGAACACCGATACACAGGTGTTCACAGCGCCGCAGACGGAGTCACGTTCATCTGCTGTAACATGGGCCGTTGTGGGGTCGCAAAGCAAATACACACGATTCGATTGTTCCTTTTAAGCTCAGATGTAAATGAAAAGACGGCTATGGTTTTGGACTCAATTCAAAAACCATTTTCAGGCAGGCCTTTGGCAGTCCTGGCTAACGTCAGGGTGGCAGCTATTTGAAATACAAGGGTATTTTCCGTCAACTGGAATAAGGTTCCTGAACTCGGCTTTCTCAGGAAAGGGGACTTTTCCTGCCCGTTCCGGGCTCCCTGCTGGGATTCTTCTCCCAGGGACTGGGTGGCTTGCTTAGGGCACGGCGGAGTCTTTAAATACTGCCCTACAAGGACGTACCTCTCCAATGTTTGAGCTTCCTTTTCCCGTATTTCCCCTAAAACAAAGTTCTTTGGGGGAAAAGGACATGCCCTATTCATGACTCAACCCTGAAGCCGTTTTGTTTGGTTGCTTTTGTTTTGAAAATACTTTGCCATCTCAAACCTTCAGAGAGGTTAATATCGGATAATGGAGGGGAATTACTGTTTAAAAGCAACCCACCAAGCCCTACTATGCAGATCGTAATCTGAGTGGCGCTTTCTGCTGACCGACCAGGGGCTTTACCCAGGCCCCTCTCAGGCCGGGTACCTGAGAACCAGGACAGCGAACAGGATCTGAAGAGATGACTTGGAATGATTTAGAAATCAAGCATTTCTAAATCCACGTCAGAGAGCAGATTTCTGTGCAATCATTTTGTAAGATACAGAATGTGTGCATGATTAAACTCACAGACTGTGTCAGATATGTTGAGAGGTTTTAAAAATTTGCAGTGGGATTATCATCTAATTAGGAAAAATAAAGGCAAGTGTGCTGCTAGGCATGCAGGAGTCTCTCTTTATCCGTATTTCAGGAAACCATCCTAACCGCTCACGGTGAACGCACAGAACGCTGCGCCCGGAAAACCCTATCTCCTTTGGGCCCTAAAAACATTCAGTGATACAAACGCTGACATGGAAGGGCCGAGGTGGCAACCCTCACTGGGCGCTCCATGACCCTCGGCCACGTTTTCACCCCCACACTCACTTTTCAGGATCTCGGCGTTGTAATGTGCCGCAGCGAATTTTATAGTGCCTTCCGTGCTGGCGCCGGCGTCGGGCTGCTCCGGGCCGGGCTGCCAGCCCCCTTTCCGTAACTGACACTTGTACATTTTCCAGTACTCCGGGTACAGGACGGTCATGAGCTCATCCACACTGGACACTGCCCGCAGCTGCTCCTCCAGGTCTCTGCCTGCATACGCCTGTCCGAGAAACATGCGACATCAGTTACCCGACGCAGGGCTTTGCAAACAGGCGCACGGAAACCCCTGCAGGTCCAACATTACACACGCTGGGGCCCTGCTAAAATAGTGTTAATTATCCCTGAATTGCAGAGCTTTTCACGGTAAAACATTCATACTTTTGATTTGAATCAATACCACCATCAAAACTAAATGAAATCCCACTATTAAAATAGGAAATATATATATATATATATATATATATATATATATATTTGGTTTTTATGATAAAAATGTTGTGATATAACTTTTAAAATTATTTTTGAAATAGCTTGTTTTATTGACAGTTCTTTCACATAAATGGCAAATTTATAAGTTTGAAAATTTAGTCAGGCTTGTGTTCCCTTCCAATAAAAATAAAATTAAACTGAAATCCACTCTCATGCTTTGCTTCATTTTTAATTATCAGCATCAATAAAATGTAATTAAGCAGGATGCTTGAAATTAGGAATCAGTTTTATAGAATCTATTTCTGCATCGATAACCACTTGAAAAATGGGATTTCAACAACAGCATCACAGTGAGTTTTATACATTGGCAAAAGCTCCAGTATTTCCCCCAAAATTGATCATGGAGATTTATTCTGATATGAAAAAGACATGGAATCGGTCAGAAAGCATTAATTCTGCTCGCAGATAGTTAACTGTCCACATGAGTACATCAAACTAAGTGGATCCTTCCATATTATATTCAAGCAGTTACTATAACTAAGAAAAATACATTTTTTTCTAAATTATACTTTGACATTATGGGAAAAAAATGGCACATTGTTTACCTTTATCTGCAAAGTGAAATACAACCTGAAATGTTTATTTTATATTGTCATGATTGTCCCAGCTTTAGAGTCTAAATATATAATACTTTGGACACCGGACACTGGGTCTGTTAGCAACGCCGGTCACTGCCTCCCATGGTCCCCAGCCACTGGTCTTGGATGAAGATCAAGAAACTACATTCAGAAAGTTATAGTTTCCCTGTTCTAATTTTTGAAGTACAAAATCAGTAAGTTTGCTTTAAAAATCAAAGTATGATTTAACTGAAAGACTTTTCATCACTGTTTTTAGTAATCCCAGATATTCTGGTGTAGGTGATCTTTGTACAACATTTTGAGAAACATAATCTAATGTAGTTTTCCTATTGATTACAAAGCCTCCTAGGCAGTAGACTATGAAATGTGTTCCTTCCTCCTGTGGATTGTGGGGTTTCCCTTTCTTCATTTACTGTGTGGACTGAGCACATCACTTAATCTCTTTAGGTCTGTGTTATGAGAATATTGATATTGCTCCATTACCTTCTGGAATAGATAGGATGATGCTTGATATGCCATATAGTATATAATTCCTTTGAAGGGTGGGAAAATATCTTCATATAGTTTCCCAATTAATGTTTATGAAATATATGTCTCAGGAAATCTCTAATATGAACAAATTGCAAGAATCACAAATGTCTCAGAATCTTAAAAGATTACAACCGGAGAAAAATATTATCAACGAGCACAGGTGTACCTGTGTTCACTGCTACCTGAAGAACCATGTCACAGAGGGCTGCTGTTTCACTTGTCTCCTGACTCACCTTTGAACTCAAGGAGCAACACGGCGCTGTGTGATTGGTGGGTCCCTGGGTTCTTTACCCCAGAACTCAGCCAGAATTAAAGTCAGGTTGTGACCTCAGCTGACCACAAGTATCTCGCATGAAACAGGCATGAGTATCCACTCTGCCATAGGTGATGCACTATAACACACCATGTTCTACGGCCCAAGAAAACGTACGCACCAAATACTAAGAAAAAGGAGGGTAGTGCCCTGGCCGGTTTGGCTCAGCGGTTGGAGCATCAGCCTGTGGACCAGAGAGTCCCAGGTTCGGTTCCCGCTAGGGGCACATACCAAAACAAAAAAAAAAGAAAGAAAAAGAAAAAGGAGGGTAGCGAAGAGAGATTTCCAATGAAGTATTACTTGAAGTTTTGAGGCAAATAAGGTTTGTAATTCAAAATTTAGAAATGAATAATAACTATAACAGTAATTATGTATATATGAGAAAACATTAAGTTACCCAATAGGAGAAAAAAAATATAAGCATACAATTCACAATAGAAAACATGCAATTTAAAAAATACTAGTAGAAAATAAAAGTTATTATACATATTTATATTCTTAGGCTGAAAAAAATCCTCTCTAAGGATGAATATAAAAATAAAGTGTAAACTATCTCTATAGTAGAAGTACTGTAAACAAAATGAGAGACAAACAATAAAGTTGAAAAACTATTTGCAATATAGATGAACAGAAACTAATAATTTAAAAATATCACAAGATCATGTTAATAAGAAAAAATAAATAAGCACTTCAATAAAAAATGGGAAAAGAACTTGAACTGAATATTCACAAAGAAGAAATATAAATAATATATATTCAGTGGTGAGAAAAGTAAAAAAAAATTATAATTCCTTTCAATCATGGTGGGTATATAAATGTGTACAGCTATTCAAGAAAAATGTGTTATTTTAAGTGGAAGGGCCTTAAAAACAAGCTCTATTTTAGACAACAAAGTCCCTTTGAAATTAAATTTTCTATCCAACAGAAGTAATAATATAATTATGCCAGATATATGTACAAATTTATCATGAGGCTGTTTACAATAGTGAAATATGAAACCTATACAGATAATAATAAATAATTGATTAAGTAATGTGCAATGTAAGTAGAAATTAGCACAGAAAGTTACACATGACACTAGAAAATGATGATACAGATTTAGAATTTAGACATGAAGAGTACATTCTATGAAAAAGTAGAGCACACAGTGTATACACACTACATAGACACACTGTCCATAATGCAGTACAATCTGTGAACCCTGAGAAGAAAGACACCTACTAAGAAGGGCTAATGGTTGGCTGGGCTCAAATTTAAAAAAGCAGAGCCTAGCAGCCATCTCTCCCATGGTCCCGTTACACAAACCGCACTCCCCAGGGAGCCTGCACCGACAGCCGCCTGCACTGTGTCCCTGCCATCTGGGCCAGCCCCTTACGGGAGCTCCTGGAATCCTACTGCAACCCATCAATGAAGCTGCACAGCTCTGCCCAACCAAAGTGCCTCCACTCCGACCCATCAGGACAGGACAGTGCCTTTTCGACCAATCAAACTTCAAGGATTTAGAGTCCTCATTTGCATGAGGCAGACCAATCAATCAGGCACCCAGCGGCGGGGACTTCTCTCCGGGTGAGCCAGTTTCCCTCCGGCTCTGAGGGCACACTTCCAAAGACTGGAGGTCGCGTGTCCCTGGCTGAGAGGACACACAAAGCTGTCTCACCGGAAGCCGTCTCACCGCGTGGAGCCGACCAGCACGGGCCAGAGCAGGCTGGCGCAGACCCGAGCCGAGCAGAGCAGTGCCAAGCAAACCACTGTGGAGCAGACCGTGGAGGTGCAGCTAGAGCTGTCCGGCGGACAGAGGCCTGGCCCCAGGGCCACCCAGGGCCCCTGCCACTGAACAGTTTCCTTCTTCCCCACAGCTCAAACTGCGCATTTCTGCTGCCACTGAGTTGGTGCCAAGGACCATGGGCTGACAAATCTTTTCACAGGACAAAATGTATAGACAGATACGCTGTATACCTGTATATATACAGTCTTAAGAGTAAAAGACAGGAAAAACGACTGTTCTATTCTCCAAATTGCAGGATTAAGGTAATTACTGAGTTATTTATACATTTCTATATTTTAAATTTTAAACAATGAATACACATAACTTAAATCTGAAGGAATCAAATCCAAGCATGTTGGCAGGCAGTTCATAGGACTCGCTCATTTCAGCTTTTGATATATTTTGTTCTTATTCCTGCAGAGAGCACGCCTTCAATCTGTTATTTAATTTATAGCAATCATTGGCAAAAGCTATCACAGACAAAACAGTATAAAAACAGCTTCATACTGAGCAATTACTTTACTTATTCCTAATAGACTTTATTATATTTGTGTGGAAGAAAAACGAGCTTTACTGTAAAAAAAAACCAACCCAGATTTCCATCTTGGCCGCAGACTTATTGAGCTGAGAAACATTAGATTTCCTTGCTTTGAACGTCATTTTACTCTGTAAAATGGAAATACAGTGGACCCTTGAACACCACAGAAGGAGGGGTAAGGAAACCACCCTTGGGTAGTAAAAAATCCACGTACAACTTCTGACTCCCCTAAAACTTAGTTTCAGTTTTTCCCTCAGAATCCACAGGGAACTGGTCCAGCCCCCATCGCTCCCCTGACACCCAGACCTGTGCAGGCCCCCGTCGCCGATGGAAAATGGCACAGAGCAATGCACGCCAGACTGATCACAGCACGGGCGTTTTTGAAAAAAGTCTGCGTATACGTGGACCTGCACAGTTCAAATCCACGTTGTTCAGGGGTCTACTACATCAATGTTTTCTCGAAGTTCTTGTGATAATTCAAGTAGACATTTGATATAGAAGTGTCTTATAAATTCCATAGTCAGGGGTGCGATCACTTGTCATTGCAAGATCTTTAGGGCCCAAAAGCACAGTACAGAGAGTGCTTTTTAGAAAAAAGGACATTTTTACCCTGTTTTGAACTGTGACTTTCAGTACTACATCAGTTCTTGGCAGTAATGCTTTCTTTATGTATTAAAAATAGATTGTTTCAATGACAGCTTACACTCAATATTATTTTGTATTATTTTCAGAAGGGCGCTATTTCTTTAGATCTGTCTTCTCAATGAGAAGCCCCCTAGGAACTGAGCATCATCAACTAAGTGACAGGGCTGCTCCGTAAATCAGAGACCAAAGGCTGTGGACAGGTCCTAGCAGCTGACCATGACACTCACATTCCTCGTCCACTTTTGAGAAACTTTAAGAGGTGCCAGGAACCTGGACTGAGTTCAGAACCGGAGAGACATCAAAATCTTTCAAGAGGAAGGGCTGTCCGTGTGCAAGTCAGGTCCTTCCTCAAGGCTTTCTTAGGTCTTTGTGTTCACCAATGTTTTCTGGAATGCGGAGGCTTGAACGTTAATATACTCCTTTTATTTCCCACAGGGATTTGGTATGTCTTAAAATAAGAAGCGTCTTACAAATGGCTATTGAACTGCAGTAAAAAGACTCAAGTCATCTAAATGTGAGCCTGATTCTGCCTTCCACCTTGCAGCACGCCTGCATCTGCAAGCAGCCCAGGTGGCTTCTGTGAAGGACTTGGAGGGGCTGTGGAAGTGAACGCGTGCTGAGCAGTTTTGAAGGCAGGGAGCTACAATGGGGAACAAAGCCCCTCCGTAACACCTGTCTGCTAGGACGCATGCCCTTCTTACTCTAGCAGAAGGATGCGGCCAGATCTCCGAGTCTAGGGGTCCCAGGATGAGAAAGAGCTGTGGGGTTTCACCTGTGCGCTACAATTCTCCTGAGTTATCAAGAACCTCAGCATGAGCCAGCAGGTCCTAGTCCCCTTTCCACTGTACACACACAGTTTGCCAAGCCCAGTTCCCCCTCCTGTCGCTCTGCCCGGAGGAGGGGTTGCCCAGATGCCTGTCAGGGCTCACGCACGCGCAGTAGGCTGTCCTCGCTCCCAAGAACTGATAACCAGGCAGCGACTGCCAAGCGGCTCGTGTGAGTCATGGTCCTGGGTTCGCCAATGGGTGGAGACCCTCTTTCCAAAAACATGTAAGTCCCATGCCAGCTGTGCCTTTGAACAACGACCAAGTGAATGGCCGTGCTAGATATACACTGGACATTCGTTTGATAGTTTTCTGGTGGTGAAGGTGACCAGCGAAATGCATACGGTGACTTAGGAAAAACTTCCTCTCACCTAAAAGCATGTACTCTTCCCTAATACTCATGATCGGAAATGAAAGAAGGGGCCAGGGTCCATGGAAGAAAAGTGGGTCATGTACACTTGACCAGAAAGGGTTATAGGCAACCTGTCTAGTCGGCCAACTATCTGTATTTGGGGTGGGGGGGATAACCCTATGTTCAAAAGGAAAATAAAGAACATTTATATTTTTCTTAAAATACGTTATGGTTAAAAGTCTGGCTTACGTAATATTTTATATCTGGAAAAAATGTACACAATCATGGGCAATTTCATAAAATGAAGCAGGGGAAGATTACTTGGTCCAATATTCAGTTTAATAAGATAGGAAATTTACTAAAAGTTTTCTTGTAATGTACTGATTTTTATTTTTTTTATTAAATTGATTGGGGTGACACTGGTTAATAGGATGACATCGGTTTCCAGTGTCCATGTCTATGATACAAGATCTGTATAGTGCACTGTGTGCCCACCACCCAAAGTCCCATCATCTCCCTTTGCCACACGTTTGGCCCCCGTTACCCTCCACTACCCCCAACCCCCTTCCCTTGGTAACCACCAAGCCGCTGTCTGTCTGTCTGTCTAGGAGTGTCAGTTTTATATCCCACGTATGGGTGAAATCATATGGTTTTTGTTTTTTCTGACTGACTTGTTCCACTTAGCATACTATTCTCAGGGCTTCAAAAGGGAGTATTTTTCATATTATTCATCACCTTCGCCATCTCTGTTCTAAAAAACAAACAAATGATCAGAGGGAATCAATCTGTCATAAGGCGGCTGTCAGGGTCCACAGCTACGGGACAGTAGGTTCCCTTCCTTTCCGCTTCGGGCACAGGGTCGGAGCACTGATCAGGGTGAGCGGGGACCGAGCCTGCGCTCCCCGACACGCGGGGGCTCCCCGACACGCGGGGGCTCCCCGGGCCTCCTTGCTCAACGACAGCTGTATGACTACTGCGCTGCGGTTGCTTCACGTCCTTCTGCTAACAGTCCATTGGAGGCGAATCTGTGCATTTTCAAAGCATATTCAAATTGTTTAAAACACCCCGTCACAGCAAAATGTGGGCTAGGTAGCAGAATGGAGAGTGTTTTGGATTTGAGAAATCATCCAACACATTGTTATAAAATTCACTTTTAAAATTACCCTTTGGTAGAGAATCTTAAATAAATGTGGGCAATGCAACGGCATTCTTCTCAAGAGCAGCATGTGTGAAATGTTTTACATAACCTCAGCAAACCATTTGACCCAATGTCTCGGTGAAGGTGCCTGATCAGGGGTCTGTCACCCACAGGTCACTCATCAGCCATGTCTACACCAACCTGGGTCTCAGGTAGAAAACCCTGGAAGCAGATCTTTCGATTTCAGTTTAATATTGTAAGTTTTTAATGGGAAGTTTTAAGTTTTAAATTTTAATTGAATTTTAACTAATCTCTGATATGCTATATTGTAAAATTTGAAAATAATGCCATGATAAAGAGTGGACTTTATTATGTCTATTATTAATAGCATAAATTATTTATTTTAAAAAAGAAAAGTCATCTATAATACAACAATTAAGATAAAAAATAAATGAAAAAGTGAAAAAGTCAGTTGTTTAATTACAGCTATGAATTAAATAAAAAATCAAATATTTCTCAAAATCTGAGTTAAGTAGACTCAAATAATATTTTAAATATTCATTTTCAATTCTGTTACTGTTTTAGATAAGTTTCTAATTTAATACCAAAGTAGACAACTGGTCATATCTGCGTAATTAACACAATGGACGACAAGAGTCTATACACAGTGACTTCTTACAGTGAACACTGAAAGCCACTTGCTCGCTTCTTGTTTGTAAATGGAACTGACTTCTGTTCTTTGCAGAAGGGCAACATGATCTCAGAAATATTAATTCCCACTCCCCCCCCCCCCAGAAATGATTGCAAAAACAGCACCAGGTAGGTGAAGCCAAAAATAACGAGTATATTTACTGCCTACTAAGGAAATGCCAAGGAAATAAAACCTATTACTCAAATATTCCGATGTACCTCTCTCGGGCGCTGGCTCCGGGCTGACCTCCCCGGCGTCACTGGCGATGTCTGTTCCAGACTGTGGGGTGATGCTCCAGGCACCAGCACGCAGAGCTCAAGAAAGCTGCTCCAGGTTCCCCAGTGCACGGGAGGCCACCGCACAGAGCGGTACCCAAGCCCGCGTGACGGGGGTGCTGCAGCTGGGCAATGCTGAGGCCGAGGACAGCAGGCTCTGCCTCTTAGCAGCCTCTTAAGAACACGTCACAAGGTTCAGGACGGGCATGAATTACACCTTGTCAAACCCTTAGAGACCTCAGGACGAGAGAATGAATGGACAGAAAACACCAGCAGCCGGATGGAGTAATGGTAACGGTCTTAGGGAGATTTATTTATATGCCAGGGTAACTTCTTACTGTTCTGTTTACACAGGCATTTCTCAAAAGCATTTGTTTCATAACAAGAAGGGAATGTAGCAGTTGTACAAGGCTTCCTAGGTAAGTAAATTCAAAATGTTTCAGCACTATTTTCCTTTAATTGCTTATAATTATTTTGCTGAAGATTCAACTAATTTCAAAAACACGTTATTTTTTATTTTGAAAATGGCTTATTCAGAAAATTTTGAAATGAAAAACATGGACTGCGTTATTATATTTCCTTTTCATATCGTTTCTTTTCTTCTTTGATATTTTAAAGACTACTTTTTGTTCATGCTCTTTAATACTGAAAGCAGTAATAATGCTCTTTACAAAAAGCTTCAACTAACAAATAATTTTCACACCAAAAAGTGAGCAATTCCAAGGACCCAGCTTGATGAATGTTTCCAGACTGGACGAACCCTTGTGATCACACCCAGGTCAGACACGGGACACTGACCACACCCCAGGACTCTTCTTTGTCCTGGGTCCTAACTCTCCAGTCTAACCCTCCACCAGATGTTACCGTCGGCTGCACTTCTGTTTCCTACCAACATACTTCGTTTCCACTCCTCTTCAAACTATACGCAAATGGCAGCACGTAATAGCTTCCGTGGGTCCTTTTCTTAAGCTGATCTTTGTGACATTCATCTCTGTGGTGTGAAGCAGGTGGTTCCATGCTGTCTTGTTCTTTGCATGAATTACTGCAATTTATTTACCTCGTCCACATTCTACATGACTTTTGAGGGACAGAGCACCCATTTCTGGGTGGGTACATAAGAAGAAACAGAACTAGTGGTCCATGAGGTATGCCCATACATAGCTTTAGAGATACAGCTGACCTATTTGTCTAAAGGAATTGTACCAATTTACACTCTCTCGAGTTGTGTATAAGGGTTCCCTCGCTCCCTACCTTGGCCAACAAGTAGGTTTTTCATTTTAGCCATTCTGATGGGTATACAGTAATAGCTCACTGTGGTGTCACTGTGCAGTCCTTGCATGACTGATGAGACTGAGCACTTTCATGTCAGCTGGACACTGGTTGTCCTCTTTTAAGAAGTGCCAGTGAGCAGCTTGTTATTCATTTCTGTTGGCGGTCTTATTTGTTACTGACTTGTAAGAGCTCTGGATGTATTCTGGATGTGTGTATTGCCAGCACGGACTTCCACTGTGAAATCCATATTATGATCCTTTCTATGGTGTTTTTTGATGAATTAAAATTCAAGGCATGAAGGATGTCTGGATTTTTCTTTATGATTAGTACTTTTGACGCATGCTTTTAAAAATCTTTACCTACCACAAAGTCATGAAAATATTATTCTATGTTGTCTTCCAGCATCTTTATTATTTGACTTTTCACATTTGGACCAACAATTAACTTAGAATTGATTTGAGTATAGTGTGAGGTGGCGGTCAGGACTCCACTTGCTCTCGGATGTAAGTGACCCGGCACCATCTCTGGAAAAGCCCAGAACAGCGCCAGGTCCTCTGCTGTGCATCCCGTGACTACCTGCTGGGTCTGCTTCTGGACTTTGAACTTGTACCGTTGGGTCTTTTTGTCTGCCCTCTGCCGGTGCCACCCTGCGACAGCTTTACGACCAATCTTGAGATTAGGTATGTCATTTGGGTTATATCTGTGATGCCCCCAATTTTATCACTAATGTACAGAAATTAATTGCAATTGCATGTCCTTCCTCTTCTGTGAGTCATTTCAGTAATGGTTTTTGCAACAAATTTGAGGTACTTGATGATATTAAGTAATCATACAAGTCAGATACATTGCCCAGTGCCTTGCATATATTAGGCCCCCCAGGAGAGCTATAGTTACAGTGTGGTCATAGCAGTAAACACACAGGCTAGAATCATGTTAAGGGATATTCATTCAACTACATTAGAGGTTCAATTCCCAAAGCATAATTTAATATTAACTAAAAATCTATGTGCTTCAGGAAACCTCATTTTGACCAACCATATGTACATGTTACTTAAAATCACAACACACCCAGAGATAGGTTGCTAATAAAATGACTACGTAAATTCCGAGTTTCCTGGCAGAGATCATGATCTGGAGCCCAACGTGTATGGGGTATAGGTGGACCTGAATCTAAGCTTCTCCACTCACTAAAGGTGTGACCTTTGGCCCCCATCCCTATATGAAATATGAGAACTGTGATGACAATTAAATGAGTGACTTTGAAATGAAGTATGTAAGTAGTCCAGTGCTTTAAAAAGTGTAGATAATGATGATATTAATAAAACCTCAAGCCTATGGTTCATACAGATAATATGAACCCATTTATAACATACGGATAATAAAATGTACCTTACGAAGCTACTGTTTGTGTAAATAAGGTACTTGTAAAACAGGTAAGAAGAAGGCTGGTACACCAAGAAGTCACCTGTCTCTAATAGGATATTTTACATAAGTGATAAAGGAAGGAAAATGTATGATTTTGTGCCATTTATTGAAGGATTACTATATGTCTAAGACTGTTGCGGGCCTGCTATTTGTAAACAAAGTCTCTCCTTTGATTGAGTTTACATGCTAGAAATTGTATAAATTTATTTTGAGAACTGAGGGTATTAACTATAAGATTTCTAAAGTTGTTCTTTCCAAGGACTTGGTGAGTTCTAAAGCATACCTGTGTGGCATATTGCAATTAGTTCCAGATAAATTTCTTATTGCATGTGCTTCTGTGCCTACTTCCTGATTCTGTATGAAAGGGCAGGGAGTGGAACTGGTTGCTATGAAACAATGTAACAATGTTGCTAAAAAACAAAGTTGAATTATTTCACCAGAAGTGCTGTGTCTGAAACACAAAAATTCCAGTTTGTATTTTGACCAGCCCTTGGACTCTAAAATTTCTCTTTATAATTAAAACCTATTTAAGAATTTATTTCAAAGTTAGCAAAAGCATAAATCAGTACAAAAAGCATAAAGCAAAAAAAGTATATAGGCTTTTCTTTATAAATCCATTTACCCATGTACTTACTTTTCATGATACTAATTTTGGACCCAGTTGCACTCTGGAAGGGGTGTGTGTGTGTGTGTGTGTGTGTGTGTTCAGTGGTTGGAGTATCCTGGGGACATACACTCCGTACACAGGCGAACTAGACAATGATAAAGATTACCGCCACATCGAACTCACCACTAGGGAACTGGAATGCTTTTCTGGGGCAGAATCGCCTACTCAGTTTTGGGGAGAGCACAGACAGCCCCTCATCAAACCGGGGACTCCTAGCCCCCTAACTGCTTACTTTAGGAACAACTTGGCCCAAGTCCTCAAGAACAGGCTTCCTTTGGCATTTTAACAAGTATCAGGATGATTTTTTCTTTAAGGATGCCCGCTGCCGGTTCATTTATTCTATGCCAGTACATCCCCATGCTGGTTCCAAATCCTCTCTCTTACCCGCACCCCTCATTCCTGCACTTGGGGGACAAACCTGACTCATACCCCACGGAGAGACAACAGGTGCTGGACAGCAACCCACGCACACGCTCCCCAGTCTCTCCTCCTCCTTCAGGTCCGGGAACGAGTAAAGCCCCCCTCCCCCCCCCTCTGTCTGCCAGGCTGGGAGCCACAGCAGGGTGCCCTTCTGCTCTCCTTCCAGCTTCACGGTGTCGGGAGCGCTGTCTGTGCCTGCCCTGGTCCTCGCGTCCCTGTCCCCTGTGGGCTCCAGCTGGGCTTCTGTCCATGGCTCCACTAAGCAGGTCCCACAACTTCCGTGTGAGCTGTCCTGTGACCCCAGGGCTGCTACTGCTGAAAACCATGTGCTCTTTGTCATCCGTTCTGCTTTTCCTTCCCCAGAGCGGCTACTACGCCCAGTGACCTTGGCTGACTTCCCTGACCCTGACCCTGAACCTGACCCTGACCCTGACCCTGAACGCTGAGTTCTCAGTGCTCAGGAAAAGCCCCCGAGCACCCTCTGCACGCCCCTTTCTCGGACCCGGTCCGTCCCCACTCTGCAATGATGGCCCTCGTCTGAGGACTCCTGTACTCGGCTGCAGAAGCCAGACCACCCTTCCTCCAAGGTGCCGCCACCAGAGCTCAAGGTCCCATCCCCGACATATCCGAACCGGAACTTACGAACGTCTGCCCCAAATCCGTTCCCTCCCTGGGTGTTCCCACGTCCCCGCCAAGGCTCTGGGAGTCACACATCTTACCTCCGTTGCCTTGTTTCTAAACAGAAGCTATCAGCAGGTGATGGAAAAAAATTAAATGAAATCAAAACTTAAAAATAACAAATAGAACCTATCAGCAAGTACTGAGAATCTTACCTCGAAGACACACCAATTACTCCACGTCCACTGCTACCCTCCGGCTTCAGCCGCTGCTGTCCTGCCTGAGTCACCGCGGGACCTTTGGAAGTGACCTCCCGCTGGCCCTGCCCTGCGCACACGGCTCAGAAGGAGGAGCTCCCCCAGTGGGGCCAGGCGCCCAAGCAGTCTGCTCCCGGGGCCCCCACGCTGAGGCTCCTGTGCGGCGCCCGCCCCCCAGCACCCTGCGGCACTCAGAGCATAGGGGTGTCCGAACCTCCACGCCTTTTCACAGGTTTTCTATCCGTGCTTCCTATCCACGCTACCTAAACCCTCTCATCCGCAGGATCTATTCTAGCACCTTCCTTGTTTTACTTATTTGTTCTACTTATCGTACCACCCAGGCACCGGAAACACTAGCTCTTCACCCCTCTTCTCCCTCACGAGCCTGCGTGGTTGCCCCCCCTGTGCCCTCCGCCCAAGGCCTCCTCAGCAGCAGTGAAGGAGACACGTCAGAGGAGAGGTCGCTGCAGCCCGACCATGCCTCCTGCCGTGGAGTAACTCTCTCAAGAACCTTGCCAAAACCAAAGAGAAACATCGGAAAAAATGTAAAAAGGTCATTTCCCTCAAGTTTGATTAAAATGGCCAAACGGTAACTATTGATAATGTATTTGTTTTCTGGAGGTGACTACGGTTTCATTTAGGAAGTTGTTCTCTGTTTAGTCTGAACCAAGAAATAAGAACGTAAACACTCTCTAAACAAATAACATTCTATAACATAGTCTAAATTTTGCATTTTAACTAGTTATTTCAGCATATTAATACTCAAATTCTGAATAGGTTAAGTCAATAGTAGATACTGCAAGCATAGGAAATTCACATCTCTGAATTCGAATACTTATCTCTATTTTATTTCCACACTCAAAAATACGGATAGTCAGCTCTTTAATAAAGTGTTTAAATCCTATCTTTAAAATATAGAATGGAAGGAAGGAAGGAGGAAGGAGGAAGGAAGGAAGGAAGGAAGGAAGGAAGGAAGGAAGGAAGGAAGGAAGGAAGGAAGGAAGGAAGGAAGAAGGAAGGAAGGAAGGAAGGAAGGAAGGAAGGAAGGAAGGAAGGAAGGAAGGAAGGAAAGAATGCCTTATCCAAACAGACCTCATAAAGGGTAACAAAAGAAGTGTTTATTTATGTAAAGACTAATTAACAAGGTACTAATGAAGACCCCCCCTTCAATCGTATTTTAAGTGAAAAATTTTAAAACACTTGCTTGCATGTTCATGCGTTTATGTAACGCCAGGTGAATGAAAGCACATAGCCTCAGAACCGCGTCTCAGGCGGTAGTCTGGGGCATGAACAGAAAAGACAGAGTCTCCAGCATCACCCTCCAGCTTCTGTCCCAACCCACGGAAAGGTCACGCACCGGCTGCGGAGGTCCAAGGATGCCATTGCTCCTGCCTTTTCCTCACACTCTGGAACCTCAGCCCCCGGACCTCGGAGACCACCTTCCTTGGTCTACGCAGAGCTACCGGACTGTCACGTACCCTACGGGGCCCAACCCTTTATTAGCTGAAAATAACAGTTACACGTATCCCCATGTCATCAGAATGGAAGACCTGCCACATGACAAGTTCAAGGTCAAGGGAATACGGGGGGGGGGGGGGGGGAAGGAGGATGAAAAAGACCCAAAGAAAAAGCTACCAGATGAAAAAGCAAGATCAACAACCACGTAGTCCACAGAAGATCAGTCGGCAGGGACCACAAATAGTTCAGTATTAGCGAGGATTAGCTATTTGCTCTGGGTGTCCTTCACCTTCGTGATGGCCGAACATCCCTGACTTAACGTTTTTCTAAGGGGTCAGTTCTTACATCAGTTAACAAGTAACAGCGGTCACGGGTCATGACAAATAACCAATAATGAAGTAATAAAAACGTTTCGACTGGTTGGTTTTGCTTTTTGTTAGACAACGGATGTTTGCGTTACATATTTTTTCAGGTTATTCACAGTATTTACTGTCATCAGAGCTGAAGCCGAGAAGGGATCACTCCACACACACTGAAGGGCATAATCCAGGAGAACAACAGATCCTTTATTTGTGGGGTGTGGAGAGCCTGGAACCCTCCTATGCTGTTCATACAAAGGTCAATATATACTGTTCACAAGCTAGTTTGATGGTTTCTTTGAAAAATTATGCCTACACTTATATGCCCCTTAATTCCACTGCTTGTGCAATGTCCACACAAAGACTTGTACCTGAATATTCCTAGTCACATTAATCCTAAGAACCCCAACGCAGGAGACATTTAAAAACTCCACCAACTGTCTAAATGGATGAGTAAAATGTGCTGTATTGATATGATAGAATACTACTTACTCAACATTAAAAGGAATAAACTACTGACACATACTACAACAGGAACAACCCTCAAAGATATCATGCTAAGTGAAAAAAAGATATCGCAAAAGACAATGCATCGCATAATCTCTTTTATAAGCAATTTCTGGAAAATACAAAAGCTTAGGAAATGAACACAGATTGGTGGTTGCCTGCTCCTGGGGTGGGGGCAGGGAGTGACTACATGAACACAGGGACCTTTGGGGAGTAGTAAAGATATTAGAACTCTGGATCATGGTGATTTTTTGGTATATCTTTAAATCATTATCCAGTTACAATGACTAAGTTTTGGGGGATGTGAATTATAGTGAGATAAAGCTGTTAAGAAATGATAGTCTCGCCCTGGCTGGTTTGGCTCCGCGGTTGGAGACTCGGTCTGTGGACCAGAGAGTCCTGGGTTCGGTTCCGGCTGGGGGCACGTATGAAAGAAAGAAGAAGAAAGAAGGAAGGAAGGAAGGAAGGAAGGAAGGAAGGAAGGAAGGAAGGAAAGAAAGAAAGAAAGAAAGAAAGAAAGAAAGAAAGAAAGAAAGAAAGAAAGAAAGAAAGAAAGAAGTGATAGCCTTAAAGAACGAGGGAATAAGCTGAGGGAAGGGAAGACATACAACGACCTTGGACTTTAACCCTCTCACCCTGGAAGGACAAGAAGAGCTACACTTAGGAGTCGAAGCCCCTCGAGGCCTCTAGGACAGAGACAAGAAAACAGGGAATTTATAGATTAACTGCTCTGTGTTGTTACCAATTTCCAGGGGAGTTTTACCGTCATCTTGGGAAGTCTGGGAAATGTTTGTGGTAGGGACAAGCAAACAAAAGTAGAAGTTAGTTCCAAATAACATCTTAAAAAACTTGTATCAGGAAAAAAAAAAAAAAAGTTATTCAAGGGTAAATAATAGAGCATCATGATAAAATAAGTAACAAATTCTTATCTACTCACAGATTCAGGTATGCCATCCTTCCCCGAAGATGAAGGATGGGTGAGAAATGTGTATGTGGGCAGGGGAGTGGGGAAGAGAAGCGAGGGGCGGGCAGTAAGGGAGGGATGGGAGGGGCGGAGGATCGGGCAGCAAGGGAGGGATCGGGCGGTAAGGGAGGGATCGAAGAAGGGATGCCCACCAGAGCCCTGTCTCCTTTGATAACAACCCAATAGGACAAATCCAAATGCAAAAAATAAATGAAAAAGTACCAGAATGATAATATGAAGGTAACTACCAAAAGCAACCATGGAAAGACTAGAAAGAGGTTGTCTCAGGAGCACAGGACTTCAGGACAAGGCAGACTGTGGTAAGAGACAGCTTTCCCATTAGCAGCCCTGTGGTACTATCATGCTGTTCATTACTCTCTTGTATTGTTTCATTTAAAAATGATCACACTTTCAATAATTCAAAATTTGGTTGAAATGCATACCCCAATATTTTAGCATGCGTAATTGCACTATAGTAGGGAAGTTTTAATATTCTCCATAATTAAAATTCAACTTTTTAAACTTCTCTCCCTCCATTCCCAACATGAATCTGTGGTTAGCAATACTTACTGTCCACATGTGTAACTAGTTTGTTTTTTTTTTTAATCCTCACCCGAGGACATTTTTGCTTTTATCTTCAGATAGAGCGGGAGGGAGAGAGGGAGGAAAAGAGAGAGAAATATCTACGTGAGAGACACATCGAGTGGCCGCCACCCACACAACCCCAACAGGGGCCGGGGACAAACTGCAACCGAGGTACGTGCCCTTAGCGGGAACCGAACCCGGGTCTCTCTGGTCCGCGACTGATGCTCTCACCTCTGAGCCAAACCGGCCAGGGCAACTAGCTTTTTTTTTAATTTATTTTTTTTATAAAGGATGCAATCTCCTTTATTTTGTTTGTTTGGGGTTTTTAAAAATTTGTTCCCCAACAAATTGATTAATAAGAGTGCACACATTTCAACTGTACATTTCTGTAATACATCTTTGTACCTTGCACTGTGTGTCTACGACCCATATATTAGCAATCTTTGTCTGTCTCCAAATTACTTCATTCCTCCTCTCATCCTTCAAAGTGGAACCCATCGTGCAAGGCCATGTTGACACAGTCATTTCATCTTGAATGTTTCTTTGGCCATTCAAGCAATATATATATATATTTTTTATCCTCACCCGAGGATATTTTTCCATTTTTTGTACAGCTAGAGTGGGAGGGAGAGAGAGGAAGGGAGAGAGAGAGAGAAACATCGACGTGAAGGGACACATCGAGTGGCTGCCACCCGCACGACCAACCAGGGCCGGGGACAAACTGCAACCGAAGTACGTGCCCTTAGTGGGAACCGAACCCGGGTCTCTCCGGACCACAGGCCGACGCTTTAACAGCTAAGCCAAACTGGCCAGGGCTCAAGCAATATTTTGAAATGCATATCTTGGCCCTAGCTTATCGACTCTTTCACTGTGTGGCAATTCCGTCAGTGTTGTTCAGCGAGGCCTCGCTGAGCTCGCCCTTCTGTGTGAGAAACTGCTGTCTGCGGACGTGAAGATGGCGCAACAGATCTGAGGACGACACACAAGAATTTCTAAAACACACATAATGTTTATTTATTTTTTAACTGAAAAATAACCACTTTTATGGGTTATCAAAGCCTCCTGTAAAGTCACCATTAGCTAACTGCTTTTGGGAAAACGGAGTGAAAGGAATTTGCAGACTATAAGAATCTCATAAAAACTGCAAACGTTAGGTGGAGGAAACTTAAAAAAGAAAGAAATGCATTTGAAAATAAAATGTTTAGAATAGGTATGCGTGTGTGTGTGTGTGTGTGTGTGTGTTCATTACAAATTCCATGCTCACACGCTTTCAGATACAAATGAAAATGTCTTCTACTCTTTACTTTCCTTCAGGTACTGTTCGGACATTCTGTATGCAGCACTTTTACCCTCTTTTAATGGTACATAACACTACATCCCAAACTTCCTTTATACGTAATATAAGATGGCTTTGCAGTCTTGTTACTATAGCATGGTAAGATTAGTGTCTGCATGTGTTTTGAGTTTACCAATTTAAATTGTGACAGTACAGAATAACTTCTATTAGTCTAAACAGTGCAAATTTGTCCATTTTTGGATGTAAAAAATATAGAATTCTAACTCCTACTCTCTATACATCACAAAACAGGAAAGAAAAGGAAAAGAAACAAAATCCCAGTAGATATATCCCACTGCTACCTTTTATTTTTTTCAGCACTAGATGCTTTGGACAGAGACTCTTCGAGCAATTCTCCCCAGAAATGAAATGCTTATCTTTGCCTATAATCTTTGCCCGTTTGGGTGCATAGGAAGAGTTCAATGGAGCAAGAGATTGTGAGACATCACATTTAAGAACTTTCTAATACAGGCTGCTGAACGGTGACATTAAAAAGAAGGCCACCACGTTTCATCTTAGGGGACCTGACACTGACCTGCAGGGGTGAGGGGATGCTGGCCACGCAGCATCACACCAACTGCTTCAGAGTGGTACCTGCCACTGGGAATATTTTCAACATCACCACTTGGAAGGACGAGGAAATTGTTTCAATAAGGTATGTAAAATTTGTCCCCATAATCTTTTGAAATCTATCTTACGTAAATTGGCACATTTAATAACCTTCTATAGCATCTGAAATAGCAAAGGCGTTGGAAATGAATTGGCCACAGTTGAGATAGATGTATGTACCTGTTCATTCAAAAATGGATTTATGTCCACTGTTCCCTGCTAGAAAAAAGGCATCTTCTACCCCTGGACCATCATCTACGTCATCCATGGAAACTCATGCCTGAATTTTTGTAAGAAGATAATTCTGTAGGGTCTCCACACCTGAAAACTACTTTTTAAACAAGAAGGAAAATATGCAAATAATTTGCACCTAACTCACTAAAACAAAAATAACTGGCTGTAATGCTTTGGACAATGATAACTTTGAATTTCATTATTTGTTAAGGTTCACCTATATTTTATTATATGGTGACCAAATTTTGTGGTACTTTTTCTTGATTTGTAACTTTAAGTAACTATTAGTCTGGCTATGTACTCAATATAGAGGTTAAGAGCTTAGTTTTTAGATCTAGTCTCCAAGGTAAAAACTCAGCTACATATACATGATTTAGTCTCTTTGTGCCTCAATTAATTCCACTATAAAGAAAATATAATAAGTGAATCTTCCTCACAACTTATTGTGATGTTTATAAGAGATGATGTATACATAGAATTCAGTATAATTCTTGGTAAACATAATGAACACTTCATAAGTACGAAAATATTTTCTCTGAGGCTCCAAGAGAAGCATACATTTATTTATTTTTTCAATTACAGTTTGCTTTCAATATTATTTTGTATTAGTTTCAGGTGTACAGCACAGTAGCTAGACACATAATTTATGAAGTGATTCTCTCCGATAATTCTAGTACCCACCTGGCCTACACAGTTATTACAATATTACTGACTACATTCCCTGTGCTGTAATTTACATCCTTGTGACTGTTTTCTAACTGCCAATTGGTATTTCTTCATTCCTTCCCCCTTTCCCAGCCAGCCCCCCAACCGTCCTGACCTCTGACCACCTGTCCGCTCCCCAAGTCTAAAGTTAAATTTATACATGTATAAGGAATGAAAAACACTATCTTGGCTATAAGTATTCATGTCAGTGAGAATATCTCTTGTTGTGATTTTTTAAATACTTCTTCTTTTAAAAATTAAGCATTTGCCAATTGCTTCAATGTTTTCCATATTTCTAAATAGGGTTCTGTTCACCAAATTAGAAACAGTTCTGAGCTAAACAACGGGATAGAAGGAAACTATACACTAAATATTTATCAATGGGCTACACAGTGACACATAACTCATTTTATTTTTAAGGATGCATTTAAAAATAATAACCCTCTAGTCTAACAAATGATAACAATTGTTGTGTACAACACCATCTTTAAACAAAATATCCACTATACCGTGTATGCATTTTAAATGGTTACACAAGCCAGGCACTACTGACGTATACAGACCTCCCACTGTGTCATATTGACTAACAAACACCCTAAAATAAAAGGAAAACCAACATTAAAAAAGAAATGTGAACTACCATAAGAACTGAAAAATGTGTTTTGTTAAAGGTGGAGGAAATTATTATAAATAACTTGGTTTGAAAATAGTCTAAAATGTTCTATAATTGTTCATTTAACCTTGAAATGTTAAATGTGAAATGTTTTCAGATCAAATTGTCTTTTAGTGTTCATGTAATAAAATGCTCAGAAGTAAAAATTATCTAAAAAGGAAAAAAATATGTTTCTTTACTTGATAAAAATGGCCCCCAAACAATATTTAAAAAAGTTTTCTGAACAGAATAATCATAAAAATAGTCTAGTTCTAAAACGTTTAAAAGATAACTTGGCTTTTTACTCAATAAAACTCTCCTTGGAAAATCACAGCATTCCTCATAACTTATTTTATAATATGTTATTCCTCAGTGATTATTTAAAAGTAATCCATGGATCCCGTTATACATAGTTACCAAGTTCAGTTTAAAAAACACTTAAATCTTTTTATGAGCTGCAGATGAGGAAAGCAGAAAATAAACAGAATATGTTTGGCAAACTTTGAGAGACTGTTCTAGCTTCTCTAGTTGCTGAGTAAAAGTTCACTGGTCATAAGGATGCTGGTAAGTTGAACCAGAGGCTCTCTAAGGTCCACAGGACAGAATACAGCGCTAGGCCCAGGCCAGGGGTGGGAATGGGCTACAGCCTGAAGTCTCCAGGGGAAGGCTTGATGTCTGCTAAGAAATAAAACCAAACAAGACAAGGAACGGGTTGAAGCTTCTCAGTCTAGCTGCCAGGCTCACGTGAGGTTCCATTCGGTGATCTTAGCAACTCGGATGGGTAGGCCACCAGGACTTTTGGCACGTTCAGCTCAGGGCCACAGAGCCTCTGTATGCGGCTGGAATCAAATTCTCAAAAATGTCAAGTCACTGTGTGGATCAACTTATCAAAATGCATCAGACACGAACGTTTTGGTAAAAAACGCCCTACAAGGACCGGGTGATCTGGTCACCTCCACACTGATCTGTGGCCCTAACCATTCATTCGTGGCCACATGACAAGGAGGCTGGGCCTCGGGAATGTGCGTGAGCCCAGGAGCAGAGTCTCTGTGCTGAGAGGCTGTTTGGGGCCATTGTCCTCAGAGACTGGCAACGGGGCCAGGAACACGCCAAAGCCATAGATCTGAAACTGTTTGCGTGAGAATACACCCAGAAATTATCACTTTATAGCTACATGGACACTGTCTTCTAACTAGCCTTCTGAAATGTAATGCTCAAAATATTTACCAGACTCGGGTCCACATGAAGGGCTATTAAAATACTTGGCATCTCTTAAGCCATTCTGAAGAACAAACTGCTACAGACCACGGACGCGTTGTCAAAAGTACATATTTCCCAAATGTCCTCAGTCAAAGCAAACTTCTTATTTGTCCAAAGTTCAGGTAAAAATTGTTTTCATTGCACCTAAAAGAGTACTTTACATATAGTAGGACCTCAATTGACGCTGACGGCTTTCAATGAAGAACTCAATGATCAAGAAGTCAATATCAAACATTCACAAATGTTTGCAGTATAAAGTTATTGATCCATGAACTAACAAGGTCAATGAGAATTCTCTAAATTTGAGTGATAAACACACACACAAAAGAAGGTAAGGATAAATGTTTAGCTTTACAGTCTCAGTTACCAGCGTCCCTGCCCAGTATCTCCAGTGTTGGCTAGTGGGTGCTCTGTGGAAGTCCAAGGACTCATTTTTAAACCAAAAGCTCCATTTGGATAAAATGTCTTTACATAAAGTCATGATCATATAGTAACTGGAAAGTTACAGAACACAGGGAAGGTGTGTTTATGTAATTTAAAATCTAACAGTTCAGCATGGAAACATCCTTAGTATTAAAAAAGAAAAGAAAAAGAAGCTTATGCTAATTGCAATTGATTTCAATGTTGGAGAAGAGACTTAGTTTGCATAAGTCACTTCAGTGCCCGGGGCTATGCCAGTTGGACAGATTCCATGCAAAGTGCACTAGGACATTCTATAGGCACATTAAACCCGAGAAACCCAGGCCAGAGTCGGCTTTGGGGCTCGATTTATCTGGTGTGGTTACCTTTGCTATCACAGTAGCAGACAGTCTGCCAAACTGCATCCGAACTACACTGTGTCCGTCAGGCCTGAGACCCCTCGTTCCTGAGCTTAAACTAATAAGGCACACAGTGTCCCACCCGTCCTGAAACGCAGTAGGTGATGCGTCATAAAAACGATAAAGTGTAACCTTTACCTGAAACACCACGTAATGGGTATTTTAAATGGAAATGTCTGGTGTAACTGTTACAGGTTGTGCCATTTATTAGGAAACAAAGACTCTGGACTGTCCCCAGCGTCTCCGTAAGGAAAAAGGTGAAGTGGGGTGACTGTGATGCTCTTTCTGGGCATGGAACCACGTCAACCAAGAAAAGCTCTAAATGATGTAGTAAAACAAACCCACCTCTGCGTTAGCTGAGTGCATTTCTCCTCTCCTCCGTGGCCTTTAAGTGCATGGCTCAAGGCAAGAGCGTGAGTTTGGGATCAGATGGGCCTTGGTTCAAATCCTAGTTCCACTTACTTTTTGATTTATCTTCAAATAATTACGGAGAGTCATTCCGAGCCTCCCTTTCATTATGTTTAAATGTGCTTCCCACGAACAATTCAGGGTCGCTCTGAAGACGACGTTGCTTCATGCGCACCGTGACCGCGGTCGTGCGTTTTGTTGGCACGAATTCCTTAGTTGTCAAACTCTAAAAACAACTCTAATCTTCGTCCTGTCTGTGCAAATCCTCTGTGATTCACAGTGTAAGTCTTGCCCTTGATAACGTTCAAAGCCAAACATTAAATTTATTCCAACAAACATTTGGCAAGAAGTGGGCCGGGGGCTGGAGATGGCAGGTGGACAATGTCTCCTAATTTGCCCCCGGAGTGGTGCAGGTGTCAAAGGAACCGGGTCAGCTAACCTCGACGGGAGCAGGGAGAATCAGGTGCCAGATTTATTCAACAAGGGCTGGCCATCTAGAGAAGGAGAGGACTAAGACCAGATGAGGTGGGAAGTCAGGGTGGACGTGGTCGCGGCAGACACCCACGCTGAGCACGGCCGTCCGTCTCACCGTCCCTGTTCTCCTCCTGGCCCAGCAGCCCCATCTGAACCCGGGGACTGAGGACAGAGCAGACAGTAAGAGTTGGTTGGCAGAGTATTTATTTTAAAACACAAATGTTGGAAATATTTGGGGAAAAAATCTGCAATAAAGTGTATATGCAGCATTGATGTGCCCTGATGATTATCGAAATGGAAATGATATCCAATAAAAAGTATACAATAGAATAAGAAAATAAAGTAAATGATTAAAAGCCTTACAATGACACTAGACTAGAAATAAGGTATATAATGAATAATTATGTAGTCATTATAGATTCTATGTAAAACATACATATGTATAAAATAATATATAATATACAAAGCAACATATATGACCATGATATAATATGTAAATAATATATACATTGTGTGTGTGCGTGTGTGTGTATATATTTGAAAATCTTTCCAGCAGCATAGAATGTTATTTTACATTTATCTTTCTATTGTTTTATTTGTATGAATGACAAGTGTGTGTAGGCATTTAATAGTATATTCAGTGACTTCAAACACTTACTCTGCAAGCTAAATAAAGATCACATTTCTGAACTCTTCATCATTTGTCAGCAGTGTAAATGGGGACCAAACCCTATTTCTGACCCGTGACCCCAAATCTTTATACTATACTTAAGTCCACATAAACTTTGCAAATTTTTATTTCCAAAAATGTTGGTCACCTCCGTAAAGGAAAAAAATAGACACGATTTCAAGAAACCTTTGTTACTCTTTTAAAATATTAGTTACCTGTTCTCAAAGTCACTACCTGTCTCAAAACTTTTCATACATAAGGTATTAATAAAATTTAAATGTAAAAAAAAAAAAGCCCACCCTAAGAAAGAAAAATCACTTCATTTTAAATATGTTTGGCAATGAATTGATCTTAGGAAACTCACTGCTGTGAATTCATTGACTTTGTCGCACCATAAAGTCACCTGTTACACGACTATCTTCTGTAATGGGAAGGCAAAGGGAGATGTGACATCTTGCAGACGGTTACTGTGTTGACATGTGGTAGACCTGTTTCCTGCTATGCAGGGGACAGAGCTAGTACCCGTGGATGAAGGCAACTTTTTGGTTCATTTGAAAAAATAATATTCTAACTTCTAGGGCTTTCCAGTAATCCAAGTAAAATAGTGAGGTCAACATCATACGGAGGCAAAGCAACTCGTGGCGGAAATGGAAATAATACAGGGACACCTGGCCAGAGCTGGTGCAGAGAGTACTAACACCGGAAGAGGTTGCCACATCTGTTTATTAGTAACTAGTATTTTTCACCATTTACATAAAGGAGACAAGCAGAGTGTCTCTTTGGTTCACAAAAGTAATGTCCCTCCCCCAGCTAAGTCTGTGCCAGGCTCTGCTCCATTCATGGAGAAAATGAACCCATGCAGGGCCACTGAGTTCACCAACATAGAAATTCCTTTGTTGTTGTTGTTGTTTTCTTTATTGATTTTAGAGAGAGAGGAAGGGAGAGGGAGAGAGAGATAGAAACACTGATGAGAGAGAACATGGATTGGCCACCTCCTGCATGACCCCCACGGGGGATCGGGCCCACAACCTGACCAGGAATCGAACCGGCGACCTCTTGGTGCATGAGTCGATGCTCAATCACTGAGCCACACCGGCCGGACCCCTATCGAAATTCTAAACTTATGAAGAAAGTACAGAGGGGATGGTCTTTGGAGCTGAACAATCAGAATGAAAATATATCAGAGAGAAAGATGTGAAATTTTGCTCTTGAGATCCAGGCCCAGTTAGGAACCTTCCAGAGTCTTGGCTACTTGGTTCTCTGGACTCTATCAGTATCAGCAATTTTAAGGGGGAAAAGTCCCTTTTAACTTAACAGTTAGTAAGACTCAGTTTCTATCACTTGTTGAATAATAAATAATATGCTCTTGAAAACCTCCCATTCCCTCTCACAATTCTCCTATCTAATCTACTTGCCTTCTCTCTTGGTGCTTACATTTTTGGATAATTATGCAAGTTACATAGAACTTTGTTGGCTGATGCTGTGATATCTGTTCTGAGTAAAGCAACCAAGAGGAAGTCAGTTACCATATTAAAATTCTAACTACCACACCAACAATGTTAAACCACTATGGGAATTCCACGCACACACACATTATCAAAGGTCACCGGGCCTCCGTTATTCCTGTGAAGTCACTGAAGTCAGGCAGGTGCCGGGTGTTGGTGAAGTCTTGCTGGCTTTATTTACTGCGCAGGTGCCGAAATCTCCTCATTGCCTAAGAGCTCAACGTCTGCTGAGACATGCACTGAAGACTGTGAGACCAGGGACAGAAGGCAGGGTTCGACCAGGCATCACACCACACACCATGCCCCCCGAACGAGGGGCGTGCTTCCAACTCACGGTCCCCGCTGCCTAATGCAAAGCTCTGGCATCATCGGACTACATCACGGGACTGCATCCCGTGACATCATGCATAGAATTCAACAGCTTGGTGCTGTAAGCTTTAAAAATGGGTGCATGAGAACATGAGGTGCACATGAAAACTAGTCAGGATGCCCGGCCAGTGTGGCTCAGGGGTTGAGGGTCGACCCATGCACCAAGGGGTGGTAGGTTCGATTCCTGGTTAGGGCACATGCCCAGGTTGTGGGCCCAATCTCCAAGGGGGGCGTGCAGGAGGCGGCCAATTGATGTTCTCTCTCATCGATGTTTCCATCTCTCCCTCTCCCTTCCTCTCTCTCTAAAATCAATAAAAAAATAATAATAAAAAAAAGAAAACTGTTCAAGATGGATACAAATGGAAGCTACAAACTATGTTCTTCTTTTCTAGGTAACTGTAGAAAATTAAATTGATTTGAATCACTTCTACATAAACTAGAATGCCGATTATATTATGAATAATTAATAACAATAAAAACAAAAGCAGAAATAAAGTAGATAAAAACAATCCCACTATATTTTTTAAAAGAGATATCACAGTCTTCATTCAAAACCTAGAAAGAATGTGACTGCAAAGTCGGGGCAGAAGCAAAGACTGGGCTTGTTAAGGACACCCCACAAGGAAAGATCAAGTCGCCCCACTGAGCAGTGTTCAAGGAAGGGGGGCAGGGGAGCAGGAGGAAGGGGGAAGCCGGCTTAGACCCTAAACACTGCCTGTGCTTAGATATGCCTTGAGTTTGTTCAGCCTAATGTTGCTCCAAAATACTAAAACAACTCCTCTGGGATTAGCAAAAGTTTTTTTATCTATGTCATGGGGCATTTAACATGGGAGCCAAAAATCCTGGACAGTGTAGATGGTGTAAGTGCCCCGGACTGGATGTGAACCCCCGTCTTTTGTGATGGTCACATTCCACACGACCACGGGTAGGAGTAGTCTCACAGTCAGAGAAGAGTCTGTGTTTGAAGAACAGCTCTTAGATCGCTGCTGAGGTGGCGAGTAACTCCTCTGCCATCAGAAGTAGCAAAGCAGATGGACGCTGCAGGGAGAAGCCGGGTTCCGGAGCAAACAAGACCCGAGTCCAGCCGAGCTTGGCCGGGCTGCCTGCTGGAACGTCCGCTCTCCCAGGGCCGGTGCCTAACTGCACGAGTCTCGGTTTCCTTAACAGAACATGAGAACGACAGTATCCATATACCTGGGTGGTTTTGAATTAAACGTGAAAAAGCAATTAGTACAGTGTCTGGATATTTAGGTACTAGATAAATGACAGACATATGCAAAGAAAGAAACAGGAAGGAAGGAAGGAGGGAAGGAAGGAAGGAGGAAAGGATGGAAGGAAGGAAGGAAGGAAGGACAGAAGGAAGGAAGGAAGGAAGGAAGGAAGGAAGGAAGGAAGGAAGGAAGGAAGGAAGGAAGGGGAGGAAGGAGGGAGGGAGGGAGGGAGGGAGGGAGGAAGGAAGGAAGGAAGGAAGGAAGGAAGGAAGGAAGAAATAGGAGGAAGGAGGGAGGGAGGGAGGGAGGGAGGGAGGAAGGAGGGAGGGAAGGAAGGAGGGAGGGAAGGAAGGAAGGAAGGAAGGAAGGAAGGAAGGAAGGAAGGAAGAAATAGGAGGAGGGAGGAGGGTGGAGGGAGGGAGGAAGGAAGAAAAAGAGAAAGAGGACAGAGAGGGAGAGAAACAAAGAGAAAAAGAACAATTAGGTGAATGAAGTTCATATTTCAAGTCTTTCTACTTCAGTTTTCTCATCTATAAAATATAACTAGCCAGCTAGGCCCTATTTAACCTACGTTCTGTAAAGTTTGATATAAAATCACTATTAAAGACAATGTTATTCTTTGGAAATTTCCATTAAATTGTGTTGCAACCTTCGATCGGGATGTTTCCTGGGATGCGTAGCTCAGCACCCTGCATGCTAAAGGGAGCAGCTCTGTGAACGGAGAAGCTCTGTGAAATGATGGAGCACTAAGCAAGGGGCATGCCCGAGAGCCATGCAGGCTCCTGCACGTGCCCCGACAATCCGGGCACAGCTCACATGAGGGATCGAGGCCGGGAAGGGGGACCCTCCTCTCCCGCCACCGCTTTTACAGCGCTCCGGCTGCGGGGGGGAGGGCCTCCGGACTTCCCTCCTCCAAGGAGCAAACCAGATGCTCTGAGGATACAGACGACTCTGCCCACAAAGCCTCGCCCTCCTCCTCCCTCTGACACTCCGGCAACTTAGGCATTCAGGTAGGAATGGATGAAATGCAAAAAGAACCACTCCTGCTCCCCACTATCACAGGGGACACTTCTGCTGAGTCCTGACTGGCCTCGGCGGGTCTTCAGAGAGGAGGACACCCTCTCCGAAGTTTCCCACGGAAGGCGGTCGGAGGCCAGTGGGCGTTGTTATGACCGGACAGCCGCCTCTCACACAGAATAAGAAATGCGGATCCCTCACCGAGAAAATGGGGCTCGGCTAAGAACAGGAACAGAGGTACAGCCAAGGCGTCCACACTTCCAAGACCGCCAACTAGGCCAACCTCACCAGCTGGATTGGGGACTCAGAATCTGGGGTTCCCGAGTTATAAAACGAGAGCAGGAACACCAAGGATCTGGTGTGATTTTAAAGATCAAAATGACAGTGCCCAGCACAGTTGGTTCAATGAACGAGTCACGTTATGATTTGTGGATGGGGCAGGAACTAGGGAGACAGGTCCCAACAGTGCTCTGTGTCTGCCCATGTGGTCTGATGTGGCCCGACCATGCCCGGTCGTTGGCATTGCCAGCGAGGATCTGAAACCCAGAGGGAGGAGGAGTCTCGCTGTCCCCTGGCCCCCCTTCCGCCCCAGCCGGAGCCTGCTGAAATGTAAGTGACAGCCTGCAGCTGTGGCCTCTCATGGGCTGTCCCATGGTCGTGCTGTCGAGAAATCAAACAGCCCGTTGTTTATTATGGTTGGGTTGGGGGCTTATTTTCAGTCGGGGCAGGTAACAGCAGGGGTGTCGAGGAATGATGTACAACCTGCTCAGAGAAAACCTGAGCAGCGGGCTGCAGCTGGAGGACTCGGGAGGAGACCACACCTTCTGGAATTGATTAGCGGCGCGGATTCCTAGCCAGTGAGTCCTCAGCAGCCTGGACGAGCGACTCCGCCGCGGCAGGCCACTCTCTCGGTCACAGGCGTGCAGATGGCCCTTTCATCAGCGGTGCTTTGTTTTCTTCTGTGCCCTCAAAGAGTCTTTGCTGATACTGGGACGGACGCTAAGGGAGACACAGAAGACTGTTTTGCCAAAGTTTTAGAAAAGCCAGAATCAAAACATCGTTTTTTTACAGCTTCTCGAAGGAGAGGACGCCGAGTTCAGCATCTAACAGTCCACCGAAATGTCTTTCTTGCACACAGTGTTTGGAAGCATTCCTAAGGAAGGCGTCGAAAAATGCCATTTAAAAATACACGGTGGAGAAAGAACAGCAACATTTTTCACTCTCGGTCAACCTTTCGATACAGAATTACGGCTTGTTCCTTGTCAATATAACAGACGCCTGCTGACTTGATTCAGAAACACTAAGAAATCGATAAACTAACTAGAGTGAAGTGGCCTGATTTATATCTTTGGAGCTCTGGGTTTCTGAGATGAACTCTTTGGCAATGCCATTTGCTAACGACGCCAACTAATACTGCATGTACCATTTCGTGGCCTCCTTCCACACGGATTGTCTCCGTCCACTCTCCAACAGACTCCGGAGAGAAGCAAGAAGGGATCATTGTCACTACATTCCAGAAGATGAGCTTAAAGCTAAGAGATTAAACAGTGACTGAGATCAAGTAGAGAGTAATTAGGCGGAATTCCAAACCAGTTCTGCTTTCTCAAATTCCGAATTCTTTCCAAAGTTCATCACCATGTGTAAATATTAGAAAATTGCTATGATTTTCTGTTTTGCTTTTTCAAAACTATCGTTGACACACAATATTGTATTAGTTTCAGGTGTTCAACACAATGATTCTAGCCACTTGGGCAACACGGATGGACCTAGAGGGTATTAGTCTCAGTGAGATAAGTCAGAGAAAGACAAATACCGTATGATTTCACTTATATGTGGGATCTAAAGAACAAACAACTAATGAACAAACAAAACAAGACAGAAACGTCTTGGACAGAGAACAAGCTACATCTATGTGTTTCTTCATAAGGTCTATTCATTGTATTACAGCTATTAGTTTCCTGTTTCTCTGGAGTAAATGACCCCAAACTTGGGAACAACAATGTGTTATCTCCCAGTTCTGGAGGTAAGAAGTCCAAAGTGTTCTCACGGGACTAAAATAAAAAAATAAAAAATGGAACTACCTTATGACCCAGCGACACCACTCCTGGGGATTTATCTGAAGGGACCCAAAACACTAATTCAAAAGAATGCGTGCACCCCTACGTTCACCGTAGCCTTATTTGGAAGCAGCCCGAGTGCCCATCAGTAGATGAGTGGATAAAAAGCGTGGTACATGTACACAATGGAATATTACTCAGCCATAAAAAGGAAGGAAATCTTACCCTTTGCGACAGCATGGATGGACCTGGAGAACATTATGCTAAGTGAAATAAGCCAGTCAGAGCAAGACAAGTACCATATGATTTCACTGATATGTGGAATCTGATGAACAAAATACGCTAACAAACAGAATAGAAGGGACTCATAGATGCAGAGAACAGACTGACAGCTGTCAGAGGGGAAGGGGGTTGGGGGGTCAGAAAAAGGAGCCGGCCATTGTCTAGGGAAGAACATTCCGGGCTCTATGGAAACAAGGTGCTTACATGCAGACCAAAAAAAGGGAAGGTGTACCTTCTGAAAAGGGGGGGTGCGGCCCAGCGCGGAGGGACGAGGTCAGAAGCCGTGGGGCCGGATCGCGATAGTTCTTACTTAGTTACAGGCCATGCAGGGGCTTCGGGTTTTCATCTAAACGTATGGGGAGAAGCCATCGGCGGGTTGAGACTAAGGAATGATGTTATCTCGTTTACAATTTTGAAAACACAAAACCCACGGGTGGATGAGACTGAAGGGTACGAAGAGTGGAAACAGGCAGGACAACGAGGGTTTACTAGACATGTCACAGCCCGGGATGACGCGGGCTCAGTTGGAAGGTGGCCCTTGAGACCCAGCGAGGCACATGGTGCTTTCAGAAGACGAAAGGCCACCCGCTGACCAGATGCTGAAGGTTTAGACAATGAGGTGAATGAAAAATCTGGGGTGTCTCCTAGATTCACTGCACAGATGACACGTAAGCGCCTCATTCAATGCTCAGCACGTATCAGGCTGCAGCAAATGCAACTAGACAAAAGCTCTGGCTCACAGACAGGAGAGGTTAAAGACAGACCAGTCGGATGAGGGATAGGAGGAGCGAGTACGTCAGTAGACACTGGACATAAGGACTTGCAGAGAATAGTTACTCATTAACAATATCTCTTTCTTTTTTTGAGCACCATTTAGAATCCACAGCTACATAACTAACATAGCCAGAGAGGGAATGTCAAGCATTCTAAAGGGACGTGCGTATGGTAACGTACATAACACATGGTATCAGCAATTACGGCAGAGGGGTTCAGAACACAGAGGATCTCTGGGTCTGTGACATAAACTTAGCACATCCATATAGAAGTAGCATCATCCACTTTTAATCTAATCATGCCATGCCCTGCATAGGACACTCACCTGTAAGGGCTAATGTGATCTGTTAACGGCGATTTAAATAGACGATAATAGAATGTGGGACTCCTACTGCTAAAGTAGTAGCACTAGTGAAGTCAGAGATAAACACATTTTAACGTCAATTCTAAAGTAGGCATCACTAAGGCTATGGGACTTGAAGGCGTTTCAAGCAAACAAGAAAGTTTTCAATTAATATTTTATGTTCTTAATTATCATTTCTTGCGATTATTCATCATATTTCAGTTCAGTTTTTAAATTCTTTGTTCCAGTTGAATATACTTTCTTTGGTTTTCATCAGGGTTCAATTCTTTTTTTTTTCCCTTTTATTGATTTTTAGAGGGAGAGGAAGGGAGAGGGAGAGATAGAGACATCGATGAGAGAGAACATCGCCTGGCGGCCTCCTGCATGACCCCCCCGGGGATCGGGCCCACAATCTGGGCATGTGCGCTGACTGGGAATTGAACAGATGACCTCTCGGTGCAGGGGTCAATGGTCAACCACTGAGCCACAGCGGCCGGGCAGGGGTCAATTCTTTTTCGGATATCCCATTCTCACATAATTAGCCCTATGTCCTGGTCCTCTTTCTCTGATGATTAACCTGACTATAGCCTTGGTATCTTTTCAGGAACTATTCTTTCATTATATTTAACATATTGCCTTTTCTTTCCTTCCCATACACGGGAAAGCATGATTTCACTGGGCATTTTCTGTAGCTCGTAAGTTATGTATTCTAGGTCTTGGCATTATTTTTTATAAATTACTCATTCAATAACATACATTTGTTGATCACCTGATTATATGCAAAAACTCTCTTTGTTTTTAACCTCTAGGAGGGAAGTAAATGATTTGGACATAGTCCCGTCAGTCTCAAATAATAATGATTAGTAGAAGGAAGGAAAATGCATTACCAGCAGCAAACAATACACCACCAGATATATTGGAGGCCTCATTTTTAGAGAGTACAGACACTTCACTGAGTTTTTCTTATTGGGTTTATTTCTCACCGTTGTGAGATGCTACCCTTCCGTTACCAGACTGACCTGACATGCTAAACAAAATCCAGCAGTTAAATTTCCTTCCCAGTGGTGAAGTCATGTGTAGGTGAGCAGTAGCCGGCATCAATCAGACCAGACACCCTCTAGCGCTAGGACATGAGCATCCTTCCCGTCTTGGCAGCAGGTGCTAGGAACTGTCCTCTGATGACCACGGTGGAATTAAATGTGGTGATTCGTCTTGGTCCAGCTCACCGAGGATGTCATGTACATTAATTAGCAGCTTTCCAAATAGGCACCACTCTGGACTTGCTTTTTCTTGCCTTGGGTAATTTGTCCCCAGGAAAGGGGGGCCTCTCCCAACCTTAGTTATTAGCAGGTGTAGTTTGTCTTTTGGCCAAAGTCTGAAGCCTTTCTGCACTGTCCACCGCATGCCCCATGTTGCATTCAAACACCAGACTTCCTTCTCTCCAAGTTGCCAATCTTTTCTCCTTAGACTTTCTAGTTCTAGCCCTTCCTGTGCTCACTCTGGCACACGGCCACTTCCGAAACAAACCAGAGTATCCTCATGTAGTTGGTGTTGACGGGCACCTACTAGGCGCCCCAGCTCACGAGCTCATCCCACCACCATCCAAGGAACCAACATCATCATCGTCAAGTCCAATGTTACTGAGTTACATCTTAAATATAATACGAGAGTGTCCCTCTGATCTGACTAGGAGGCTTTCTAAAGCACTGAGAAAATCCCTCTAGAAGGAAATTTTTTTATTGTTATGAAAATCATTTTTCTTAAAAAAAAAAATATCAAGAAGTCACAACTGAATTGTAAAAATTCATAAATACACAAAAATCTAAAATAACATCTTACCAAGGTAAAAACTCAATAACTAGAGTAGACTGCTTGTTGAAATTTAAAATTATTGAGATACGTTTTCAATTTATATTTAGAAATTAACTTGAATAGGCTTCCCTTTGGAAAGATTTCTCAGACCTGGTATATGAGGAGTTCAACTAATTCATCTAGGAGAGTGGAGAAAAAGAGATACTTGTGGGAAAATCTAACCATTAGGATATTTTGAACATTATTTTTAAAAGAATGGCATATACACTCCAGAATATCAGTATCTGGTGGGTTTTGCTTTGTCTTATTTTAGTTTTGCAATCTTATACATAATATAGATAACGGAGACTTGAGTGCATATTTCTAAGTCCATTCCTCCAAGAGTCTCTTAGATACACACACACACAAACACACACATACACACACATATATAGTTTTATTTGCATAAAATATGGGGTGTAAAGCTGAAAGAATGCAAAACTCTTCTAGCTATATTCTGGACGTAAAATGTTCTGTCTAACAGGCACTCATATCCTCTAACAAAGATCACCTCAACATCTACTGTGGACAATTTTTATTCATTTATAAGGATGGGGATCCGATAAACATTATCAACTGTTTCCAAAAATTCACTTTGACAATGAAAATAAATGACTTTTATCAAGTACTGCACAACACAAGAGATTACTTAAAAATTCCACACAAAAAAGGCAACAAAAGATAAACGAGGGAAGTTGAACTTGAGTCAGGTATTGGACTGCTTCATTCAAAATTGCTAAAGAGGCACACTGTGGAAAATCAGTGGAGTCACAGATAAGCCTTTCAAATTCTTTCAGAATTCAGAGGAAAAGGTCAAGGTTACAAAACTAATGAGAAAATGTTAGAAATATTCAAAATAATTCCCGGAGACTCAGCACCCACGCTAGGCCTTCCAGAGAAAACAGGGGCCAGAGAAAACATCATGTGGGGACTAGTCCTAGCGGTGACCACCCTGCGGACAGGATTCCCAGCCCGTGACACCGGGGCGCAGGTGCCCTCTGCACCTGTCCGAGGACCAGTCTGAACTCATGACAGCTGAATACCAGGCAGGCACGTCCATGCAACCATTAAACTCCAAGGACAGGAAGGGTTTTCCATAACATATAAACAAATACAAATAAATGTTAAACGTTTTAAAAACTGGATATTACATGCTTACACAGGGGAAATTCTGTTTTTAGGTTTCTGTTCCTTACTCAAATGCCAAGTGCAGTTAATGGAGCATAGAGCCCGAGGTGAGCGGGACCCTGGGCTCCGAAAGTCACGGCATTTCCGTCAGTGTGTGAATAAGGAGCACAGGATCATGGCCTCACACGTATAAGGATTAGAAGACATAATCCGTACGCTTCTGTATTTTTTCTTAACATGTGTTTGAAAGACATCATTCAACTGACTCAAAAGTGAATTGAAATAAAGAACTTTTAAAATAAAATAATGGATAGTGAGCTCAGAATCATTTCACAGAGAACTGAGTCTAATTACACGTCAACGGGGTTATACATACATGTACAATGTGGCTGTAAAATGCATTTACACACAAACTTCATGTGAATTACATGCATGTAAGTTCACGTGTATGAAACACATGTAATGTGGTTGGAAAACTGCTTGCAATTTTCATGAAGTTATAAACTGTAAAATGTGCTAATTTAATGTGAATTAGATTCACATTTTTTTAAACTTGAAAGGTACATTTTAATATCACTGAAGAAGGCAGACCTTCCAAATTACTAGAGAAAATATGTAAAGAAATATGTACTACACAAAAACATGAAAAACATAAATAACGGCAAGAAGGACACAGATAAATAAGTGTACATGAGGCAATGAAGTCATTAAAATCATATTCTTAAGAACAGTTCAAGATCTGAAAGATTCAGAATATTACATTTAAAAGTGGGCTACAAAATAATATTTTAAGCATGATTTTGTTTTCTCTAAATATAGCTTGGAAAAATATAGAAAAGAGAATGGTAAGCTCTGATGGTGATGTTATAGGTCATTGTAAGAGTATGTTTCTGGCCTGGCCAGTGTGGCTCAGTGGTTGAGCGTCGACCCTGCACCAAGAGGTCGCCAGTTCGATTCTCGGTCAGGACACAGGCCCAGGCTGTGGGCCCAATTTCCAGCGGGGGGCGTGCAGGAGGTGTCCAATCAATGTTCTCTTTCATCAATGTTTCTTTCTCTCTCTCCTTCCAATACAGGAAAAAAAAATTTTTTTTAAATAAATAAAAATACGTTTCTGCTTTTTAAAAATTACCTACAAGAACTATATAAATTTTCTATATCTAGAAAAACAATGCAAAATAAAGGCTATTTTTAATTAAATTTTATGCACACATTTCAATTCGGTTACTAAGCAACAGGCATTTCTCTAATACACCCCCCCCCCCCCAAGAATAAACAATTTCTCAGGCAAATCACTTTTAGTGGTTGGAGGATTTAATCTGACTCAATGAAGACTAGCTACAATGTCTCCAGATGTTCTCATGCTCTGCTGCCTTTACGTTTGCAGTCGGTGTCTACCGGCCAGCTGACCGCAGCCACCCTGCAGCAGCAGGTGGGAAGGAAAGGTCCCGGGACTTCTCCTCCATCACAAGCCGCACCCCCCAGTCTGCTCAGAGCGTCCTTCATGCGGCCTCAGCGGCTCCGTGAAACGTGCAATCGGTCCCTCCTCTGGCCAATGTTTCCCCGATGCACAGAGTTAGAAAAAGTCCTATTTATTTCCCCCAGAACGATGTCGTTCATTAATAATCTGCTGATTCCAAAACAAAGAATTACTTTTTAGAGAGCTCAACAAACCCCATGTGGAGGCAGCTCCAAACCATCGGTCTCTGTGAGGATGTCATTCCTTACGGCTCCTGGGCCAGCAGCGGCTGCTCACTCACGGCAGAGTCACCCGGAGCCAGCGACGTCTGCACACCACAGATCTGGCCCGACGAGCAAGGTCGAGGGTTCCAGGAATTTATGGTGATTTGTCCCCTAAGGTGAAAAAGTTCTGTATTTTCCTGCTGTTGGTTTAACACAAGTGAGTGACAATTTAAAAAAATAAATAAATAACCCTGGCCAGTTTTGTCCAGTGGTTAGAGCGTTAGCCCGTGGACTGAAGGGTCTCAGGTTCGATTCCCAGTCAGGGGCACATACCTGGGTTGCAGGTTTGATCTTTGGCCTTAGTCAGGGTCATGTGGGAGGCAACTAATCAATGTATCTCTCATATAGATGTTTCTCTCTCTCCCCCTCTCTCCTTTCTACTCTATCTAAAAATCAATGGAAAAATATCCTCAGGTGAGGATTAACAAAAAAACAAAGTGTTACGATTACTGATCTTCTATGGAGTTGTCCTAAGATTGCTAGAAAGCTAAATGATACAACTAATAAGAAAATATATTGACCTTTTTTTCCTGTACTTTTTCCTCATGTATCAGTGAACATTTTGATATAAGTACCTTTAATCTAGTAAAAGTGAATATAAAAACAGCTGGTATCATAAACTCTTTAGTGACTCTATGCCCAGGTAAGTTTTCTGGGGAGCAAATATACAGACTTTACAGGTACTTCCTAAAAAAAAAAGTCACAGCTTTATTAAGATTTTAGGGATTTGCAATGTTGAGCATTGCATCAAGGAGAACAATACATTTTTGCATGTGTGAGTGTGTGTATGTGGTCTCTGCCTCTGTCAGCCAGCTTCCCCATGTAACAGTAGAGAAATAAACATGTACTAAGCACTTGTGTGAATTTTATTTTATGGGACACAAAAACGAAAGAAGTGCTTGCAGGCTCAGCACAGGTCGGCGGGATCCAAGCGGAGGGCTAAGGCACAGAATACACACTGACATGACAGACAGCACTAGAATCCATCACAGCCGAGGAAGTCACCAGCCTGAGAAGAAAGTCTGGCCAGAGACAAAGTAAGGTAAGAAAAAGACAGGAACCAGCTCGGCTATCTCTGACCTGTTTATTAGTTTTATTTAGAATAAAGTTATTCACTAAGATCAAACAATTAACTGACCATTCTTTTGTGCCAGCGAAGTTCAGGAGGGAGTGAAAACCTTCTGTTTCACCCGGTAGCCACGACTACGAGGCCCTTGGCTGTGCAGCTGGTACCACCACAGATGTGAGATGCAGACTCAGAACACGAGTCCTTCACGCCATCCGGGTGTAAAGACAATCCTAACATCTCCTCCAAAACATTCATTAGTTACTTCTGTTTCTGTTTGCCAGAAAATACTCTTTCTGATAAAGTACATCTATTTATCTATCTATCTACCTACCTGTCATCTATCTACTATCCGTCCGTCCATCCATCCATCCATCCATCCATCCATCCATCCATCCATCTCTATCTATCCATTCAACCATCCATCATCTATCTATCTATCCATTCATCCATGATCTATTTATCAACTATCTATCTACCTATCATCTATTTATCTATGCACATGTGTGTATGTATTTCCATGCAGAGTGAGCATCTATGAAAGTAAAGATACCAGGAAGCCAAAACTGAAGTGAAAAAGGGACACCAGACACCAAGTGAGGTCATACACCAGTCATACTCACCAAGGGAACAGAGCTTTGTCTGGTGAAGGAGGGCTCTGGCACGGACTGTGTCACAGGAGACAGAGCCCACACTCCTGAAGAATGAGGAGCCCAATAGAAAATCCCTGTATTAAGCTAGAACCCCCCAAATCTACAGGGTCTTTTCAATCCATGGGAAACTAGGGGAAAAAACTCATGTCCATAGGAGACAGCAAGAAAATGTGATGTTTCAACATTAGCCCTGGGCGAAAGAAGGAAGGAAATCACCCTCTGTGACATCATCGCGAGAAGCCTTGGTCCTGGTGTGCGCGCTGAGTAACCTACGCTGTGGGTCACGCAGGCGGAAGGCGGAAATGCCTGTGGAAGTGGTCTGTGTCCTCAGTGAGAGCAGGGCCTAAGCCACCAACACAGATCTGCCCCGAGGACGTCCTCTTCCACCCACTCAACCTCAGTTCCGAGGAGAAAGAGCCCAAAGTGAAACGTCAGAAAACATACTGTTTGCACTCA
Source organism: Molossus molossus (assembly GCF_014108415.1). NCBI lineage: Eukaryota > Metazoa > Chordata > Mammalia > Chiroptera > Molossidae > Molossus > Molossus molossus. Next base: position 4,820,673 of record NW_023425403.1, read on the forward strand.
CAGGGAGACACATGTTTACAATGCAATCCTACTGCATGGAAAAGTAAGGGAAAATGCAGGAACTACAGCTACAACATTTCAGCATGAATCACAGACACTGGCTGTTAAGTGGACAAAGCAAATTGCGAAGGAATGCATAAACACCATTCCAATTACATGGAGTGCAAACTCCAGCAAACGCAACAAAATGCTTAAAGGAGCATGTGTGTTCAGCGCTTAAAGGAACTGGACGTACTCTACTTTTAACTGGCCTGGTGGTACACTGGCATTCTTGTTATTGTTATAAAATTGAGATATACACCATAAAGAGTCTTCCAAACGCAGTTAATATTTAAAAGAAACATTTTCAAATGATTTTATAAATATGAATCTGTTGGGGGTAGACAAGATGTCATTTCTAATTTGAAAAATGCATTATTTAATCTTACAGATTTCATAAGGTTTCTGCATTATTTGAACACATTTATTCAATTTACTATATGATGCTTCCTGTGATAAATTACTTATGTATAGTTTTTTTTTTTCAATTAATCCTCACAAAAAAATCTTATGCAACAGTCTGGTTTTCTGACTACAGATGATAAAGTGACCTTCCAGCGGATAAGTATCTCAAACACAGTAAGTCAGCAGTTCTCAACCTGTGGGTCGTGACCCCTTTGGGGGTCGAATGACCCTTTCACAGGGGTCGCCTAAGATAGAACAGTAGCAAAATTACAGTTATGAAATAGCAACAAAAATAATTGTATGGTTGGGGGCCACCACAACATGAGGAATTGTGTTAAAGGGCCACAGCATTAGGAAGGTTCAGAACCACTGCAGTAAGTGAAATTTAAACCACGGGCCCACCTAAACATGTCGTCCCCTTCGTCAGTCTGCCACACTGACCCCTCCCTCAATACTCAGATGGCTTGATGCCACTTCCAACCACAATGCAACACTGTGACAGAGCAAGGCTTCTACTGGGAACCAGCAAATAGGAGATAAAATTAAAACAAGCACCTATTTAATGATATAACTGGAAGAGACAGCCAAGGCTTTAGTGGCCAAGATCTTGGATAGAAAAATAATCTCAGAAAGGTGATATTTTGAGAACTATATTTTTTCCTTGGATAATATGCCAGTCCTTGGGTGGAGAGGCTAGAATTCAGGCAAAGAACAACAAAGAGTTTTTTTGTTTTTGTTTTTGTTTTTTAAACTAAGACTTCTGGCCTTGGTTGGTTTGGCTGAGTGGTTAGAGTATCGGTCTGAGGACCAAAGGGTCTCAGGTTTGATTCCTAGTTCAAGGGCTCGTACCTGGGTTGCAGGTTCAATCACCAGCTCCAGTTGGGGTCATGTAGGAAGCAACCAATCAATGTGTCTTTCTCACATCAATGTCTCTCTCTCTCTCTCTCTCTCTCTCTCTCTCTCTCTCTCCCCCCCTCCACCCCTTCCTCCCTTCCACTCTATCAAAAATCAATAAAAAAACATCCTCGGGTGAGGATTAACAAAAAGGAAAAAAAAAGTAAGACTCCCGGTATTATATAGGGCTAGAAAGACAAAGAATTGCATCTTGGGGGCTACACAGGCAGTTCAGATTTGAGGAGCTCAGGTCCAAGACAGAAGGAGGACAATAGAAACAAGACAGACAATACTGCATAAGGTATTGGCTAAATTTTCAAACTGTCCAGGGAATGTAGCAAAATAGCCACACACATACAAGAAAAAAAATCCTGAAAAGTATAAGGATGTTTTCAGCAGCCTCCTAGTTCTGAGGAAATAAAAATTGGGGTTCAGGACCTGCCAAGAAAGAAGAACATTCATCCATTGGCTGTCAGATGAATCTCTAGAATGACAACTGCCCAGCAAGGTGGGTGAACCAGAGGAGACTGTCCATACAAAGATGGCAGGCGAGCCTCTAGCCCCATCATACTCAGATTGAACTGGGTGGTCAGTCCCCAGTTTAGCTGACTGCCAGAAGACAGCATAAACCCTCTCTCTGGAAGAAAACAGTGTAATTCAGGCAGTTATAAATTTTCATCCACCATGTGAAGCACTCAAGCAAATATTTCCTGCCATACTTACAAATCAGACCATGGGGGGAAACAAAAACAGAACAAAACATAAAAATAAAACAACGGATAAGTCACAGATTGAAACAGGTATTGCACAATACAGTGACTAGTGTATTTAAGAAAACAGAAGGCAAGATGAAGCACATTACCAGGAAAAATGGAAGTTATTTTTAAAAAAGACACAGAAATTTGAGAACTGCAAAAAATGTAATAATTGAAGATAGATCTCCATAGATTGAATTAATAGTGTTAGATAGGGTAAAAGAGAGGATTAGTGAACTGGAAGATAGGTCAGTAGAGCACATACAGAGGAAACCAGCATGAGAGATGATACAGAAAAATGACTCAGTGACACAAAGAGGCAATGAAGAGGTCTAACATGCGTTCAACTGGAAGACAGAGACCACAGGACAGAAGAAATGTCTGAAGAAATAATAGTCTAGTAGTTTTCAAATTAATAAAATCAAGCAACAGATTCAAGAATTGCTACGAACACCAAGCAGATTAAACACAAAAGAAGCTACACCTAAAAGTTTACAGAACCACTGAAATCCAAAGGCAGAAGATCTGAGAAACCAACAATAACAGTTATTTCTTATTCAAAAGAGCAACAATAGTCACAGTGAAAACAATGAAAATCAGAAGGTGACGGAAAAAATATCTTTAAAATATGGAAAGAAAATAAATGCCAATCTAGAATACTGTTACCCGGAAAACAGACAATGAAATGCAAAAACAATTAGCCTTTGCAACAGCTTTAAAAATGTCAAATTCTGAGGTACCACTAAGAAAGATGTGCAAGGCCTCTACAGAAAAAGAAAAATTTAAGTTTTTATGTAACTGAGAGAAATTATATAAAATCAGGGCCCATGGAGAACAAGACAGCGCAACCCCAATAAAAGCTCCAGTCTCAGCTTGCCCCTGGCTCCTGTCCTTTCTGCCTCGTCAGCAAACCCTCCCGGGTGACCCTGCGTGACCCCATCGTGTGAGTACGAGACTTTCTTTTCTTTTCTTTTTTCGAGACTTTGTTTTCTTGTGCCTCCCTTGTGGCCACACCTGACTGGCCATCCCAGAAAAGAACGCAGAAGGAGTTCTGAAAATTGTCCACTGGCTTTTGCAACCCTGCGGTCACTGCTGTGACCTCACTTTTAACTCGTATGTATTTAGCTGGAGGTAATACACTAACAAACGGATTTATACGAAGATGAACTTGAGCCCCTCAGTGGGCTTTTGATCCCGAGCCTGAATTAGGGCCCTGAAGGCAACCGTGTGCACCACAGTGATGGACTGACGCTTCTGGCAGGCCTGAGGAGGGACTAATGCTTTATCGGGAGCCAACATGAGGCGGTGCTTCAGATGCTGCAAGACAGACACTGTTCAGCCCTGGCCGGTTTGGCTCAGCCGTTAGAGCGTCGGCCCACAGACCAGAGAGACCCGGGTTCGGCTCCCGCTAAGGGCACGTACCTCGGTTGCAGTTTGTTCCTGGCTCCTGTTGTTGGGGTCATGTGGGTGGCAACCAGTCAATGTGTCTTTCTCTTTCTTCCTCCCTCTCTCCCTCCCACTCTCTCTGAGGATGGATGCAAAAGTGTCCCCAGGTGAGGATAAAAAAAAAGAAAAAAAGATAGACACTGTTTTACCCGATTACAGTAAACGGACCCAGAAACATTCAGATCCACAGCTCCTAAAGTGCGGGGCTCACTTCCAATCCAGTTCTGACCCCAAAGCCCATGCTGGTTCAGCTACCCTGTGCTTTCTATCAATAAACTAAACCAAGGCCTCATGAGGGCCCTGGATCACCTGGGCATCGGGTGTGGGCCCGTGCTCCCTGCGGATGTCACGTCCCGGGGACCCGTGCAGAGACATCAATGACACACATTCCTACAAAGCTTGAGAAGAAATGTCTATTTATTAGGAGAAACTTATCAGGCAACTTAAAAAATATTGAATTGTTATATATGATCATGAAAACAGTAATTCTGAAAATCAAAATTCAAGTAGGTTAAATATACACACTTCCAACTGTAGCTGCATCTTATTCCTCTTTTCCCATTAAACTGAACGTATTTTTGAAAAGTTAAACTAACAGCTCAACCGATGTGGCTCAGTGCTTGAGCGTCGACCCTGCACCAAGAGGTTGCTGGTTCGATTCCTGGTCAGGGCACATGCCCAGGTTGTGGACCAAGTCCCCAGTGGGGGGCGTGCAGAGGGGCCAGTCGGTTTCCCTCTCTCTCCCCCTCCCTTCCTCTCTCTCTAATATCAATAAAGAAAAAAAAATTAACATAGAGTAGTTTACCTTCCCTTTCCAACTCCCTACATACTTCAATAAATATTATTGCTTAAAATTAATAGGCTTTAAAAATTGTTTTACTTAGCAAAAATCTTTTTTAAACACACTTAGCAAGTATATTTGGCTACTCTTTCTTTTTTCAGACTTGGCAAGTCAACGCCAATGCGAAAGGATAAATCCTAATATTACCAACATTGTTATTGTGGAAACAGTTTAAGATATTAGTCACTGGAATAATTTTTCTAAATATATTTAGCAGGTTGATTTGGCTACATATGAAGACTCTTTTCAAACCTGACATGTTATTTCCAGTGACCTGAATAGAGTATTTCCCCAAGAAAGCAGAACGGAGTCAAGTCTCAATGCGGACTTTCCAAACAGAATAAAAAGAGTATTTAATACATTTTCACCTTTGAAATGACCTATTTCTATCAGAGTGCCCCTGGTCCACTGCCCTGGAAAACAACTGAGATCCTACTTTAGCTACAGACCTTCTCTGGGTTGGTTCAAAGCGGTTAGGACTGGGAGTTCACTAGAGGTGGACGCCGTGGACTGTCACCTGATCTTGGTTTGCAGAGGAGGAACACCCCCTCGCCCCGACCATCCCGAGAGGCTGATTCTGATTTGGTTTCTCAGGTACCCGCAGGGCTGTCCGTTTCTTCTCCCCCTCTGCCCCAAACAGTAAACTCATCTTTCATTCAAATGAAAGTGCAAATAACCAATAAACATGCAAATTTACTTATTTCAAGAAAATTTACTTAAAGAAGAAACTGTAAGAAAGAGAGCTCTCTCGCCCGCCCTTTGAGATGACATGGAGGGACCTAGAGAGTATTGTGCTGAGCTAAAGAAGCCAGTCAGAGAGAGACAAATGCCGGGTGATCTCACTTATCTGTGGAATCTAATGAACAAAATAAGCTGATGAACAAAACAGATCCAGAGACATGGGAGCAGGGAACAGCCTGATGAACCTCAGAGGACAGGGAGACGGAGTGGGAGTGGGTGGGAAGAGATAAACCGAAGAACCGATATGCACATGTGAATAACCGACAGACACAGACAGCGTGTGGGGAAGGCGCGGTGGGCAGCAGCCCGGTCGGTGAGGTCACCCGCAGCTCAGAAAGTATTCTTTTACAGTGTGGCCATAGCTACACAAATCAAAACAGAGTCGCCTCCCGGGCATCAAGCCTTAGAGAAAGGACAAAGAGAATACGAGCAAATTTTTAAAAAGGAGCAAAGACAACAGCAAACAGTAGCAGCCGTGCTGGAGCAGAAGGTGGCGGGAATTCTCATTCCTGCTACAGTGTGTCACGAGCAGGCTATGTTCAATCCACTTTCATCAACACAATAAACATCTGAGTTATGATACTTACAAATGCTGACTTTTAGGAGTCCAGGAAATTCACTCATGAAAACCTCCTTTTTTAGAATACTGAATAAATGACAAGTGAATGTTCTCTGCTTGTGGAATCTACTTTTCCCCACTAGACTGTTATGAAAAAGCAAAGAAACAATAGAATCATGGTTCATATTCCCCGCTGATTTATAACATGCCGTTACTTGCAATTCTTGAACACTGTATACCGTAGAACTACCTAATATATGATCTGACATATGATTTTTAATAGAATGAAACTGCATGGTAAATGAAAATTCTGGCTGAGGTCACTGAGTTATTAAACTCAACAACAACTGTGCAAGTTAACTTTGTAAGTGTTAGGTTTTAATGGGATAGAAAATAATGTGTCATTAATCACTTCAGAAATCAGACTCAAAAGAATCCTTTCTTTTAAAAATTAAATTTCTTGGGATAACATCGGTTAATAGCATCACATAAATGTCAGGGGCACAACTCTCCTCTCAGATAAGATGACATCTGTCTCCTCTGTCGTGTGCTCAGTACCCGAAGCCTCTCTCCTTCCGTCACCCTGTGCCTCGGACTGGGCCTGGGCACCATGCCTACTACACCCGGTCGTCTACATGCGCAAGCTGGTCCGACATATATTTTTGTGGCAAAAAAAAAAAAAAGAAAGAGAGAGAGAGAGAGCTTTGCATGTATAAAATGGCCACAGCATGTAAAGCACAATATGAAACTGAATATTTAAATATTAGAGAATTCAGCCACGCTAGTGTGGCTCAGTCATTGAGCGTTGACCCTGCACCAAGAGGTCACTGGTTCGATTCCCAGTCAGGGCACATGCCCAGGTTGTGGAACAAAACCCCAGTGGGGGCATGCAGGAGGCGGCCAGTCATGTTTCTATCTCTCTCTCCCTTTCCCGTCCTCTCTCTCTAAAAATCAATTAAAAAATTTTAAATAAAATAATTCTCCCATCTTTAAAAAAATAAATACATGCATAAATAAATATTAGAGAATTAAGAAATGAAAAAAATATGACCAATTCTAGAAATAAAATTGATCGATCTCCCTGTACAAACTCGGTCAGCAAAAATACACTTGATGGTCCAGACAAGACCTTGAAAGAATCCCGCAGAACACATGCTTTATCGAGTATGGCTTCCTACACCTGACATGTGCTGTGTTCTCTGACTGTCATGGAAGAACATTCTAGAAATCAATTGCTCCAACCTCAGCCTAGAACCAAGACTGAGCAGATGTGAAGAGCGGACCGGTCCAGGCGCCTGGAGCATCAGGAGCCATGGGGCGAAGACCGGCCCCTCGCAGCAACACCCCCGGTGGGGACTGCTCGGAGGACGCCAACTGCAGCCCCTGCGGGGAGGGGGCAACCAACCCCCAGCTCCAGGGAAGACAGTAACCTTCAGGGAGAGGGCCTGTCACGTAGTCACTCCTTCATCTTTCCAGGTGACTGCAGCTTGGCCTGTGGGCTCCAACTCCCAAGTGTTACAGCAGAGAGGAAACAAATCTGAGACAGAAATGGGATGTGTTTATCGATCCACAATTACTACCAAAAAATCGTTTACACGGAGGCTATCCATCTCGTGTTCACCAGTCGGTGAATGTTCTGCCCAAATGTTAACCACGTGCCTCGTGTTGGTGGGGCATGAAGAACAACTACTCTGTGTTGGAAAAGCACAGTGTTGGGATCCCGCTACGCATTCCACCGGCCTGCACACTCCGCCGGCCTGCACACTCCGCCGCCGTGCACACTCTGCCGCCTTGCACACTCCGCCGGCCTGCACACTCCGCCGGCTCGCACACTCCGCCGCCGTGCACACTCCGCCGGCCTGCACACTCCGCCGGCCTGCACACTCCGCCGGCCTGCACATTCCTCCGGCTCGCACACTCCGCCGGCCTGCACACTCCGCCGGCCTGCACACTCCGCCGGCCTGCACACTCTGCCGCCTTGCACACTCCGCCGGCCTGCACACTCCTCCGGCTCGCACACTCCGCCGGCCTGCACACTCCGCCGCCGTGCACACTCTGCCGCCTTGCACACTCCGCCGGCCTGCACACTCTGCCGCCTTGCACACCCGCAGTCCGAACGCTCGCGTGGCGCCCGCAGGAGTGCCGACGCAGAAGGTCCGAGCCTCGCATCCTGTTCCCAGCCGCTTTAAGTCTGAATCGGCATTCTTTCCTAATTTCCCGTTTTGCTATTCGGAGGAAAAATCCAGGCTCCCAAAGCTTAGAATCAAGCAGCATTTTTGAATAGTCTAGGTGTTTAATTATTCCAATGAATATCTGCAGGTTATATAAAAATATTTTCTTGTTTGCACATCTTTTCCTATCCATTCTGAGACTTCTCATCTAATTTTCTCTCTAAATCCTATGAGAATTCTCTTTCTCTAGTGATGATTTTCAAAACAATTAAGAGTTGGCCAGAGGTCACACCTAAGGTAGTGACACTTTTAACAGCAAAAAGGGGACAAAGGTATAGTCTTCCTAATGAACAGAACTTTTATTTATTTGAAATGAAGCTACTTCTTAACTTGTTTACAAAATAGAAACATAGAATTTTAAGAGATCCCATCAGCCAGCAAAAAAATTTTGGCTAACAAGATTATATCCAACCTGGATAGTTAATTATTTCAACTCTAAGGGCAACGGATTAAGTACAAATTTAGAAAGGTACTCCATGCTCACTGCTGACATTAATAACTATAAAGATTTTAGTCTGCATAAATCTAAAAGTGTTCTTCTGATCAAAGCAACTTTTTAATTAGAAGGGATTTTCTGATTTCCAGGGAAGAAAATAAAATGGGAAAAAGGCAGTACCTATCAGAAAAGCAAAGTTGTCCCATAAATCCCTGCTACAGGTTGTCTTCCATTTCATTGGCCAGAGCTATCCATGGCCACACGAGTTTCAAAGACAGCTGGGAAGAAGTGTTTCCCTCCTGACTACACAAGACTTCAGACACAGCCTGGTTTCAACTGCATTTAAAGTTTCCATGGAACCCTTTGAATTACACAAAGAAAATAAATAGCAACCAGCAGAGTCCAGGCATGGTCACAAGCCTAAGACAGAACGCGTGACAGAATCTGTGAGGAGGGCAAACGCAGACCGTCTGTGCCCTGCGATACTTCCCAGGTGTTGCAAAGGTCAAGAGCCAGAGCAAGAAGGACAGGAACCTGGAGGGACAGAGAAGCATCCTCTCTGATCCTGACCCCAGAAGACCACATCTGAGCTCCAGGTCTGTCTTTGATTAAGAAAACCGTGATGCTGAGACCCAAAGATTACGGCAGAACAGAAATGGAGTGACGTGCCCAAGGCGTGGGCATGGCTTCATTTTGTTTGTTTTTTGTCTTTTTGTATATATCACATGAACAACTCGGAATGGTTAAGTTATAAAAGTTTCCTAGAGTGTTACTCTTTGTAGTTGTTAGGTTATTTGTCTTTAATTCGTGTTTTCAGTGATAGAGCAATGAGCGTTCTTCCTTTCATTCAAAACACTCCATACTCTGATACTATTATTGGCATTACCAGTAATGGGAGGCGGTACATTCACTGACTTTGCAAAGCCACTGGGTGAGCCTTTACGCTGGCCTGCAAGACCAGTTACACTTTGCTTAAATCTAAGTTCTTGTCTATATCTACATCTCATAAAAATTAATCACTATTATATCCATGAAACTTTAAAATACATATAGAAAAAAGTTTGCATCTTGGAACTTTATAGAATTGCTTTCCTTAGATTTCATTTAGTAGCTTAAACAGTAATACACAGAAGGCAATAACCACTTGACCAAAGTGATAACTGTTACACAGGGACAGACACAGGTACGAACGTGACTCTTGCTCCATGTACGGTGCCTGTTTTACAGGCAGAACGTGCCTAGAAATCTAGTCTTTAGCTCATTCTGCTTGAAGTTGCAGTCAAATCCTAAATAATTCTTCAAGTCTAAGAACCTGATAAATTTTCTGTTTACAGTTCAAAATGAAATTAATTTTTTTTTTATTTTGCCCACTATTATAATCACCAAAATACTGAACTTTAAAATCAGAATCATTCACAGATAGGAAAACGACTGGGGAGCAGAGGACCCCTGCCTTGGATGCTGAGGGTCTAGCCGTGGCCAACTCTGTTTTCTCCAGTAGACGTAAACCAGATGGTACACTGTGCTACTCACCATCCTGGAAACTACAAAGAATTTCTGTTGATAGTCACTCACAGTTATAACTGGATGCAAGAAAGACAATGTCAAAAGTAAAGAAAAAACACATGTAGTTTAAAAAGCAATTAGGTAAAGGACTCTCTTCTACCAAAGAATGCTACTGGAGAAAAATTGTTCTTTAAGATGATCTTAAAAATGATGACAGTACTCTCCCTCCAACAAATAAAGCCAGCAATCCCAAATTGTTTATCACTACGCCCTCTATTCTAATCAAATGGTGATTCAAGTGGGAATTACCTAATCAAACAATTTTGATTAAACCTCTGGCCCTCTGAGCAAGTTATTTTGTTGAAAATCGAAATACTTCTAAGGGGTATACACTAGAGTCATCTCTCAATTACCAGTCTCACTGGGAGGAGTCAAGCTTTGATAACTAGACATGACCCAGATGTGTCTCCATGCTCCAGCCCCCGCTGCAGAGCGTGCGCTGAGACCCTGTGCTACATTCACACGAATCTCCTTCTCGGTTTCCTGAGTGTCTCATTGGCAAATTTTCTTTCTGTCCCTATAAACTACACACAGCCCCTAAACATTTCTGAAGTCAAATGGTAGTAGCGAAACAAATCAATTCTATAAAATTACTATGAATGTAAACCATGTTGCCAAAGAATGCCTTGCTTGCCCACACCACACTAAGAAAAGAAAAAGAACTGATGCGAGTTTGGAAAGAACACTGGTTCTTCTCACTGAATGCACACACCGTATATGCACAGTGTGCACTTCCGGGCTTACGTATGCAGTATGCGTACCAAGTTTTTCGAGCCATAAACCAGGTAATGTTACGATAAAATCTAAGCCATCCTAATTTAAAGCATCATTTGTGCGTCAAAATAGTAGGGAGACTTTACTGCGTTAAGACTGCTGTGGAACCAGATCTTCCAAAAGAATTTAGGTTCAATTTAAATGTACTCTAAGAAAATCTCATCTCAATCTGAATGTTAACATTCTTTGCAGGATGGCATTTATCTATTATAGAACAGGTTGGTATAAGCAACAATGAACTCCCGGCAGTGGTGAACACAGGTGTTTTGTAGTGAGCAAAAGTTGTCTGAAGTATATTTAGAAATATTTACCTGCAGCCTGACCAGTGTGGCTCAGTGGCTGAGTGTTGACCCTGCACCAAGAGGTCGCCAGTTTGATTCCCATTAGACACATGCCCAGGTTGTGGGCCAGATCCCCAGTGGGGGACATGCAGGAGGTGGCCAATCGATTTTCTATATCATCGATATTTCTCTCTCTCTCCCTCTATCTTCCTCTCTCTCTAAAAATCAATAAAGAAAAAAAATAAAAGACATACATTTAACTACACAATATTATACTTGAATCAAAAGATGGAATAAAGGGAAAGAAAAGAACGTGTAATTTGTGGAGGAGAGTGTGTAAGGGGTCTGGAATTTTGGTTTATAGAAGGGCACTGGCATACCTATGAGCACCCGGGGCACAGCCATCAGGCGGGCACTTCGCTTTGGGGGGAGGCATTCATCTCGACCTCAGGAGCCTCCAGCTTTCCAGGGAGGCCATGGAGGCGAAATGCCTGCACCTTCCTTCCCACCGCGCACAGGACCGCGCCAGCTCATGCCATGGCACAGCCCAGCACCCACAGAAGAGGAACACTGCTCCCTTTGCATTCAACTAACACAAATTGCAACAGTTTAGGCTCAGAGAACCAGAGACTGCTCTGGAAAAGTCTGCAGACACATGGACAAAAGCAATGTTCCAACGTGCCTACCAGCGCCCTCGGGCAGCCTCAGACCTCTGGGCCCGTTAGGTCAGCATGAATCCGACAGCGACAGGAACTGAAATCATGTTCAGGGTATCTCGGTGACTTTGTAATAAAACTTGAAATGTTTTAGCCCTGGCCGGTTTGGCTCAGCGCTTAGAGCATCGGCCTGTGGTCCAGAGAGACCCGGGTTCGGTTCCCGCTAAGGGCACGTACCTCGGTTGCAGTTTGTCCCCGGCCCTGGTTGGTCGTGTGGGTGGCAGCCACTTGATGGATCCCTTTCACATCGATGTTTCTCTCTCTCTCTCTCTCTTCCTCTCTCTCCCTCCCACTCTATCTGAACAAAAAATGGGAAAATATCCTTGGGTGAGGATAAAAAATAAAAATAAATAAAACTTGAAACATTTTACACATGTACATATTCAACTGGAACTCGTTCGAGTTCAGACTAAAGGCAACTGGCTGCCTGGCATTCCACAGAGACACCTATTAAAACTCATCTCACCCCATTCCTGAGCAGGTGTTACCTACTTAGGCACCTCACACAGTGCTACGGAACTGCAGACAATTCATCTGCACGGTGCACATTTCATCGGAGCTCCCAAGTGTCCTCGTTTACCAGTTACCATTTCAACTTTTGAATAGAAAGTCAAAATTACACTGAGTCTAAGTCAGCCCTGGGAGGAGGAACCTCACATCCAGTCCTAAGAGGCTAGAACTACTATCTGAGCCAAACGAGGCGTCTGTGCACCCCCCTCTTCCCCCAGCCTACAGGCACGTCACAGGGCTGGAGCAAGGTTAGAACCAACGTCAAGGGCCACTTCGATTTCAGAAACTGGAATGTCAAGCTCTTTCTGCTGGAGGAAGCTGGAGGATGCTCGGGGCGACTTGAGGCTGTCACTGTGTCTCCCGTTTGAGATCCCAGAAGAGCCTGCACTGTCAAGTAAGCAGGACACAAAAATGTGGCACTGACTTTAACACTTCCAGCTTTAACCCCTAACCTGGGTCACAGCGTGCAGCGTCACTGCGAGGCTGCTACACTGCGGGCACACGGCCGTGGTACCGATGCCCTTTCTGCAGAACAGCAACGGTCTGCAACCCAGCAGCTCTCTGTGCTGCCCACGTGAAGGGGGAAAAAATGTGTCATTTGCACCGACATTTCTGACAGCATTATCTACTTAATCTGTACATCATGTAGTGGGTTCCAATTAGCCAACTATAAGTGTGATGGCGGTGACTCGTGAAAAATGTGGGCCTTGATAGCATTCTAATCTGGCATGGAAAGACACCAAGACCCAAAGACCTAGGACTCAGAGGGAACAAACAATGAATCACTACCATCCCCAGACTAAAATCTGGCTCGGAGACAAAATCATTAGTTTGCTTTTTTAAGGAAGTCATAAATATCACGACCCGCAAGCAAACATGGACCTAAGTAAGTGTTCCATTTTTCAAAACATAAACTTGGAAGAGGACTTTGAAAGGATGAAGTAACCAAATACACACAACAGACACAAACAAGAAAGAATGAAAACTATTCCGTGTGGGCAACCGTATTGTAGCGAAGTCAGCCGCTGCGGTTTCAAGTGACCTCACAGCTGGTGTTTGATACTAAGTGGCAACTTCCAGGGAACACTGAGGGCGAGGAAACAGTCCTTCTACCAGTTATGGGGACTCCACAGGCTCATGCCCACGCTGTGCTCACTCCAGGTGAGAGAAAGTCAAGACCATTTTCTTTTTTTTTTCCAATGTCACCACAACACATTCAATAAAAACTTTAGAAAAACAAAACTTTAAAAAAAGAGAGAGACCATTTTCTTCAAGATTTCAGTCTGATTAAATTGCCGCACTTACCCACCCTTTGTTTGGGGGTAGAGATGGGCATCGAGGGAAAGAAAAGACCCCAATGAAGCATACTCAAAGAAAAGAGAAATACACTGTTTTTCTGAGAAAAGGTTACAGGGCGTTACCAACACAACGCTAACTATGTTTGACCAAAGCTTTGAACAAAGCTGGCTGAGGCGCACTGAGTGGTCAGCTTCCTAAGCTCTGGCCAGGAGGGAGAGGGTGTGGCTGTCCCCAGTGTGTCCCTCACAGGTGCGGGATCCCCCGAACCACCACAATGGCACAATCTGCTTTCCTTGTGGGGGGCAGCAGGGGAGAGAAGGGAGGAGTGGAACTTTTCATCCTTTTTAAGTATTTTAGTGAGTTGGAAGAAAAAATATTATTAATTCCATGAACATTTCCTCTACACATAAAAGAATATGAAATAAGCAATGTTATTTTAAGCCTGTTTCTGACAGCCCCAAATAAGCACAGCACTTTTATTTAGAAAAAGAAATCAGTGTGAGAATGAGAAATCACTGGAAAATATCACTTCATGTTAAAATTTAAACAGGGAAATATATCAGCATTTAAACATAAAGCTTTACTTTATATAATTACATATGGTTCTTATCTTGAAATAAAAACATGAAAAATACTTTAAGATAAGATCATACCAGTATTTGCATATAGATTCACATGGCTAACGCAGATAGATACGCATAGACTTGTGTAGTGTATTATATATAGTGTCTAATTCTTTATTCATTCACACATTGGCTGAGCCTCTACTTAATATTCAATCATTTGTTTTAGATTCAGTCAGGAAAAAATGCTCTGTTTAGAAATATGGTATCTAAAAAGTTCAAAAGTTCCTAAAACACTCCAACCAACATCTATATTGGATTCCTAAGGCAACTAATACTTATAAGATGTTATTGAATAAAAAGTGTAGTTAGCTCCTGAAGAGCAGCGACTTGTGTCCACACCTAATTCTGAGTGTCCTCTTCCCCTCTGTGCACGCACCTCCAATGTGACCGCCTCCCCATCACATGCTCGCTCCAGGAAAGTCATGGTGTACTGGCAAACAGAACCTTCTAACAAATCAACCCCCATGCAGAAACTAGGGCAGACTCCCCTGGGAGTGGGGTCCTTCTCAGCGACAGCACAGACCATTCTGGGAGAGCATGCCAGCAGAGCGGTGAACCCCGTTCTTGTAAACAAACCTACACACATCTAATGTTTGCATAAAACATCTACCATTACATTTTCTTTCTTTTTTTTTTTTATCCTCACCTGAGGATATGTTTGTTGATTTTAGAGAGAGAGACATCCACTGATGTGAGAGAGAAACATCGATCGATTGCCTCCTGTATGTGCCCTGACCAGGGAACAACCCACCGTTTTTTTGGCAAACGAAACGACACTCCAACCAACTAAGCCACCTACCTGGGGCTACAATGACATTTTCTTTTTTTTTGGTACGTGCCCCTAGCGGGAACCGAACCCAGGACTCTCTGGTTCGTAGCCCGACACTCTAACCATTGAGCAAAACTGGCCAGGGCATACAATGACATTTTATCTTTTATTCAGTGAAAGTATGTCTTCATCTTTTAGATAGTCTGGGACGATGTCACTGTAAATTGAGAATGCATGTTTAGATTTCTCCCATGCCAATTAATAGCATAATGACGAGATGTTTACACATTAAAGTAGCAGCTTTAGCTGGTTTCCTTACTAGAGATTTAAACTTGAGCGTGTCTGAGCTGCGTGTGTTCAGGATGCGTTCATGTGACAGCGCACAGCTTTATAACAGTCCTGTGCGCACAAGGTCCATCCCCTCTTCCTGGGTGGCCGACGGCCAGGTCTGTCCCCCTGGAGGACACACACAAACCCAGGCACATGGGAGAGGTGGGAACATATGAAAAGCAGAACAACAATATAAGGCCTCCCTACACTGAGTGACTAAACACACAGGATCTCCCCCAACCGTCTCAAAATCAGACATCAATGTTACATCCTGCTTCCATGTTTGAGAAATCAAGAAAATCGTCAGGAAGCTTATAGTAAAAAGCGTGTCATGACATAGGTGGAAGGTGCTAGAGAATCCCTCTGAAGAATGTCACAGTTACTTCGTGTGCCCAGGACACAGTACTTATGTCTGTGCTCCTTTTCTGATGACGAAGCCTCTCTATTTGACGACAATGTACAGGATGCTATATGTTCTAGTCGTGGTTCTAGGGGAGATTTATGTTTTGTTCTTTATTCTTCAAAACGATCTTGAGATAGGCATGAATTATTGTCATTTTGTATACAAAGAAGCACAGAGAAGTTAAGTAACTTGCCCAAGGTCACACAGGTAAGAAATGGCAAAGGCAGGATGTGAAATCACACAGCCAGGATGTGACCACCGAACCTGTGTTCCAGAGCCTGTGCTGTTATCCACGGCACTGCCTGTCTACCGGAACAGTCATGTCACCTGAGCAAGTGACAGTCATGTGACTGAGACGAGCAGAAATACCGATGGTGAGTTCCTGTGGGCTCCCTCGGAAGAAGTGTAATGCAAAGTGCCCCCCCGCGGATTCAGCGGTCAGAGAAAGAGCGAGTTTGGTTCCCGACCTTTACCGCTTCCAAGCGCGCGCATTATACTGCATGAAATGTGGAGAACACGGTCCCTGGGAGCCATGTTCTAAGCTAAGATACGTTATGACATAGAAATTGCAAACCACATCTTTTTGATCCACGCCAAGATACCCGTTTCCTCCCACCTGTCCACACAGGACAATATGCAGTTGACTTGCTGAGAAGCCGGCCTTTGAGCTCTGCAGTGTTGTGATTTACACAAAGCTGCACCCCGGGCTGTCTCCTCTCTCAGTGTGTCTTTCCCAGTAGATGTCTTCGCTGGGAGAGAATTTTTCTGCCACGTTAAAAAAAGTCAGACCAGCAGCTACAAGGTAATCATGCTATTTGCTGGCTAGCTCCTCTCTGGCCCTTGTTCCAGTCTGTCAGCAAGAATACGAGCAAGTGTATTTTCAAAAGAAGAAATTGCTGGGACGCTGTGGGGTCCCCTCTCTTTTTTCTTAATGGCCAGCTGACCTACAAATGAGCGGATGTTCTACAAAGAATCTGATCTCAAACACTGATTTGTTAACATATATATTTTTTATTGTTGAGTTTTACCCTCTTTCCCCTCCACCCGGCCCCTACCCCATATTCTCTTTCAATGGGTTGTCTAAAAGTGTTTAGCGGGGCAAAGACATAAGTCCTGAATGTATGTTTGAAGAGCCATTAAGAGGTGTGTGTGTGAGTGTGTGTTAGTGTATGTGGGTTTGTGAGTGCAGGTGAATGTGTGAGTGTGTGTGTTGGTGTATATGGGTGTGTGTGTATGTGAGTGCATGTGAGTGTGTATGTGTGTTGGTGTATATGGGTGTGTGTATGTGAGTGTATGTGAGTGTGTGTGTTAGTGTATATGGATGTGTGTGTTAGTGTATGTGGGTGTGTATGTGTGGGAGTGTGAGTGCCTGTGTGTGAGTGTGTGTTAGTGTATATGGATGTGTGTGTGTGTTAGTGTATGTGGGTGTGTATGTGTGGGAGTGTGCGTGCCTGTGTGTGAGTGTGTGTTAGTGTATGTGGGTATGTATGTGTGTATGAATGTGTATGTGAGTGTGTACGTGTGGGAGTGTGTCTGTGTGTATGTGTGTGTGAGTATGTGTGTTGGTGTATATGGATGTGTGTGTGTGAGTGTATGTGAGTGCCTGTGTGTGTGTGTGAGTGTGTGTGAGTGTGTGAGTGCCTGTGTGTGTGTATGTGAGTGTGTGAGTGCCTGTGTGTGTTGGTGTATATGGGTGTGTGAGTGTGTGTTAGTGTGTGTGTGTGTGTGTGTCCGAGCACCACCACCGTTGGCACTGCGGTTTGGACCACGAGCCCAAGGGCAAGGCGGCTGGTCACTGACACGCTCTGGAAACGTTTCCGGAGAGGCGGCGGCGGTGTCTGCAGGCGGCGGAGAGACTGTCACTGCGCCATCAGAACCGGAGCCTAGGCCGGCTCGGGAGCAGCGGGCCGCCGGGAGGGAAGGGACAGCGCGGTCACTGCGGACACCCCAGGGACGGCCGCAGCGGACAGGCCCGCAGGGGCGCCTCAGGCCAGCTCGGCCGGGCTCGGCACCCATGGGCACCGTGAAGCCAGAGCCCCTCGGCCACACCTTCCGCATCTCCTCGGAGACCTCCGGGCTCCCGGCGGTTCTGCCAACCCAGACTCGGCCCGCTCGGGCCCCTCCCAATGTCCCAGGTCCCTCGGAGCTCTGCTCCCTGCACGGCGCTCACGGGCACCTCCGGAGGCCGCTCCCTGTGTCCAGCAGCCACCGGCCGACACGCCTGGGAGATCAGGAGCCTCGGGCCTGACGGGGGGCCTGCACAGGCCAAGTCATCTCCGGACCGCCCGTGAGGACGCGTGCTGCTTCGGACAAGGTGCAGCCTGTGTCCAGCCAGGACGCCGGCAGCTTCCGAGTCACCCGCGGCGTCGGCATCCCGCCGGGCGCTGGACCTGCTGCCGAGGCCCGTCCGTCCGTCCTGCGAGGAGCCCGTGACCGCAGAAGGTGCACTCAGAAGTACGCGACCGGTCCGAACCGGGAGGGGTCAGCAGTGCGCGGTCTCCTCCTGGACGTTCGATGTCCCTGCCAGGCGGTGGAGGCAGGCAGGTGACTGAGCCTTTGCAGGCAGCTCCGCAGCCCCTCGGCCTCGGACCGTGACCCTCAAGGCCCCGGAGGCTCCAGGAAGCCGCACGCGCCTTCGCTACTCACCCCGCCCGCAGGGACCACGGCAGCGGCTCACCAACAAACCCCTTACTATTGCTCTAAGTTGAGAACTATGCAGACTTAGAGCTTTATAAAGTCTATAAACAGCTTTATGTCGAATCAGATCAGATTACAGCCCTAAACGACTTAGGAAAGTGAGCTTTAGGGCTTCAGCACTGCAGACAAGGGGTCACGTTCCTCCTAACGGGGCGGCAGGGCACGTGGGCAGAGGAACCGGGGAGAAGCCGGGGGCCAGAGGTGTGTGAAGGCACCGGTGGGACGAGGGTGTGGTGGATGCAACCCCAGCACCAGTCTCTTCTGTCACAGTTCAGCTGCGACCTCTGAGCACAGTAACCCGCTGAGGGTAAGAACCACCCAAATAATTTCTGCGAGTAGATTTTAGAAGAAACAATTGCACAGACACATCTGATTATGCACGGTGAGTTCTAGTATCACCTTGTAAATCAAATGCACGATCACCTGCTGTTGCTTCCCGTTCTCTGCTCCGTCCTTGTGAACGTGAACGACCCATGAGGCCTGCATTCACGCCGGCTACGAACCTGAACTTCCAAGCCTGTGTTGTGCAACAAAACGTGGGCGTCCGTGGAATGCACGGGGCACGTGTCTAGCAGGGTTACTGTAACCGGTGAAAGGTGACCCAGGAGGAGGAGGCTCCAGGCCTCTGCCAACAACTTCTGTTCTTTCCCAATCCCATCATCTGGGAAAGGTCACTGGGCAGAGGTGACCACAGTCTCTCACTGCAGTGATATTGGTGCAACTCGGAAAACCTGCTGAACGCTCATCAGGAATTCTAGTTCCTCACGCAACCACCCATCCAACACGACTACAGGGGAGGCCATCTGGTCTACCGTCGGTCTGAGGGCACCGTGCACAAACCCTGGAGGGGTCCAGGGTGATTCCAACTGTGCTGGGGTGGGGAATCGGGATATAAATAAATGTAACGGGGCCCCGCCCTGCACAGTCAGACTTCCCTCTGCCTCCAAGAGGAGAGGATGATGGATCACAGCCTTCAGCAGATCCCGGAGGCCCGACCCCATGACCACCCTTCTCTAACATGGATGCTGCAAATGTTTTCTAAAACAAACACAAAAAAGCATATGGTTGTTGCTTCTGGGGAAGTTGGTGGAGTCCGGGCTCACGGTCTCGGATGACATGGGATAAAATCCGTCTCACGGAGGTGTGATGAAAAAGAGAAAGTCGACTTGCAAAGGGCACAGCACAAGGTGCTCAAGGTGCTGCAGGTATAACCTAATTATTATAGCAATGCATCTCCATATGCAAAGGTACATGTGGTCTCTGAGGATGCTCTGAACCTGTGAAGTCCCCTCCAGCTGCCAGAGATGACACCTCCCTCTCACACCAGCTCCTTTGTCCCGAAGCATCCAGGCAAGAACCAGGAAACTGCTCTCCAGGATGGACCCATGCCGACAGCAAGGAGGGCAAGACACCCCTCTCCAGAACCCCAGAACTGGAAAACCAGAGAGAACTCTCCCAGCCCACCACCCTCCACCCTCCTCAGGTCAATGCAGAAGGGCAAGAACAGACACCCACCGATGAGCCGAGGAGACCAGTAACGAGCTGCTTCCTATGCTGCAATTTGGATGATAACCATCTCGTGAATAAATGGCTTCCAGGCAGGTGTTTAAAGGTCAGAAGAGAGACTATGAAGTGGAAACCAACACAAGAGGCGCATAGAGCTCTATGTCCAAAGCCCATCGATCCCCAGCATCACGCAGAGTTGGGCTCAGACATCTCTTAGAAGACAGTAGGCTGATGAACCCCCCATCATATCCTCTAAGGAAATGGTAAACACAACCACTGGGACTTGCCATGAGAGACACCCCAGGAAAAGGGGACAAGAATCCAGACCTCTGGTTGGTTGCACGATCTTTGCCGTCCTCAGAAGGACTGTTAGGAAGTCGGGTTCTGAGCCTCTCCCGTGGAGCAGGCTGAAGAGAGGAGGTGTGCCCAAGGTTTCCACTTACACACACGGACGTTCCTAACAGTGGACCTCCTGTCTTCAGACTGACCATGGCTTGCTGCCAAAAAGGATGGGGATTTACAGCACCTCGGGGAAATGTCCTGGGTGCAGCCACACCAAGCTCAGACGTGGCTGCGAGTAAATGGCTAAATACCACCTCAGCCTCCACGACCCGTTTCGCCTGCCTAACAGTTACCTGCTCATTTCTGACGCCGGGCGATGGGGTGTGTGTGCTGTTAACTCTCCTTTAAGGATTGTAGTAATACGTGTCAGATGCTTTAATACTTTTGTTATCTTGTGCAGCTTAAGTCCAGTTGATCCCAGACAATTATTTTCCTTTAGTGAGATGGAAATTTGTAAAGCTTAATTTGCTCCTCCAAAGATTTCGTACCTTAGTAAAACCTTAAGTGATTTATGGAATCATGTCCTCATCATCCACCACCCATCCATGGAAACCAGTCTCTCCTGTCTCTGAACTGGCCTAGTCCTACAAGTAGGCCCAATACGTCTTCTGATTATAACACAGCGGTCAAGGTGGATTTCTCTCAGTCACTCCATTACCAGAGCTTCGGGTTTGTCCTCTGACAGCGTTTCTTCTGTCTTCACTGTGTCCGGTGCACCCTGACTCTCCACGGCGTCCCTTCTAGACCACTGCTGTCGGATCTTAACTAGACCGTGCTCCCCACCCCAGCAAAAGTCCTGACCACCCATCGAACCCATCCATGACTTCAAAGGCCTTCTTACTAGCTGCCTCTCAGGCACTCAGATCACGAATAACCAACCCACCACGACCCAGAGCATGATGGTCAAATTCCTGAAACTGGCCATACGCAATGTGACCCCATCCATCGCTACAAACCTATTCCTACTGAAAAGTCTTCACTCTTACCCTGCAGAACCCTGCAGTCCTATTGGCCTCCTCGCCTTCTCTCCCATCCAAGACACGGAAGGGACCCCAGTGCTTGACGGAGCCCCCTGCTGGAAGTGCCCATTCAAAGTGCAACTCAAGTTCTGCCTTACGTCCAGGCCCTCAGCCAGTGAGCCCGCAGATGACCCGCTCACGCGAACTTCCAGACACAGGTGCTGCTCTGGTACTATTCCCCTGATAGCTCTCAGAAGTGTGGTGCTTACGCCTTTATTTATTTTCCTACCTGAGTTGTGAGTTCCTTAAAGAGAGAACAAATGGCTCATGTGTCTTAAGATGCCCCTCGCAAACTCAACGATTATATAACGAAGATGGTAAAACCAATGAAATGAATCACTGTTACATACCACAGATGGGTGACTCTAACACTGTCACTGTGCATGAGAATGACTTAGAATGCTAGTTAAAACAGTATAATCCTAGACCCAAGCCCAGAGATTTGACGGCTGTCAGGCAAGAAAAACAACACCAACAATGAAAAACAGTTCAAGACTTCAAAGGAATTCTGCGGCAGTTAGCATACAGATGGTATTTTGAAAAACATCACCGCTGATGAATCTGCAACAGTAAATAAAAAATAAAACAAGTATAAACGGATGCAGAACAATAAATGATGGAGAAAGAAAATCTGGCGTGTTGCCAACAAGTTGTCATGACTATGAAGTTTTTTGAGATAGTCACTATAAACTGTATATGCTTTTATTATGATAACCAAAAAAGCTTTTGTCATTAAAGCAATTCATGTCGTTAATATTAAGCTAATCTACTTCTTTTGCATTTAAACTGTAAATGAAGGGATATTTGAAATTATTTGTGTAAAACAGAAAATCAAAGGCTATATTTGTTTACTCAACATTTCATCTTCCAGATCATTCATTCCGTTGACACAGATATGAACCTTATATTGGGCTTGACCTTTAACATATGCATTTGCCATGTAGAATATACTCTCCTTGAATTTATTACTCTAAGATCTAGTAGGGTCTTGGTACTTGTGCTCCTAGTACAACCCCCTTTATAGAATAAAAGCTCCATAAATATATTTCATATGATGTGATTCTTCCTTTTCATTGTTTTTGCAAACTAACTTTTCTCTTAAAATCGAACCTGAACTCTAATCAGCCAGAGTGAACTCTGCCTAATCTCCTGTTGGCTCATGACTGTAGGTAGCAATCGAGTGTGTCTTCTAGATTTTGCATTTTTTTTTTTAGTGTGATGATACTTTTAAAGCTTTCCTCTTCTGTCCCATCATTGCCCAGTTAATTTTTTTTTTTTTTTTAATCCTCACCTGAGGATATTTTTCCATTTTTTGTATAGATAGAGTGGGAGGGAGAGAGAGGAAGGGAGAGAGAGAGAGAAACATCGACGTGAAGGGACACATCGAGTGGCTGCCACCCGCACAACCAACCAGGGCCGGGGACAAACTGCAACCGAAGTACGTGCCCTTAGCGGAAAACCGAACCCGGGTCTCTCCGGACCGCAGGCCGACGCTCTAACCGCTGAGCCAAACTGGCCAGGGCTGCCCAGTTAATTTTAATTATATGAGTTTGCTCACCTTATGTATATATATTATAAAAACATAAGTTTGCTTGCCTTGCTTTTCTGATGTTGACTTAGTTGCACTCGCTTCCTTCAGAGCAACGCCGCAGGAGTTGTGAGTAAGTCATACAACCACAGACAACCAGAGAGAGGAGCCTGGTAAATTCTAATGTAAGTGGAGGAACAAGGATCTCTCACTCCATTTGGGATTTTACCTTCAGTTCTGCGGGGTGAAGGGTAGGATGGCTAACCTTGGCTCACAGCTTGTAAGCTGTTTTGTATATTTTAATGTTAAAAAAGGCTTTCTACGTGTCAGTTATAAAAAATGTGCCTTTATTGGAGGTGACGTATATTTAGCATCTTCTATTTACCTTCTGAAATCTCCTCTTGGGGCTTATGTAGCTCACAGAAGATGAACAATCAGCTGCTGTCTAGGGCTTACATCGAAACAACACGCGTGGTTAGGCCACTAGGGAGAGACACGGAGTCTGGACCATGTCTTTTGGGGGCTCCATGTCAGGGACATAACAGCTTCAGTGAGGACATAAGGAAACATGCCCTGTCAACCCCGGGAACACTTGTGGCCTGTGGAACTCAGAGATTAAAGGTGATGCTTTATCTGGTGGAAAAGAGCCCACACCCAACACAGAATATCATCCATATTCACTGTACAGCATACAAGGGGAGGCAGAATATGAAAAGCAAGCAAAAAAAAAAAAAAAAAGGCGTAACGATTTTCATGACAAAGGGACATTTTGATTACATCACCAATGAAGACAATTTTGAAAATTAAAAATAAATTTCCTTCTATTGTCCAACAGCACACCGACACATCACACACGTGCACACACATGCACACACAAGGGCACTTTCATTCAGGACTGGCCCAGAAGTGACAGATTCTCATGGAGGCTCCCAGCTTAGCAGGAGAGACTTTTTCTACCTCCTGCTTCACACTTTCTTCCTGCACACCTAAGTGAGTTACCGCAGGCAACACTTTTAATGGTTTTACTTTGTAGAAACAGAAAGTGAAACTATAGGAAGTGCCAATGCTACATTTTGGTGGCATTTAAGGACAAGGAAGACATTCTCATGACAACAGTTACACCTCCGCCAGTCTGTGCGTTACAAGATTGTTTACAGTTCACATAATGCACTGTTCTGCAATGTAACACATATTTTATTTACTCGGAAAGTTTTTCCTAGACCCCTATCCTCTGATATTTGAAAAACTTCCCTCCAAACTGAAAGATCAAAGTTTTAAAAATTAATCCACTCAATCTTAGAACGGATTTCAAAATATAACTGGGAAGGCAATTTAATTTCTATACTTTTTGCGTATGTTAATCAATAAATCAACTCCTCATTGACAGCTTCTCCTCTTGCAGTCAGTTGACATAAAGCAAAGCAGTCCAGGTCCGGGCAGGGGACCACAAGTGCTGGAAGAGAGACGTCCCAGAGTATCTCCAGTAGAGAACTTCTGGAGATCACGGTCCACCCTGACGTCAGATCTGAACTTTTTAGGCAAATATGCACTCTTTGAGAGGAGCAAGCAAGAAACAGGCAAAAATGCACAACTCCTTTTGGCTAATCAGAATGTCTCAAAAAGACTCTTGGCAACGTTTTGGGGCAGAGAGTTAATTAAAAACGTCGCTTATTTTTGTTTATTTATTTATGTGCCCGAGCGGGAACCGAACCCGGGACTCTCTGGTCCGCAGGCCGACGCTCCAAACCGTTGGGCCAAACTGGCCAGGGCCGTCGCTTATTTTTAAAAAACAAAACAAAATCCACCTTACTTTTCAGAATCTTACGACCAGATTTCAGAAAAGCAGAGTTTATGAAACTGAAAAGTCACGCCTGACCTGACTGTGGTCTACATGCCATCCAGTGACATCTCAAAGTTGACCAACTTCCCCAAATGACTCTGAAGTCCTAAGCCCTCCAGCCAAGTTACTGAATTCCTGTACGTTGTTCCTAAATCTGCGCACCGCGCCCAGCGCCCCGCAGACGGGGGTTGCGTCCGGGCCCCGGGGCCCTGTGGCTCCCACTAATCTGGGGGAGCAGAGCCCCGGGATCCAGAGAAGCCGGCTCCCCGCAGCTGCGCTCCCCGCGCAGGTTCAAGACCTGCGGGGCGCAGCGCGGGGACGGCTCTGAGGGTTCCGAGAGCTCTGTCACCAGCCAGAGCGCGGGGCCCTCACCCCGGAACGTGCTTCCCTACTTACTAACAACTCTGTGAAAACAAGAAAACTTTGCTCCCAGGGAGCGTGCAGTCCGCTCAGAAACTGTATCCTATGGCCAGAAGGTGCCACAGGAACGCACACGTCGCTCAGAGCAGGGTCCGGGTCCTCGGCCCCCGAACCCCGCGGTCCCCCCGCAGCCCGGCCCGAGCACACGAACCGCACCCACCTTGGCCTCGCCCGCGTCCGGCTCCGCGTCCGAGAAGCCGAGTCCCGACTCGAAGGCGGCGGTGGCGGCGGGCGCGTGGCGCGGACCCGGCAGGAGCGCGGCGGCGAGCAGGGAACACGCCAGGGACAAGGCGCGCAGCCGGCGCATGGTGGACGGGCCGGGGCGCGACTGCTCGCTGCTCGCCCTCCGCCCGCCCGAGAGCCCCGCGCTGACCCCCGAGGGCGAGCCGCAGGCGGCCTTCCCGACGTCGCACGTCGCGGCCCCAGCCAGTGCCGGCGGGAGGCGGCGGGGTCAGGTACCAGCCTCACAGGAAACCGGACATCCGAGCTCCCCGCGCGCGCTCGGGGCCGGCGAGGTGAGGCCGGGCGAGGGCGGACGGCTCCTCGGCCCGCGTGGCTGCTGGTGCTTTTTGGAAAGAGGGGGGCCAGGCCGAAAGCCCCCGCGATGTTCGGCCCCTCCAACCCCCCGGGGCACGCGTCCCCTCCTCCCCGCCCTTCCCAGGAGTGGAGCGCGCCGGGCGGCCGCGGCGGGCGGCGGGCGGCGGGGCGCGGGGCGGCGGGGCCGGGAGCGCGGCGGCGGCGCGGCGGGCGCGGGGCAGGGCATGGCTGATGCGCCCTCTGCTGCGCTTATGTGAGGAAGGCCGAGGGAGGGAGCCTGCCGGGCCTGGCCGCCCTCCCCTTCGCTCTCCCTCGGAGCGCGCTCCCTCCGGCTCCCGGTGCCCTCGCCTCCTCCCGGCGCCCCACCTCCCAGCCCTCCTGTCCCTGCCGTCCCTCCCCCCTCCTTGGGTTGCGGGCCCACCATCGAGGCGACGCGACCACGCGGGGCAGAGGGGCAGTGGGAGAAAGGAGCTTATTGGGGCGGAGGGAGCCCCTTTGTCTGGGCAGCCCGGGGAGCCTGCCCGACTCGGCACGCCTGGCCCGTGCGCCCTGCTCAGGGCGGAATTGCCTGGGCCGCCGAACGGTCCCAGAGAGCCATCACCATGGCGGGGCCGCCGGACCTGGAACCGGCGCGGCCCCTCTCCCCCTGGAAACCGTGTTGCGGGGAAGCCAGGACTGCCGAGCCCTCTGAGAGCAGCGCCGGCCACTGGGGTTCGTGCTAAGATCCTCTGGGAATTACAGCTTCTGGCCAGAGTCGTCCTGGGCAGTGAAGAGACAAGGGCCAGGCAGGAAGTTCGATTCAAACGAGAAAGGGGGCTGATAAAGAGAGACATGTGGTCAACATCTTGTAGGAGTGACAACTCCGGAAAGTGACTGCATTTCCCCGCAGGAAAATCACCCCGGGGCTGGCCGCCCCCCTAGTCTCCCTCCTGGGGGCAGAGCGGACAGGTCGAAGACAATGAACCCGAGGTTTCAGCCCTGTGCGGGTAGGAAGAGGCCCCCTTTCACTACCCAGTGACTTGTAGAAACGCAGCTCATAAAACCATAGATGGAGAGACATTCTTAATCGGATTCAACTCTAGGCTTTCGCAAACTCCCCTCAAGCATGTACTTGAAGGCTTGACTACCTCCAGGAGCAGGGGCCTCTGCTCTGTGCCATGCTCATCCCCTTTGTTGATGGCCGAGGTTGCTGAAAAGCCTTTTCTTTCCTTTCTCCATTGCTTTTGACTTCTGGACTTTACAGGATGAATCTAATCCAATGCCCATGTGTGATCCTTCAAATATTTTGAAAAATATGTTGTTCTCCCTACGCTAGCTTTCCTCCCAGCGAAAAATCTTTCTGTATGACAACTCCAAGTTCCCTCATCAACCATAATCGAATTTGAGGTTGTTCTTCATGTAACCTAACACTCGAGCATGACTCAGCCTTTAAAGTGTCCCAACAAGCAGGAAGAAAGGGTCTTCCTTGTCCAGACATTAATGCATTTGTTGACGCAGCCAAATCGCAGTGTTGACTCACATTGCACTTGAAATCAACTGAGCTTCTATAGGACATTTCATGTGTACTGCTGTTCAGTCATGCCTACGTTACCCTGCATTAGTGAAGCTGGGTGGCTGTGCCTAAGATTTGAGCTTTGAGATGCATCTTTATTACCCCTGTCCTTGGAGAGTCACTCCGTCATCACACTTGTTGAGATGCGGACCCTGCCAGTGTTGTCCTCTTGCTGTCTTTCTTTATATGCATATTTGATCAACTTGCCAGATTTGTCTTCTCTACTGATAGAGGGAAGAGCTAAGTTCCCGCTGGGGAGGGATTTAAGTAGAAGCTGGATGTTCTTTCTAACCATTGCCTGTTTCAGTGTTTCTTGACTTTGATTGCACTTGGACTACCAAAGGAGAATTCGAGGGATTAAGAAATATAAATGGGCAGTTTCAAAATAGTCACAAGAATGTAAAGTGCACCATAGGGAATGTAGTCAATACTATTGTAATAACCATGTATGGTTTCGGGGGATCACTTTGTAAATTATATGAATGTCTAACCACTAGGCCATACACCTGAAACTAATATAATATTGAATGCCAACTGCAATTGAAAACACACACACACACACATGCTTGAGTGCACCATCAGAAATTCTGGTTTGATTGGTCTGGCGTAATTGTCAGGATCCTAATAGGCAACCAACTGGAGAATCTCAGGCATTTCCAACACTCACGGGGCCTAGCACAGTGTAAAGGCTGCAGACTCTTCCGAATCCACATGTATCAAGAGGGAAAGGGGTGCGGGAGGTAGAAGAGGGAAATGGATAGACAGGGATGGGAGAGACTTGACGTGGGCATTGGACACACAATACAATATTCAGATGATGTATTATGAAATTGTACCCCTGAGATCAATATAATTCTATTAACCAATGTTACCCCAATAAATTCAATAACAAGTCTATCAAAAATATGTACTATTTGTTTTATTTGAAATACAGTAGTAAGCACATCGAACTCTTTTATTCCTCTTGAATACGTTATGTTCCTATTACTGTCAGTATTTTTTTTTTATCCTCACCCGAGGACATTTTTCTATATTTTGTTCAGATAGAGTGAGGGGGGAGAGAGAGAGAAATGTCAACGTGAAAGGGACACATGGAGTGGCTGCCACCCGCACGACCCAACCAGGACCAGGGACAAACTGCAACGGAGGTACGCACCCTTAGCGGGAACCGAACCCGGGTCTCTCTGGACCGCAGGCCGACACTCTAACCGCTGAGCCAGAGGGGGCCAGGGCTGTCAGATTTTAACTAAAAGGAAATGCTGGCAGAAAGTGCATATGACTCAGATGAAAGATGCACTTCTGTCCATGCGAGTGCTTTCTAGGGAACGGTAGCCCAGGGAAGCTAAGATCGAAAACCAGTCATTAAATCTGGGGTGTGCTTAAGGAAGGGCTGAGAAATCAATATATTGAATCCAGTAAGAGTACTGCTTATCAATAACTGCTAACTCACCCAAACCCGCCATGAACTTTGAAAGACCCACCTGCACCTACTGGAGTCCGGACCCAGAGCTCTGCAGTTATTCTGATTCTGACTTAGCTCTTCGGAGACACTGGTAATAGAGGACATGGAGTTAGTTCCCCCTTACTGCAGTGGGTTCTGCTACATGGAACTTTTGTTCATTAAAAGGTTTTCTGGTGACATTTTGGGGCGTTCCACAACCTGCCAGCCCCTCTGAGATCCTGCTGATACCTCCCTTGGTGCTGAAGCCAAGACCCGGGTTCAGAAACGGGAGAAGCCACCGGGGCCTACAGTGATGGGCTGAGTAGCTCGGAGATCCGTTCCGATTTCCTCTTACCAAGCTACGAAACGCTAAGTGTATTTGTCCCCTAAGAATCCCTTTTAGGAATCTTTCGATTAATGACGGCAGGAAATTCACATCCAACCCTCATATTTACCAAGAACTTCCGATTTGCAGCCTTGCCACTGGAGACTGCCTGGCCATTCGTTTGGGGATCCCAGGACATAGGTGAACCAGCCACTGATTTGACCAACCACTGCCTGACAGTCACCTGTTGGTCTCAGACCAAACCCGAGTTGTGTCTCCTGCAGGCCAGACTCTCACACGTATGTACACATGAATACAAGCGGCTTTCTTCCTAAACGGCATAATTCACCGCCAATCCTCTGAAATTCCAGTGACGGTTTGGGGAAACGTTTCATAAGGACAAAAATGTTCCTTTGAAAAGTAACAGGAGAGGAAACTTGATATCGTTCAATGACCTGTGTTTTCTTGATGGCAACGAGAAAACTTGGAAGAGAAATTCAGGTTCCACAGTGACCTCTCTGAAGATTCTGTGGAAGAGACGAATGAAAAGCATGCAAGACTGTATCTCTCTTTTAGATCTGCCCACATCATAACTTGAACCCCAAAGCTTTTTTTTTTAATCCTCAACCGAGGACATTTTTCCATTTTTTTGTTGTTGTTGTTCAGATAGAGCGGGAGGGAGAGAGAGGAAGAGAGAGAGAGAGAAACATCGATGTGAAGGGACACATCTAGTGGCTGCCACCCGCACGACCAACCAGGGCCGGGGACAAACTGCAACCGAGGTACGTGCCCTTAGCGGGAACCGAACCCGGGTCTCTCTGTACCGCAGGCCGATGCTCCAACCGCTGAGCCAAACCGACCAGGGCAAACCCCAAAGCTTTTATCCTCCTTTTCCCCTTCTGACGTCTGTGGCCTTCTGTCGTCCTGCCCCAGCACCCTTTCTGATAGCTCCCCATTCCTCTGCGAGCCAGGAAGTCTGCCTGTTAACAGGTCAGAACAAGGCCCTGTGGTGGGATTAAGACCTGATCATGGTCTGAGCAGAGAATAATTTGCAGACTTTCCAAAGCCCGTGTAGGATAGGCAGAGATTTACACGGCAATTTGCAATAGTTTTAGGAACATATAATTTAGGGTTTCTGGATACACGTCCACTTATTTATGTGTTGTTATGAAACAATAAAATTGAATGGAAAAAGCTCTGTGAATATCCTGGGTATGATTTGAGAGATCCCAAATTCCATAATTTAGGAAATTAAGACAACTATAAATATTAGACAACATTTTGTAGACCATACACCCAAACAAACAAAAAGATGAATACACTGGAGACTAGAGGTAGACTCTTTACCTCCTGCAGAAAACGTACCTCTTACCTCACTTTCTGAAGAGCCTTAGGTCAGAAATAGGGGATTTAATATACAAATATTGGAATGGGCAGTATTCAGACCTTGATGAGTGAACCAAAGGGGATAAAGAAGTGGGGAGTCCAGGCAGTTGGCTACAATCAAGTATCAGGCACTCAAGTTCCCACTGACCTTTGAACTCCCAAAGATTCTTGCTAAAAAATACTCTTTGGGACATAGCACCTGTTTGGGAGAATGAAAGAGTTATTGAAACCATGGCATGAGGATGGTCTCTGTCCCCTTCAGAATGGCTGCTTAATGTCACCAGAAGCCTTTGATTGGAACCTTGCAAACATTTTACGTGACATTTCCCACCCCAAGGGGGACTTTTCATAAGAACAAAGTTGTCCAAGGAGAACAACTTGGTGGCTGTACTGTATCAACACTGGTGAGCACATTTATTAAGTAAGCTTGCTGAAGATGTCTCTGGCCATGTCCTGCCTGCACTAGATTGATTCTGGTAACTGTGCAAATGTGCGTGGACAGAAACCCAAGTCTAAGGGTATCTGTGAACAGTTACAGGTGGGCTCATACACTTTCACCTGGCTACGGAGTTTGAATATCCTACTCAATGTTTGCCACTTTTCAAGGTGGAACAAAACTTTCGTTTGCTGGAAAGGTATGGTTCTGACAGTAGCAAACACCTTACCTGAATTCCAACTTCTCTCTCCACTAATACGGGTACTCCTTGTTCTGGGACAGTTACTAGAGAACTTTGCAAAGCCTCACTGTTTCTTCAGAAATTTCATTCACCCTAACACTCTCAAACCTCATGAAAAGCAGAGAAAGGCAGTGGTGCTTTTAAACTGCAGTGAGCAATCACAGACTCCAACCATAAGAACAAGGCCTCCCTTTGAGGTTCCATATGTCTCTCCCGGTCTTGGACTGTCCCTCACTTTGGTCAGGTGTGGCAGAACACTACAAAGGATTCATGCAGTGTCATCAGTCTTACCATCAACAGGGATGAGTTGCCTTTCTCTCATATTCTCCAAAGCAGCCTCCATCTGACTGACAAACAGAAACTATCATCTGGAAAAGATGGCATTGAAGATGCCCAGGCCCCAGAGGGGAAAGGAACTCTTGGGCAATTTTGACTTGAGAGAACTTGAGAGAGTAAATATCGAGATTCATGGTCCCAGCTAAAAAGACAGAAGGTTTAACCCTACGACAACAGGATTGCTACTCCTTTACGAGATTTAAAAATGAAGGGTTCCTAAAAA
This sequence comes from Molossus molossus, assembly GCF_014108415.1. Classification (NCBI taxonomy): domain Eukaryota; kingdom Metazoa; phylum Chordata; class Mammalia; order Chiroptera; family Molossidae; genus Molossus; species Molossus molossus. Next base: position 4,852,123 of record NW_023425403.1, read on the forward strand.
CCCTTCCGAAGCAATGGCCTTTGGGCAGAGAGAGCTCCCACCACAGACTTGTGTCAAGAAGACAGCTGTGGGTCATGGCCAACTCCACTCAAGACCTACAGGGCTAGATTTAGGTGACGGCACCAGGCTTGAATCTGCATGTTTTGTTTTCTCCTTAGCTTTTTTTTTTTTTTCATGCTTATAGACTTAAGGTTCTGGGTAGTTGACCAATGATTATTGTTTCCTAAGCAGTGAAAAGTCGAGGTCTCCAGCGTTAATACTGTTTCTCGATCTGTACTCATTTCTTGCTATGCCTCAATTCTGGGAGAGCTGTGTGCAGGGTTTGTCAAGGAGAAACAATAAAGCTCTGTGCTTTGCACACATCTTCCTGTGAGTGCAAACCAGATAGTGCCAGGGCCTTTGTTTTGAAATATTTGGTTTCAGCCATAATTGGACTCCACCTTGAATTGGCGGTTAATGTAGAGGAGAACACAACAGGACAGGTAACCGAATGCAAAACCCCTTAGAAAGAAAGTTTTCTGCTTCCACTGAAACCACACTCAAGGACCATTTCTCAGAGATAACGTCTGTAAACAAACTTTCATGGAGGAAAGTCTCAGAAGGGGAACAGGGAACAGATGGTTTGCATTTAAGCCCTGTCTCACACTTACAGCCTCACAAAGAAGGCTTACTGTCGAGGTAACTCTCCGTTGCCTATCAGATCTACCCTGAGTGACCTTTGCTGGACCTCTCTTCGCCATATGGGGTTGATGTGAATACTACATTAGTTAATATGCATACAGAACTTAAAAGAGCACTTGACATTTAACAGTCTCTCGATAAATTTTTACATAGAGCATGACAAATAATTACAAATTAACACTGATATATTCATCCTGATTTCTTCCTTCATTTATTTTTTTCCTGTTTTTCTTCAACCTAGTCTTTAAATGATTATTCAAATGGATATAAAATGCTCACATTGACTATCTTTTCTTAAGCACTTTGAAAAATGTTATTCTATTGTATTTCTCCACCAAATATTGCTACCAAGAAATCTGAGAACAAATACAGTGTGTGGGTGTGTGTGTGTATAGTTTATAGCCGTATGGTGCCTATTATGTGTCTGGCTGTATTTGGATGGATTTTACATATTTTAATGCACTTAGTATTCCCAACACTCTTATGACACAGAATTATTATGCTCCATGTGATGTAAATGAGGAAAGTGAGCCACGGAGAAAGGAATTCTGTTGCTTAATGTTCTAGAGCTAGAGGTTGAGGGACCCTGGATGCAAAGCAGTCTGGTTCCAGCTCCCAGGAGCTTCAGCCCATCCTCCGTCCTCTGCTGCCTCTTTTGAAATGTAGATATGATGCTTTTCCTCTGCAGAAAATCTGCCATTTCCCCAGGGTATTCTCATGCAATGGAGTAAAGACAGTTGCTTTGATACATGGTGCTGGGAAAATTGGACAGCTACATGCAAAAAAACGAAACTAGACTATCAACTTACACCCTACACCAGAATAAACTCAAAATGGATAAAAGACTTAAATGTGACTCATGAATTCATAAAAAGCCTAGAAGAAAATGTAGGCAACAAAATTTCATCATACGCAGCAGAATTTTCACTGATACATCACCTAAGGCAACAGAAACAAAGGAGAAAATGAACATGTGGGACTACATTAAACTAAAAACCTTCTGCACAGCAAAAGATACAATCATCAAAATGGAAAGGCAACCCACTGTATGGGCGAGCATCATTGCCAATGATATATCAGATAAGGGGTTAATTTCCAAAATATATAGAGTGTTCATACAACTCAAAAGGAAGACAAAGAACCCAATTAAAAAATGGGCAGAGGAGCTAAATAGATACCTCTCCAAACAGGACATACAAATGGCCAAGAGACATATGAAGAAATGCTCAACATTACTACTCATCAGAGAGATGCAAATTAAAACAACAATGAGGTATCACCTCACACCTGTCAGAATGGCCACCATCAACAAACCATCAAACAACAAGTGATGGCGAGGGTGTGGAGAAAAGGGGACTCTAGTACACTGCTGGTGGGAATGCAGACTGGTGCAGCCACTATGGAAAACAATATGGTGTTACCTCAAAAAATTAAAAATTGCACTGCCATTTGACCCAGTGATCCCACTTCTAGGAATATACCCTAATAAGCCTGAAACACCCATCAGAAAGAATATATGTACCATGTTCATGGCAGCACTATTTACAATAGCTAAGATCTGGAAACAGCCCAAATGTCCATCAGTAGATGAGTGGATCAAAAAGCTGTGGTACATATACACAATGGAGTACTATGCAGCTGTAAGGAAGAAAGATCTCTTGTCTTTTGAGATGACATGGAAGGACCTGGAGAGTATTATCCTAAGCAAAACAAACCAAGCAGAGAAAGACAAATATCACATGATCTCACTTATGTGTGGAATATAATGAACATAACAGTCTGAAGAACGGGGTAGTCCCAGAGACGTGGAAATGGGGTACAGACTGACAATCCCCAGAAGAGAGGGAGCAGGAAGAGATAAACCACAGAACTTATATGCATGTGAGCATAACCACTGGACAAGGACACAAAGCTGGGGACAAGGAGGGGAGGGGAGGGAAAAGGGTGTCAATGGGGTAAAAAGGAGAAACATCTGTAATAAAAATAAATAAATAGAAACTATGCCAAAAGAAAAGAAAGAAAGAAAATCTGCCACTTCTTATTGGAGGATTTTAGAGTGTTTCCCCTGTCTTTGACTTTATTAAGTTTTACTGCAATATGTCCATGGTGATTGATTTGTTTTGTCCTTGGCACACTTCCAGTCTTTTCCATCAGAGTCCATGTATGTTTATCTGTGTGGGGGAGTGTTGAGGTGGGGCTGTATGTCTTCAAATAATTGGTACAAACTGTCTTTCCCCTTGTATTTTTAAGGACTTCTTACATACAAATATAGACCTTGTACCTTCTTTATATATGTTAATTTTTCTTGCATTTATTCCATCTATTTGTCTTTTCCTACTGCATTCTAGAACTTCCCCCTGCGTTTGAACTCCATTTTCATTGTTTGTATCAATGATTCTTCTCTTTCTGTCTATGCATATATCATGTATGAATTTCCTGATTTAATACATTTATATAATTCACTTTTTGGACACTGCTCTGTAATTATGAGAAGGATTTTTGAAATTCTGCCGCTCACCAGTTACGATCACACCTCCACGTTCTTCCTCCTGCCGCTCGGAGTTCGTCTCTCCCCTCCAGGCCCGCAGGAGGCTGGGAGTAGTCCAGCTCAGGTTTAGCCGTTGGCATTACTCTGTTTCTTCATCCATACCTTTGGTCTGCAAAACCCCACATCTGCCTAGTTTCTCTCTTGCTTGAACCCTATCACCAGAGCCCTGTCACCTGCAGATGAAATGCATGCAGGTTTGGGGGCGTCCCCATAGCGTTCTCCCCGGCACGCTGTCTTCTAATGACGTCAAACCACTTGGAATTCCGTGAACAAGCTTTGCCTTCGCTAATGTCTAGCACATTTGAATGTCCTCAGAAGTGTTTCTTTAATGACTACATAGGGCTACAATTTAGTGTATTAAAGTATAAACAGAGGGATTTCAGCTTCTGCTAATGGTGGGGTGGTTTGGTTAGACTAAGTCTGCTGCAGATAACAGTGATCAAATTGGTCCCATCCCCTACCTCCCTCAAAACCCCCAACTATTTGAAGTCACCGCGAGAATTGCCAAACTCAGTCAGAAACAGGAGGGGTGTCTACTCCTGGGAGACAAACTGAAACAGACCACAGGACAGGAAATGCTCACAGAAGCTTGTCAGACTAGGAGGAAATTGTGCAACAGGTAGAAACTTGGATCTAGAGGGAGGAATAAAGATTACCAGAGTCATATGTAATCAAATATTTAAACATTTAAAAATACATAGAATACACACAGATAAATTTATTTACTAATTTCTTTAACACACAGCAATAATGGTAACATGTTGAGGGATTTATAATGTGAATAGTCGCAACATATGTAACAAGAACAGCACAAAGAACAAATGTGAATATTACTATATATAACAAGGTTCCTTTATTTTATATGAAGTAAATGGATTGTGTTTATTTAAAAATGCATATTATAATCTCTATAGCAGCCATTTAAAAACAAGATAAAACACTGAAATGCTCATTGAGAAATCAAAATTAAAAACCAAAAAAAAAAAATTAAGTTTTACCAAAAGAAATCAGAAAATGAAGAACAAAGGAGGAAAAACCAAAAGGAAACAAATAGTAAAATAGCAGAATTAAATCAAGTCATATTCATAATTAAATATAGTAAATAAATCATATTCATAATTAAATAAATAGAAATGACTGAAGACTCCAATTAAAAGGCAAGGTCTTTCAGATGTATTAAAAAGCAATATCCAACTATATGTTTTCTGTAAGAGACATACCTAATGACAAGACACCCAGTTTGAAGGTTAGAGTTTGGAGAAAGGTGTGCCATGCAGACTGTGATGATGAGAACGCTGGGTGGTGGCATCATGTGCTGGGGAACACCCACTCCTGGATGGCAAGATTCACGGAAAGTAGAGGGAGGTTGCAGTGGTGAGAGTGTCGTGCACCAGGAAAGCAGAAAAGTTATAAATAGGAGTCTAAGAACAGCTTCAAATACAGGAAGAAAAAATTGAGAGGCCAAAATAAAACAAATTCAGCTATTGTTGAAAACTCCAAAACCCCCCTTTTCAGGAGAACAATTAGACAAAAATAGAGGGTAATAATATATAAGATGTGAATGACACCTTTAATTACGTTGGCTAAATGACACTATTAACCAAGTTGTAAATATATATAGATATGTCTATATCTATGTCTATATCTATATCTATATCTATATCTATATCTATATCTATATCATCTATATCTATATAAATATATATTAGAAACTTTTTTTAAATGAACATGGAACATTCACTAATATAAACCATATCCTGGAGCCCTGATCATTTTTAAATGTCTCTTCTAGGGTATGTTCCTTGATTACAATGGAATTTGATTACAAATCATTAATAATTGATACTTCAAAAAAGTAGGAAAGTCCAAAATATTTGGAAATTTTTAAAAATACATTTTATACACATGGGACTACATCAAACTAAAAAGCTTCTGCACAGCAGAATAAACAACCACCAAAATGGCAAGGCAACCCACTGTATGGGCGAGCATCATTGCCAATGATACATCAGAGAAGGGGTTACTTTCTAATATACATAGAGTGCTCATACAACTCAACAAAAGGAAGACAAAGAACCCAATTAAAAAATGGGCAGAGGAGCTAAATAGACACCTCTCTAAACAGGACATACAAATGGCCAAGAGACATATGAAGAAATGCTCATCATCACTAATCATCAGAGAGATGCAAATTAAAACAACAATGAGGTATCACCTCACACCTGTCAGAATGGCCGCCATCAACAAATCATGAAACAACAAGTGTTGGCGAGGGTGTGGAGAAAAGGAGACTCTAGTGCACTGCTGGTGGAAATGCAGACTGGTGCAGCCACTATGGAAAACACTATGGTGTTACCTCAAAAAATTAAAAATTGAACTGCCATTTGACCCATTGATCCCGCTTCTAGGAATATACCCTAAGAAGCCTGAAACACCAATCAGAAAGAATATATAAACCCCCATGTTCATAGCAGCACTATTTACAATAGCTAAGATCTGGAAACAGCCCATGTGTCCATCAGTAGACGAATGGATCAAAAAGCAGTGGTACGTGTACACAATGGAGTACTATGCAGCTGTAAGAAAGAAAGATCTCTTATCCTTTGAGACGACATAGAGGGACCTGTAAAGTGTTATCCTAAGTGAAACAAGCCAAACAGAGAAAGACAAGTATCATATGATCTCACTTATTTGTGGAATATAACGAACATAACAGTCTGAGGAATGGGGTAGTCCCAGAGACGTGGAAGTGGGGTACAGACTGACAACCCCCAGAAGAGGAGGTGGTGGGGGAAAGATAAACCACAGAACTTATATGCATGCGTGCATGAACAATGGACATGGACAACAAAGCTGGGGACATGGCGGGGAGGGAGAGGGAGGGGGAATCAGTGGGAGGAAAAGGAGAAACATCTGTAACAAAAATAAATTAATTAATTTAAAAAATACATTTTAGCCCTGGCCGGTTTGGCTCAGCGGTTAGAGCGTCCGCCTGCGGTCCGGAGAGACCTGGGTTCGGTTCCCGCTAAGGGCACGTACCTTGGTTGCAGTTTGTCCCCGGCCCTGGTTGGTCGTGCGGGTGGCAGCCACTCGATGTGTCCCTTTCACATCGATGTTTCCCTCTCTCTCTCTTCCTCTCTCTCCCTCCCACTCTGTCTGTACAAAAAATGGAAAAATGTCCTCAGATGAGGATTAAAAAAAAAATACATTTTATAAAAACTCGTGGGTCAAAAAGAAATGAAAGGAGTAATCAGGAAGTTATTTCTCATTAGGAGACTCGCTGGACAAATGTAGTGTATTCAGACAACAGAGTCGTACTTGGCATCGCAGTAAACTACTGCTGCCTGGTACAGCGTGACTGGCTGTCTCAGGCCTCCCTGGAATGGAAGCAGCTGGTGTAAATAATTTTAAAAAATAAATTCTATGGTTTCATTTACATGAAATTCTAGAGCAGACAAACTAAGGAGAAACATCAGAACAGTGGCCGTAGGGATAGGGAATGGAGTTGAGAAAGGAATTACAGACATTGTCCAAGGAGATGAAAATATTCTACATCATGATGTGTTTCAGTTACATAATTGTATCCATTTGTCAAAATTTTATTGCTCAGATTTCAATTATTTTTTGTGGATGTAACTTATACCCAAAATAGACCCATAATAGTAATAGTAGTAGTAGTCATTAGTCATTATTTTTACCCATAAAGTAATTGTCATTATTATTAGTAATATTGTGTGGGAAATGGGAAGTCAAAGTATAAGAATGTCAGGATTTTTATAATTATTGAAACTGAGTAATGATAGGTGAAGATTCTTTATATTCTGTTTAGTTTGCATATGTATGGTATTTTATATAATTAAAAGACAGAAAAACCAATGAACAGTGAAAATCTCAGACTTTTCTCTTTAGCACCATCCAGTAACTGGATCATGAGAAAGTTATTCTCAAAATGAACACAAGGGAACAGTAATGGCCCTTTGCCCCTAAATTCCTTCTATGGGTCCCGGTATTTTTCTGTTTTCGTCTCAGGAAGTTGTTTTGTTGCTAGTGAGTTGAGGTAAAAATCTCGACATTAACAGCAACAAAAAACTAAATTAATACCCTGAGGATTAATTATCCAAAATTATTATGCTGAGGTATTTCAGAATAGACCACATACACATTATATACAAATTCACGTATACTTCACCCAGTATTTCCCAAAGCTATTCTGATCCTTCGGAAAGTTCCAGAGTAAACTGTTCTTATTACATTGTTTTCATTTAACAGAAACTAGTACATGGTACAGAAATACAACCATCGTGAGTAGCTACCTCCAGAAGTATTAAATGTATCACTGTTGCTCGAGTCCTGTGCTTCATTCTGTTATGGAAGTGAATTAGATTATACTGACTTTCTTTCCCTCACAATTCACAGCGGTTACTGCCCAGTGTATGAGTCTGTTGCAGATGATGGCCACTTGAATACAGAATGCCAGTCTGCAAATTTAAGGTGTGTGTCATGGTGTTTGATTTCTAACTGTTCCTCTGATGCTTCAAGCACAACCACTACGTGACACCTTACAACTAAGGACTACATTGTGACTTCCCTACCTATGACCCACCTTAACTAAAACAGGCACATGCTAGAGTCAAAAATAAACTGGCCTACAACAGAACCAGGAAAAAATCAATGGGTCATCACTCCCGCAACAAATGGTGAGTCATGATCATCGGTTAAGAGTTTCTCTCTTCTCTCAGCGTGTCCTGGTTGCTTTGCTCTCAACTAGCACCCTGCTGGTCAGTCTCCATAACCAAGCAGGAAAACCTAAACCTTCATTCTGGGGAATCCTAAGCACTTGGTGGGCCTCTCTGTGTGAACTTGCAGTAGTCATCAAAGAACTTTTGCTTTAAAAACAAAAGACGCCTGGGGCAGGAATTTTATGTAACCTTACAGTAAAATTGAAAGGAAAGTAGAGATTTCCCATACAACCTGTCTCCACATCCGCATTGCCTCCTCCATTGTCAACAGCACTCATCAGAATGGTACCTTTTCACCATGGGTGAACCCACATTGAACACAACATGATCACTCAAAGTCAATAGTTTACTCTAGGGTGTCCCATTCTATAGGTTTGGACCAATGTGTAAAGACATGTATCCACCCCTTATACCACCACACAGAATAAAAACCCTCTGTGCCCCTCCTACTCATCCTCCGCCTCACCCCACCCCTGGAAACACTGACATTTTTCTGTTTCCACAGTTTAGCTTCTTTCCAGAATGTCGCAGAGTTGGAATCATACAGTACATAGCCTGTTCAGGTCGGCTTCTTTCACTTAGTCATACATATTGAGTTTCCTCCATGTCTTCATGGCTCATTACTTTCAGTGCTGAATAATATCCCATTGTCTGGATGTACCACAGCTTATTTATCCATTCACTTTCTGAAGGTCATTTTACTTATCTCCAAATGTTGGCAATTAGGAATAATACAGTTACAAACATCTGCGTGCTGGTTTTCACACGAACTGAATTTTTCAGCTCCCTTGGGTAAACACCAAGGAGTAGTGTTTCTGGATCATCTGGTAAGAGTATGTTTCAGTGAACTTCTGAACCCCAGATAAGGTTTACTTGAGGTGCTCCAGAGCATTGCTATCCTCCAGCCAACGGCTTGATCATCATCTAAGAGCTTGTTAGAGACCTGGGATCCTGTGTCCCAACCCAGACCCACTCAAGCTCCCTCTGCATCTTGACCTGGTTTCCCAGCCATTTCATACCCTGTGGACTGTTTCTTAAACACTGTTCTTAAAGAATCCCTGCTGTCCTGATGCTACGTTCCCTGCCTCTGTTACACTCACAGAAGCCACCCCACTGCCCCTCAGTAATCCGCGTATACGCTAACCAACGTGGTATCCCCTAGAGGTCATGTTGGTTTTCTGTATCTGGGACACCTCGTGGAACATGGAGGCCAGTGGCGGTGCTTCTAGTTAGAGGCGGGTGGAAACTCGCTAGGTGGGGAGAACGGAGGGGTTGGTAAGTCCTCGTATGTCCCCACTGGCGCGGTAGGAGTTGGTTGCCCCTTTTGCTTAAGGAAGTGGACTGTAGATGCTGGTGTGCTGCCGAGGGCCTTCGGCCACTGTGGAAGGTCAAAGGCAGAGCGAAGGCCGGCTGGACTCCGCACCCCACCCCCTGATCCGGGGTAGCACCTTCTGAGTGCATCTGGCCTATCAGAGGTCCATTTACGCTGTCTTTGCCAAACAAAGAAAACCAGTTTTTGGTCAATAAAAGCAAAAGTTAAAAATCGCTAGCTTGATATACAACCAGAAGCCGTAAATTAATCCAGTTCTCAGGAAAGACAACCTATTAATCTATTACTACTTACTGCTTCCGGGAAACTTTCAGATTATCAGATTAGTTATTTAGAGAGATCAGGGTGCTGAGAAGTTAGTCTAGAAAGTTAATTTTTAATGGGCAGAGCATGATAAGACTGAAGCAACTTTAATATGGAACAGGGAGACCTGGACCATCAGAGAATTATCTGTGGGGCCAGGTAAGGGTAACACAACAGTTGATTGAGGGGACTCTGTGTGTGTGTGTGTGTACTGAGATGTAGATATTCTATTACAGATTTTTAAAAACTAAATTCCTCTTGGACTCAATAAACAATATCACATAGTACGTTCTTTTGAAAGAATCGCCGCGGGACTTTTTCTTCAGGCTGTTAGGAAAACACACAGTTTGCCAAAGTAACTGGTTTATTCTTATCTTACGGTCACTATGAATATTTCATCAGACTGTTTCCCTCTTTTCTCTGCTGCTATAAAGCTCATTGCCAAGTATTTGCCGTACCTCTAGCAGCGACGAAGGGAACTGTGTCGCGCCGGCCAGGCCTCTCCTTGGCTTCACATTGTTTCACTCCATTGTTTGCTCCTTGTTCCCTGACCTCTTTGGACCGATGGCCCCTTGAACCTTGGCCTACTCTTAAGCCGATGGCATATATCACCTTTGATTTTTAGCATATCTCATGGTATCAGTACCTACCGCTAAGTGTGTCGCCAAAAAAAAAAAAAGGTGACTGGTTCAAAGAACATATTCTGTGAAATTATTTTTCAAAACCATACTTTTGTGTGTTTTTTTTTGTTTGTTTTAATTTTTTTTTCTTTATTGATTTTAGAGGGAGAGAAAGAAAAAACCATCAGTGAGAGGGAACATCGATTGGCCACCTCCTGCATACCCTCCACTGGGGATTTGGCCCACAACCTGGGCATGTGCCCTGACCAGGAATCGAACCAGCGACCTCTTGGTGCGTGGGTCAATGCTCAACCAGTGAGCCACAGCAGTCGGACAATGCTTTTGTTTCTTATATGGAAATGGGTGTGTGAAGAAGAAAGAAGAAACAAGGTCACGTGATGACCAGGGAGCATGGTCCTGCCCTGTGGATGTGAGCCATGATGACCAGGGAGCACGGTCCTGCCTGTGGATGTGAGCCGTCATGACCAGGGAGCACGGTCCTGCCTGTGGATGTGAGCCATGATGACCAGGGAGCACGGTCCTGCCTGTGGATGTGAGCCATGATGACCAGGGAGCACGGTCCTGCCTGTGGATGTGAGCCATGATGACCAGGGAGCACGGTCCTGCCTGTGGATGTGAGCCGTCATGACCAGGGAGCACGGTTCTGCCCTGTGGATGTGAGCCGTGATGACCAGGGAGCACGGTCCTGCCTGTGGATGTGAGCCATGATGACCAGGGAGCACGGTCCTGCCTGTGGATGTGAGCCATGATGACCAGGGAGCACGGTCCTGCCTGTGGATGTGAGCCGTGGTGACCAGGGAGCACGGTCCTGCCTGTGGATGTGAGCCATGATGACCAGGGAGCACGGTCCTGCCTGTGGATGTGAGCCATGATGACCAGGGAGCACGGTCCTGCCTGTGGATGTGAGCCGTGATGACCAGGGAGCACGGTCCTGCCTGTGGATGTGAGCCGTGATGACCAGGGAGCACGGTCCTGCCTGTGGATGTGAGCCATGATGACCAGGGAGCACGGTCCTGCCTGTGGATGTGAGCCATGATGACCAGGGAGCACGGTCCTGCCTGTGGATGTGAGCCGTGATGACCAGGGAGCACGGTCCTGCCTGTGGATGTGAGCCATGATGACCAGGGAGCACGGTCCTGCCTGTGGATGTGAGCCGTGATGACCAGGGAGCACGGTCCTGCCTGTGGATGTGAGCCGTGGTGACCAGGGAGCACGGTCCTGCCTGTGGATGTGAGCCGTGATGACCAGGGAGCACGGTCCTGCCTGTGGATGTGAGCCATGATGACCAGGGAGCACGGTCCTGCCTGTGGATGTGAGCCATGATGACCAGGGAGCACGGTCCTGCCTGTGGATGTGAGCCGTGGTGACCAGGGAGCACGGTCCTGCCTGTGGGCGTGAGCCGTGGTGACCAGGGAGCACGGTCCTGCCTGTGGATGTGAGCCGTGGTGACCAGGGAGCACGGTCCTGCCTGTGGGTGTGAGCCGTGGTGACCAGGGAGCACGGTTCTGCCCTGTGGATGTGAGCCATGATGACCAGGGAGCACGGTCCTGCCTGTGGATGTGAGCCGTCATGACCAGGGAGCACGGTTCTGCCCTGTGGATGTGAGCCATGATGACCAGGGAGCACGGTCCTGCCTGTGGATGTGAGCCATGATGACCAGGGAGCACGGTCCTGCCTGTGGATGTGAGCCGTGATGACCAGGGAGCACGGTTCTGCCCTGTGGATATGAGCCATGATGACCAGGGAGCACGGTCCTGCCTGTGGATGTGAGCCGTGGTGACCAGGGAGCACGGTCCTGCCTGTGGATGTGAGCCGTGGTGACCAGGGAGCACGGTCCTGCCTGTGGATGTGAGCCGTGGTGACCAGCTGTCGCAGCTGTTTGGCAAGGCTGCGTGTATTGGAGGCTTCAGCTTCAAGGCAGCAGACAACCCAGACCAAACACGTGAACGCTATTACATCAGGTTAACTGGAGCTGTATACGTAGTCACATATATTAGCTCGACATTTGGATACTTTCAGTTTCAAGTCTCAAATTAATATATGAAAGTATCTGTAACAGAATGTGTGACCCAGCTTGACATCGTCTTCTAAGGCACGAAAAAATCGAAGTAGAAACAAATTTAGGAACAAGGAAGCAAGTAGAATAGTGTTCATTACAGTTGCGCTGCCCGATGTTGTAATTCCACATTCATCCAAACCCAGAACCTGGGAAGGAGGGGGGCTGCAGCTTATCCCCAATATTCGGTCCTCAGCAGCACTCATCCTCTTTTAACAGCTTCTTGTTTTCTTACTGCTCATGAGACTCTGTATCAAAACCACGGAAAACACAAGGTCTGGCATTTAGGCATCAGCACTCAGTAGGAAGAGAGGATGGAGTGATGATCTGAAACCACGTAGCTCTGGACCCGCGCTGTCTATAGAAATATAACGTGAGCTGCACATGTGAGCCACACGGGAAACTTTAGATATTCTCGTAAGCATCTTCTAAAAAAGGAAAAGAAGCAGGTGAAATTCATTTTAATAATACACTTTATTTTACCCAATATATCCAAGATATCTTCACTTCAACGTGACATTCATGTCAAGTTGCTCATTGGATGCTATGTCACAGGCTTTTTATTGTTACTACGTCTTCGACACCTGGTGTGTGCCTGCCACTGACGCGGTCACGCATCTCCCCCTGAACTCGTTACATTCGCGTGCTCGTGGGAAGCTGGGGTTACCGCCGTGGGGCACAGTTCTAGACCACGATCCTGCTGCCCTGTGGTCAACCCCACAACGCTGGTGGTATTTCTTTCTCTCGCCCCCCCTATACCATTTCTTAGGGAGCTGCGCTGGGCTGCAGGACTTTTCATATCCAATCAGTTTCGTCCTTCACCCTGACTCTGAATTAGAGACACGTGGAGAAGCAGCTCACATGCCCATGTTCAGTCCCTCGGTGTCTCCAAACCAAGCCACTGCGCCCGCCATCCGCTGCTCTCCTACGCCCCGCCTGCCTTTGCATTCGGAGGGACCGTGCGCCCCGAAGTGGTCCACTCTCCGTGTGCTTCTCTCAGAACACAGCCTCCCACCTTCGCACCAGGCCAGCCCTGCCCTTCCTCCCTTGAACCTCTTCCAGGGGCCCAGGCACGGTGATTTACTGACTCAGTGGCACAAGGATCCAGGGCCAGGTCTGAGGAACACAGTCTTGCAGAACTAAACACTGCCCCCAGAAATGTGGTGTTCCCCCGGAGTGGGTGCTTTGCCTGCGTTCTTCGTTTCCTCTTTATTAGTAGACCCCAAGGAGACCTGCCCCACACTGTTTTACTTCCAAGGTGCTCAGACACACACGTTTCTAGCTGCCATGCGCCCCGCTCACGCGTGCCTGGACCCGTCAGCTCCGGGGTTTGGCACAGATGTCCTCAGCCGGCTCCAGCGTCAGCATTTCCCGTCCCGCCTTCTCTCTTAGCTCATGTATTTCTTCTCTCTCATTTGATTTCTCCAGATGCTGCCGCCTCTGCCTGCTCTTCGCACAGTCTCCCTTGCTCACGTCTTCGCTACCGGGAGTTGACCTTGGACAGCTCTATCCCTTCGCCGGACCTTGTGTTTTGTTGCTGATTTCATCTCCCTCTCTGTCGGGATGGGGTCACCCGAGACAGCTCAGTGATCTTTTTTGTGTAGGAATCTCTGTTGGGATTTCCTCAGAGGTGCGGGAAATGGGGTCCTGATCTCTTCTCTCACAAGTGGTCCCTTGCTCTTTTGTAGTTCTGGTGCTCACTCCCAGCAGCCTTGGTCCACGTAGGGTTTGCTCCCCTGGGCGGACTGACTGACCACCGCTGTTATTTCACATGCGGTTGATGAATAATTGTACACTCTGTGCTTGAAAACGATGCGCTATACGATGTACGCAATATAGTCTATAAGTGGGCATGACTCCTTTCCAACGAGATGAAGTATTTTGGACATTTGATTTTTCTTGATGAAGTGTTTTTGACATTTGATTTTTTCTTATGATTTATAATAAATATTCTCAAATAAGATATGGGGTCTTATCTCAAAGAAAATGAATTTAAACAAAAGCAAGGGCTACCTCTTGCCTCTAAAGGCAACCATTGGCCTGCTGAAATAGTTTTATCATTGGGCCTTAAATGTTCCTGTAACTGTTTGGAAATATTTTAACTGTCAGCAATACCCATGCTTTGTGACAATTAAAATAACAAAATATGGGAATGTGGTGTGCCTGCCTTCCAAATGACTATTATGTCTTACTCTTCACATGTATGAACATGGCGGAACTAGATAAAATGTTACCTGGAGGTAACCACAAGGGTACATTTTATCTACTAGCGCTAGGGAAGAACTTGGGGTATTTGCCCTGAACCTGATGCAGTGACATCCATGCTGCTGGGCCAACCAGTCACATTCCCGTGAGGTCACGTCCCACACGTGTAGCGAGGCGGTAAAATCATAGACAAGGAGCGAGCACACCTGTCTCTTTTCCGCCTAGAGCTGGAAAAGGCAAAGGGAAAGGGGAGTTCTCTCAAGCTGTCACTGCTGAAACATCTGCGCTTAATTCTCTTTAGTGGAGGTCAAGGGAGGAAGACTAATCTTGTTTTCTAGACACTCGGCTCTTTTTCTTTGGCATCTTTATGTCCCATTTTTGCCTGAGAGTCTCTTAAAGAGAAAATCATAGTTCAAAGTGACTGTTTAGTGACACAAACACAATAGTCGCGAATACATCAGTGTCACGGGGTTGTGCTCAGGAGTGAAGCTGAGCTGAGCACCGCAAGGCAGGCTCTGAATTCCTTCCCCCGGGGGCGTTAGTACCCGTACCGCCCACCGCCTTAGTGACACGGGCACTGATGTTTTATCTCTAGGAACCGTCACAGGACAACCCTGTTGAGTGGGGAAATGAAAAGATGCATCAAGAACAAAAATTGGACCCGTCGTATTTTCTTAAACATTTATGGACATGAGAGACGCTCCATGAACATTTAGATTCAGCTCACGTATGCTTAGTTAGAGATCAGATCAGGGGGATGATTTCATTCCTGGCGGGTGGATTTTTAGATCATAGGTGAGTGGCTCCTGCTTTCCCGGACGCCAGGTACACGCCGCCAGGTTAGTGCAGGGTCAGCAGGCCAACCTGGGACTCTCTCTTTCCTGGGCACATTTTCCACTCCAAGTAGTGTGTCTGTCCACGCAACGTGGACAAAGAGTACAAACCCCATCATTACCTTCAAGCGACTGATAACGTGGAATAAGCAATCAATACCGAGAATAGGAAGAGCTGTTGGTTGTAAAGGGGTCTTAGCCTGTGAATCAGACACTAAGGTTGTCCTGGTATGGACCCATGGGATGAGGTCAAATTTGAGAAGAATTCCCCGGTTCCTTGGATTAGGGAGATGGCCCCTGCCTGCTCCCCATCACTGATGACACCTCAACTCCAGGGAACTTGTCCAAAAATAGCTATTTTACTTTTGCCAAAACTTTGTCAGAGCAATGAATTTTTATGCTAAGTGCGTTTGGGGAATAAAACAGGTGTGTTGAGGAGAAGGGAGTCTGGAACAGAGTATATAAATGCTACGCGCTGGAAGGCACACTAAGTAACTCGTACAATCAGTCTCTAGCCAGGGGCCCACCAGGAGTCCTCGGTAGCTTTGTTAGCATCAACCGTCAAGTAGGTCCCTCGGGCCCAGCATGAATGACAAAACACTTCTCCCACTTGGGGTGCTACCAGCGTTTACAGGCCTCCTAGAAACGGGACAGACATCATTCAAATGATTTATTACCTAGTCCTATGCAAGGAACAGCCTCTGCGTTTCTGAAGAGAGGGTTTTATATTTTAATGGTCTTTTCTTATCTTCTTTCCACTAAAAACTGCCTATAACCTCCTTTGGAAGAGTTTTACCTTCTTCTCTGGGTTTTTCAGTAGTGAGCTCGAACTCATTTCCTTCCGCCTGGCCCCTGAGAGCCAGCAGACACCTGGGTACCAGAGCTAACGCTTATTGAAAGCGCTGCCCAGCGGGTGTCGTGCTGAGGGCCTACACACGTTTATCTGGTCATGATCTCTCCAACGAGGTAAGTATTGTTACTACCCCTATCTCAGAATCAGATTTGCTGAATATGTTAGAAAATTAACATGGCAACAAGAACAACAAACAGCAAGGTGCACGTTTTTGTTGTTGTTTTTCTCCATAGAGCAAAGGTAGAGGTAAGTGGTTCAGGAATGGGATAGTGAGTAACTCTGTGGTGCAGACAAGCTGATCCTCCTGTAGTACTGTTCTGCCACTCATTGTACTTCACGACACAGGCCAAGATGGCTGCCTCGGCTCCAGACATCACAACTGCATTCTAAGATGTAAGTGACTTCATTTAAAGACAGTTTTCCAAAGGGCCATACAGCTTTTATGCATATCTCTAATTTACTAAAGAGTAGTCACAGCACCACACCTGGTCACAAGGGAGTGAGAATGAAAACTATCCACTGACACACTCAGTGTGGACAAATGGAATAGAAATTATTCATGACTGATGACATTAATATGATTTTCCCATTCTGCGGTCTTCGCTAGCATTTTTTTTTTTTTTTTTACTTTTCCAGAACTTCCAAAGTGAACAGTAAATAGTGTGATTATTTATATAAGAACTTCCTTAGGGAAGTTCTTCAAAGGAAAGACGCTTCAGTTCTTCAAAGGAAAGCACCCTAAAGGTTCTTGAATCCTTCTCAAACCCAGCTCTTATTGTTTCCACAGATCCTGGACTCGTGTGTCTTGATTTGCTCCCAGTCCTAATCAAACCCCTGATTTCAAAGACCTGCCTTAAATCAAACTTCCAAATCTCACAGGCAAAACTTTTGAAGTGGTGTTCTCTCTTACCATGTAAGCAGCAAACTCAGTGTTGCTCTATGTATCTATCATCCATTTATCCATCCGTCCATCCATAGTCTATTTTTTGTATTGGTGATATTTGAGGAGACAGCTATTGTCAAAAAGCTTGGAAATAGTCTTCATTTGGGTGCGTGACTAATACAAATGAGACTGTGGTTTTGTTACCGAGCAGAAGAGGATACAACCATTAGGCTGAATAACTAACATCAATTGCCGCCACAAAACCCCATTTTACAGATGACTGGCCTGAGACATGTTAAGTGAAGTAACTTATCTAACCTCTTCCATTTAATAAGTAGTCCACATTGATTGTAGGCAATGTCTTCTAAGAGTAATACGTACGCGTATTGTTGTACGTTGATTCAGCTAATGATAGTTACTGCCTTGAAAAGGCTAAAATCGCAGGAAAGTCCAGCTGAGAGGGACTGTCTTGACTATTTAGAAACAACCTAATCTCATTTAGAGAAATAAGATAGTTCAGAATTAGGTGTGCTTTATTCATTATAAATTCACCTAAACAATAGAAGGTAAACTTTACACTTACACTAAAGAGGTAAATAAATAATTTAAGGGATTAGGTTTATTTTGGAGAGATGTGTATAGATAGAGTTCTGTGGTCTAACATAAAGTTAGTAAAATGGGTGACTGATTAAGAAAATCAATTCACAGAACAATAATAATCATTCTTTCTTCTGTAATGTTAATGAAATTTTACCCCCTCCCTCTTTGTAAAGGCTGTAAGTGTGTGTGTGCCTTGTTAAATACACGTGTTGGGAGGTAGTAATATTCATGTTTCTTTCCCTGTAGGAAAAGAGCAAACAAAAAGGAAGTAGAGTTCATATAATTGTATTAAATAAGTTCTTCCACTTCCCATTGCTTCTAATATCTATTAAAATACTAAGATGTTCTCTCCTTTTAAGGATAAGCAGGTTATGAATTAAACTTTCCTTTTTTTTTTTTTCAACAGATTTGTTTAATGATTTTTAGAGAGAGAGGGAGAGAGAGAGAGAAACAGTGATATGAGAGCAAAACATTGATCGGCTCCCTCCTGTACACCCTCTGTCAGGAATCCAGCCCACTACCTGGGCCTGTACCCTGACCGAGAATCGAACCAGCAAACCTTCAGTGCACGCGATGACACCCAACCAACCGAGCCACCCCAACCAAGGCAACAAATTAAACTTTTCAGTCATAAGATATCCCATGTTAAGTCTGTGCACTCCAAATTCTGGTGAAACTATGGTAGCTTCACTTGAAAAGAAACAAGAAGAGAAAAAGGCCACTTTCTGTGTAATACGGACTTTGTAGACTTTTCCGAAGGTGTCGAAGACCCATGGACGTGGGTAAGTGCTCTAGGAGGCAGGCCCAGGTCTCAGCTGCAGAACTGCTGGTTCAGCAGCTACAAACCGAGCCAGGAGGGAGATGCTTTTCAGGGACCCGTTCTGCCAACAGCGCCAACGCATACATCGTGATCAATATGTAGAATATATATTTTTTAAATTTATATATATATACATATATATACACATATATATGTGTGTATATATATATATAATTTTAGTGTGACATTGACTTAGAAAACTATCAAGAGCAACCTCAGGTCCGTAATGAACTCTAGACCAGGCCACATGTAGCCGTGAGTATGAGACACAGTTAATTCGAGTGAAAGCTGTTTCCTTAACAGCTCCCACAGAGAAATGGGAAGTCCTTACCAGAAAGTGCAAACACTTGCCTTCATAAGCGTGTACGAGAGCAGTGTTACTAGATGCACAGTCACTTCTGCGCACACTGCAAACGACAGGGCACCAAGTGCTCGGAGCAAATGCACTGTGAGCTTTTTAGCCGTTATGCAGCTTGCTCTGTGCTGTTTGGGATTTAGTGTTTTTCATTTTGTTTAATCCTTTACCAAAATGTTTGAAACATTTGCCAAATGTTTGAAACATTCAAAGGTGTGAAACAGACACCAAGCAGAGAGCCACCTATGAAAATACTGCAATGCACAGCTTCAAAACGTTATGAAGAACAACTACAATATTGATCCTGATCATCATTTTAACTCCATTACTAATACATTTACAGCTTACTCTAAAATGAGATCATGGAAAAACAAGAACCGAATTACTAGAGTTCTAGTATAAAAATCACTTCTGCATGATTATACCAACCAACACACTATATATATTTTTATCCATGAATGGATGTCAACAATGAACTATTGTAGTCAGCAATCTAGGCCAAAAATGTCTTTTTGGCATGTTTCTGAGATGAGAATCTATTGTACCCTTTACACACAATTATGCTAGAATTATTTATTTTATGTCACATACTTTCAATAATTTTTAGAAAGTCAGTGACTGATTTTAGAAAAAAAGAGGAAGTTGATCAATGCATTTCTCTTTTCTCTAAAATGTTCTATAAAACATTCTCTCTTAACTAACAAAACAAAATAATTAGATTGAGTGAAACAACAACAAAAACACTTTAATAGTTCACAGAAACCTTTGATTGGCTTATACATGTGTAGAGAGTTTGCTTGGAGAATAGCAGAGAAAATAGTGCAGTGAAAATTAAAAAGTCCCCTTCTTTTTTTAAAAAGTCCATCCCTTCTTAAAACAACAAAAATCGTAGCAAAAACTGTCAGAATCAACCTCTCCGGAAATCTGGACCATAATCAATAGCTTTCAGCAACTAATGGATGCTTAAATCAAGGGAAAAAATGGTTGAATTTCAGCAAGAACACAGAGTTCCGTGGTGTTTTAATTCACCCCGGTCCCACGTCCTGCTCGCCACCCTGCCAGTGGCCTTGAAGAGACCAGTCCACATTCCTGGTACAGATGCCAGCACCTAAGGGAGAAGAATGGGCTTCATTTGCAAAACACCGGGCTTGGTTTTATTTCTTTACTTGTATGGTGGTTCCCTGGAAGACTGGCTAAAAGAGCAATGTTTGTCAAAAACATTTACAAGCAACTGTATTATTTGGTGCTGCCGAGGACCATGGTTGAAAATTGAGGTAAAATTAGACCAAGCAAAGAGCTTAGAGGCAATTCTGGGGAATGAGATGCTTTGGGGAATGAGGATTTAAAAAATCTCTGACATATTCCTGGGGATCTACAAGGCCATGCTCAGGCCCAGAGCTTTGTAGGAACTCTCTCAGGAGAGACCCGAGGATGCCCTAAGGGCTCACCTCTGGCTGACCTTCAAGCCCTGTACAAGTGGAAAGTGAGCCAAGGCCCAGTTCAAACCGCTTGCTGAGTGTTAAAGGCATGTCCCAATACACACACAGAGAGGATGGAAAAACACTGTCGAATCTCTGGCTGACCACTTAGCTAACAGAAGAGAGACTTCAGTGGCTAAATATGACAAAGAATACAGACTTTACAAAATTAGTTCATAAAAAAACTAAATAGCCCGGCCAGTGTGGCTCAGTGGCTGCGTGTTGACCCATGCATCAAGAGGTCACCAGTTTGATTCCTGGTCAGGACACAGTCCCAGGTTGTGGGTCAAATCCCCAGTGGGGGGCATGCAGGAGGCAGCCAATCAACGTTCTCTCATCGATGTTTCTATCTCTCCCTCTCACTTCCTCTCCCTAAAATCAATAAAGGAAAAAGAATTAAAAAAAAAAAAAAACTAAACTAAACAAACATCAACAACTACAGTAACTAGCAGAAAACAAACCCTGGGGAATCTGATTCCCAGAGTTGCCACATTATGCTATTTAAAAGTCCAATTTTCACAAAGGCCTGTGAGGCATATAAAGAAACGAGAAAGAATGGCCAGCACATAGAAAAAGAACAATGAATAAAGAACTGCTCTGATGAAACCCAGTAGGTGAGCTTAATATATAAAGATTTTAAGTCACCTATTTTTGTTGTTGTTGTTGGTAATCCTCACCTGAGGACATTCTTCTGTTGATTTTTTAGACAGAGTGGAAGGGGAGATGGGGAAAGAGAGAAAGAGAGAGAGAACCATTGATGTAAGAGAGACACATTGACTTGTTGCCTCCCACATGACCCAACAGGGGCCGGGGACCTAACCAGCAACCCAGGTATGTGCCCTTGACCAGGAGTCAAACCCGCGACCCTTCAGTCATCAGTTTGACGCTCTCATCTCTGAGTCACACCAGCCAGGGCTAAGTCACCTATTTTAAGTTTGTTCAAATAGATAAAAGAAGAGATGGCCAGAGAACTAAAGGAGATCATGAACATGACGTTTCACCACATAGAGAACAGCAGTCAAATGACAGAAATTATATAAAAGAACCAAATGGAGATTCTGGGATTGAAATGTACAATAATTAAAATAAAAAATTCACGAGAAGGTCTCAACCGCTTGAGCCTGCAAAGAAAAGATCCATTGAGACTGTCTAATCGGGTAACAGAAAGAAAAAAGATAATGAAGAAAAATGAACAGAGAATAAGAGACCTGTGAGATCACCAAGCATATGAGCATAAGTATATTGGGAGCCCCTAAACAAGAGAGAAAGGGAAGCAGAATCAGTATTTGAAGAAATTATGGTGGAAAACAAAGACATCATACTCAAACTGTCAAAAAAAAACCAAAACAAAAAACAAATCTTGAAGACAGCAAGAAAGAAGCAACTTGTCACATACAGGGAGGAATCCTCAATAAGAAAATAACATTAGATTTTGCCTCAGAAACCATGGTGTCCAGAGAAGCCAGTGGGATGATATATTCAAAGAGCTAAAAGAGAAGAAAAAAAAATTTAATTAAGAATGATGGTAAATTATCCTTTAAAATTAAAGGAGAATTTAAGACACCTCTAGATAAATAACAACAACAAAATGCCAGAGTTTATTGCCAGTAGACCTGCCCTACAAAAAGTGCTAAAAGATGTTATTGAGGCAGACATAGAAGGATACTACACAGTAAGTCAGAACCACATGAAGAAATAACGAACATCATTAAAGTTAAATACATAGGTATACATTAAAGTCAATATTAATGCATCTTAGGTAGGTAACTCATTTTTTTCTTCTATCTAAATTAAAAACAATTGCATAGAACAATTATAAATCTTTGTGAATGGATATACTATGTATAGTTATAAATTATAACATAAAGTGGGAGATCAAACTATATGGGGACAAATTATGTATACTATAAAAACTAAGTTGGTATTGATTTGAACTGGATTGAGATAATTAATATGTTAATCTAATCCTCAGGCTAATACCTAAGAAAATAACACCTAAACATATAGTAAAATGAAAGACAGCAGAATTTAAGTGGTACAAAGAAAATATCTGTTTAATGTAAAGAAGTCAGTAATGGAGGAATCGAAGAACATAGACATAGCAATATGTCTGTGTTGAAGACTAAGATATAGAAATTAAACATCAAGATGGTAAAAATAAGTCCTCCCTTATCAGTAATTATATCAAGTGTAAATGTATTAAACTGTCTAATTAAAAAATTGAGAATGGTAAAATTGGTATATTAAAATGATCCAAAAATCTGCTGTCAACAAGGGACTCACTTTCATTTCAAAGACACAATAAGTGGACTTTAAGGTAATAGACTTAGAAGATAAAATAGATTTAATAGACATTATGATACCAACTTTTATGTGATGTAAAAGGACATTGTATGGTGATAAAAGGGTCAATTTATCAAGGAGCTCTAACAACTATAAACATTTATATACCTAACAACCCCAAATACAAAAGCAAAAACTCACATAGTGAAGGGAGAAATAGACAAGTTAACAATAGCTGAAAACTTCAATACTCCACTTTAAATAACAGATAGAACAATTAGAAAGAATATCAGCAAAGAAATAGAAACTTGATCAACTCTGTAAACAAACAAAACCACCAAGACATTGATAGAACACTTCCCACTAAAAGCCGAACACACACCCTCACAAGCATAGAATATTCTTTAGGATAAAACATAGGCCACCAAACAAGTCTCACTAAATTTAAAATAATTTTAATCACTCAATGTCTTCTGACCACAATGAAATGAAAGTCAAAATCAATTACAGAAGAAAGTTTGGAAAATTCACACATATATTGAAACTAAACACACTTCTTTTTTTTTTAACAAAATATACATTTTTAAAAATATGTTTTTATTGATTTTTTTGGAGAGAGAGGAAGGGAGAGAAAGATAGAAACATCGATGTGAGAAACATTGATCGACTGCCTCTTGCACGCCCCCTACTGGGCATTGAGCCCGCAACCCGGATTGGAACAGGGACCTTTCAGTCCATGGGACTCTGCTGAGCCACCCTTACTGAGCTAAACACACTTCTTAATAACCAGTGATCTAAGAGGAAATCAAAAGAAAAAATTAAAAACACCTTGAGATGAAGGAAAAAGAAAGTAAAATTTCTCAAAACTTACGGGATGCAACAGAAGCTGAACTCCAGGAAATCATGAGCTGTATGCACATTCTAAACAAAGAAAGATTCTAAGTCAATAACCTAACTTTCCATCATAAGAAACTAGAAAAATAGAAGCAAACTAAACATAAAAGAAACAGGAGGAAGGAAATAAAAAATATTATAGAGTAGCTAAATGAAATAAGGAAAGGAAAAATGATAGAGGAAGATAGATGAAATCAAGAATTGGTTCTTTTGAAAGATCAACAAAATTGGCAAATCTTAGCTAGACTGACCAAGAAAAAAGTGAGAATATGCAAATTCTTAAATTGAGGAAAGATATCAAAGCCAGACAAAAACATCACAAGAAAAGAAAACGACTGCCAATATCCCTTATGAAAATACTTACAAATCTTGAACAGAATATTAGCAAACTGAATCCAGCAGCATATTAAAAGAATTATACATCATGACCAAGTGTTATTTAGCTCCTAAATTCAAGGTAAGGGAAAAACAAACAAAAGCCAGCCAGATTGAACAGAAATAAGTAACAGTATTGCTACTCCTAGATGACATGATCGTATATATAGAAAACTCTAAAGAATAAACAAACACAATGAAAGCTAAGAAACGAGTTCAGCAAGAGTGTAGCCTACAAACTCAACATAAAACATAAAGTTAAGAAAATGATTAAATTTATAATAGCATTAAAAAGAATAAAATAGGAGTAAATTTAAATGAGGAATTACAGACTTGTACACTGAAAACTACAAAGTATAGTTAAGAGAGATTAAAAATAGAAACAAATCTTATTTTCACAAATCAAAGACTTATTTTTAAGATGGCAATCATCCTCAAATTTATCTACAGACCTGGTGCAATCTCTGCTGAATCCCAGTCACGCCAAGACCATTCAACAAAGGATGGTATTTTCAACAAATGGTGCAGAGACTATTGGATATCCACATGTCATGGAATACATTTTGGGCTGTACCTCACTCCATACACAAAAATTAACACACACCCAAAAAAAAAAAAAAAAAGATCAAAGACCTAAAAACCCTAAAATTCATAGAAGTAAACATAGCTGCAAATTTTTCAAAAGACAAATAACGCAATGAAAAAATGAGGATAGACTTGAACAGGTATTTCTCCTAGGAGGTTCTATAAATGGCCAACGAAAAGATGCTCAACATCATTAGTCATTGAGGAAATGCAAATCAAAACCACAATGAGCTACCATTTAACACCCAATAGGGTAGCTGTAAATTTTTAAAAAAGAAAAAGAAAACAGTAAGTGTTGGTGAGGACCTGGAGAAATTAAAACCCTCCTATGGCCCTGGCGGGTTTGGCTCAGCAGTTGGAGCATCGGCCTGTGGACCAGAGAGTCCCTGGTTCGGTTCCCGCTAGGGGCCCGTACAAAAAAAAAAATCCTCCTAGGTTGCTGGTGGGAATGTAAAATAATGCCACCGCTGTGAGGAACAGTGTGCAGTTCCTCAAAAATTTAAACATAGATTTATTATGTGATCCAGCAATTTTGTTCCTACATATATACCAAAGAGAACTGAAAACAGGTGTTGTAACACATGCTTGTATATGAATATTTATAGCAACACTGTGCACAACAGCCAAAAGGTAGAAACAACCCAAATGTTCATCTACTGATGAATGGATTAAAATGTGAGGTGTATCTATACTATGGGATATATTTAACCCTAAAAAGGAATGAATCAATGAACCATGCTACAACATGGAGGAATCTTGAAAACTTTTATTTGTGGTAAGTGAAAGAAGACAGACACAAAAGGTCACATATTGTTAGATTTTATTTACATGAACTACCCAGAATGAACACATCCAGTGATAGACACATCCAGAGAGACAAAAGTAGTTGCCAGGGTCCCAGAGGAGAAGGGAACTAGGGATGATGATGTGTTGGTATGAGGTTACTTTGAGGGATGATGGAAATGATTGGGAATTAGATAGTGGTGATGGTTGCACATTTTGAGTACACTGAACTGGTACACTTTAACATGCTCAAGTTTTCTTGCGTTTTTTTCTGATGCAATCCCAGAAGTGGAATAGTTGGATCATAATGGTAGTTCTATTCTTAATTTGTTGAGGAATCCCCATAAAATAGTGGCTGCACCAGTTTACAATTCCACCAATAGTGTACAGGGTTCCCCTCTTTCCACATCTACGTCAAAACATCATTTCTTGTCTTTTTCATGATGGTCATTCTAATATGTGTGAGATGATATCTCTTTATGCTTTTGTTTGTTTGTTAATCCTCACCCGAGGATGTTTTTTCATTGATTTTTACATGGAGTAGACTGGAGGGAGGAAGAGAGAAACGAAGATGTGAGAGAGACACATAGATTGGTTGCTTCCCACATGACCCTGGTTGGGGTAGGGGATTGAATCTGAAACTGAGGTAGGTAGCCTTGACCTGGAATCAAACCCTTTGGTCTGCAGGCCAACACTCTAACCACTGAGCCAAACTGGCCAGGGCTCATTATGGTTTTGATTTGCATTTCCCTAATGATTAGTGATGTTGACCCATCTATTCCATTTCTGGATATCTATTAGAACACAAGAACACTAATTAGAAAATACATATGCACCACATCCCTATGTTCATTGCAGTATTATTCAAAATAGCTAAGATACAGAAACAACCTAAGTGTTCATCAGTGGATGAATAGTTAAGAAGAAGGGACTCAACTGTATGCTAACTAGGTTTGTAATGGTTGTCACTAGTTTTGTTTGCTGTTAATCCTCACCGGAGAATATTTTTCCATTGATTTTTTAGATAGAGTGGAAGGGAGGGCAGGAGAAAAACATCGATGTGAAAGAAACACACCGATTGGCTGCCTTCTGCATGACCCTGGTCATCTCAGTGATCGGACCTGCAACCCAGGTACATGCCCTTGACCGGACTCGAACCCGTGACCTTCTAGCCACAGGCCCATGCTCTAACCACTGGCCAGGGCTGTAACGGTTATCAATTTGTAGTGGATACAGGTGTTTCAATATAATGCTGTATACCTAACTTCTACAGTACGAAAAAATTTAAGTAAATTAAATGGTTCAAATGATGAGTTTAAATTACGTGAATTTTATCTCAATTAAAAGCAATTATTCTGCTTATAAGAACGACCTCTATTTCAGGCATTCCATCTTTTTTTCTAGTCCCAAGGCCCCCACAGCTTCCTCTTCCGAATAGTTCGCATTTTCCTACCAATGACTTTTGAGAAGCAAACTCCTTTTCCAAACATCATCCTGCTAAAATTCAAGGAAGTGAGTTTCTTCGAATCCGCTGGGAGAGTTGCTCTGAGTCAGTTTGGAGGTGTATTCTGGACGAGATACATTTGAGTAATCCGAGAACATCACTGTGAAATAAGGACCTGCCGTCGATGAAGGGCGGGGGCAACCACGGAGCGCGCGGGGATCCCTCCCAGCTGCTCTGCGTGCTTGTGGCCAGCTGTGGCGGTGCCCTGGCTTCCTCAAGGCCCCTCTCCAGGGAGAGATTTCCCCCCTCTGGGAAAGCACTGCCCCGACACGTCACCAGAGGCCTGTGCCGTCGCCGGACACCTTCCTTGTCGCAGCCTCTGGGGCCTTGCCATCCGCCAGCGGCCCTGCGCAAAGGCCGCGTCCCCAACGCACGGTGCCCTGCGCTCGGGCAGCAGACACGGCCCGCCTGCGCCCGACTGTCCCACGCAGGTAGCCCGGTGCCTCAGCCCACCGATCTCCTGTCGCGGGCTGACGGCTCCCTCCTTCCCAGCGGCGCACATTGCTGCTGCCTCGTCGTCCTCATGTCCCTTTCTCTGTCCTCCTCATCTCGCAAAGGCCAGAATGTACTGCAGGTATCTCTCCGCGGAGAGACCCTATCGTCACTATTTGCAGTGGAACTCTGTTAATAGTGTAGATTCATCATGTATTTTTCTCAATACTTAGAATAAGAAATGATTATAAAAATCAGTGTAAAAGATTCTAGTCCCCATATTCGTAAATTTTTCTCCTTACACCCAATAGCCACAGTGGTTTCTTTTATGCTCTCTGAACGCATGTGTACTTAGCGCCCACAAGGAAATAGGCTGAGACATCAGCAAACAGGTGAGAGCTGATAAAATCTGAACTTGGACTTACTATTTTGTTACTAAGAAAAATACAATATAAATGAAAATTACTTAAAAAATTTATTTTATAAAGACGGAAATAACTATTTGCTTTAAAATTCAATTTATATTGCAGAAATGAAAATAACAAAGTTAAATGACATACAGATATATAGGGATAGCCTGTAGTCTTAAGCAATTAATGAGCTGTTTGGGAAATAAATGGCATTTTTGGATTAAATATTCTCGTTTGGAACGAGTTCAATGTTATCTCTTAATGCCTGCAGTGCAGGGGACCCAGAGTATTGCTGGAAGTATCTGGGGACTAGACGTCAGCTTAATATTAAACAGAGTCAATAGTAAAAACATATTCTTTAAAAAAATTATCTGTGTGTTTTTCAATATTTAAAGGAACTGAATTGCACACTCATTTCTAATATTCTGTACATACTACTCGGGTTATGGTGATAGTACAGTAACAGTTATGTATGGATTTAGAAAGAACAAGATCTCTACACATGTGATTCTAAATTATATTCTACTGGCTGTTCATTAAATACCACACTCCCTCGTACTCACATGGAATGTATCTCCATTGTCTTTTGTCTGAATTTCTCAGTCTTGTTGCACCCATGGCCTTGGTAGCCTGGGACCACCCTGACAGTGAATTTGCCTACATGAAGGGGAGACCCTGTGATTGCATACATGTAAATGGGTTTCCCTTGCTTTAGGTTATCGATTTTGCTGGTCAAGACATCGAGAAGTATTTTCCAGCACTAAAAATATGTGCAAATATTCCCTTTCGGGTACATATTTGTAAACTTTCTCAGATCCTTTGATAATGTCATTGACTTCTGCTCATTAATCCCAACTGAAACTTTTTCAGTTTGTCACTGATGTCAATTTGCAATTGACCTCGCTGTATTTTCTAAGTGCTCCTACGATTAGAGAGGGATTTCTGAGGGTTTTCTTTCGACAGTAAGTGAGACGGTAAAGTACTTGAGGGTGCCTTAGACACCTCCATTCTCTCTAGATTGCCCCCAGATCCCCAGCAGGCAGTCAACATTTGCTGAACAGAAGTTAAACATTTTATAATCACGACACACTCTATGTTTGGCACAAATGGATTTGCATATGTTAGAACCGCTTAAAATTGCATTCAAAACAACACTTTATCTTTGTGGCACAAAGAGTTATGCAATTTGCTTTTAAAGATTATCTGAATGACCGGCATTCTGTCGCGTCCCTGCTGAGCAGAGACACCCTCTGCCTTCCGGCCGCTGCTGGCCGCCCCGCTTCCCCCGAGGAAAGGGGAATTCTGTCAAGTCTGGAGCTGCGCTGTAAACACACTCCTGTTTATTCCAGCTAATGAGAAACAGGCTTTCTGGAAATGGGTCTCTGAGGGGATCTTCAGAAAATAGAGCTCTCTGGATGGATTGGAAAGATAAAATGTGGTAACACCTAAGCAAAACATAATATCAGGCTGAAGAGAAAGCAAGTCAGATGGAAAATGCACTTAGATGCGTCAGCCTGGGCTTTGGGCTGAGATTTTTGCACGTCTGTCTGCAGTCCTCGTCCCTCTAACACCTCTGGCCCTCTCTGCCTTCCCCAAATTTGCTCTCCTGCTGGGAACCCCATCTGGTCTTGCTATCTGTCCCTGGGATCAGCCAGGCTGTCTCTTCCTATCTCTCCTGTTTTAAGGTGTCTAATAGTTTATAGCCTTTTAATCTCTGGCTCTTCCCGAAGATAGTTTTGAATAGCTTCTGATCTTTACATTTGAAAGGCACTGACTTTTGAGTAACAGCCTCAATTATGGGGAAGTTTCTCCAGGTTATGCCATACTGAGCATTGATCCCTCCCCCACCCCAGAGAGTACTTGTATCCAAAATATAAATTATTTTTCTTAGACTATGTAATAATAAACAGTAACAAAGCTTGTTTATTTGTCTATGGCTGCTCATTAAACTCGTAATCTCCTGAATCTCTCTTCTCTATCGTCTACAATCTAAGAGATCGAACTACTCACTTCCTGGTCATTAGTTCATGGGTGTATGCAAGTGGCACCCCATTTCAGCTGCATTTACTAATGCTTCTCACTCTGCTCCCTTCACACAGGTCTCTCTGTTATTTGCCATCACTGGATGTTTGTTTTCCTGATGCAACCAAAAGAGCGGTATAGGCAGAGCTCCCTCATTAATCAGATCATCTTCCTCCAGAAAACATTTATGGGTTTTATTTTCCTACAGGAAGATTATAAAAGGCTATATCAAACTTCATATAAGCAATATTAGTATGTGTTTTCCTCTGGTTAAAAATGCCACGTCGCAGGACGTAACGTTTTCACTGATTGCAGATGTTTTTCCAGGTGACAGCTGTAGACCGTAGGACTGAGGAGCCATCACCTATGGGACACAGGGTGTAGAAAAATAACTTGTCTCCCTGCAAGATTACTGCCACGATGACCTCTGCTACTCTTCTCATCTCTCATTTTACACACTTTCTCTTTCCACAGCTTCAGATGCTCCAAATACGGTCACAGAAGAAACCAGACTTCTCATTGTGAACTTGTTAGTGCTTGATCCCATCTACACTTCACAGTTGCTTCACGGGAAAGGTGCAGTTGGGAATATCAATATTTCACTGGAGGTTCTAAGAAGTTAAATAAATAAATTGGTCAAACGTACTAGATTAGGAGCAGAAATCTGCTGATTCTGCCTTTGTGGTCTGCAATTAGACAATGGATCCAAATTTATGGGCCATGGACCTTCAGAGTTCAATAGACTTATGTCAAAGAGGTTGCAGTACACATCACTACCCGTAAATTAAATACATATCACAGTGATATCTTCATGAGTAATTTTCAGTGTGGTAAATAAAATATTTTTTTAAATTTATCATTTAAAGTAAATGTTTATCATTATGTATTTATTAAGCAATGATTATCAAAGATACAATTACTACCATAGTGTTCTTCATACCAAAAAATGTTGAAAACCATTGCACTAAATCAGTTAGTGTCCCCGGGCCACAATAGAGTTGAGGAGAAAAAAAAAGAATTTATTCTAATCATAATTATGAAGAAAACAAAGCTTATTTTGATTGCCTGTTGACCTTTTGTATAGCTTTACTCTCATCTCTCACAGTCTCCACTTTCTCTGTCTCTCTCCCATGAGAAAAAAGAACATGTATTTTATTTAATAAGTTAGTAAATTTTTTATTAACAAAATTTAGTGAATGTCTGTTGCAGACCTGGCAATGTGCTACACACCTTCTATATGTCATTTAATTTTATTTATTTTTTTAAATCCTTACCTGAGGATATTTTCCCATTGATTCTTTTAAATAGAGTGGGAGGGAGGGAAGGAGAGAGAGAGAAACATTGATATGAGAGAGACATACTAATTAGTTGCCTCCCACACAACCCCGACCGGGGCTGGGAATTGAACCCGAAACTGAGGTATGTGCCCCTCAACTCTTTAGTCCGTGGACTGGGCCAATGCTCCAACCGCTGAGCCAAATCGGCCAGGGCTCATTTATCCTTATATCAGCCATGTAAGGCATATGTCATGAGTCGTGTGGCACAGACGAAGAAACTGAGGTTCAGAAATAGTTACTGCTCTAAGATTACAAAGCTGCTGGATAATAAATTCATGATTAAAAAGCGAGTCTGGCCCTGGCCAGTTTGGCTCAGCGGTTAGAGCGTCGACCTGCGGTCTGGAGAGACCCGGGTTTGGTTCCCGCTAAGGGCACGTACTTCGGTTGCAGTTTGTCCCCGGCCCTGGTTGGTCGTGCGGGTGGCAGCCACTCGATGTGTCCCTTTCACGTCGATGTTTCTCTCTCTCTCCCTTCCTCTCTCTCCCTCCCACTCTATCTGTACAAAAAAATGGAAAAATATCCTCGGGTGAGGATAAAAAAAAAAGCGAGTCTGACAAATCCCAGTGCCTATATTCTCTCAAAGAGAAATCTTTGAATGTGTATGGTTTTGAAGCTTAGATACGAAGCTAAGTAACTTCATAGCTCTGGAATACAAGATTTCGTTTTGCTACTTCAAAGTTAGCCTCTGTTCTTTGAACGCAGGAGACCATGTCTATTGTGTTCATTCTGCATCCCCAGCATACAGCCAGATGTCCGGCATGTAACACCCGCCCAGGAAAGTCTATTTAACTCCGTTCTCAGCTTCCTTCCTCCTACCTCCTGCATTCAGTTGGTCAAATAATGCTTTTATTTCTATTTCAAAAATGTCTTACAAGTTTCAGTTCTTTTTATTCCATCACCACTGCATTTGAATAGGACCTTGTTATGAACTGAATTGCTGCCGCCAAATTCACATGTTGAACCTCTAATTCCCAATGTGACTGTATATGGAGGTGGGAACTTTAAAGAGGTAACTAAATTTAAATGAGGTCACAGGACCCTATTAGTCTAATCCAATATGGTGATGAGGAAGAGACACCGGAGTGCACATGCCCAAAGGAAAGGTCATGCGGGAACATAGTGAGAAGTCGGCCACCTGCAAGCCAAAGAGAGAGACCTCAGGAGAAACTGAACCTGCAGACACCTTGACCTTGTACTTGCAGCCTCCAGAAATGTGAGAAAATACACCTCTGTTTAAGCCGCCCAGTCTGTAGGCTTTTGTTATGGCAGCTCTAGCAAACTAACACAGTGCTGATCATTTATCAGGAAGGACTTTGAAATCATTTTCTAATTATTTGTTCTCCCCCTTTTGTTGTTAGGAGGGAACCTCTAATTCCTTGGTCTCGTGTTTTGATGACTTCCCAAAGAGGAACACAGCTGACTACATGTTCTCTGATTATCAAATCTTCATCTCTTACTACCATGTTCAGGAGGGGCTCCGGGCATTCAGAACAACTTGGCTCTGGAACGTAGTCAGAACCCTTTAGATCCATGTTCAGATCAAGCTCCTTTTGTGTCTTTCATTACAGTATCTTTCATTGATATAAACATTATACTTTAAAAAGCTTTTGTATACAGTTGCCTCATGTGACTTGGTCCTCAAAACAAATCTGTAAGATATGTTACACATAACCCTTCGGTGCATAACTGAAGAACCAGATTTCGAAGGAGAGTGGTCTGTTCTGTGTCTGACATACACAGAGTAGGAGAAGCAGCCTAGACATGCAGTGCTTCCGATTCAGAGCTCATGGCTCTTCTACTCTATCACATTCGAAAATGACACATCGTGTTATAGTCATTTGCTGTGCACAGTGGAGTTGCAGTCTAATTTATTTGAATTAAACTGCAGGAGAAGGTCCAAGGTAGAAATCATTCCAATTAAACATAGACGGTGGTGTCAGACGTCTCACTCAACAGACACGTGCCCCAGGCATTGGAGCCAATAGAGCTTGAAAGAGTAATTTGAGTTTGGCGAATCCTGTGAAGAAAAAGGTTTGATTCAGTTCAAGGGTTTCAACCATGGATTACGTGTTAAAACATGTTGTTCAACCTTAAGTAAGTTGAGGGTGATAGAGAAACTAAATAAATTCATTTAGGGCTATAGAGATCATTGATTAAGGAAAATATATTGTGTAATTGGTCATGTAGAGCCATTATTCCCTCATCATAAATTTCCCTTGGAAAACTAATAAGCTGACCTTCTGTACTCTATATCTTCTGTTTCTTTTGAGTGAGACTGTTTGAAGAGTGTATATAGGTTCTCTGGTGCTTCATTACCTCCTCTTGTTAAACCAAAGTAGCAAGTGATCAAGTTCTCACCTTGCAAACCCAAGGACCAGACTGGCTTCCTGTTAACTTGCCAAGAGGTAAATACCCAAACAATAAGCCAGAATTCCTCTATTGTATCTACAATAATCAACAAGTCTTTCATATAGGGAAGTTTCCAACCAATTTATTTTTACAGCTTGTGATGACTACTTTTATGTGTCAACTTGACCAGGCCAAGGGAGGCCTAGATAGCTGGTAAAAGACTACTTCTGGGTGTGTCTGTGAGTGTTTCCAAAAGATATTAGCAATTAGATCAGTAGATTGAATAAAGACCTGTCCTCACCAGTGGTGGACACCATCCAAGCCATTGAGGACCCCATTAGAACAAAAGGCAGAGGAAGGGCAAATGTACTCTCTTCTTGATCTGGGAAGTTCATTTTCTAGTGCCCTTGGACTGAGGAGCTCCTGGTTCTCGGGCCTTCAGACTCAGACTGAAGTATAGCACGCTGACCTCCCTGGTTCTCTTCTCCAGTTACAGATAACAGATTGCACCGTTTCCACAACCTCGTTAACCAATTCCTGTAGTATCTTATCTTATACATGCCTGTCTCTCTGTAGGCTATTGATTCGGTTTTTCTTGGAGAACCCTGACTACTACACAACAGTCTGCTTGTTATTCCAAGACTATCGCTAACTGGTGATGCTTATCCACTCTACAATCTCGTCTCTGGATCTTTGACATTTGTGGTTTTAATATTATTTTTCAATAAATAATTAATTGGAACAAAATGGAGGGCAAAGCCATGTTAGTAATTTATGCCATACTTTGGAAGGACATGTGTAAACATATAAAAACCACTGGGATGGTATTAGTAAGGATCTAACCCCTCTTTCCTACGTGCCATACTACCTCCCATTTCTTCTCTTCTCTTTCTAATTTTTTTGTGGGCATGAAGGCACAAAAAAATTAAGAACAACAACAAATCTTTATCTCAATCTACTTTGAAAATATTTTACGGTAGGTCCATCTTGTCTCCCATTTCTTGGCTAGTCAATGTTTATATGTCATGAAGAAGAAATGAAATGTTCTTATGGTTGGCATGTTTTTATTTGATTCAAATCTCTTTACTTTTATCTCTAGCCAGGAAACAAAAAGACAAGTTGTCATCTTCCAGTTTCTTTTTGTGTATTTCAATGTTTTTGGGGGTGGATTTTATTTCCTATGCCTGAGCGAGTTTCATAATGAACAGTATAATTATGTATTTTCTATCTCAGCTATAAATATGAGCAGTGTGAAGGACTTGTACATCTAATACCAATGAAATAGTTCTACAGTGGATATCAATTTTATGATGTTATAAGTGGAATTATTACTTAGTGAGAAAAGTTTCTAAATTCATTGCAAATATTTATGTAAGTATCTATAAATGGCCATGAATACATTATGTTAGAGGTACTGACTCAGTTTTTGGAGAATACTAGGTGTTTTTTTTTTTTTTTTTTTAAATACACTAGAGATATAAGTTGATCCAGTTATTAAGAGTCAAAGGAAAATTTTGGTAAGAGTAGTATGGATACTATTACATTGTTTATGTAGAGAATGCTTCCAATGATTTGCGACTAAAGTAATTTTGCTGGCAAATTAAAAAAATTCCACTGAATCCCAAGGATGATATAATTTTAGAAACTTGAATCATCAATAGAAGTAAATGTTGTTTATTTTCATTTCAAATCCTTATGGGATTGCATGCTAAAATTACCAAGGTGTCACAATTTTAAGCCAACATGCTTAGTATATTGCAAATGGCTCAAAAAAACATCAAAAGTAGATGCTAGATATTTTTGACTGCTTTATGTTTGTATTTGATAGTTCTCTCACTTAGATAAATTCAGTTTTAGGTTAACTTGGCCTAGTTTCTAACTATGACTTTCTATTTTAAAAAAAATGAAAATAGGCATGATGTACTTAACATCTTTTCAAATGTATAACAGTGCTCTGAATATTGGTCGCAATGTTGTATTTTTAACAACTTTATTCCCTGAGTGACCAAAATTTGATAGTCAATCCCCAGATAGGGTCAATTAAACATGTAATATAACTATTACTATTACATCAAATGTATGGATGCAATAAAAATTCTCTTGCCAAGTCTTCAATCTGACTACACTGTAAGTTTTTGTTATGAAGGATCCTCTTACACTAGGCTTCTTCTTAACTGAGGATGAAAGCAAAAGAGTAAAACTGTCAGTGATTTTTAACAGCCTACTTTTTAGAACTTAAGGCATGTCTTGTTTCTAAGCTCCATTGAGGACAGTCATGACATGTCACTTATTTCCAGTTGAAAGCATTCCACTGGAATTACTCTGTTTCTTTGTGGTATGATCATGGGAAGTTCACCTAAGGTAGTGTGGTAAGTGTAGGCAATTTTGGCTGATTGCAAGACATGGGGACTACATTTGGTCTTCCAAAAAAGGACTACTTGGTCCAAAAATTTTAGCACGCAGCATCTGGTATTCAGGAGAACATCGTGTTTGTCTAGCCTCCAGAGCAAAGGCAGTATTTTTGCCAACTTTTCTTGCCCAGGCAACACTGCATTGTCATCATGCCAAGGGTGTCCGGTTAATACCTGTTAACAGTCTGCACCCTCTTGCAGGCTTGAAAAAGTGAGGCCTTTGTAGGATGGGAGTAGATGTGAACATAAACTGTAATTAATTAACAGCCCATATGGTTTGCCATGACAATAATTTGATTTGCATCCTTCAAATCAAATCTAACAACACTCTTTCAGTACCGACGCAACCTCTCAGGAGCAACATGGGTTACTTTGAGATTAGAGAAGTCAAGACAAACACATGAGCTTCCCTTTTATTGAATACAAGTTAAATTCCAAAACGTGGGGAAATCACCTTCCCCTTGGTTTCGTGATGGGTGGTCACAGTGGAAAACTGGTCCAAAGTATTTACAATACCGATTCAAGGATGGATAATCTTTGAAAGCCTGTATTTTTAGTGACCCTTGGTGAACTCAATTTTCTGGTTATTTTTACTTTTTTTATTTTGAGGGGGGTAATTTTTATTTTATTTTTTCTGTTTATTATTTATTTATTTATTTATTTATTTATTTATTTATTTATTTATTTATTTATTTATGTTTGTTACAGATGTTCCTCCTTTTCCCCCCATTGACACCCTCCTTCCCCGCCCTGTCCCCAGCTTTGTTGTCCAAGTCCATTGATCATGCAAAGAATATATATGCATGAATATTTCATTAGGTTCAAGAACAGCAACAACAAAAAAGGTCTTTGGATCAAGATAGGTCTGGGTTCAACTTCTGTATCCCTTACTTGTATTAATCCCTCTGGACCCCAAGTTCCTCCTCCTAATGCTGGGCTAATAAGGTTCACCATCCCTTACTCACAGTTCTGAAACCCAAAGCCACTAATTTTTTTTTTTCTTATTTGGCAGAAAATCCTGGCCTGATATGAACTCACTGTCAGCAAACCTGACCAGAACTGATGTGAGCTTATTTATAGCCTTTACATATTTCGCCCTGTGTAGTTATTCATACATTTCACTGAGAAGTATTAATGTTGACTGCAGGGAGATACCCCGGATCCTAAAGCTTGAAGATTGATGAATTCTGAGACCTGTTTAGCCCAAGGGGTTTCAGGCAAGGCATCATGGGCCCGTAGCACCAAGGGTGAGCGTTGGGATGCAGAGTAAGAAAGCAATGGATGTCTACTAATGGTGTTGGCACAAGCACTTTTTCCTCTGTTCCTTCTCAGAGAAATGTCCTCTGAAAATTATACTGATAGTAGATGATTTATTTTCCTCCTATCCTCCCCCAGTAAAAGTGTGATGATGTCATTAAAGAAAGATAATTTCTATTTAGATCTATAAGAGATAATAAACGAACTGCAATCGTTGATTTTGAAGTGATTCCACCACAGCATCAGAATGTCTGAAACGGCTATGCCAGGGACAATTTCTAATTGCTGAACCTCACTGGACAATCCGGATATTGTGACCAACACGTGATGAAAGACCACGAGGAACGTGAAATGCTGAATATTAACTCCAACAAAAACAGTAAAAAGTTAGAAAGTGGAGGAAGTTATTTAAAAGGAAAACCTAAATATCTCAAATGATTGTTTGAATTAAAAAATGGATATGTCCAGCTGGGTAGCTCAGTTATTTATAGCGTCATCCCCATATGCCAAGGTTGTGGGTTCAATCCTGGTCAGGACACATGCAAGAAACAACCAATGAATGCAGAAATAAATGGAACATATCAATCTCTCTCTTTCTCTCTCTAAAAGTCAATAAATAATTTTTTAAATGGATAAATAGAATGGGCTCAAGGGCACATATCTGGAAAACATCTAAGCCAAGGTCAAGAGAGAACTAGTTAACACAATATTAGAATGAATAACCTTAAAGACATGTTCTTCTTATCCATCAATTCAATGTGATGATAAGACCAATTTATTTCTGCTTTTAAGACTGACAATTTTCCAAGTGTATCTTGGTGAATGCCTTTTTTCTCATGAGGCTCTAAATGCATGTATGGAGTCCAAGTCCCAGTCAGTCATCTGAGGTCGTGAGCCCTGACAGCAGGTACGATGTTTGCTTCATCGATGCAGTTAGTGCTCTTGCTGAGAGTATGAGCAATAGGTTAAAGTATATAAAGAGAAACTTCCAAAGGAAATTCAAACTATTTCCTGACAGTTCTTTATTTCCAGATATACTGTGGCATCTAGCAACCATGCCATCAGTATTATTTTGTGGTCAATTAACACTTCAAGAAGAGCTCCAGAAAATCAATCTAGAAAAATTCATACTCTCAAGAGATGGGTTTCATAGGCTCTTGTCTCGCTCCATAAACAAAATGAAGTATCATACTTCACATGTGAGATTGTCACTGAGACTATATTTCAATGTTAAAAAATATATATATATATATTTTTAAAAGAACATTGACTTGAACAAATAATCCAACTGTAAGTAGAGGAATATTAACAAGTTTTAGTTGAGTGAAAAATTGACAATGGCATTTTATACCATAGAGAAAAGATGTCATAACACATCCTTAGTTTTTCTTTGCAGAAGCTCAGGAAAATCTTAATGTGTCACTGTAGAGAGCAGGAAAGAGGAAGCTAGCTGGTTGGTCATGAGGATATCAGACCTGGTCTAAAAAGAGACTGGAAGTCAAGTAGTTGCGGGAGTGAAACAATACAACAAGACATTAGTCTATCTGAAAAGAGATATTTTTAGAAAGTTTTCATGAATACCCATCAGTTCTTTAATTTGTTGACTCTAAGGCTCCTAAAAAGCTGCCTTATATACTCCTAGGAATGTCTCAACATTGTGCTGTGGTTAGTTTTATGTGTCAACTTGGCTAAGCTATAATACCCGGTGATTTAATCAAACACTACTATACCTTCTGTTGCTCAGAAGGTATTTTGTCCATGTGGTTAACATCTACAGTCAGGTGACTTGAAGGATAGGAGATGACCCTAGCGAATTTGTGTGGATCTCATCTCATCAGTTGAAAGTCTTGAGAGCAGAAACTTAGATTTCCTGGGGAAAAAGAAAGCCTGCCTCAATACCGACACATTAGCTCTTTCCTGGGTTTCTAGCCGACCCTCTGCACTACAAATTTCAATTCTGCAAGCTCTCATCCTCACATGAGTTTTCATTTTGTTTCTCTGGAGAACCCTGACTCATGTCATCTTCAGTCACTTCATTATATTTTATATTTAGGAAATGTTTAGACAGAAATCATAGAAAATTTAAAATGTCTAGCAATAGGACCATTCTCTGTCTTTTATATTGTTGATTAATACCTTAAAATTATACTACATAATAAGAAGAAGATAGGTGTATTAGTCACTCTGACTGATCCCTGAATAAGATTAATGAGGACTTGATCAATCAAAATTTACCTTTTGAATACATCAGAAAATTTCTCCAACCACATACGGCTTTTTGTGTATTTTTAAATGGTGGCAAAAATTGAGAACTCAAGTTATTGACTATATGGTTATAATACCAAGTGTTTGCAAGAAAATTAGTACATTGCATTGTGTTGATCCAGCATCCAAATAATAAAAACATTGCCATAATTAGTTTAAGTCAAACTAAACGGAAACACATTTTTAAAAATAGTTTACTTTCAAAAAGTCCTGTTATTCAACTTCGCTTAACTGTTCTTCAACACAAATTATGAAACAACATAACAGGCTATCTGTCTTGTCATTGCTCCATATATGATCATAAGGGAATGTTTTGAAAATAAGGAAGCCCAGGATTGAATTTTAGGTTGCTATTTTCATCTGAGTAAACCAGATGAGTCAATAAGTTAACTTCAGATTCAGTTTCCTCATTGATAAAATGGGAATAATGGCATCTACCTCAAGATATGTTGAGGATGGATGAGATAAAATATGTAATAAGCACTTAATAATGTGGCTTTTACTCCAGTTTCTGACTCTAGATTTGCTAGTTTTACATTTGCATTTAAGATCAGTGCAGCCAGGGCGGTGAGTATCAGTCATGGGAGCTTGAGCCAGCCTATATCTTCTTTAAGCCACACTGTCTAAGCCAAGCTTCTTGCCCCATTGTGACCCACTCTTCCTCAAACTTAGTCTATTTGCATGTGATTTTATTCGGCTACAGATTTGTCCCATTCTGCTTTTGATCTCCCTAACAGGCTTTGACATTTGAGCTCAGTTCTCTTGGGTTGGACTTTTTCCCTGCCCCTTGTTTTTCTTTCTTTCTTTTTTTTTTGTTATTATTGTTTTTCCTGATGCAGTGCAGCTAAAATGCAGCTCGTGATGCAAAACACTTTAAAGTAAATTTTTATTCAAGATGCTTAAATTAAAACTCAAAAGTCATACTTTATCCTTGCTTTATATTTCATGGTGAAAAAAGCCTTGATTTTTAATATTTAAACTAAATGGGAAATCTGCACGAGCTACACAATGGTCACGTGTGTAGTAAGGAGCAGAGTGTAATCTCTGTGGGGGTCAGGTCCCATATATGCATAGCTGTTCTAATACACAATGCTGAAGTTATATATACATGTGAACATATACCCGATGCATTACTCTTTTTAATAACTGCAAAACAAAATCATTAGTCATTTCAACACTGAGAGTATTCCCTTTTTTCCCCAGTAAATGTCTCCTTCATGAGCTCAGTATTGCTAAAATAATAGTAACAAATAATCTAAGATATGCAGCAACCAAGAGATTCATGATTCTTCATCATTCCTTGCTTGTTCTTTCTCTTTATATATTCTTCTAGCATTATTATTATTATCATTATTTTTAATTCAGCTCTAATTAGATGGAAACTTTCCCAGTCACCTAGGCCTTATAATCTTTTGCACACTAGCCAAATCAATTCAAAAAGTAAAATATTCCTTTGGTGAAGGGATTCTAAATCTTAAACCAAAAAATGTTGTATTAAATGCTTACCCTTTAACATTCAGTCGTTAATGTTAAATCTTTCATTGCAACAGAAAAAAGTAACCAAGATGGTTTCTTATTTATTTATTTTTTGTTAATCCTTACCTGAGGATATTTTTCCATTGCTTTTTAGATGGAGTGGAAGGGAGGGAGGGGGAAAGGGAGAGAGAAACATTTATGTGAAAAAAATACAGCAAGATATTATTTTTAAAGGGAAATAAAAATGTTGAGAGTAATGTGAAATTAAATATAGTAACATAGCTGAAACCATTATTTGATTATTAAAATTCATTAAAGAGATCACATTTTTATGTCCTGAAAAACTTGTTTTTCCTGGGTCAAGTGTTATTTGGGCCTTTGGCCTCCAGGCAATAGATTAATGTGAGGTCTGTGAGCTGTGGTTTTGATGGTATTA
Organism: Molossus molossus; assembly: GCF_014108415.1. Taxonomy (NCBI): domain Eukaryota; kingdom Metazoa; phylum Chordata; class Mammalia; order Chiroptera; family Molossidae; genus Molossus; species Molossus molossus. The sequence continues at coordinate 4,893,267 of NW_023425403.1, forward strand.
AAACTATGATGGCCAGGATTCAAGAGTAATTGAATTGTATATCCTGCCAATTATTCTCTTTCCCAGAGGTTTCCCTGAGGAGTTCTAGTATCTAGAACATAGATGACACTGGGGACATTAGATTAATAAAATATATATATATTTTTATACACATATATATGTGTGTGTGTATGTATTCATTTTTCAAGACACAATCTGCAGAAAAGATAACTATAACTAAAACCAAACATAATGTACTCTTCTTCATATTTGAGAAAATGATTCATGAGGAACTATTTGACCTGGCTTGATCTTGTTAGGATACTGTCATTAAAATAATAATAATAATAATAATAAATAATAATAATAATAATAAATCTTGGGATTTCCATTGCTGGCCATGACGCAGTAACAAGGACTGAATTTTCCTTCCTGCCTCAATGAACCATTAAATGAACAAAAATGTATGAAAAATGCTTTGCAAGACACTGGCCATCAGACAAAAGACAGTGATCTCTGAGACACGGAAAGCAAACAAGGAAATCCTTTCAATTAACTCAGTTTGTTGGTGTGATTGAGTTTCTGGCTGAGTGCGAGGAGGGAAGAGCTGGGCAGGATGCTGTGGAGTCTCTAAGTTAAGGAGCACGAGCGAAGGGCCCATGGACACCAGAGCACCTCGAGGTCCCAGACAGAGTCCTAGAGGTAAGAGCACGAGCAGACTAAGAGCTCTGGAGGCCTGCGGGAGATCTTCCTGAGTATTCCACTAAATACTGGGCTGATGTGCTTGCATGTGAGGAAACGCCCCAACGCTGGGGAAAGAGTCATAAGGTGTTGGGATAGTGACCCCTTCACCAACCACACTGAAAAACCTCAAGATTCGTGGATTATTGGGCAGAGTACATACAAAGGCCTTGAGTCCATAGAGCGACAGATTTAGTTCAGCATACCTCTGCTTCCACCTAAAAAACCTAAAAGCATCAATCTGTTTCCAAGTAACACAACTATGTTTCGTAAGAAAACATAAGTACATTTATAGGATTGTAAAAATGTCTAACCTTCAATAAGATAAAGTCACGATCTCTGGAAATAAAAAATGACCAGACATATAAAAAGTAGGAAAGTGTGAAACATGAGAAAAATCAGTTGACCAAAATTGCTCAGAAGAGAAAGAGATACTATAATTAATACAAGGATAGTAAGCAGTAATTATACTTGTATTCTATATTAATGAAAACAAAAGTTAGGTAGAGAAATGGAGGATTAAAAAAATCTATAATGTTTGCCCTGGCCGGTTTGGCTCAGTGGTTAGAGCGTTGGCCTCAGTCCGGAGAGACCCGGGTTCGGTTCCCGCTAAGGTCACGTACTTCGGTTGCAGTTTGTCCCCGGCCCTGGTTGGTCGTGCGGGTGGCAACCACTCCATGTGTCCCTTTCACGTCGATATTTCTCTCTCTCTCTCTCTTTCCCTCTCTCTCCCTCCCACTCTATCTGTACAAAAGTTGGAAAAATGTCCTCGGGTGAGGATAAAAAAAAAAAAAAAAAAAAAATCTATAATGTTTAACATGAAAAATTGCACTGGAGAGGATTAAGGACAGATTAAACATTTCAGAAGAGAAGATTAGTAAACTTGAAGATATGGTAATAGAAACTACCCCAAACAAATACACAGAGAAGGAGAATTTTAAAAACTAAACACAGGCTCAGTAAACTGCAGGACAGTTTCAATAAAATGTAATTGGAATTCCTGAAGAGAAGGGGGTTGGGCAGAAAACTATTTGAAGAATGAATGGCTGACAATGTCCAAATTTAATAAAACCATAAACTCGTATACCCAATAATATCAATAAACCTCAAGTACGAAAAACAATATGGAGGTTCTTCAAAAAATTAAAAATATAAGTACCATACAATTTAGTAATCCCACTTCTGGGGATCTCTGCACAATAAATGGAAGCAGTTGTTCTCAGAGCTCTGTGCACTGCAGCAGTATGAACAATAGCCAAGACATGCAAACAGCCTAAGGGTCTGTCAACACATGAATGAATAGAGAAAATGTGATATGTATACAATGGAACATTATTCAGCTATAAATAATGTGGATTAACTGGAGGGAATTATGCTAAGAGAAATAAATCAGATAGAGAAAGAAAAATACTGCATGGTATCACTTATATGTGAAAACTAGGGGGTAAAAAGTTGACTTAATAAAAACAAAGAGCAGAATGGTTGTTCCCAAGGGTTAGGGAGTGGGGGAAGTGAGGTTATGTAGGTCAAAGAGTACGAACTTTAACTTATGAGATGAATAAGATCTGAGGATCTTATGTACAACATGGTGACTCTGTAGTTGATAATACTGTATTGCACACTTGAAATGTACTGAGAGTAGATCACACCACACACATACACAAAAAAATTAACTATATGAGGTCAAATTTTTATCTTGATCTTGGTAATCATTCCACAATGAATACACAGATCAAATTATTACATATATACTTTAAATATATACAATTGTATTTGTCAATTATTTCTAAATAAAGCTGGGAAAAAACCTAAGTGGAAGGAATTTTTTTAAAAGATTAATCAAGAAACATCATAATCAGATCACTCAAAAGCAATAAGTAAATTTAAAATTAGCAAAAAAAAAAAAAAGAGATCTTAGAGTCAAAGATAAGACTGACTACAGATTTCTCATAGAAATAAATTAAGCCAGGAGGACAGTGGGGCACCATCTTTAGAGTAACAAAAGAAAGTCTGTCAACTTGGAATATGGTATACCCAGCAACAATATTCTCCAAAAATTAAGATTAAATACTTTTTTAAACATGCAAAAGCTGAAACAATTAATTATAAGCAAACCCACATTAAAAGAAAATTTGAAAGTCAAGTAAAAAGAAAGTGATATTAAATAGAAATATGGATCTATATAATGAGCAAAGAATACCAGAGATGATAATTATGTGGGTAAATAGATAATATTTCTCATTATTTAATTTTTTAAAAGATAATTGAATATATAAACAAAAATAATAACAATGTAGTACATGTGTTCTAAAATACGTAAAATTAAAACATGTCCATTATATAACAAACTATATGAGTTAGGGGGAGAAAATTCTAGTGTAAGACTTTTAGGTTAAATGTGACATGGTATAATATTTCATGAATATAGACTATGATAAGTTACATGTGTATGCCTTTAAACCCTAAAACAACTCCTAAAATAACAAAATATAGGAGATAAAATGGTATCATAAGATATATTTAATTAATAAAAAAGAAGGCAATAAAAGTGGGAAAAAAGAATAAAATACAGATAGAGAACAACAAGATGATCGATTTACACTCAACCATACCAATCACACTAACTATGATTGGTCTAAATATTAAAAACCAAGTCACAGTTTGTCATATTGCATAAAAATGCCAGACCTACTTTTTCTTTTCCTTTTTTATTTTTATGTTTTTGGTTGATCCTCACCCAAAGATAATTTTTTCATTACTTATTAGAGAGAGTGGGAAGGAGGGAACAAAGGCAGGAGAAAGACAGAGAGAGAAACATCAATGTGAGAGAGACGCATCGATTGGTTGCTTCCTGCATGTACCCTGAACAAAGCCAGGGATCGAACCTGCAACCCAGGTACGTGCCCTTGACTGCTAATCAAACCTGTGACTCTCTGGTCCACGAGCCAGCGCTCTAACCACTGAGCACACTGGCCAGGGCTAGACTTATTTTTAATAATGCTCCCTTATTATGTGTGGTACTATATTAAATGTAAACCTTGCAATGATGTCATCTCTCTAATGCCTGATATTTTTAATTTTGCATCTTGCTTTCTTTTTCCTGAACAATCGGACTGGAGTTTTGTCAATTTTAATAATCTTCCCAAAGGAAAAACTTCTAGTTCTGATGATTCACCATTTTCTGGGAGATAGTGAAGAATAGGCTTGATTTCACCCCTGTGATTAGGCTGCATTATATGACAGGTGAAGGGATATCACCGCCGTAGTTAAGATCTCAAATAGTGACTTTGAAGTAATATAAGTGAGATTACCCTGGGTGGGCCTGATCTTGTCAGGTGAGCCCTGAAAAGGGACCATGTCCCGCCTCAGCCAGAGCACGAGAACTGTCCCGCTGGCCTTGAGGAGGAAGGCCGCCATGTGGAAGGGCTTTGTGGAGGGGCTCTGGGCCCACGCCCTCTGCGACCGAGAACCTCCTGGCTGAAAGCTATCAAGAAAATATGTCCTCAGCCTTATCACTGCCAGACATGGAATTTTTCAAACAACTAGTACTCTTGGGTATTGCGGTGAAAATGAAAAATGGTACAACACGTTTGTAAAACAGTTTGGCAAGGACACACAGAGCTGTCATAGGATCCAACAATTCCATCCCTAAGTATTTACTTAAGAGAAAGGAAAGCATATATTCTTACAAAGAATTGCACATGAATGCTTTTGGCAACTTCACTGTAATAACCAAAAACGGGATATAAGTCAGATGTCTGTCAGCGTGTGACCGGTAAAACCCACAGTTGTACCTCCACACGACAGATGGCTTCTTGACAATGAGAAAGACGGAACTACTGATACACCCAATAAAATAAATTAACCTCAGCATCATGATACTGGGTACAGGAACCTAGCCCCGGAGAAGCACGCTTTTTATGATTCAGTTAATGTAAAAGTCTAGGAAATTCGAGGTGAAGTATAGTGACAAAGGAGGATTAGTGACGGTGTGGGGGCCAGGAGGGGTGGTGGTTAGAGAGGACAGGAATTAGGAATTAATCAGAAGCACAGGAGGCTTTGGGGACAGATATGTTTCTTTTTTTGATTTTGGTGATGGTTTCATGGGCGTAGATGTACGCCAAATTCTATCAAATTGCATATTTAAATGTGTGCCGTTTATTATATTTCAGCTTTAACTTTATAAAACCATTTATTTAAAAAGGAATGCTGGTTTGCTGTAATCCCTGAAATTTCTATTTCTCTGTGAAGTTTTCAAAGTGAAAATAGAGAATATAAGAACAAGGTCTGTACAGACTATCACTTAGCCTTTGATTTGGCTTGACATTTGGAACTGATAAACCGAATGCCTATTTAAGTGTCTTTTTTTTTTTTTAAACTTAACTGAACTTATTCTGCATGACCAGTGATTGTGAGATCCTATTGGTTGCCATCAATTTTAATCTGAGAAACAAGAAGTAGGCATGTCAAGCAGATGTATCATTAATATCTGACCACACTTTCAAATTTCCGTACATATCCTGAATGTAGCTTACAATGTGTTTTCTGTATCGAAATTGTATCAGTCAAGTGATGTATATAAATGTTACTACAGGGGTAAAATCCATAATAATTGATGATTATGGAAGCTCTGAATTTTATGTACAAATTACTGAGAACTTTCAAGTAGTCAAGTAAATAGCAAAATATGCTGACAGTTAACTGGTATATACTGAAGGGAAATTTAGGTGGAAATTCAGCTTTTGTTATCATGAAATCCATGTTAATTGCTCCTTTGCAGCATGGCTACATCCAAGAAATATTGGTAATTTTTTCCAAGTGATTGTGTGACATGAGAACATCAGAAAGAGAATAAGATAAAAATAAACCATTGAAACGAGGGCTGTAATCTCAAACTTGTTACTGAAAATGCTCAGAAAGCATTTTCCTCAAGCAGGGTAGGCGACTTTAGATTAACGTCCAGCTGCCGGTTCACCACTTGTTCTAGAGAATAACACATAAAACCTGTGCTGTTTGATTCAGAACATTCTCAAAAAACAATTTATTTGAGTTCTACAAGCTACTGTGCAATTTGTTTGAACTATAGAACTATAAGTTGCCCCTCCCTTGAGATAACATCTTCTTCACTGGAGCTAAGAGTGAGAAGCAGATTCAGGGCGTGGTCTTGGCTATTTCTGTGTGTATGGGGGGGGGCTCTAATGAAAAGTGGGCATTTATTTATTTATTAAAATTTTTTTTTTCTTTCTTGATTTTAGAGAGAGAGGAAGGGAGAGGGAGAGAGAGATGGAAACATCGATGAGAGAGAACATCGATTGGCTGCCTCCTGCATGCCCCCCACTGGGGATCCGGCCCACAACCTGGGCATGTGCCCTGACCAGGAATCAAACCAGCGACTTCTTGGTGCAGGGTCGATGCTCAACCAGTGAGCCACACCGGCCAGATGAAAAGTTTATTTATTTATTTATTTATTTTTATCCTCACCTGAGGACACTTTTCCATTTTTTGTTCAGATAGAGTGGGAGGAAGAGAGAGAGAGAGAAACATGGACGTGAAAGGGACACATCGAGTGGCTGCTACCCGCACGACCAACCAGGGCCGGGGACAAACTGCAACTGAGGTATGTGCCCTCAACGGGAACCGAACCCCGGTCTCTCTGGACCACAGGCCAAGGCTCTAACCGCTGAGCCAAACCGGCCAGATGAAAAGTTTATTTATTATCTCTACTTCCCATTTGCTGTCTCTTCTCTCTAGTATCTCGGTCCCTTTGCCAGACAGGGGGCCTTGGCTAGTCACTGTTCAGTGGAGGAAGAGAAGTCCTTGGCTGTCTCACTGAATTCACGTTGTCTTCTGACGCAGTGAGCGGCCTCAGTATATGCCTGGGCTCAGGTGACAGACTTCTCAGCACTGCTGGGATATTTCATTAAATGAGTGAGTTTATGCCAAGCAACTAGAAGATGGGCAGTAGTAAAAAGTGTTTGCTATTACAATTATGAATAGCCAATTAAGGTGTTTTGGCTCTTTCTGATTTGCATCATTCCACCCAGAAATGGACAAGGAAGGGACAATGGAGGTTTTTCATTACGGGGGAACAGGTATTCTCTTATTTTAAAGTTAAGTAAGAGAAAATATATTAATGTAACTTTCACATAACATGTGGCATAGCATGTTCCCTTGCTATGGAAAATAGTACTTAGAGTCAGAAAACATAAGTGTGAATTCGTAAATTTTGAGGCCTGATACACACATGAACTTAGTCTCTCCACCTCATCAAATTCCGGCAGAAGTAGGTCGAGTGACACCACATTCACAGACTTGGTGCCAGGGTAAGTGAAAAAACACACCCACAGGAAAAATGACACTACTTAAGTGAAAGATTAATCTCACTCCATTCTCGACATTCTTAAACACTCTCCTTGGGTCATTGAACACATTTAATGGATTCATTTAAAGGCATAGCAAGCGCTCTGTTTCAAGGTCTCAGTGATAGATGGTGATGAAGAGTATAAAGGAGGAGTCTCTGGGGCTGAGCCTCAGGCTGGAGATAATAGAATGCAGAGGAAACCATGAAGTATGGTCTCCAAGGCTTCGAGCCTTCTGGCTGAAAGGCTGTCCTGTCATTTTCTTCTTACTCTGGCTCAGTTAGAAAGTTTGCATTTTGAAAGTGACTGAGGTTGGCATTTTTGATCAATTGTGCATTATCTCTTACTTCCTAACCTTCTTTCTTCCTAAGTTCAAAAACATGAAAATGTAAGAGATAAAGGATCAGGTTTGCTGACAGATAGATATAGATGATATAGATGGATTAGATATAGACAGTGATATAAATACAGATATAGATATAGATATAGATACAGATATAAATGCAGCGACAGAGAGATAGATATAGACATAGATATGGATGTATAGAATCTCTTTCCACCATTAAACCTGGGGGTGCTGGGAAGGGAGGATCAGGACAGGGGTAGACTTCAGGTTTACTACCTTTAACGTGTACAGATACTTCCTTCTCACTCCCTCAGTGCTTACATATTAACATAGGATCTTTGACATCATGCGTGATATCTAAATGGGGTCATGAATCTTACTATTAACAACTAAAGTCTGTCAAAATAATTATTGGAAATAATAAACTATATCCAATTTTTAAATTATTTGCTTATAAAATTATTGAAAAATTATACATGTGGTATAAGGCTTATTTTAATTTCTTAAGAATAGCTTTCTTTGCTATCAAATAACCCTAAGTATCACCTTAAATCAAACAGCCTCTTGGATGTTGAGAATATTCTGCATTTCGTGTTGTATATAAAGTTCCCAAACGCTGAAGTTAAAGAGTCTCAGCTAGAACGCTTCAGTATATTCTTCCAAACAAACAGAAGCAGAGTTGACAGGTGGCCGCAGGCACCGCGAGGCAGACTGGGGATACAGACAGGGTTGCTGGAGGGGGGAGGGGGGAGCCCTGGTGGACATCAGGGACAGAGGGTCGTTTCCACGTCTACATGAGCTACTGGTACCAAGTCCTGCAGAGCAGAGAGCAGGACACAGGTGAGCACCTAAGCAAGGTTCAGGGAAGTCAGCCAAGGGACGAGCCTGGAGTCGTTAGCAGGGAACGGTCCCACTTTTCACTTACCAGCTCCCTTAAGAAATTAGCCTCGGGAGTCCTTACACTGTGAGCAGGGCGTGAAATAACATGAAAGCGGATTTTAGGAAGATCACTTCATGTGGACAGTGGAGAATGGGGCAGAGGTGGGCAGGCTTAGGCAGGACGGCCAGTTCAGAGACGACTGTGGCGACCCACGAGAGAGGTGATGAGGGCCTCGTCTAGAAAAGTGTCCATGAGTTCGGAGAAAGTGTCCAGAACCCCGACCCATTTGGATGGTGGGACTGACCAGACGGGGTGACGGTGCCCCGGTGAAGCTGGAGGCAGGTACAGGAACAGAAGTGCCACCTTTCTGTCACGACCAACAGACTACAGGAGGAGGTCTTCCCCTGCAACGATGAGCAAGTTGGACTTGTTGCACTTGGAGTGCCTCTGAGGCATCGGAATGAGGTTCCTTGTACACTCAGAGGGAGATGCAAAGAGAAATCTGAGCGTGAGAGCGAAAATATGAGGGTGTATAACAGAACCCTGGCAAATACCAACACTGATAGGAATCAACAGGCATGAGGAGGCTTTGGGGGAGTATTCTGGAAAATGAGGCAGTGATCAAAGGCAGAAGAGGCGGAAGTGTGTGTGGATAGGGAGGGAGGAACTTGATGGCATTCTCTTGCTAAGTCAAATAAGCCAAACAGGCACACGGTTGGTGGAACGGGGAAGGACTGAGTGGTGGCAACAGAAGATGGACAGCTCTGTAGGTTCGGAAGGAAAATTATTGAGTGACAAGGTTCACAGGATGGAGGAGGTTTCAGATCTCACCTCCGGAGACCTGGGCAACAGGCAGAGGAGAGAAAGAAAAGAAGGTTGCGATACTGGGCAGCACTGAACAGCCACGTGCAGCTCAAGTCCATCATTTGATTGTGACAACAATCTGAGCAAGTGACTATTTATTTACCAGAGAGTTCATTTAACAAGCAGAAACATCCGTTATTTCCTTCTTCAGGTAACGAAATCTAAACTCCTGAGGCATAAAGAAATAGCAGTTTAGCCCGGCTGGTGTGGCTCAGTGGATTGAGCATCGTGCCATGGACCGAGAGGTCCCGGTTGAATTCCTGGTTAGTTGTGGGCTCGAGCCCCACCAGGGGGGGTGTAGGAGGCAGCCAATTGATGTTTTTCCCTCACATTGATGTTTCCATCTCTCCCTTATACTCTCTCTAAAAAGTCAATAAAGACATATTTTGAAAAAAGAAATCGGTTTCTTTTCCTCAAGTACTGAGAATTCTGGTGTGGTGGCCACGTGAGAGATTTCAGCATCCCAGGGAAGGTAGGATTGGTGTCCTGGTGATTTCCAGGCCTCGTGGTTCAAAGATGGCTGCTGTAGCTCCGGGCATGACATTTGCATGTAAAGGAAAAAGGGAAGGATGGGTAGACAATTTTTAAAATCAAAACAGCGCAGTAGCTTTCGCAGAAACTTCCTGTTACATCTAACTGGCCAGAGTTGTGTCATATGAAACTTGTAGATTCAAAAGAACTTAGCAAAGTGAGCATTTACCTTTTCTGTAACCAAAGGAAAAAGAGGGTAGCAGAGGGTGTTGAATGAGCCCGACGCATAGTGACATCCCCACCAGGTTTAAGTGTGGGGAAGGCAGACAAACAGAAAGACTCAGATTTGGGTGTTTCAGGTGGATCCCATAAAAGACAAATAGAGCAAGGACATGAGAGAGCAAGTCAAGAGAGGGCATAATTGATAATTCATGAAAGTTAAGAAAATGAAGACAAGAAGAGGATTCATCATAGGTCAACAGTAAAGATGTCTTTAAAGGAGCCAAGAATAGTGATAGTGAGACCAACTAAGGAAAAGAGTTGGATGGGATCAAGGATGGTCAGTGAGCCCGGCCGGTGTGGTTCAGTAGTTGAGTGTCAACCCTGCATCAAGCGGTCACTGGTTTGGACTCCCGGTCAGGACACATGCTCAGGTTGTGGGCCTGATCCTCAGTGAGGGGTGTGCAGGAGGCGGCCAGTTGATGTTCTCTCTCATCGATGTTTCTATCTTTCTTTTCCTCTCCTTCCTCTCTTTCTAAAAATCAGTAAAAAAAAAAAATTAAAAAAGAAAAAGGATGGTCAGTGAGTAGGAGTTTGAGTCCATGATCTCATGTGTTGGAGCTAGGATACCAAGATCAACCATAAGGCAGTAGAGTTTCATCTTCATGAGGAGAGCAAGAGGAAGCCATTGGAAGTTCGAATAGATGAACAGGGAGAAAAGAAAGTAACAGGGAAGGGCGTCTGTGAGTAGACTGTCCGGATTGCGGTTGCCACGTAACAAGGAAGAGAGGCAAGTATGGAAACTAAGTTAAAGCTTTGTGCTCACGCACTTTCATCCAGCATTTGTCCAAGTACTAGGATGTATGGACCAGTGCTCAATAAGAGTCATTCTTGCTTTTAAAATGTACGTGCATTTTAATTTCACCTCTAGGCGCCTGCCTTTGAGTCGTGTCAGTGAGGTGCCATCCACACTGCGCCAGGCTGAAGTGGGGCTGGTCCATCCCCTGAGCACCAGGTCTCCAGCCGCAGTGCGGGGCTGGTGCCCAATCCCTGAGCTCTCGGACGTGTCTGGGATGAGACGGAGCGGCTTGGAAGCCCGGGGTCTTAGTTTGGCTTCGATGAGGTGGACCTCCTGTTTAAGGAACCACAGCTTGTTTTCCCAAGTGTAGTTTCGAAAGGGGATTCCACAGGGTGATAGCAGATCACTTCTCATCAGTGTTCAAACGTTGTCAAAAAGTCCTAATAGGAAGTCGGCAGAGCTTGCGATTACAGGAGAGTTAGCAGAGACCTGTCTGAGGCCAAGAAGAAGCCGAAACTGGTTTGCATTTTGCCGTCTCCCCGGGTAAATTCATTCAGTGGATTAGACAAAATCCTAATTCCCTGAAATTTTGAAATCACTATGTACTGTCAGTTTTAACAGGGAAACAAATCCAATGCCCTTAAAGAACATGCTAAGTCTGTAGATTCAAGATAAATATCAAATTTCCACTTTTTATGATTTTGGGGGGAGAGAAATATTATTTTTCCGAAAACGTTTACTAGGGAAAAACAAATTGACATCAACAAACAACTTGAGCTTCAAATCCTTTTTGGTGACAGAGCTGGCATTAGCTCACCCACCTTCTGTTTCGGGGAGCCTTCCCCCAGGTTTATCGGCAACGGCTGTCGGGTGACGTAAGGCAGGCGCTCAGCCTGGAAGCTGGAGTCTTAAATGAGGTTGTTTGAAAGACGATTTTTATTAGCGAACACAGAAAGACCTCTTCACAGGGAGATCTAATTTCTTTTCATCTCACTGACTTGGCCCCTCAGGTGGGTTTTTCTAGAATTACTGTCAGTTCGGGTTCTGTTTGTCTTACACTCTTTTTCCCTACTTGGGTTTTCCCACCTAACTAATTGGATCTGAACTACAATAAATCCATTTTAACCAAACCCCTTTTCTTTGTAATGTCGTTAACAACAGTGTAAAAAAGAATTGGCAAAGCTTGTAACTTGAGAAGTAGCACTTTTGGGATAATCAGCTAGGAAAAGAGATAAGCAATAACTTCTGAGCATAAATGAGGCTTGTTGTTTGTCCGCTGCTATCCAGTAGTCTGACCCTCAGTGACCAGTCTGCCCAGCTCTCTCCACTCAGCCCTGGCTGAGACCCTTGTTCAGCCTGCGCAGTGGGCCCGGGGTTCTCTCCCTGTTCACTTCACACTTAGACACATGGTGGCTTTCGTCTCTTCCCAGCGCAACCCACCCGGGTAAACTTCACAGCACAGGAGTCTTACCTTCAACTCCTTTGCTGTCTTTATTTGGTCATCCTTATATCTGCTGCTCTTTTTTTTCTCTAAGTTTATTATATCAGAGAAATTGTCTGTCAGAAAAATAGCACCTTCTATAAAGCGTTCCCTATCTAAATGGAAGAACGGCTGCTTAAAATATTAGAAGACACACACAGGCATGTGTCTGTCCTTCCAAACAGCACATTGCAGAGTGGGAGTTCCGCCCACCCACTTGGAATTTTTTTTTGCCGACGTTGTTTTTATTTGTTTTCACAGAGCCGGTCGATTTGGCAAATTATTTTGTTGCCATCCAGCTGGTCAATCCATTAGCAGCAATTTCAACCCTTTTCATGTCCGGGCACACGGAGACCAGTTACTGAAATTCTGCGGCACACCAAAACATGCATTATTTTTTTGCCGATCTGACAAAAAATAGGTATAATTTTGATTCATTCGCACCAGATGGCTATGGTTATGTTGGCTGTTGTCATTTTTATTTGACAATCTAAGGGAAAAGCGGTCAGTACCCCTGACTAAACAGTCAGGAACTGAATGTTTTAAAAATTCTTGTGGCCCACCAGTTGAAAAATCACTGGGTTATAGAATCGCGCTGATGGATTTGTTATGGTCACACAGACAAAATAATTTGTGTATGCGCCCTTTCATTGTTAAATCAAGGTGCTGGATGTCATATTTGTATCAAAGATATGTGCAATGTTTGCTTTTGCTTCATAACAAAAGACTTTTTAAGCATTGTTCTGGCTGTCACACAGATTCTTTAGATGTTGTACAGTGTTTGCTTACAGTGTTTCCAAGCCTTATATAACTGTGTTTACAAAAAGCTTAGAACACAGTGGATGCTCGCTAAATATTTATTAGGGTGATAACAATATGCCTTTTCTTGCTCTTCTTACCCATTATGGACTTTAAACTGCTAGACTGTGTCTGTTAAAATTGCTTTCCAGACTCCCATACAATAAGCAAATTCTGTGTCTTGTGTCTCCTACGCAAAAATGTGTCATTTTATGTATTTAGAATGATTCATCCAGAAGGTCTTCGCCAAATATTGAGTACATAAATGGAAACTTTGCCTGTAATATATTCTACTAATCTCTGTAATCCTTATATTTCACAGACAGGCAATCTGCGGCTTAGCGAGATACAGTGAATTGTCCAGGGTCAAATAATTATTGACTGACAGGGAATGTGTGTAAGCTGGGTTTTCTCCTTGTAAGTCTAGAGTTAATGGGTGTAATAAAACCACAGTGTTTCTTCATTTCAAAGAAGCAAGAGAACATTTTGTCAAGTCTCTGTGAGGAAAAGTTTCATGAAGAATGTGGCACTGTTTAAACTGATGGGGATGGCGGATGAATGAGATAAACCAAAGAATTTATATGCACATTTGTGTAACCAATGGACATAGACAATAATGCTGTGGGGGTGGGGTTGCCTAGGGGGGGAAAGGAGAAACATCTGTAACAAAAATAAAAGTAAAATAAAAATAAATAAACTGATGGGCAGAATTTCAAGAAACAGGTCAGAGTTTGTTTATGTGTTGTAGGTAGGACCAAAGGTTTTTCCTGGGGACATATAGTGAGATACTAAGTCTCTTGACCTTAGCAACAGGAAATGCCTTCTTACTGAAGGACCAAAACCTTGGGAGGAAAACGTCTTGAGAAAGAGAATAGGGTTTCAGACAGTAGGTGAGTAATGGACATTTAAATGGGGAGGTCTAGTAGGTACTAACATGAGTCAGAATTCAGAAGACAGACAGGGACTGCAGATAATATTTGTGGTGTGCCAAATTCCAGGTGGCATTTGAAATGGAATCTGGATACATTTTCTTAGGGCCTGGATATGGATGGATAACAGAAGAGGTGTGGGAATGTATCCGGGGATACTCAAATATTTAGGAGTTGTAATGATGGGGGGGGGGTGTTTAATCTCTATAGACATTTCCCTTATCTCTCTTGCCTTATTTGTTTATTCTTTTCTGTTTTGCATTGGTATGCTGGATGTCTGGGTATTATCCCTCCTGAGTTCTTTCCTCAACTTCCAGATTGATAATAAAAATGAGTCATCCTTAAATTTACGTAGGAATTTATTGTGTTCTATCCATTTATAATGAACAGTATTTTTAAAGGTCCTTTTCAAATACCTATGAATGATATAATTAAAAATAAAAACATGATTGAAGTATTTTGAGAACTGGCAATGTATACCCATGAAAGTAACACAACTCGTGAGTTTTTCAGCCTGAGGCTGACAGCCACTGGGAAGGTCCTTCAGGGCACCCCTCAGTCTACCGAAACTGGATGCGGCGCTGTGCACACACAGGCATTGCTGCTTTCTTCACGTTCTTAGAGAAAACCACAAACCCTAAAACACTACAAACTACTTTAAACATGTAGCTTTTAACATGATTCCACATTCCTTCCAAGTATAGGCCACTGACAACTTCAAAAAGTAAAATGTATGTTCAGGAGATGCAGGGTCTGAAGGAACCAAAGGAGTCAGAGTTCAGTTCTTCTTGGATTTCAACAACAGATCCATGCTGGCAGGAGCGTGGTTAGTTTGTTCTCAGAGGGGCACATGATTCGAGTCCACACAGAGCTCGGCACAGTGTCAGCACTGGTATTCTGTGCGTGATCATTGCCATTTCTGTTGTTCTCTTGGAAAAGGGACTCAAGTTTTTCTTCCGTTGCTTTTAGGAGAACAACCTCAGCAGATACAGTAGAATGTGAGAAGTTATTTTTAAGTATAATAAACTATTCAAAACACTTCAAGGTCCGACAAATCTTGCTTGTATCCTTGATATACATGTTGGGTTGGCAGCTTGGGGTAGGATGGAGCTTATGTCTTGACAGAAAAGATCACAAAATGAATAAGACAACAAAGTAATGCCTGCACCTTGCCCAATTGCTTTGCCCTGTATCTCAACCAACATTGCTTCTGTGCTGTGCCCTCGAAGGCATTTCTGCCACATCGATGCTTATTGTCACTGTCTTCAGAATTACACTGAAAATTACAGGTGCTAAGAATACCTTCAAATATTGGTTCTTTTGGAAACCACATTCTTACTTTACCACATTTTGCTCCTTTGGAAGACATTCATGTCTGATTTTACATTACTTTAAAAGAACATCCCCAGTTTCCCACAGCTCCATCCTAACACAGTGACGGGAGCTCTGAAAGTAACGTTGTCACAGCGACGTGAACCAGACCAGCTACTGAGCTCGGGATCTGTTAAAGTCCATAATGAGGTCCCAGCTGTTCTGGCACATCGTCTTTGAAGGTGGGCTTTAGGGACCGACTGTGTTTCCATTCTTCTTTTGTTAGAGTAAGCACTTTAACAACCCGGTTTTGTTGTTGCTCTTGTTGTTGTTATAAGCAAGAAATAGGACTAGAGTTTGGAACTCTCTAAAATTTTAAAAAGTTGACTTAGATAAATTTACAAAAATTGAATGTATTTTATCTTGATTTTTTTTATATCGGCTTTAGGGTTTTTAAAACTCCTAATTGCATAAATAAATAGTATCTGGGGAAATTCTAACCTTTTTTTGACTGTCATGGTTCATGGATGTTCGACATGCGAATAAACAAACAGACTCCCCAAAACCTCAAACAAAATATTTAAAGCACCAATGTAGTCAAATGGCATCTTCACTTTAATAGCAAGATGAGGACATCTAGTCAGAGCTTTTAAGCGGATGTTGGAGTAGACTTTATCATCCAATGTCAGTTCATTTTGTGATCTGAGCAGTAGTCTTGTTATAAAATGGAGACATGTGAGGAACAAAACCCACACTCCTGGCTAGTGTTTCAAAGCTGCTCAGATGCTGAGCCCCTGAGTGGTTGTGAATGTTCTCTAATGGACTCTCATTCAGAAATAAATGATTTGGCAGATGGAATATTTTCACTCTTGGTTTAATATACCATATTTCAGAATTTTTGTTGGTATGATTCCTTTTTCCATTTTTAGTAGATAGTAGCAGCTGTAGAATTAATTAATGTGCACTAACTTTTGAGCCAAAGTCACAATGAAAATGGAACACCTACATCCACCGATTTAGCCCAATGGAACATTTAGAACAAGGCCAGAAATGGAAGTTAAGCAGAAAAGAAAAATAGAATTAAAAGTATCTAAGCAGCTAAACTGTTCACGAAAGGCCATTGTGGTATAGCATTGCCTTTCTCGGAGACTCTTGTTCAAATGGTCTGGATGCTAGTACATGCTTAGCAAGTGCCTACAGAAACCCTTTATACCCGATGCTGAAGGGCCCCATTCCTTGACACCCCGGAGAAGAAACAGCAGGGTGCACAGGAGAGTAGGGAAACGCATCTCCAGTGGGGTTGGGGGTGGGAGAAAACTCAGTCTGAGAGCAAGGGGAAACATTAGGAAAAAAATCATTTCAAAAATAAAATAGATATAAGAACCTTAAAACCCACCAGTTTGGGATCATTTAATAGAGCTTAAAAACACTCTGGTGTGACTGGGAGTAACACAGAATAAAAACACCTACGGCAATGTTTTTGGTTCCTCCTACAATTTAACCATAGTCAGTGTTTCTATTTAACTCAAACACAAATAATTAATACGAAGGATTCGTACCCTGGGGCTCAGCCTCGTCTTGATGGACGTGACCAGCCTGGGAGAAGACAGACCGCCTTTACTCCTGGGTCGCCCACCTTCCACAGGCGCACTGCGTGGTGTAAATGCCGTGAGCCGTACACGGATCTCGCATCTTCTGGGAGCCACGACGAATTAAGCAAGATGAAATAGATTATATGGCTTTTAATCATATCTTTTGTGAGGTCTGCTCTACCCCAAAACGATCATTTCAACATGTAATCAACACTAAAAATCATCAATGAACTATTTTACACGTTTTTGATATTGGGTATTTGAATTCACACTTAACCACAAAAGCATCTCATTCAGCTGCTAAATTGTGACCTGAAATACTTGATCTCTGCTGAGACTTTATAACGTTTGCAAGGGAAAACGTAGACCCGCGTACAGAAATTGTTCCAAACGCACTCATCGGGGTTTCTAACGATTGAATGGAATTACTACATTAATTGTAATTAAACATTCAGTTCTTTAGTTGCCCGAGACGCATCTCAAGTGCTCAGTAATCCCTTGTGGCTGGTGGTCACGGGCTCAGATGGGGCTGTCCTGGGTGGAAGTCTCAGGCACGGTTGCAAAGTCTCTAAGGTACAGACGGACCGCGAAGCCCAGGTCTGGAGCTCTGGGCGCGTTCACTGTACCACGAAGGGCGCGCTCAGGATGTGGTGGATGAAGGGGGCATGTTCCACACACCAGCAGTGAGGAAGTCACTTTCAAAGAACTGAGTTTTCGTTTTATGTGCGTTTCATCGTACATGGGACAGACACCCTCACGACCTGATGATTAAGAGGTTAACACATGTGCTAAATGTCAGGTGACAGTCAGAAAGGTGTTTGAGGTCAACAGAAAGTAGTGAAGCAGAATAAGCAACTATCTGGCTGACGATTCACTATGTCAAAAGGGAAAATCCTGAATATATGATATCTTATCTGGTCACTTGCAAAAATACATTTCTGGACCTATATGTGATACCTAAATTATTTTCAGTTTTCTCACATGTCTGGTGCGTCACTATTGAAAGGCGGATGTTTATAGGCTATTGAGAATTATATTTAGAAGTAGCAGTGATTCAGTTGAGAACTTGCATGTCACTTGACCTGCTTATTAGCTCCTGTCTCAGCTTGACTGTGAAATAGGCAAGGCAGAAACTGGCATGGGTGTTTCTCCCAGAAAACTGATTTCCTAAAAGTGCTCCTCTGTTTCCGAAGTACCAGCCAAGCTTTTTGTAAATCCTGCCTGAAAACATTACATCACATTTGCAGCATTTAAACGTTAAACAGAAGATAAGAAGCGAGTTTTTGTCCGCGATACCAGCACATTTTCTCACCCGACATTACACAGATTTCTAGATAAGTTGGCTGGGTGATTTCCAAAATACAGAGTTGATACGTATTTTTACCTTTGACCTAACATCTCATTTTCGTGGTCTCCGGAGGGCCTCTGCTGTCCCAGGGCTTGTCTGGACAGGGAGAACGAGGTGTAGGAGGTCAGGGACGTACCCACGCGGCTTTTTAAGGACCGCCGGAGCCAGGGCCCAGCTGACACGCAGGTGTTCTCCGCGGGGCGCCGGGCCAAGCTGCGGAACATGTTCAGTGTCCCTGCACACTCCACGTCTTTGCGAGCGACAAAGCGTGCTTGCATAGGGGCTCCAATGATGCGTTCCCCGGAGGAAAACCACGCTCGGAGAGTTTGGGAGAAAAAAATAAATACAATTTCTTAAATTGACCTCATTGTGGGAGCCTCTTCCCAGGATGCTTTTCGGTACTTATTTATTTGTTTTCTGACTATGCTTACCTGGTCCTAACGAGTGTGCCTTTCCCGTGTTATTTTTCCTCGGAAACTTCTTGGACAGCAGAGTGAGCGGGGTGGTAAGGTGGCCGAGACCAGACCACAGCCGTGGGGCCCGTTCCGCTCCCTAGGCGATGTGACCCCAAGGCCACTGCAGTCGGAGACGCTGCTCTGGAGGGGCCACTCGGCTTCTCTGAGATGCTTCTGGTGGGCAAGACGGCCGCAGCTTCGAGGGAGGGGCCAGCCCCTGTTTTCTAGGTCACCCTCCGGACACCAGGCCCTCTCCTTCTCTAAGGCTCTTAGCCTGCTGCATCGGCTTCTCCAAGCCTGTCTCCCCGCGTGGGTCACAGCACCCAGCGAGCTCCTTCAGCCCCGAGGTGGCCACGGGTGCTCGTTTGGGGGGAGCGTGGCCCAGCGTGGATGGGACAGCCGCGAGTCCGCTTGGGGCAGAGACAGGCCGGAGAAGAGGAGAGGTGGTTTTGTTCCCGAGAGACGGAAATTTGCACCTGGTCTCCAAGGGTTCTAGGAAGCAGCATCCGTAATGGTAAGAGTATATGAGATATTTTATTTAGAATTTAGTTGGCTGGATTGATGAAATATGTAGATGTATGGTATATGAACCTCCATTTGGACCTCTGACCTGAATCTTAAACAACGTCAGAGGCAGACCCTGAAAGCAGAAGAGAATTTGAATCGAGTTCATCTGTTTCAGTAACTTGACAAGTTAAAGCCAGTGGCTTCTGCAGTCCCTGCGGCCGTGTGTGTGTGTGTGTGTGTGTGTGTGTGTGTGTGGCGGGGTTACGGCAGCATCGGCCTCTTGAGCTTGGTGCCTGGGACGTCTCGGTATGTGGAGGCTTGGACAGTTAAGTTAGTGTTTGACATTTAAGCGTCAACATCCCCAAACAGGATATTATCGGTTTTCCTTCTCATTGGGCGTAATGCTGATTTTCTTGACGATGTGATCAACGTTGCAGTTAGAAAGAAGGGTGTTTGTTTGTTTGTTAAGCACAATCACAGTGCCGGGCGGGAGGAAGGCAGAGCGGGGTCGGGCAGCTCAGGGCGGATGATTCCTGAGCTGCGAGAGAAGCGCTCGCTGACCACCAGGCCACCCTGCCGTGGATGGGGCACGTGTCTTCGTGGGGACCGGGCCACGGAGCGAGGGCGGGTGACGCAGCGATGTCTTCGAGTCTCCTTCTGTTCCTGGGAGAGAGGACAGCATCAAGGGCAGGAGGGAAAGGCAGGGAGCCCTCTCCAGCACGGCTCCGAGGGCTGACTTCCCTCACCTTCTCCCCGGCGGGCAGCGTGGGCGCTCCTGAGCCCCAGGAGCCACGGGGAGAGGAAGGTGCTCCTGAGCCCCGGGAGTCACGGGGAGAGGAAGGTGCTCCTGGGCCCCGGGAGTCACGGGGAGAGGAAGGTGCTCCTGAACCCCGGGAGTCACGGGGAGAGGAAGGTGCTCCTGAACCCCGGGAGTCACGGGGAGAGGAAGGTGCTCCTGGGCCCCGGGAGTCACGGGGAGAGGAAGGTGCTCCTGAACCCCGGGAGTCACGGGGAGAGGAAGGTGCTCCTGGGCCCCGGGAGTCACGGGGAGAGGAAGGTGCTCCTGAGCCCCGGGAGTCACGGGGAGAGGAAGGTGCTCCTGGGCCCCGGGAGTCACGGGGAGAGGAAGGTGCTCCTGGGCCCCGGGAGTCACGGGGAGAGGAAGGCGCTCCTGGGCCCCGGGAGTCACGGGGAGAGGAGGGCGCTCCTGAGCCTCAGGAGTCACCGGGAGAGGAAGGCGCTCCTGGCGGACGGGAGTTGAGTGAATGTCCAGAAGGAAGGCTGGCCGGTTTAGGGTGAAGTCCCAGGGGGATGAAGCACCTGGGACCAACCCCGGGGAAACGGGGGGGGGGGGGACACCACAGCCAGGGTCACCTCTGGGAGGTGTCAGTGTCCCCTGAGGGAGTGGTGTGTGTGTGTGTTTGTGTGTGTTGCAGGCCTTCATGTGTTGTGTGTGTGTGTGTATTACAGGCCTGCATTTGTTGTGCGAGTGTTACAGGCCTTCATTTGGGGTATGTGTGTGTGTGTGTGTGTGTGTCTGCAAAGGTCGCCAAGTGTAGGTGTAGAATCTCAGTGTGGGTGATAGTTATTTAACATTCCTGAGCCCAGGGGGGCACTTTAAAAATATAATTTTAGCACAAAAATCTTCACAAAAAAAGTTTTTATTTATCTTTTGATTTATAAAGAAATGTTAAATGCTGGTGAGAAAAAAATGCCAGTTTTAGACATTTCCATATAGCTGTCACCAAAAATAATTTAATAAACTTTGTCTCTCTGTCATCTCGGCATTTTTCTCCTGTTTTAATTGATGTCTCATTTCAAGAATACTTGTATTTTGAAATAAGATGATCCCTGGGTGACTATAGCATCAATCAGTGTCATACATTAAGGTGTTAAATAATGCTTTAAGCATGGTCTTTGGATTAAGGATTCGTATAACAACCCACTTGGGCTTGAGAAACACTTGCTCAGTGTTACATCTGGAATTTAAACTTTGGTTTTTCATGTAACCGGGCATTACTTCAAGATGCCTATTATTTGGAGATTTGTCCCCCACATCTAGTACACCAAATATCTGAAATTTGGTTCAGGCCATTGGCCTCATTTCTCCACTGTACAATGCATATCATCAGAAGGCAAATTAACGAGTTTACCAGTCATGAGAAAATAGTCAGTGGTAACAGACCAACTTTTCCCCATACATTTCTGGGAGATCTTGCTGTCTGTCGCCACGGAGACCCTCTCCCCAGCTAGGGATGCACTGTAGGCTGAGACACTGCAGACGTGGCCTCAGTGATGTCCCCGGAGACGGGTCAGTGAGCACTGGGACCTGCTGCCCGGAAGTTGTTACTATATTAGGCGATAGACATCCTGATGTTTTAAACTACTTCCATGGGGCTTCCTACAGCTGATGCAACGTGCTTTAGAAAACCCACCCTTACAGGGGAATGAGGGAGTGAGTCTCCCCATTTCTCAATGTCGGTGTCTCTCGTACCCAATAAAAGTGCTGTTTGACTACTGAAACTATTTACTAATGTATTACCAGGGATGCTATTTTCTGTGACCCTTATGCTTCAGGTTTCTGTTATCGCCGGATCACTTACTCTGGCCGTTCCTTTCCCGTGGAGTGTTGGCCCCTGGGGTGCCTGGGGACCAGGACGTGCAAGGAGAGCGAGACGGACCGCACGCCCCTCCCACGAGGACAGTCCGGCAGGACTGCCAGACCACGTGGACCAGCTCACGCGCTGCTGCTAGGTGTGCGAGCTGATAGAAATACTCTAGAAAGTTGTTCGTGGTTTTGTCCAGAGGATGCGAACACGCGTGGTCAGTGTTCAATAAGCAACAGAAAAGGGTGAACACGGGAAGCAGTGGATGCACACGGGCAGGTGGATGGCAACACTGACCTACGAACACCCATCATGGTTGACCTCAGGGTACATGGGTATGTAAAGTGCGGTATATGTGTGGCTGAATCTTAGAAACCTCCCCTTGGGGGAAGAAGCCACCCAGGCAAGTGTCTGTCACAGTGTCTGTTTCCATCAGAAACACATTCTCCACAGGAGAAACTGGAGTTAGAAGTCACGACAGCCGTTACCCTGGGGGACGAGGGTCCGGCTGGAGGTTGGGAAGAGCCCTCGGGCAGCTTCTAGAAAATATTTTCACGAACTCACTGAGCTGTGCAACTGTGTTTTCTGCACCGTCTGAACGTGGTACCCGTTGACTTCGTTTCCTAAGAAAGGGCGACCGAGGGCAGCTTCCGACAGCAGAGTCGTTCTCTCTCGGGTCCGGGGTGGAAGTTCCAAATCCAGGTGTCCACAGAGCACACTCCCTCTGAGACTCGGGGGTGAATCCTTCCTGCCTCTCCCAGCTTCTGGG
Organism: Molossus molossus; assembly: GCF_014108415.1. Taxonomy (NCBI): domain Eukaryota; kingdom Metazoa; phylum Chordata; class Mammalia; order Chiroptera; family Molossidae; genus Molossus; species Molossus molossus. The sequence goes on from NW_023425403.1 coordinate 4,915,720, forward strand.
GGTGGCTGTCGGCCCTCGATGTCCCTTGATGTCAGCTGTCTCTCTCCAAACACGGCCTCTGTGGTCACGTGGTGGTAGTTTTTAAATTATTGCTTGATTCTCTTTATATATCGAGAACAGATAAACCCAGGGCAGATCGGTGGCTTTGCAGGAGCTTGGGGGCAGAGAAGAGAAGCAGGAGGAACTGCTGAGGATGAAGCGTTAGCGTGATGCAAGTTTCAGGGGACTAGGTAGAGGCGGAGGCTGTGAATGTATTAAATGCCATGGAGTTTTCACTTCAAAATAGTTAATTTTCTGTAACATACATTTTATCTCAATGTTTTATTTTCTAAAAGGTAAATATCCATTACAAATCACATATTGCATAAAAAACATGGTGTTTTTGCTTTTTATTTCTCACTTCACGTCATCTTATCAGGGAATGAGGGCTGAGAGCCCACACTGCCCCTCGATGACGTCATCCCAGCCAGTGCACCTGCCAAGACCCTGTCTCCAATGGGGTCACTGAGGTGCTTGGGGTTAGGACAGCAACATATTCTTTTTGGGGGTACACAATTCAACCCATAACACTCATCAAAAAAAGGGAAGAACATTTTTTATCTCACCATCTACCTGTTAATTTTGTTATATACACCTTCAGATTTCTGTCTATCTATATCATCTATCTATCTATCTATCATCATCTATCATCATCTATCTATCATCTATCTATCTATCTATCTATCATCATAAATCATATCATGCACAGTGTTTTAGCTCTTTTTTTCACTTAATAATACATTGTAAAGAGCTTTGAAAATTATCACATTTTGTACTAATAATATGTAATATTCCATTTTAGGGACAACATAATTTTTAAACCAGTTCTTTATTCTTGTACACTGGAGTGTTTTCTAACTTTTTAGATTATACGTACACTTCTGAGGAGAACCTCCCAGTAACCCAATCATTAGATATATCCAGAACTATTTTCGGAAGTAAATTCCTGCCTGTAAAAATTTTGTGTGTGTGTCACACAACTCTGTGTCTCCATAGCCATTAACAAATAGGAGTCCAGTACCTCTGTATCAGTTTCCACTCCAACACCAACTGTTATCCTTTGTCACTTTTACCAACTTTTTTAAGCAGAATGTCATTTTGCTGTTTTAACTTGCATAATTCTTACTTTTTAAAAAAATCTTGACTATCATATACAATTCCTCTGGCTGACAAAGATTTATTCTTCTTTGTACACTGTTTCTGTGCATAACTGGGAAGTTTGAAAGGCCAGATTTTCGTCACTAAGTCTACAATCCTTAGGCTTTTTAATTTTATGGATGAATCAACTATAAAAATAAGATTAGAATCAACAAGATTGTCAATTAAAGCATCATAACTTTGCCGAATAAAGACATAAAATTTTAGCCCTGGCCAGTTTGGCTCAGCGGTTAGAGCGTCGGCCTGCGGTACAGAGAGACCCGGGTTCAGTTCCTGCTAAGGGCATGTACCTCGGTTGCAGTTTGTCCCCGGCCCTGGTTGGTCGTGTGGGTGGCAGCCACTCGATGTGTCCCTTCACATCGATGTTTCTCTCTCTCTCTCCCTTCCTCTCTCTCCCTCCCGCTCTATCTGTACAAAAAATGGAAAAATGTCATAAAAAAAAAAAAAAAGACATAAAATTTTAAACACTTGTTTTTAATATTGTTTAATTTAATTGAGAGCTTTTTTTTACACCAAAACAATGCAATGGTCATTTCCCATTCAAAGATTGTTCGTTGCATTGAAAAAATAGTTTTAATAAAGTTTACTACAATTGTTCTTGTTTTTCTTATACTTCGACAGACAAGTAAAAATTTTGTCGGGGACCAGAGCTGTTTCTTAGATCGTAAGGATGGTCTCGGGACAATTCGCCAGAGTGCAGCGGGCCGCATGCTCCTCAGACCGGCCGTCAGAGGTCCGTCAGGGCAGTTCCAAGGGGATCAGGGTCTCGCTTAGGGGTTCCAGGTGCAATGTGACAGCGTGGGGTGCGATGTTGGCCGCATGGCTCTACCTGAGTATGTATATTCGCGTCTTCATTATGGCTAAGAAAGGTCTAAACGTCTCTGGGTCCTGAATTCAGATCCCCGAACAGCAACCCGCGGAGCGAAGAGAGCCCGGTCTCAGCTTGGAGAGACGCCCCCAGGGCCAGCCAGCGGCCTCTCTGGACGCGCTCTCGAAGCATGTGGCTTCCCAGGGCACGAGGCACAGGTGTGCAGCTTCCGTGGGCCCCGCGGCTGAAGGAGGAAGCGCCGCGCGGGGTCAGTCTTCACTCCGCTTCTCAACACCCCTGTGTGCGCTCTTACCTCACGTGCCCTCATGGTCCCCCCGAGTTCTTTCAGCCTTTGCCCCTGACTAGAGGGAGTCTGTTCTCCGACGTGAATTGCCCGTCACGCTCTGTGATCCGCAAAACCCCTGTAGACAAAAGTATACAGTTCTGGCTACTGCTTTTTCATCCTTTGCTTTGATCTGGACTCTTGCCAACACAAATTCTCCTATTAGCATCCTTCAAAGTGATTCGAATGTAGTGTGGTTCATGCCAAAGTCAACATGAAAATGAGGCAGAGTGTTCCGTCTGGGTTGCTCGAGCAGTGGTATGTTGCTGTTTTCCTTCCGTCTGCACACGGCGTGTGTCCGGGCTCTTACCTCTCAGGTGCGCAGCCAGACTCTGCTTCCCGAAATAGGCTCCTCGCTCCTCGGGATGGCTCTTCGGATGCCCCTCGGGTGCGGAAATGCACATCCAGGAAGAGCTGCAGATTCTAGTTGAGCATTTATGCGAGTGGAGAACAGAATGTCCCCGGTCTCTGTTCTTTCTTAGATTCATCACGAGCCGAGTTCTGCGCTGTTCTGGGGTACATGCCAGTGCACAAGAGGCCATTGCTGGTGAACTTGAAGCTATTCTGCAAATTCACAGGAAATGAGTTAGTTTGCCTAGTTATTTTATATAAATTTGTTTTTCCCCCACTCACACAAGGCTCCCTAAACACCCACAACCACATAGTAGGCGCTGAAGTCTCTCTCTGGTCTCGGTTCCGGTGCGAAGCCTGGAGACACTGTTTCGGGAGGAAGAAAGTCCTTACAGAGGTCAGCGAGGTTTCACTCACCAAATCCAAGTCTCTTCAAAAGTCAGCCCTTGCGCTTGGAATAACTTCTTCCAGGTTGAGTGTCCCTTTCTTCAAAACCACAAGAGAGGTTACAACTGTTGTTACAAATGGATTTATAACATTTCGCAAAAACGAAAATATTATGTTTAAACTTGAAGAATGCAATAAGAAGGGAATGATGCAGAGAGGGAATGATCCCCAAGCTGGACGAGGCCCAGCTGACATTTCACAACAGTGCTTTGGGTACATCATCCCAGAAGTGTAACTTTCACTTCCCTTCGGTTGCTCCCAACGGGGGTGATTCCCATGACGTTCAGAACTTGGTTTGTGTCCTAGGACGAAGACACGCAGGAAGGACTGGCCCTGCCACCCCACACTGTCCCGTGCTCTGTGCTACCCCAGAGGACGCATGGGGACAGGTCGAGCTCCTTGTAAGCCTTCATCGTAACCAACCTTCTTTAAGCCAATGTCCCCACCACTGGCGAATGGGGCACTGTGAGTAGCCCATAACGGCACATTGAGGTAGGGTGCCTGCTTTTGTTTAGCTGTGCGTTAGTTCTTTAGATTTGTTAATTACATGATGTGGAAATCAATCTGCCATTCCTCACGAGCTAGAGTCAATATTTAGCATTTGATTAAATACGTTTTCTTTCCTATTTCGTATCCATCCTTCGAACACATCTAAACCAGAAACGGAAACTATCATCTCATGAACATATCTGTACACTTTTCGCTAAAATGGGATTTATAATTGTGTGCTTTTGCTCTTGTTTAAGATATGTGGTCTCCTACAAAATATAATCATAGTAATAATAATAATGACAGTTTCAGGTGCAGGTCGGAATGAGGCAGCTGAAATCTCTACATTTAACAGCTTCTAAGTTCAGGGCTATGTCTTCCAGATGTCCACCTCTCTTAAATTAGTTTATAATTTGTGGGGATTTGTGACGTCTTATATTAATTTACGTTATTCTATAATTAAATGATTTGGTTTATGTGCAATGCTAATGAATGTCGAAGAAAGACTGTCCAGTTTGCCCACTCTGGATGCCATCTGGTCGTTGGCAGCAACATTGTTCCTGAGCCAGGAAACGTGAATTCAGTTTCCACGGTGGGAAGGCTGCTCCTCATCTTAGCAAGAGCTGGGTGCAGAAGGGTCTGCCGGGGTGGAATGTTGGCCTGTGACGACGGCGTGGGTTGAAGGCCTTCAGCTCCGTGGTCCTCTGGCTGCACCACCCGTGACTGAGGCAGTGTTCGTCCTGTTCCCGTGGACGGCCGGGCAGACTCAGTGCGATAGGAAAGAAAAATCCCACTGTCTTATGTGACCCACAGTTTCTCAACCAATGCTTTCACCATTATCGTGTGACGCCATAATTTTAGACAAGTCTCTTAAAATAAAACTGAGAGAACTGATTACAACAGAATGGAAATGGGTTGTTCTCATTTGTCAAAACTTTACGTTTGTACTGTCCAGATTCCAGACTCTGCGGAACACTTGGTCATGAAGAAAAGAAATAAAAATCATGTGTTTAAATGAGAATGGAGGAGATCGATATTAAACAAGTACTTGGAGGAAGATCACAAAATGCTGTAAAGGAAGGGAATACTGACTTCTTTTCTATTTCATCTCAAGTCGTTGAAATGGGCGCCCCTTTTACTTAGTTTATACCGAAAGGCATGCACACCTCCTCCAGGCCACTGTGGAGATGCATTTCCCTAGCGACCGGCCACCGCCGGTACAGGCGCCCGCACAGAAATGCACTTTGCACGCAGGCGCTCTGGGGACGACTGTACCTTCGCAAAGACACGGTGGAAGATCCAGCCTCTGGTCTCAGCTCCACTACCTGAGAGTCAGGATGCTTCAGTCCTGTGGGAGCCACAGCAGGAGAAGTGGAGCCGCTATGTCCCGCTCTATGAGCCCAGTGTTCGCAATTCTCTTCTCGGAAACGCATTTCCTAACGGCTTCCGGACCGCCGTAGCCGCCTGCACCCCAGAAAGTAAGTGTGCAGGGGAGCACCCTCTTGTTGCTGCCATGTCTGAGCCGGTCCGTGATGAAAGACGCCTGCTGAGAGCAGGTGATTTCTCCTTCGGCCCTGGAGTAGGAACATTCTGGATCCCGATCCTAAGAGAAAGGACAACTTTATGCAGCATGTGAAAAAGGTGAATTGTGCTATGATGACCCCCAATTCTTGGTATGTGTAGAAAGACCTCTCCTCTGATGAATGATGAATAGAATAGGGTCCGGCCTGTCCCCTGGCTTTTCTCCCTTTCCATGGAGAGCAGCCCAGCAGTCCGAAAGGCCGGCTCTGAGCGACAGCTTCAACACAACTGGAGCTCAGCGGGAAGAGCTGTCCGGTGGGGGACTCCGCTCTCGCTGTCCTTGAAAATCCTGCTTTAGCCCAGTGATACCTCAGCCAACATCCCCCCAATAAACTCAGTTTCTTTAAAAAAAAGAAACCATTCATTATTGCACCGAAATGAATTCTTACTATGCCAAAAAATACATGTAATTCCTTGTTGGTTGAGTGTGGTTTTTTTTTCATATTATATTGGTTCAAATTTTAAAATTTATTTGTATCATAGCATTTGTTTTTATAAACGAAATCAATGACTTTATACAAGCAACACTTTTATTATTTGGGTTTATACCACCAACTTATATACAGGGTGAGGCAAAAGTAGGTTTACAGTTCTTTGCATGGAAAATAATGCAATAATTAATAAATCCTACTACAAGGATAACCTGTCTTTCGTGTCCTCACACCTGTCAACCTACATTTGTCCCATACTGTGTACTAAACTCATTAAGCTAGCCCTGGCCGGTTTGGCTCAGCAGTTAAAGCGTCGGCCCGCAGACCGGAGAGTCCCGGGTTCGGTTCCCACTAAGGGCATGTACCTCGGTTGCAGTTTGTCCCCACCCCGATTGGGGTCCTGAGCCTTGTTTTCCTTGTGTCTGAAGAGATCTTAATAATAATATGTATCTGTATGTATTTAATATTTAACTATAGAAGGATTGGCAGGGAGGTAGTAAGTGCTATTTCATTTAATTAGAGCATGCATTCAGAGCACCCCAATTATCACGAGCAATAAAGAGGGCAGAAGTGTTTCGTACTTCTTCTGTGTGCTGTAATTTTCAACACAAAACTAGAAACTTTCAGAGGATTCTTACTGAATTATCGATCTAGTAATTTCACGAAATGATCCCATCATGAAGTCAGATCTGAAAATGCTAGGGACAAGTCTGGAAAGAGGTAACAACAAATAAATACCCGCAGGAAAAACTCATTTCTGGTCTCTCGTTTTAAAATAATTTTGATAATTGATGCCGAGCTGCCTGGCTTCTCCTGCACTTTCCCACGACATGACGTGTCGAAAGCATTCAATGAATCCGTCTCTGAGACCAGAGATCTCGATCTGGATTTATCAAATAACAGGCTGCTCACTCTTAATGCAAAAGATTATTGCATCTTAATCATTTAAAGTGTGGTGTTTAACCATATTTTGCAATGGGTTTTGATCGTTTTAAATTCAGATATTTCCAAGAACTGCATTCCTAGATTATTTCCTGGGGAAGTCTGGTGGGCTGGCTTGTCTGTAACGTACCAAAGCCCAGAGGAAGGCTGACATACAGTGTTTACTATCAACAGTTCTTTCTGAGACACGCTGTGTCATAAAGTTTTCATTTTCTTGTGTGACTTCCTAGTAAACACCCAAATAAGATTTGAGCTTGAGGCTGGAAAAGAGTGGATATGTCTGATTTGTAACCACAAGCACAGAATTAATTTAAGGCTCCAATGCGCTGGAGAGAGATGTAAACTATTTATAACATATGCCAACTAATCAAGACGCGGTTCGAAAGAAGGCCAGAAGGCACATCCTGGCTGCGTTCCCCCTTCCCAACATCACCAACCTCTTTTGCGTTCTCAAGTGATTTTTTACAAGTTCAGGTGTGTGCACCATCCCTAATTATGATCAGTATATATTATCATTATATATTATTGCAACACAATGTATCTTTCTGTAAAAACTCAAGAAATATGTTTGTGTAGCACACACACACACACACACACACACACACACACACGATTCTTGGCTTCTGTGTGAGCAGCCCCCAGCTAGTTTTACTGCCAGTTACGAATCTCTCTCCCAGCACCTCTCAGTGTTACTTTGTCCATCTTCCTTCACCTTTTCCCCTTCAGTTTGTGCTGGGCAGCCCTGGGTTTGGGGATGGTGCCGAGGGAGGTGGAGGAGCGAGGGCTGGGAGGGGAAATGTCTTCCTGCCACCGAGGGTTCGTGTTCCGACGTCCCGTCTCCCCGTAATGACGGCCCTTCAGGCTTTCTCTAAACACAGTTTGTATCCTGCACAGTCTGTCTGAGGACATAGGATTCACTAACCTTCCCTCTATCATCTGTTCCTAATTTATTTATCTACCACTTCTTTATTAAGGACATTTGAGGCTGTTTATCAAAATTTATACAACAGAATTCACATTAGGAAGATTAGTGTATTTTGCTAAAAGGACAATTTGAGTAGGGAAAGAAGATGAGGGTGATGGTGTTTTACGCTCCAAATACTGTGTCTTGGCAGGTGGCTCAGTTGGTTGGGGCACCGTCTGTGCATTAAAAGGTTTCAGGTTCTATCCCCAGTCACAGTGTGTGTGGGAGGTGACTGACAGATGTTTCTCTCTCTCATAGATGTCTCTCTCTCACCCCTTCTCTCTCAAAGCAATGACATATATCCCCTTAGGTGAAGATTAAAACAATAATGCCACCCATTTACTAGAAGTGAGCTATGCCCAGCCGGTGTGGCTCAGTGGTTGAGCGTCGACCCTGCACCAGGAGGCCGCCGGTTCCATTCCCCATTGGGGCACATGCCCAGGCTGTGGGCCCATCCCCAGTGCGGGGTGTGCAGGGGGGTCAGTCGATGTTCTCTCTCATCGATGTTTCCATCTCTCTCTCCTTCTCCCTTCCTCTCTCTCTAACATCAATAAAGAAAAAATATCTGTTTAGAAGTGAGCCAGGGTTCTGCTGCCTGTTCTCCAACAGCACAGAGGGAAACCCTGGTGGCCCGAGATGAGCGGAGTCTGTCGCCCCGGCGTGGGTGAGCAGGGCAGGCGGGACGAGAGAGGCCTCTGGCGAGGAAGGGCCGGCTCCCTGATGCTCCTCGCACCCGCTGCCGGAGGCGCTGCTCTTGTCGGGGCCCAGACGGGTAGCAGGGGAGGAGGGCAGTCCTCTGCCCTGTGACCCAGCCCCTCTGTCCCCTCCCCAACCCTGCGTTCCATTGATCCTGACGGAACTCCAGTCCAGCGTGGTTCTCCATCTCACCGGGGACGGGCTACTGTTCACCTTCCTGGGCATCCTTCATTCTCTGCCCCAGTGCCTCACGCCAGCCCCAGTGCGCTCACACCAGCCCCAGTGCCCTCACACCAGCCCCAGTGCCCTCACACAGGCCCAGTGCCCTCTCACCAGCCCCAGTGCCCTCACGCCAGCCCCAGTGCCCTCACACCAGCCCCAGTGCCCTCTCACCAGCCCCAGTGCCCTCACACAGCCCCAGTGCCCTCTCACCAGCCCCAGTGCCCTCACGCCAGCCCCAGTGCCCTCACACCAGCCCCAGTGCCCTCTCACCAGCCCCAGTGCCCTCACGCCAGCCCCAGTGCTCTCACACCAGCCCCAGTGCCCTCTCACCAGCCCCAGTGCCCTCACGCCAGCCCCAGTGCCCTCACACCAGCCCCAGTGCCCTTTCACCAGCCCCAGTGCCCTTTCACCAGCCCCAGTGCCCTCACACCAGCCCCAGTGCCCTCACGCCAGCCCCAGTGCCCTCACACCAGCCCCAGTGCCCTCTCACCAGCCCCAGTGCCCTCACGCCAGCCCCAGTGCCCTCACACCAGCCCCAGTGCCCTTTCACCAGCCCCAGTGCCCTTTCACCAGCCCCAGTGCCCTCACACCAGCCCCAGTGCCCTCACACAGCCCCAGTGCCCTCGCACCAGCCCCAGTGCCCTCACACAGCCCCAGTGCCCTCGCACCAGCCCCAGTGCCCTCGCACCAGCCCCAGTGCCCTCTCACCAGCCCCAGTGCCCTCACACAGCCCCAGTGCCCTCGCACCAGCCCCAGTGCCCTCACACAGCTCCAGTGCCCTCTCACCAGCCCCAGTGCCCTCACACAGCCCCAGTGCCCTCGCACCAGCCCCAGTGCCCTCACACAGCCCCAGTGCCCTCGCACCAGCCCCAGTGCCCTCGCACCAGCCCCAGTGCCCTCTCACCAGCCCCAGTGCCCTCTCACCAGCCCCAGTGCCCTCGCACCAGCCCCAGTGCCCTCACACAGCTCCAGTGCCCTCTCACCAGCCCCAGTGCCCTCACACAGCCCCAGTGCCCTCGCACCAGCCCCAGTGCCCTCACACAGCCCCAGTGCCCTCGCACCAGCCCCAGTGCCCTCACACCAGCCCCAGTGCCCTCACACCAGCCCCAGTGCCCTCGCACCAGCCCCAGTGCCCTCGCACCAGCCCCAGTGCCCTCGCACCAGCCCCTCCCGCCCCCAATTTCTTATTTCTCGACACGAGTCTCTCACTTCACTGCCTCGTCTCTTCCCTCTCCTGTGTCAAAACAAAAATTTGTAACTTCAGCCCTTAACGGCCACGGGCATCCGGGAGGTCCCCATGCCAGTGCCAGGGGGGAGGTTAGGTATCGGGAGACATTTTTCTAAAATCCAGGACTTGGAATTGTACGAATAGGTTTGTTCACCTACCCAGAAACAATGATGCCATCTTCACCTTGCCTGCACTCTAGCATATGTCCAGAGGAATTTCTTTTAACATTCACCTAAAAACACTTGGAGACATCATGTCTTTGGATTATAAGACATTTTTAAATTATTTAAACATTTAAAAAATACTGCTTGGATGAGCAAGGATATTTCACATAGTCGAAAGGGTCTGCTAAGAACACAGCTTTCCCAAGTGCCCTCATGCCTGAGTCAACAAGGAAAAAACAATGCACCTGCGTTGCTTCTGCATAAATACATGTTACTTTTTACTCTCCTAAAAAAATAGAGATGGTGGGGTCTCTGAAGACTAGAAGGAGGAGGAGGAGGAGAAGTACAGGAAGACAAAACAGAGGACTAGATAAATAAATGATTACGTATCTTTTCTATTTCAGGCTTTACTCCCAAGTTTCTCAACAACCAAATGAAGAAAATATATAGAACTATTACTATCCACACACTTCACTGTAAAAATTGTGCTCAACTGAAATGCCTAGATGATTGTCATAGCAGTAAAATTTTCCTTGAATTATTTCCAAATTTATTTTGCCTATTTCTACCTATTCACAATGACTCAAATTATATAATTTTAATGGTTTATAATGAAATCATTTTTAAGCATAAAATCATTTAAAAATACTAACTTTTAAAGTGTTCAAATTGCATTATTATATCATTATATAATACTAAATACTGTCGTGTTATATTATTACAATAATGCCAATAGAAATTAAAGTAGGAGAAAAGAAACTTCATGCACTATCCCAGGTCATCAAGAAATCAACCTATTCTTACATTTTTGGTGTGTTTTCATCAAGTATTTATCTATAGACTTCATAATCTATGCAGAGTGAAAATCAACAGCAAAAGTTTTCAAAGAGTAGTGTGATCACCTTCTATTCCATCAATTTTTTAAAAATATGTTTTTATTGATTATTTAAAGAGGGTGGAAGGGAGAGAGAGATGGAAACATTGATGCAAAAGAGAAACATTTATTGGCTGTCCCCAAACGCCCCCTACTGGGGGAGGAGCCAGCAACCTGGGCATGGGCCCTGCCCAGGAATCAAACCAGGACCCCTCAGTCCATGGGACAATGCTCAATCCACTAAGGCACACAGGCCGGGCCATTTCATCTGTTTTTAAACAACTTTTTTTTTCATTAATTTATTTTTGTTACAGATGTTTCTTCTCCCTCCTCCCCCACTGATACCCCCTTCCTCCTCCGTCCCTGCCCTGTCCCCAGCTTTGTTGTCCATGTCCATTGTTCATGTACACATGCATATAAGTTCTGTGGTTTCTCTCTCCCCCACCTCCCCTCTGCTGGGGATTGTCAGTCTGTACCCCACTTCCAAGTCTCTGGGACTACCCTGTTCCTCAGACTGTTATGTTCATTATATTCCACAAATAAGAGAGATCGTGTGATATTTGTCTTTCTCTGCTTGGCTGTTTTGCTTAGGATAATAGTCTCCAGGTCCCTCCATGTCATCTCAAAGGATAAGGGATCTTTCTTTCTTATAGCTGCATAGTACTCCATTGTGTATATGTACCACTGCTTTTTTATCCATTCATCTATTGATGGACACTGGGCTGTTTCCAGATCTTAGCTATTGTAAATAGTGCTGCCATGAACATGGTACATATATTCTTTCTGATTGCTGTTTCAGGCTTCTTAGGGTATATTCCTAGAAGTGGGATCACTGGGTCAAATGGCAAGCCAATTTTTAATTTTTTGAGGTAACACCATACTGTTTTCCATAGTGGCTGCACCAGTCTGCATTCCCACCAGCAGTGTACTAGAGTCCCCTTTTCTCCACACCCTCACCAGCACTTGTTGTTTGATGATTTGTTGATGTAAACAACTTATTTTTTTGTTTAAAAATCTCACTATATGAAGTTGATACATGAAGTTGGTGTTTTATTCTTAACACAATACTTATAGCTGGGAAAGAAAAAATGATTTACTAGTAACGCCTGACAAACCAGATCCCAGATTGCACACGATGCCACGTAACTTCAGCTTTAAAACCCAGACTACAGGTTCTCCAATGCGCTTCCGCTGGTTGGTCCTGTAGCTCTTTGTACCCAGAACACTCCGGAGGCAAGACCTTCAGCATTTCACGTGCTCTGGGAAGCCAAGTGTTCTCATTAATTGTTTCCCTTTTTGAGTGTATTGATTTTACCACATATTCATGAACTCTTCTTTTAGTTATTCAGTTACATTTCTAATCAAAAACCTTCAGTAAATTTTAGTAACTTTTTTAACTGTAGGAAAAATGTGTCCAGATGCCTAGTGAATGCAGTCTGTCTATTAAAAACAAAAGTTTGACTAAGTGCAGTTGGGAAGATAAGCTGGTATTGCAACTGTATATGGCCAGTGTCCCTTGTGTCCCATCTATCTAAATTACATGACCAGAAATAGGTGAGATCCCAAATTCCTTGAGTTGGAGGGACCACGGTGATGAGAGACCAGAGGGGCACAGATGGCGATAGAAGTAGAATAAGGGGTGTGTGTGTGTGTGTGTGTGTGTGGTTGTTGTTGCTGCTGCTGCTTTTACTATGATAGTTTTGTAGATTGGCTTAGTAAGTTACTTTTCATCAGAGAGTTACTATGCCTCTTAGCAGTACAGATGCTTCTGTACACTCAGGGGAACCTGATAGAGGGAAAACAAAGAGTTGACAACAAAGCTGGGTATGTATTACACATCTCGGAAGCAAGATGAATCTACACGCCCCAGAAGTATTGGCTCTGGAAGGACGTAAGAAATTGTAGAAACAAAGGGACGGAGGAACTGACCAGAGAGAACTGACTATTACCTTCTTCCTCTTCAGCCTCACGATCTATCTGTGTGAATGTCCATGACTGTGGTCAGACAGTATTCAGTTCGTTATCCAGTTACCACAAGGTCCAAGCTCTCCCCTTCTGGAATTCAAGGTTTTTACCAGTGGCCTTAACAATTACGATAATTAAATTATTGTAACAATTCTACTGTCTCTTGTGTCCAGGGACGATGCTTTCCGCATGTGCTTTCATTTAATAGGTTCATGAGCCTCCGAGAAGTTCCTACTGTGCTCAGACATGAGGAGCCTGAGGCTCAGCTCACCCGTGGGAGGGGAGTGGGGTCCTGAGGACACAGGAAGCACTGACTGACGCACGGTGACAGCAGAGGGAGTGAGCTGGTCCCAGCTTCTCGTGGTGCCGCTGAAGCTCTGTGCCTTGCTCAAGTCAAACACGAGGACCAAACGCACACCCTCCGATGAGGGGTGACAGGAGCTGGTGAGGAACGGCCGTGCTAGAATTGGGGAATGTCTAAGTGTGTTGTTTCTGACCTTCAAGTTAAAACTGTATTCGATGACCTGTAGGTAGTTAGTAATAACTTTTTATTTGCTGTACTAATACATATTTATGTTTTATCTGAGTTTGAATCTCTTCCTCTTACAGTATGTAGATGATAGCTACCTAGGATAATAAATATTATCTAACAAGACCTACTGAAAAACAACATATTGTCCTGATAGCTTTGAAATGCAATGAAGGTATTAAGTTCAGTATAAGAATTTTGATACAAAACTTTGAAGTTTAATGTAGATATGACCATTGAGTAACAGATGCTTACGGCTTGTGTGTTACATGTCTTTCACCTTCTGATCAGACCCCAATGATATCAAATATTGATATTTGTATTTATAAAATACCTGCGAAAATCAGGTGCTTGTTAATAAATATTTATTCACCAAAAGATTTTGGTCCAAAGAAGAGAGCCCTACCATAATTTGTCCCAGGAGGCCCTGGGAACATTTTCCTTTTTGTTGGCCTATTTCCCTGTCATAAAGTCTGGAAAAAGAACCTTTTCCAGAAAATGCATTTCCTTTGCATGGCCGTCCATAGACAAACTACCATAAAATTAAGCCTCATTAGGCACAATTTTTTTTAAGTCTGACATTTTTTCTTTCTTTCTTTCCAGAATATGAAGATATAACTCATATTCCACTAAAGTATTTGGCTTGGTGTTGTTAGAAATGATAGCAAACTATTTATTATATAGAAAAACACATTTTTGTATATGTAGCAAAAGGACATTTAGCGAACTCCATCCAACAGCCATAAGGATGTTGTTCCCACGTCGTCCTCTTGATGACCCTTGACCTTGGCTATCATGACAGGCGCCACCTGCTTAAAGCCTCTCGGTCCGCAGGCATTCCACTTCACAGTACAGCTCACTGGAGAAGCGCACAGAGTGCCATTGCTTGCCAAGTCCCCCACGACCCAGGAAACGGGGAGTGCGCATCAGCTTCGATTTCGCAGCATGGAATCCAAGAGTAACATCGGCCGAGGCCCAGTCGGGACGAAGTCCTACTTATGCAAATAATTCAGTTGACTGATGAGTTTGACCTATCACCTGAGAATTTTAGAACACAGAAAAATCCAGGGCATTTGCTAATGTACATTTGCAAAAAAAAAAAAAAAAAATTAACTTAGTTTAATGTGTATTTTGAACCCCTGGTTTCTTCAAGGTACTTATATTTCGGGTAGAATTTACTAATAAAATGTATTTTTATTACACCACTTGTATAGAGTTTAGCTATTGAACAATGCATAAGGTTAGAAGGGAGCTAAAGAGATTGTCTATTTCAGACCATCATCTCTAGGTAGGTCTGTTTCAACACATAGAAACTGCTAAACACATACACACACACAAAACAACAGAAACATGCTACAATGGAAGCTATTATATTGCTAGGGCATTATAGTGAATTTTTGTAACTTGGGTTCCATTCCATTGATATGTCATCTGATACAGGTAAATATTACCAAGCACAAATATCAACAGAGTTACAATAAGGAGAAAATGTTAGCTACTAGCAGGAGTATCACTTAGGCTCATAATATTTTACTCAAAGTCATTCTATTACAATTAGAAATTAATTATTGCAAGTGATTAATAAGCCATACACAAAACAGAACCTTGAAACCCACTTGACTTTTATTTAAACTAAAATTAAGTATTTTTCTTCTGTCAATGATTCTTAACTGCAGTCTTCCCTTCCCTACCTCTAACTTCCACACGTTTTGTTAAACGCACACCCTCTTTTCATCTTAAGGTAGTCCTGCTGGTGCTAGTTGAGTCCCTTGATACTTTTAAAGCAGATGCTAGACAAAACACAATCTCTCCAGGAAATTCCTCACCTCTAACCTTTCAGGGTCACAGAGAGCAGCATTTTGTTGCTGTGGAAAGTGACCTCAGTTTGGGTGTTCTCCAAACAAACCTTGGGATGCTCTCTGTGTGATGTTTCAGGGGCTGGCTCTGCTAACCCGTGGACAATGGGAGCATGCTTCGGCCTGGCTGGGTGTTTTGTCAATGACAGTCGTAGGGAAGGGAATATACAAACCATGTACAGAATCCTCAGATTCTCGAAGACATTTATAAAGTCCACACTTGTCCGTGCTTATCTGTAAGAAAACATAAAAATGGGACATCACACCCAAGTTGATAAGGCTAAGTTTTAACTTTAAATTTCTAATGAAACCCATACACCACCTAGACCCAAATTCAGTGACTCCGTTCCCCCGGTAGCTATTCTGGAAACAGAAGTTGCCAAAAAATCTTTGTGTTTCTATGTTGAGAAGATGTGTTAGGTTATCTTAAAATGGCAGAATGTTGGTGCCATTGGACATTTTTATGATGATAATACCTTTTAAAAGTTAACTCAGTGAGTAAATGTAAAAATTTTTTTACATAGTGTGAGATGGGCAATTGGATAAGTTTTATCTCCTTCCTTGGGAAGTTTAGTGACACAATCACTCAGAAGTCAACGCGGTCTACTGGGGTTGAGGGAAAAGCTGCAGTGAATTCCAGCAGCATGTTGAGGAAACATTTAAACATCGATCTATCTACGCAACTTCGAAGGTTGCTGTTTTATGCATCGTGTTCCCCCCGGAGGCCCACACGTGGAGACCTCCATCTGGTCCCGGCCGTAAAAGCGCACCTGCCCCTTTAACTAGCTTGACAGCGTCCTACAGTCACCGAGAAGTCCCAAGCCTTCAGACTCCCGCCGCACGTAGCAGTCAAAAAGTCACCTCCCAGGTCCTCTAAACCGAAAACTGAGGTTTGAATCAGTATCTAAAGGTTTGGGACCCTTTGTTGGTGCATAATTTTGATACATATCATTTCTTCCTATTAAAAGGGTTTCTCCTTTGTGCAGTGTAACCTGTTTCGATGAATCAACTGCAAGTTGCATTCAGACAATTTCCAGTTCAGCATCAAGTTATAGTAGTATTATTTGGAATCTGACGGAGTTCGCGAATTGGGTGTGATGATAATTGTGTATGCTAGCAAAGAAAACTGGAGCTCTGTGGTTTACATGTCAGGTTTAGGATGCTACTGTGTGGCAGACACAAGGGTGTGTCAAAGATATAGTGACATATTTTGTTTATATTTTGTAAAAGACATTATACATTTACCCCTGAAGGCAGCAAATTTCAACCTTTTTCATCTCATGGCACAGGTAACTAATTACTAACATCCTGTGGCATGCCAAAGCACCCATTTTTGCCAATCTGACAAGAAAAAAAATAGGTATGATATTGATTTATTCACCGCGGACAGCTATTGTCGTGTTGGTTGGTTTTTGTTTG
The DNA here is from genome assembly GCF_014108415.1 of Molossus molossus. Lineage (NCBI taxonomy): Eukaryota > Metazoa > Chordata > Mammalia > Chiroptera > Molossidae > Molossus > Molossus molossus. The sequence goes on from NW_023425403.1 coordinate 4,932,226, forward strand.
TTTGTTTGTTGTTTTATTTTGACAATCTAAGGGAAAAGAGGTCGGTTCCCCTGACTAAATATTCAGGTATTGCATGCTTTAAAAATTCTTGAGCCACACTGGTTGAAAATCACCACCTTTAAAGATTTTCTCTAAAATTAGACACCAGGGGATAGAACCATCTGGCATTTCCCAGGAAGTGTTGCTGTATTATCCTGCCTCCTTCACACACTTACCTCCACTCCCTCTATTCCCAAGGAAGCGTCAGTAAAATTAAACTGTTGAGCATTGTCCCATGGACTGAGAGATCCCTGTTCAATTTCCTGTCAGGGCACACGCCCCGCAGTAGGGGGCGTGCAGGAGGCAGCCGGTCAATGTTTCTCTCTCTCTCTCTCTCTCTCTCTCTCTCTCTCTCTCTGTTTCTCCCTCTCTAAAAAATCAATAAAATATATATCTTTTTAAGAAAATAAAACTGTTGGACTCTCAGATTAGCCAGCAGTTCACCACAAGGAAGCCCTGCTTTGCTGGGTCCTATTAGGTTTCCGTGTCTATGATGTTCTGTGTTGGTGGGAAAATGTTAAAGGCAAACTGATTTGCGAAACTCAATGGTGTTCAGTTTTCAGAGCATGAAGCAATGCAATGTGACAAAACCAATCTATAACTATTTTTAGCAGTCAATTCTATTGAAACGCACTCATTTTTTTTCATGTAGTAAGACATTTTCTTATTTTGCTCAATAAAGATCAAGCACATTTTGAACTTCTGTTCTTTGAATCAGTAGCCTAATTTCATCACCGTGTTTCATTACCTGATTTTTTAGTTTCCTTTTTTTCTTCTCTCTGAATGAATAAGATGCATTTCATTCCTGTTTCCTACTTTTTGGAACAGCGTGACTCTCAAATTTCTCCGAAAAAAATTTTTTTAAAGACTAAAAATATTTTTATTTGTTTTCTCTTGAAATTGTAGCACGTGACAGGGCAAACCAAACTTAAAATGTAAGGATTTCACTCAAGGAACTGTTTTTTCTTTTGTTTTGTTTTGTGCTTGTAAACATTATTAAATCAAATTATCTTCTGAGGCAGAGGTTTTTAATCATATTATTGACACTGTGAGGTTTGCTATCGCTTGTGAGGGACAATGCAGTTTCTTTCGTGACAAGTTGTGACTTGGTCTACAGCCTTCTCCAGGGCAATGACAGACTGCTTCAAATGCAGTCGAGTGGTTCAGGGAGACGGGTGCAGGCAGTACGTGTGCTGGGGACTGGGCATCGCACTGAGACCGTCTCAGCGACATCAGAGGCTGGAGTAACCACCACAGTGCACCCTTATGGCTGCTGAAACCAGAAATCATTGTAAGACTCTTCATATACAATTTTATTATTCATTCTGCTTTAAAAATTGTTTATAGGTAAGATGTTGAATTAGGAGACATGGAGAGATGAAGCAAACAGGGTTAATATCAAAGTGTCTGTGGAGTTCCCACAAAATCTCCACACGTGCTAAGGTGTCCCAACAACAGTTGAAAACTATCAACTGTTATCAGGAATGGCTTCGGTAATTTACAGTCCTCATCCCTGAATAAGTTGAAAAAATCATGGGGAACTGTGAAAATGTCTTATAAAAATTTCAATGTATGAAAACACTGGCTGTTTCCTGTGCATGAAAGTGATACTAAGAATGATGATGATAACTAATTCACAAGGAAAGCAATTTTGTAAGTGACTATTTACTATTTCTCTTCATATTAATGCCTATCAAAAATCCATAAAGCCAGAATTTTCTTGTGCAGAGAATGATATAGCGTGTATTTATTCCTATCTTGCAAAAATTGAACATGATTACTTTTGTAGTGCTAACTGTGATGTAAAGGCCTGAAAGAAATGACTTCTTTGTGCATTTCTAACTTTCACTATGACAAATGTCAGATAAATGCAGAAATAGGCAGGATAATGAGGACACAGGACTCATCAGCCAGTTTCATCAGTGACCAGTTCCTGGCCAGTCCTGTTGCATCTGCTCCCCCGACCACTTCCCCACATCTACGGTATTTGAAGCGAATCCAGTGGATGTCATCCACCCATAAATATTTCCATATGCAACCCTAAAAGATAAGAATTCTTTTCTCATGCCATTGCAATGCAACTAATGGTCCTAAAATGTACATTATTGACTTATTAAATATCAGGTCAATGTTCAGATTTCAAATGATCTCATGAATATCATAATTGACCACATTTGTTTGAAGAATGAGTTAAATACTGTCAACATTTCGTGATGTCTCGTAAATCTCTTTGAGTCTATAATTTCCTCTTTCTCTCTCTCTCTTTCCCTTTTTTTTTTTTTTTTTTTCTTTTTCACATGCAATTTATTGGTGAAGAAGCCAGGAGGTTACCCTGCGAAGCTTCCCACAGGCTGAACATGACTGATTGCATCGCGTGGTGTAGTTTCAGGTCTCCTGCCCCCTGGTCTAGAGATGTGATCGCATTTCCATCTGCTTTCTGCACCCTTCGGTAAGACTAGGATCATAAGTGGCAATGTGATTTTTCATCCTGCGGTCCTTGATATCCGAATGTTTTTTATGTGGGTATGGGAGCAGGTTTTAAGCTCAATGTGGAGATTTTTTTATATATATTAATGTATAGTGAGGCTTTTAAAAAATTCTATTATTCCTTATTTGTTTATTAACTGGAAAACTTATTTAAAAATGTCACCTAATCTACTATTTGGTTATCCGGTAACACACCATGTGTAGGAAAGGCTGGATACATCTTTGATGCTTTATGTAACAGCGATTTGAAACAGTGCTCAGCTCTAGATCATCTGGAGCTAACCCATCAGTTGAGGTGAGTTGTATGTTGCTTTAGTGTCACTATAGACATTTGAATATAAGGATTTAACTTTTTGATCTATTTATCTTCACACTTTCCATAATGGGCTGGGGGGAACCTCTTCAAGATGGTGGTGGAACCCTCGTGCCTGGACCCTTTGAATCTTTTATACTGTTCTTGACAACTGGCCTGAAGTGTGTTCTGGGCATTTCTTGACTAGTCAATCACTCTATTCCAAGGTGCCCTACTTCCTTTTCGTACAAATATATCTTAAAACTTAGCATCAAATCTAAATGATACAAGGGCTCCTTTTTATTGGATGGGTCACTGTTTCTAGACTGTTTTTCATTGGAGGGAGCGAGGGCATATAATTTTAAGATAAAATATATCAACAGTTTATATTGATACTTGTGAATCAAAACCAAGACCATTAGAGTTTTGTTTAACCCCTTCCATTATGCCTTTTTTTCTTCTTTCTCCCAGAATTCTAACGCAGTAGTATCTGAAATTATATTCTTATCATACTAAATAATTACTCATCAATTTTATGCTACACTATAGAATCGAAATCTCACGATAATAATACCAACATCACTTACAACAACTGAATACTAAAAGTAGCTTAAGGTTCTGTTTTATCTTGTTTCTTTTAGTTCTTTTATCTTTAAGTGATATCCCTTTGGCAATGTTTAGTCAGATTACTGCATTTTAACATTTATACTCACTCTGCCAGCATCTGAATACCTATTGAGCTTTCTCTGTTTCATTTTGTATTGGGTATTTTAGATCGCTTTTTTTAATGTAGAATTTTTATGTGATGTCCCATTCAAACCTACAATAGAAGATATGGTCACAAAGTCTGGCTTCTCACCCTGTCCTCTTCACATTCTATTCCTTGCCTGCTGCTTCAGCTGAATATTTTAAACCGTTAATATCCATTTTTTTAGTATTTGTCTAGTTAAAAACTCAGACACATAATCGCCTTTTCCCCTTGCTAATATAAATGGTAGCATGTGATGATATACCCCTTTCTCTATTGTTTCCTTTTTACAGCTCCTCATATGCTTATAGGGCTACGTCATTTCAGACTTTATTCAGTCTCCTACTGGGGAACAGGCAGGCTGTTGCCAGTCTTTTGGTATTAAAATTAGTTGTTTAAGGACTAGCCCAGAATATCAATGTATTCATTTTGGCAGGGGAGAATTGCAGAAAGTTCCTCCAAATGAAATGGTGAGTCAAAGATTCATGCATATGCAAATTTTTAATGTCCCGGATCCATTTGCATTTTTGTTGTGAGCTGATCATTATTCTAGTTCATTGTTCTAAAACATTGATCTTTCTTTTATCAGAGGGGCTTTATGCATTAGGCACGTTAACGCTGTCTGTGATATAAATTGCAAATGTTTTCCTCAGTTCTGTATTTGTCTTTTTATGTTATGTGTGGTTGCATTTCACATTCCAAAACTTTTTAAAATACTGTCATTTTTATAAAACCAAGTAATACATTTTTATGGTTTGTTGACTTTGAGTCATAGTTAAGTCATTCACAAGTTAGAGAGGTTCACACATGTTGTTACTTCTGGTATATTTGAAGTTGTATTTTTTTATGTTTAACTATTTGTCTTTGGAAGTTATTTTGGTGCATGATGTGAGAAACTGATCCAACTCTTTCTTTTTTTCCAAAAGGCTGAAGATGGATTTTTTAAGTCAGTCAAAGACAATCGATAGTTTTCTCAAAATATGAAATAGCTACTCTTTGATTCTCTGTTTCCAAGACTATTAGTCATTGACCATACTAGGTTAGAGGCAAACATTTTTTAATAATACTTTGGAAGATGAATCATCTAGTTTCCATTTATTAGATTACCTTAACTTTTCCCCTAAATTAACTGACCATTTACAAAATAAACTGATTATCTGAAGTATAGATTAATTACTTTTTTTTTTCTTTATTGATTTTTAGAGAGGAAGGGAGAAAGATACAAACATTGATGAGAGAGAACATTGATTGGCAGCCTCCTGCACACCCCCCAGTGGGGATCAGGCCCACAACCTGGGCATGTGCCCTGACTGGGATTCGAACCAGTGACCTCTTGGTGCATGGGTCATTGCTCAACCACTGAGCCACACCAGCTGGGCTAGATTAATGACATCTAAGATTAACCAGCAGCATTATGCAACATTCTGGATTTTCTTTAGTCGTTCTAGCCAAGAGTCAGCCCTCATAGCATATTCTCCTGTCGTTTACAGACAACCAGACACTCTTGGGGGGAAGTTCACCTACACGGAGTCATGCCATTTCTTTGTATGATACAAAGTCACCCTGTGTACATTGTATACATTGGTGTGCATGTTGAAGTTACTGAATAAGTTGCCAAGGAAACCATCATTTGATGATATTGGTTTAATAATCCTTCCAGTGACACACTCAGAGCCAGTGAATGCAGAGAAGTATAGTTCTCCTTTTACAGATGTTACATGCGTGCCTACCATGTGTGCACAACTGTGCCAGGTCTGCAGGGAACACAAAAGGGTTGTAAGACTTAATCCCTCCTCCCTCTTCCGTGCAGGAGCTGGACAGAGGAAGAAAGTGTCCTGTTCAAGCAAGGAGGGTGATCCTGATGTACGGGCCCGGTGGGACCTCATTTAAGGTGTGTTCTACCCAAGATAGTCCATCAAACCAACAACAATACCAACAGTTACCATTTAGTGAGCACTCACATTGCCAGTGCTGGGCCAGAAACATGTGTTTCTCATTTAATCTTTGAAACCATCCTGTCATGTATATTGCAGTTGAAGAAGCTGTAGTCAGACCAACTATGTATGTTGCCAAAGATTGTATTTGTGGATAAAATGCCTAGAATATACATTTAGAACTATTTGAATTAAGTCTGGGCTTTTCACCATCCTACCGAATCTTCCATGATTATATCCCTGAAAATGAGCCCAAGCTAAAATTCTGAGCATTTGCCAAGAATCAAATGTAGAAATAAAATGTAAACACCAAGCTAGAGTAAGACTACAAAGGGAGAAGCCAAAGTCAAGCGTTGGAAGGAAACGGCTTTGAGTTTGGGCTCTTTCCCGAGAGGCACTGGGACTCCCTGTGGGTAACTCAAAGGCACGGGGTGCCCACAGTTCAGTACCTTTGATGATCTGGGCATCGACATGTAAGGGTTTGGACTCACATTTACACAAAGCCTGGGCTTGGACATACTCACAACATTAGAAGGAACTTTGTTTAAACTTTTACAGGGAGGAACAGATAGTCATTTAGAGATGAAGGTAGATCGGGAAAAACCTTTACAAAAATAATTATTTCGGAAAGTAGATGTCTTTGCTCGAGAATGAGGTGAAATTGGAGGCTTTGATGAAATTATTTTGCTCGCTAAAGCAGAAGTTGGCAAGTGCCATCGTGAAGAAACTCTTCTGTATCCTGGAACCTCATCTAGTGACACGAAGGCCATCCTCGACCTCCTAGCCTTTTTATTACTTTGCTTGAAGTGTCTCAGCACTCCTAGAGTGGGTTCAGGAATTCTCCGCAGTGCGTCACAACATGATATATGAAAGCAACTTATTTATTATTACAACTTATAATGTATTATTCCTAAGAAGCCTCTCCTCTTTTTGATTTAGACAGTATTTCAGTGTTGCGCATCAATAAAACGAGATTTCAGTCTCCTTAGAGTCGTCTGCTCCTCAGTAGTACGTGCTGCAGGAATCTAATTAGCTGTAAGGAAGCAAATGGGAGACACTCGTGAACACGGAAGGAAATCGTTCCATGTTCTGATAGGGCTAGGGGCCAAGTCGTGGAAAAAGGAGCCGAGCCAGAAAAGGGAGAAATTCTGCAGCCAGGGTCCCAGGTGCAGATGCCTGCAGGCGATTTGAACCAGTGATTTGGGTGCATTGGACGTCAGGTCATGGAGGTGGTGGAGGTTGGGATGTGAACTGCAGACAGCTGTTTGAGGGTCCATGTTAAATATATATATATATTTTTTAATTTTTAAGAGAAGTCAAGAGTTCAGAATGTTTCATAAAATTTTCCAGTTTCTAAAATATCGTGATGGTTAACGAGAACATTCCTGTGGGTTCAGTCCAGGCTGTGACCGCCCGTCCGCTGCCCCTACTTCCAGAATTGTGCCCATTACACAGCCAGAATTCCTGGTCTCGAGTCATTTCCCCTTTGGGTGGGTCTGTGGTTTTGACAATCACATCATGGAAATGGAATGAAACTCAACATAAACCTATTTATCACACTTACTGTCCACAGGGAAATGAAAGAGAAGAGTGTGGACTTAATTTTCAGAGAAGAGTGTGGACTTAATTTTCTTGATGCAATCCACGGCTGAGCAGGGAAGGTCACAGTGTACATGGGTTTGCAGTACTGACTTCGAGTCTTATACACGCCACGTTTCAGGGATAATCGGCTGCACGTCAGCTAGTGGGCCATGACGGGACTCAGTTGCTAGGTGATACCTATGTACCCTGGCTTGATACTAACTCTCTGAATGACAGGTCTTTGATCTAACTCCTGGCCCTTTCTTTGCAAAATTCAGAGGGGCTTGTGGATTATTTCGTTTGAAGCAATAATTAAATGAAGTAGATGGTGAAGGCAGAGGTCATTGGTCACAGCCACTGTCAAAGCTGAAACATGTGGCAACAACCCACGTGTTCTGTGAGTGTTATTTTCCATAAAAGAGCATGTTGGGGGAGTTAATGGAGTACCTTTCCAGACACACAGAACTGGAGCTGGGAAGACTGTGGTACGTGCCACAGGTGTAAATTTTTACTTCAACAGCGGCTTTTCAGATGTTCAGATGTTGTATCTTAAATATCCTCGTGCACAACACTTTGTAAAGTACATGATTCATATACATAAAATTTTCGATCAAGAGTGTTGGCAAATATGTGTATATTAAATCAAAAACAGAAACATGAACAATTCAGTAAACTCTGAGTCTTCTTCATACCATGCAAAGAAGAATTTTTTCATCGTTTAAATAAATATTGTTAATCATTTCAAGGTAAGGCTTATATTAACACGGAGAAGAAAGGATATGTTGAAATTGTGTTGATTTAATCGAATATAAACAAGGATTCTGGGACATTCAGATTCTGTAAAATGGTACTTGATCCAATGTCCTATATTCTTTCATCAGCTTTGTCAAATATCTGCTAATTTTCTCTGCTAGAAATAGCCACTCAAGCATAGGTGTGTCATTTTATGTAAACGGACTCAAGTCTCGGATGCCCGTCCATCTCTCTGTGCCTGCTCACCTGGGCTGTGAAGGTGTGGTGGCCACGGGGCCGCTGGGGTCGACAGACTGGTTGGTGACAGTGTGGCAGGGCTCAAAGATTTGTGCCTGTTTTGTGCGGATAACCCCACATCACTGGGAAGCTCGAAGAAAGTTGTTTTGAACACCGAGTTTTCCATTCAGTTGTTTATTCAGAAGAATTTTTTCAGCACTTAAATAAATCCCGTGTATAATTTCAAGGTAAGGTGTTGAGAATCTAACGCACATCCAGTGTTCCTGGTCGTGCCTGTAGTCAGCGGAAGAAGAACAGTTGAGCTTGACAAGGCGAAAGAAGACATTACTAAGCTGCCCGTGCCTCGGACCACCTGCCCCTGGGAAAGCGAGGCTGTGTTTGTGGCAGGAACAAGCAGGACCAGGAGAAGGCAGGGACTGTCACATATAGCCAAAGCTCTGTGGGGTAGCAGCCCAGCATCCAAGATAGCACACAGTAGGTGCTGAATCATTCACTGTTCACTGAATGTCGTTAAATGTACAGATTTCCTAAGGCCTGCTTTTCTATGACACTTTGTTTTTCATAAACTAGGCAGTTTCTCCTTATACACATTTTAAATTTCATTCTTCTTCTTTTTTTTTAATACTCACCTGAGGATATTTTTTACATTTATCCTCAGACAGAGTGGGAGGGAGAGAGAGTGAGAGAGAAACATCGATGTGAGAAAGACACATCAATTGGCTATCACCTGCACGACCCCAACCAGGGCCGGGGACTAACTGAAACCAAGGTACGAGCCCTTGGCCAGAATCGAACCCAGGACTCTTTGGTCCACAGGCTGATGCTCTAACTGCTGAGCCAAACCGGCCAGGGCTTAAATTTCATTCTTAAAATGACAGCAACATAATGGGAAGAAAGGAGATATTAAAAGATAACTATTCTGTTTCACCCATTAATAATTTGTAAGAAACTCTGTATTTATTAGCTATAAAGCGTGCTGGTTAAGTAGCCCAAGAAAGTGTTGAACTGAGTTTATTGGGAGCTTTCTGAATGACTACTAGCTGTCTAGTCTTTTTATGAAAACAGCTATTAAAAATTAAATGCTATAGATAATATACATATATGTGGACACATATACATATACATATATACACATATGTATTTATAATTTTAAGTGATTCAAACATTGTATTTGGTGATTCTTTATCTTATGTGAAGAATTTAAGGTGCTAGAAGCTTTGAAAGAAGTATGCATATCGGTGTATTTTTTCTTAGACCCACAGCGTTTCAGGTTATGAAAATTCTAGAAATCGTTGAATATTAGGATTTGTAATGTACATGAACATTATGTTTTCAAAACACATTACCAAATTTTTCTGTCATTTTTGAAATTTTCTCTTCATTCTCTTGTCTTTCTTCTTTTCTTGTTTTAATTGCCCAAAGATATGGGTAGATTGATAGATGTTCCTTTTCAATGGACCTGCTATCCCAGTGCTGCCTCGCGAGGCCTCCTGGTGACAGCTTTCCAGAGGGAAATCTACGAGCTCAGTGCCCTTTTGCTTTTGAACCAGTGACTCTGATCTTTCCCTCCCTTTGGCTCAAGCCCATAGGCCAGTGCGCCGGTCGTCTGTCCCCACAAACTCACAGCACCAGACAATGTCACCTTCAATCAGGTTTGCTTAAAATAGAAAAAACAAAGCTCTGTGAGAGTGTCAACAATTCAAAAACGAGTACTCTGACACATCTCAGGAATGTTCCGAGAAACCCTGAAGAGCCTTCCTTTCATTGTTTCTCACGAGCTGTTTGCTTCTGAAGCAATGTGCTGTCGGGGGAAGCCACCGTGGGCGACATCTGCATGAATGAGCCTCCGAGAGGGGCCACGCCCAGGCTGTCCGCAGGACACCAGCTAGGAAGGTAGAGCCCCCAGAGGACAGTCATGTGGCATCGTAAGAAATAATTGGTTTTCCCTTCTGAGGAGACTTTCTCTGATGGTTTCTCCACAGGTCAGGTTCATGAAGACAGACTAGAATTGCAATGGATCTATTCTGCGCTGAACGCAGATTCTAAGTGAGACCGTTTCTGAGTTGCATCAGAAGATCAAGAGGATTTATATAGAGCCTTCATTGAGGTATCTGTCTTATAGATTATGCTTTCCTTGTAAACGTTATGTAATAACAGTCCAAGTGTTCAGGCTAATAACTATAGACTATAGTTACAATGAGAATCTTTAAAATGTCAATCATTTTTGTCCTGTGTCCCAAAAGGAAAGAAAATATTATTTTGATTTTGTCAAACAAATTCCACATTTAAAGGTGATATATCACCATTGGCACATCAGCTAATGAACTCCCTTCCAAGAAGAAGTCTCAAATAACAACAGAGCCCAGAAATATACGAATCACTCCCTCAGAGACCCTGTGCTTTCTCCCTCCCTGGGGCCCAGCATGCGACCCCTGACTGTCTCCTACTTATCATCATACGACTAAGTTTTCCACGTAATAAAACTTCCTCTGCTCTTCGTTTTACACAGGGTGGCTTTACAGGACTATGGGTGGCCGATAGATCATTTTTGATATATTTTCTTGCTTGGCCACTGCTGATTTCAAATGACATCTAATCCAATGATTCTAATAAAGTAAATCTATTTCTCTAATTTCCTTACATCACATGATCCAAATGATTTTCGATATTTTAAAACTTGGAAACATTAATTTATAGCCCTTTATGTAAGCCAAGCAAATGTGGATCTGTTTAGTGTACCCCAATGTAAATATGATAAACATCTAAACTGTACCTCATGACTTTGCTCTAATGTCCGTATGCTTTCCAACGTTCTAATCGGTAGGAAGCAGGATTGGACAAACATTCAGACGACAGCATGAAACTGAGAGCTTAAGCTGTCATTGTCATTACAGGAATTAACAAGCAAACCAACCGACGTGAAGCTTACATTTCAGATTGGGTATTTGACTTTATTGATCAGGTAGCAAAACCAACTGTGTACATTTCCCTCCAAAATAAACAGGGCATTACCACTCAGTGGGTATTTCAAGTGTTTTTCATTAGCGTTACAGAAATTGCGTTTTGCTACTATTTATAGTAGAAGTAGTAGCAGCGGCAGCAGTAATATCTTTGGGGGTCAGTACACTTTTTCTTAAAGACCAGACAGGAGATATTTAGGCTTTGCAAGATGGGGGTCTTTGTTGCACCTACTCTTCTGCTAAAGATTGTCATAAAAAATACATAAATCAACAGGTATGCCTGTGGTTTAGTGACATTTTACTTACAAAAGCAGGCCCCTTGACCACAAGTGATAGTTGGTCAGTTCCTGCATGAATGTCACTTGACAGTTGTGTAGTCTTCGCCTAGTCAAAACCAGCTAACACAGCAATCTCGAGTTGATAGTCACCTTTTGTGGATGAGGAAACGAGAGTTTAGACTTGACTTTTGCACACGAAGAAAAATAAACAAGATCCAAGGCTCTGGACTCTGTCACAGATACTGCTGTATGCTGCTTTCATAAGTAAGCCTCTATGAAAGTCAAAATTATATATTAGTAATAAAAACCTTTCCTTCCCCTAGTTCTGAACTATGTCAGACCGCAGCGTGATGACAAGATGATAGTACAAGCTAAGAAAAGCCACCGCGCAGATCCCAGCCATGGATCAGACATGTGCTTAAAATTCAGGCATGCCAGGGTGAGCCCCACTTGGGACCATCAGCACAGACACGCAGGGTTACTTGCACAGCTGAGTTCCTTCTCTTCAGAGAGAAAAGTCTTTACCCAAATGTCTATAAAGTACTTGTTGAATAAATTAATAAATGAACAACATTGAAGACATGATTAAGTATGATTAGAAATTCTAACAATACGATTTAGGTACATACTAAGCCATGTGGACTCCATTTATTGAACAATCACAAAACTATTATTAAACACATGCTCTGGGTCAGATACAACCCCAGAAGCTGATGGGACCCAGGCAAAATTCCTGTGCTCAACAGACTGAAATATAGAGGAGAAACATGGAGATTTTTAAGGGCAATCAAAAAGGGAAATATGTATGGTAACATGATTAAAAGTGTAGGTTTTTAAAAGCTAATATAGCAAAATGATAGTGTATTTTAAAATATCTATAATTACCCCAATGTAATATATCTTTTTTAATCTAACAAGTGATCATTAATTAGAGTGTTTCTATTTGATTTAGAGGTGGCTATCATTTAAGAAAAAAATTAGAAAAGCTTATAGAAAAATAATCAAAATTTAAACATGAAATAAAAACAGATGTAAATAGCAAATCTTTTGGACATTGCACAGGAAGTATTTTCATGGTATATAAAAAGACTGTAATATACTTTTAAAACAAATGTACCACTTTTAAAGTTTAAATCAGCATACAGCTTACATATGCCCATATATTATCAACTAAAACGTGAACATACTATGTTTACTGTAAATATATAAATCCTAGAGTTCATCTTTTTTTTTTATCCTCACCCGAGGATATTTTTTCATTTTTTGTACAGATAGAGTGGGAGAGAGAGGAAGAAGAGAGAGAGAGAAACATCGACGTGAAGGGACACATCAAGTGGCTGCCACCCGCACGACCAACCAGGGCCGGGGACAAACTGCAACCGAGGTACGTGCCCTTAGCGGGAACCGAACCCGGGTCTCTCCGGACCGCAGGCCGACGCTCTAACCGCTGAGCCAAACTGGCCAGGGCTAGAGTTCATCTTTTAAAATGAAACCAAAATTTTATTACAAGCATAATAGCATATTAAGTTGGAAGCATCACATTAGCCTTCTACTTATGATTTTAAGCCAGAAAAGTATGTTATATAAATATACTCTTTATTTTTAATTTTGAATTAATAGTTCTATTATTTGACTACTTCATCACCACAGTCAAAGACCTTTGTAATAAAAAAATGTTACACATGATATTAAGAACTTTTGATTTTTATTTCCTGCTTTTTTAATTGTGGAAAGGGAGAAGAGAGAAGCTATTTTGATATGAAAGAAAAGTTTGAGCCCTGGCTGGTTTGGCTCCGTGGTTAGAGCGTCGGCCTGTGGTCCAGAGAGACCCGGGTTCGGTTCCTGCTAAGGGCATGTATCTCGGTTGCAGTTTGTCCCCGGCCTGGTTGGGTCGTGGGGGTGGCAGCCACTCGATGTGTCCCTTTCGCGTCGATGTTTCTCTCTCTCTCTCTCTTCCTCTGTCTCCCTCCCACTCTATCTGAACAAAAAAATGAAAAAATGTCCTCAGGTAAGGATCAAAAAAAAAAAGGAAGCAAAGGTTGAGAAGCATGGAAGGTAACTGGACGAGGCCCTCTGTAAAACCCAAGGTGTAATGATGAACTGGTGATTATGTGTTTCATTTCCTTTGAACAATTAGCTTACACAGGTTTCCTAAAATAGGACCAAATCAGAAATCGATTGTATATTCTCAACTAAAGTCAATCACTAATTTTTTGGACATTGGAATTTTCCCCATATGATTCTGGTTTCAAGTTGCACAAGATAAAGTACATAAGCGAGGGCAAAAAGGGAGAGGAAAATGAGAGAGACAGAGAAAGAGAGCTGACCACCCTGGACCTTCATTCTTCATCAGAGAATTCTCAGGACACCGTGTGACGGAGGACCACGAGGTACTCCGAACATTCCTGAGACTGGAAAATGAAACTGGACGAAGACTATAAATGACGGGAAAGGGGTGAGAAAGAAATGTTTAAATGAAAATGGTACATGCTACCGATAAGAACTGACATGATTCTTCTGAGCTGTTCACTACGTCCTATTGCAACACCTTTATTAAAAAGTTTACCTTTCCTCAACAAACTTATTGCCGTTCATCAACACTGGAAAATTAGAAAAATGTGGGATATAAAATATACTTGCTGTTTAGGGAAGACTTTTCTACAAATGTAATAATGTTGAAAGACTCAAAAGTGTTATTTATTCATTGGTCTGTTCAAGAACGAGAGTGTCATTGTTGCTATTTGTCAGGAGTGATCGTGGCTGGCCACTCATCTTGTTCCTTCTTCACTGGTGCACTGAGAATTAGAATTACAGCAGTCTCACAAATGTGTTGACTGCATGCGATGCCTTTAAGAAACACAAAAAAAATACCCAGGGGCAAAGAAGTCAATAACCGGTAGGTATTTTATTATAATGAAAATTAATGTTTGTTAAAGAGCTAAGAGGGTTGAGTCATTACAGGGAAAGCACTCTGGGCATTCACATGAGGAAGACATTTCCTTCCAAATGTCACCTGAATGCCTCCCTCCTTCTCTGTAATCACTCTTCCTTCCTCTCCTGCCACACCAGGAGGTGACTTGGAGACCGGGAACGACTTGTAGTTTCCATTCACATGACGCTGGTTGCTAGGTTGACTCCTTAGAGAACCCTTCATCAAAATATTTGATCTCCACAGACCTGACTCCTTGTTGCGGGATGTGTCAAATGTCTGATGCATGGTCACTCAGCCTTGCATTGTGATTTGTCATTTAGGGGGCTTGGGGGTGCTAAAGGGTAAAGGGTGTCAAATATATGGTGACCAAAGGTGATTGTTCTTTGGCTGGTGGGCACACAGTGCAATATACAGATCATGTATTATAGAAATGTACACTTGAAACCTATATGATTGTACTTACCAATATTTCCCCAATAAATATAATAACTAATGAAATAAATGAGGTCCATTGTAATATAATGTAAGATTGATTTAATGGTGTTTTGTGATGTTAAAAAGCAAAAAGATTTTGTAAATCAGAGAGAATTCCCTGAGCTCAAAATAACTCAATTGACTGTACTAAAACATAAAGAATACACTGAAGAAAATCATAAGGTTATTCAAATATATTCAGTCATATTTAGTGACCTCCCCGCCAAAAGTTAGTATGTACAATCCACGGTGAGAAAAATATATACGTTTCCTATTGTAGATGCTTTTTAGAAACTGAAGAGACTAGTTCTCCTCCCTAAAGAGCTGTTGGGGCTTCAGCCCAGGTTTCAGGAGCCAGTGAGACCTGAGCCTCATTGACGTGAAATCCAGACTTCAGGTGGGAGTCTGTTCAACTTGCCCCTTTCCAAAGTAGTCTCCCAGCATCCTTTCCCCCAATTTGTTTTTGATCCTCACTCAAGAATATTGTTCTATTTACCTTCAGATAGAGTGGAGGGAGGAAGAGAGAGAGAGAGAGAGAGAGAGAGAGAGAGAGAGAGAGAGAGAAAGAGAGAGAGAGAGAGAGAAACATCGACGTGAGAGGGACACATGGAATGGTTTCCTCCCACACGACCATGACCGGGGCTGGGGACGAACTGTAACTGAGGTACATGCCCTTGAATGGAATTGAACCCATGACTACTTGGTCTGTGGACCAACACTCTAACCACTGAGCCAAACCGACCAGGGTCCTTTTCCAAAATTTGTTAAGGCTTTATTCTAATATCTGGTAAAAGAACCGAAAACTTTCTCTTCAGTATTTTTATTGTTTTCCTTAAATACTACAAGCATCACAACTGCTACTTGAATCATTGATTTCATTCTCCACGAGAGTCATGTTTTAATGTCAGACTTGGAGGTCATGAACATTCTCGGTGATCATTCTGATTTTCATTTATAAAACTGTGTCAATATGTGTGTGTGGTTCTTTGTCGAAATAGGGAGAAAGCATCCTACTCCCATAGATACTGGAATTTATTATCATCTTTCTGTTTACAATTATTGAGAATAAAAATGATCATTTAGACCAGAAAAAGCAGCCAAGTTCATGGTGACTCTAATGACTGATTGTACACTGTAGTTTTGTGAGTATGTGTGTGCTTGTACACACACAGGCAGAATAAAAGAGTGATCTGTTAGTAAGATTTCCAAAGACAAGAAAAGTAAGTGTTTGAAAATTCGGTGATGGAATAGTAAAATTTTAAAAAAAATTAATATTAAAGCTCAGAAAATAATAAAATATATTAGTCAAAGAAAATGTGTCATATAATATAAATGCTTCCCAAATGACCAATATGTGTCCAATATTCTGGTTCTCTTCCGTAGGGTATGTTAATTTTCTGACCTGTGTGGTCGGACCTGGGCAAATCCAAGTCCAAGAAGTTTCGTGGGCCAGATGTTGTGTGTATTCTTCCCTGAGATGCTCAGAGGTGGCCACCGGAGGGGCCCAGGAGAGGCCAGGATCACAAAGCTTCTGATACTGCAGGTCCCAGAGAGACAAAGTCCACGCATGCCTTGCGGGGGTCACAGGGAGAGGCCACCAAGGAGTGTGCTGGGCCAGGCAGGTGGGGACCTGAGAGAGGAGAGGGGAAGAGGAGGGAGAAGGTGGAGGGGGTGGTGGAGCGGACCCGTGGGCACGCGCCTTTACGGGGGGTCAGGGTGAAGCTCACAAACAAAAGCCATGAGGCTATTTCACTGGTGCATTCGGTGTCCCTGGGTCCCAGGGAGGGCAGAGCCAGCCCGTCACACTGGTGCTGCTGGTTGTCTAGACAGGTGCTCACAGCCTGTTTCTGGGGATGTTGAGGCAGCAGGAAACTATGAAGCTTTAAAATGGACACACATAAGCATATAATGGACTTTCGTTTCCTGAACCGGAGACAGAAAAACCCATCTAGCAATTTCATCCAACCTGGAATTTCAACATCCCAGTGTATTTAATAGTAACACACTTACTAAAGTAATACTCACTGTCAATGACTTTTCTTTTTACTTCCATAAGTTCTATTTAGATCTCCTTTCAAATAGGTTCATTCTCATTTTGCTATCTTGTTGTTTCATCATGATTTCTGTTTATTGTTTAATCTCTTTAAAGACTGCTGTAGGACCTTGAGTGGTTGTCTCTCGAATCCATAGAGTTCTAATTCATGAGTTTGTTGAATTCGCCTACTCCTCTGCCGGACACCTAAGTTTCTTTTTTGCAATTTTACTAATTTATTTTTGTTATAGATGTTTCTCCTTTTCTCCCCGTTGACACCCCTCCCCCCAGCATTGTTGTTTATGTTCTTTGGTTGCACACACATGCGTGTAAGTTCTGTGGATTTCACTTCTGCCATCGACCCCTGTGTGACCTTGAGCTATGCAATTCTGTACCTCAGTTTTACCTGCAACCAGAATAATGCCTCAGAGGACTGTTGTACAGAGTAGAATCATTTTGACAGTAAGAATAGAGGGCCTGTGGCAGGTCAGCCCACTGAAGAGTCTGCAATGGTCACTAGCATTTCAACCCCGGGGGACTGGTCTCTCTAGTTCAGGGTCTCTGGAAATTTCTCTTTTCTTCCTTTACCAAAGCCATTCATGAAACATGTAAAATTTTATCCAGAATCATTAGATGTTTGTGGTTACAGGGTTTCAGGGTAGCCAGGCCTGAAATGTTGTTGGATATAGAATCAATTTAATAGGATATTTCTTATAATTATCTAGCAGGTTCTACTAAAATACCTATATTGGAATAAAACAATATAGGACCATACAACAAAATAAAATACTTTAAACTCACGTAACTGAGGCAACCTCTTTGTATGTTCCAGGATTATGCAATTTAAATACATTTAAATTTTTAAAAATTATAATTGCTTTGGATAATTTTTATAGAAACCTATCTAGAATTAAAATAAAATAACCAAAGATTTTTATAGGTTATATTTTTTGAAATCTATTTTATTACTAGTTTAAAACTGCTTTAGACGAGTTTGTGTTTTTTTTGGTCAAATTCCTTTTTAGAGAAACTAATAAAATTAGGCCCAAATACTTGCAATAATAAAATAATTTAACAAAGACTTTACAATAAATATTTATCCTAGTTGTCTTATAAATTTGTCAGTAAGCTATTTTAATAAATTCCAAGAGATTTTATTCCCTCTTTTCAATAAGAAAAATATTGAGTCCATCCATTTTTGCCATTGTAAAACTATTATGATTAATTGTTCTCATCAAATCTGGCCAAGTCCGGTAATATAAACCATACAGTTTACATACTATGGCACTTTGTAGCAATGAAAGTTTCTCTCCTGAGATTTGAACTGTAGGAAAAAACCATGAGGCTATTAACTACAGAACACAGCATGATTAAAGACCAGTCCTCCTTAAAAACTAAAGTTTAATTTTTCACATGGTGTAATTTTAAACTATTTACATCAGTTTCAATATTTCACCCGTATATCCCAAAGAGTTTATGAATGATTCAACATCACCAAGGGACAACATCTTTTCTCCTCAAGTATAATACATGCCTGTTTTTACAGAGATCACTATAAATCGACCTCAAATTCATCATGCATTTTTATTTAATAAATTATTAAACATACTATTCAATTTGATTGTGTGTGTATATATGTGTGTGTGTGTATACATATATGTGTGTGTGTGTGTGTGTGTATTGCTCTATTAATCTATCACATGCAGAGATACAGGTATTCTCTTTTGAATTAGTTAAAATTCAGTGTTTATCCTGCAGTTTGTTATCTGTCTGTGAAGGTTTGCCAGTGCCTACTTATTTAACAGATCTAATACACTGCATTTATTCTTAGAGTAACA
The DNA here is from genome assembly GCF_014108415.1 of Molossus molossus. Classification (NCBI taxonomy): domain Eukaryota; kingdom Metazoa; phylum Chordata; class Mammalia; order Chiroptera; family Molossidae; genus Molossus; species Molossus molossus. The sequence continues at coordinate 4,950,811 of NW_023425403.1, forward strand.
TCAGTTCATTTATAATATGTAGGAGAAAGGTGGAGATCCTCTAAAGATATCCTATTGACAAGATTACACTACACTTCCTGGGTATGGGTGGGTGGTCAGTAGCTTCTAAATCCCTGTCTAAATTCCCATCAAAAGTGGAGTGAGAAACATTATTACAATTCACTCTAAATCAAGGGTGCCTGATAGCTCACACACCCTCCCCATCCCTACCCCTCTGCCCCACATCAAGGCAAGTTCATGAGAACTCTGGGTGCTTTCTTCATTAGCCCCCACTGGGAAGTTCGAACCACTCAAGACCTGGACAGTACAAAGAACCAGACTCCTTTCACTGTCCCCTCAAGTGATTTTGGACCTGCGTGGGAGTCTCTTGCTCTCCCCATTCAACCTCATTAGGAGAGTAATAACCTTTGATACTCTCTTGAGTCAAGTGTGGCATCTTTAGTCGTGACATGTGAACACATTCTGGTTAGAGGTCCTCCCAATATTTTTGAAGTGTTCAAAACAGATGTTATGCAATCAGAAGGTAAATAAAGAGAAAGATGTCCTTTTCAGGAGAAATGAATTGATCTAGTTTGGTCACGGTGGTTCTGAGGCGGTTGGGGATATATAGTTGGGTATGTCATGTACAGTCTGTCATAGGAATGAAGATTGGGAGCGAGTCTGGGCAGGTGGCAGTTTGAAATCAGCAGAGACACAGTGACCAGGAGCCTGGAGAGGGTGAGATCACCCAGGAGGGTGGATAGAGTGAGAAGTAAAAAAAGCCAAACACATTGCTTCTGCTTATCTCTAGGTCTATGTTATTTAATGTTCCTTCTGCTCTTCATTGTGTCTCCTTGAGGCATTATTCTCAGTAATATATTCAACCTTTATTGAGCATGTCTTAACTGCAACCTAAGTGGAAGTCACAGATTAAGCATTGGTTTCTACATAAAATTGCAATTTAACTTCAGCAGATAGAGAGAGAATGATGCTGGAAAATATTAGTTATGGCAGGCTCAAGTTTATCATTGTGTCAACAAGATAAGAAACTACTCATCAATTTGAGTTTGGTAGGGGACTACAATCAGTGGAGAATACCAAATAAGCTAGACCTGCTAGAGTCGTACATTTAAGGCTGTTTTCATTGGCTGCTTCTTAATCAAGTTTAAAAGTACATAGTCTTATGCAAAATTAGCTGGGATGCATTCTAACAAGTAATCTTTATTTTTCAAGTCAGTCTCTAAAAAGCCTAGTGTCCACATCAAAACCAAGAGAAGTAAATAAACTCAATGTTGGGCCCTAAGCATCAGTAATTTTTAAATCTTCCCATGTGATTCTAACCTGCAACGAAGGTTCAGAAACATCACTATAGGTGAACTGCCATTAGTAAAAATGAACAATATTTAAGTTTTAGTTTTTAAGTGTATCCTATATCTTGCTTCAGAATTGATTTAATGTATTGCATATGGCTTTACTGATTACAATGTAATTGCTATCTTATCAACTAATTAGACAGTTATTAAACCAAAAAGAAGTAAGCCTTAATATCTCTTGGTTATAGTTAAGAAAATCGAGACTGAGAAGAAACAAGTAAAATTTCTCCAAAATACACAACTAGGGACTAATGGAGGAGTAATTTGAAACCGAGTTTGTTTGGCTACTTTGATAAGTTTATTAGAGTTAGCTCAATGAGTCACAGGTCAGGAATTCAGGATTTTGAATATTCTGTTCATAAAGTACCCTGAAAATTTGACATTCAGTTTCCCCATCTCTCAAAATGCATGTCAGATATTACTAAATCGTACAATTTTTAATAAGGCATAATAAAATTAAATTTTGTTTAGAGGTGTTTGTGGAAAGTGACTAATAGCCTAGGGATTTTATTATAATGGTCATTGTCTTTATCTTCAGGTAAAAGTTAAACCATTTCTTCTAAACAACCATGAGTGTTGTAAAGTCTATTGTGATGCCTTCCCATGTCTGTGTCTTCGATTTCTGAGAAACAATCATGGCTTTAGACAAGTGGATATAATTTCTGACCCCATATGGCAGCAAGTTTGACATTTCAGTTATTCTTCCTTACTTGTAGGAAACCCCCAGAGTTTCTCTTGCATGAAACAGCTATAAAATATTTAGGCCAAATGCCATGAAAACATCATCGTTCAGTTTGTGTTAGTCAATTACAGGGCCCTTAAATTCTCTAAACCCAGGGATCATGGTCTAAGAAGGAAGGATCAAGGTCTCCCTGGAACGCTTTCAAAGGAGAATTAGCCATAGTGGTTTAGAATTACTAACATGACGAACACGATGATTCATTTGTTAAATTGGGTTTATAACTTGGTATCATTATAAAAGTTTTTTTAGGTTACAAAATCACTTGGAAAATACAAAAATATAATTCTGGAAAAAGTACTATAGTCACATCTTCCAAATAATTAGATTTTGGCTTAAAATATGGTCAATTACCTATTTCAGATAATAAGAATGACTTAAATTCAGGGACATGTATTTCTTTAGCCTATGCAATAACTATATTGTAAATAATTATTTTCTCCTAAGTAGCCCTTTTATCCACAGTTGAGTATGAGAGGTAAAGATTATACACTAAAAATATTTGAAACTGTTTAAGTTAAGAGATCTTTTTTTTTTTTTTTAATTTGTAAAAGAGGCCATTTTAATGTTCTTTACAGTAGAATAAATAGTTGCTGACTGCAGACACGTAGGTGAGATAGTACTAAGAAACATCGCAGTAAAGGAGTTGTCTGTCCTGCTGGGTGCGTAGTCGTCAATAATGACAAGGATCCACCTGCATGAATCTGCTTTCTGACCAGCAGGACTGCACTTACGCACCCATCATTTTCAGGATTGTTGGTAACCTGGGCATATTTTCCCCAAATGACCTTGCCTCCTTGGGTCACAAGGCCCAACTAGCTCACGTTCACTTCGGTGACAGTCCCTTCGGTAATAACACCCAAAGTTGTATGAAGTGGGGAGGAGGGATTCTTCTTTACACCAAGTACTGCAGGCAAAAGGGGGCTTTCAGTTCAGATGTGTTACATGGACCTTCTTGAAACGTAAACCCATTGACCTAATGAATCTTTCATATTTAGGTGGCTTTCGAGTAAAGCCATCTCCACCAAAGCAGACTTTAGTGACCATTCTCTTCCATGCTTTTTTCTCTCTCTTTCCTGTTCAAATAACTCTTACTACCTGTTTCTCCTTGGGCACAAACTCTAGGCAGGGAGACTTCCCGTTTTCCCGCTTCATCTTCTCGTTTTTGTTTAATCATGTTAGAAAGTGCTTCAGCTTGGGACTGTCCCTCTCTGCCAGTAGGTATGCAGGTCCTGCTCCTCGGGGAGTCTTCTCACCATTCTTCTACTTAGTGTTTCTCTTTCCTGCATCTGGATAGTCTTTCCATTTGTATTTCCTCAGCATGGCTCTGCTATGGGAGAGCTTAGCCTTCAGACCAACCATCTCTTTTGCCTTCTTTGAACGTTCATGAGCCTCTCGACCTCCTTCTTCCTCTCTTTCTCGTGGTGGTCCATGGGAAATCCACAGCGCTCACGGTGTAACGCAGTGTACTCGCCCTGTGGCCGGGCCACCGGGTGCAGCCCCCCCACCCCCCCGGGCCCCAAGAAGCTCTCGACTCTCCAGCCGCAGGGACCCGCAAGTCAACTCTTCGCAACCGCGACAGGAAAGGGCACGAGGAAATATTTCGTATAATTGTTAAATGCGACCCTTCCAAATTTCTTCTGAATATTTAAAAGAGCTTCCTATTTCCTCCTCCAGTATATAAAACCTAAAAGAAGTAACTAGCCAGAAGTTGATCAATTTAATACTACAAGGTATTCTGAGTGAAGAGTCTTGTTGAATTTGTTTGTTTTTCCCTTTTCCAAGTCTTTTTAAAATTAAATTTATTGCAGTAATGTTGGTTAATAACATTACACAAATTTCAGGCGTACAAGTTTATAACACAACATCTTTGCACTGGTTGTGTGCTCACCACCCAAAGTCGTCTCCTTCCATTACCCTATGTTTGACCCCCTTTGCCCTTTTGTCAACCAAACATATATTCAAGCAATGATGGAATACCCTAAATTATGAAGTCAGTGCCTACTACTACAAAATCTTGAGTCGAAGGCTCATTCTGATTGATCTAAAAGTAATTTCATCCATTAGTTGGTGATTGGTCCAGGAACCTGGGCCTAAGCCAATCGGTGCGTAGAATCACCTGCACACGAACAGGTTCGGAGAAGTGCCTGAGCGAGAAGACGCAGGTAAGAGGCACCTGTTCAATGAATGGGTATGGTACCAAGTTTCGTCCTGAGGTGACATGCATTTCTGAAAATAAAGTTGTTCATTCTTAATTATGAGTATCTATAAAAACAGTGGCAAGCCCTTCTATAAAAATTGTTATGCATGGAAATAGGTATTAGAAACTGTATGACCATCTTCTAACAATCGTCAACACAGCGGGAAAGTCTCAGGGAAATGGAGTTGGAGACTTGGCTGAACCATGATTGATGGTCTCCAATCAATGATCACTTCAGTCACACCCCGCTATTATTTCAGACAATTTTCATTAGATTTTTCTTGTGTCCAAAAGCATAAATGTTTGATAGAATCTCACTGTGTATATGTAGCTTGGCTTGGCACACAATATGACTCAACTGGCCTTCCCTGGGCAATTAGTAGATGTTGTAGAGAATACACCTTACAAGTAATTTCATTATTGTTGACCATCATTAACCATAGTATTTTTCTTCATGTTTAACAAGATAATAATTTTGCAGTATATTTTTGTTTCTCCATATCAACTTTTCCTAGGATGTGTGTCCTTTCATGTGTATACAAGTTCAAGTAATAGTTAAAGTTTAGAAAATTTTCTTCTAGTGTGCATCTAAATACATTTTTATTTTTTTGTTCTCAATCATTTACATATTAGATGTCTTTTTCCTAATGTAGGTATAAAGTTTCTAATTCTTTTAAACTCACAATGTAAATAAATTAGAAACAAATAACAAAGATAGAAACAAAAACAGTTATTTGAGAATTCAAAACAACTCTTAGGATAAAAGAGATGTAAAATATTTTAAAGATATCAATAGCAATAACACTGTATAGCAGAACCAATGTGTTACTTAAAGGTAGAACAGAAAATTCAGAACCTTAAATATACACTTAGAACAAGACATTGAAAATAAAAAATAAATAAAAACTTAAATGAAAAATTTAGACAAGAAAAAAAAAATCTAACTTAAACAATTATGAAAGACTAATTAAAATAAAAATACTAATTAATAATTTAAAAAATAGTAATAAGCTGAAGTTCTACAAATTAATAAGTAAAAGCAACAGCTGGTTCTATTAGAAAAACAATGACAACGTACATACCACAGAGGTCAAGCTAATCAAGAAAAAAATGTAGAAATGTTATAATGGGAAAATAATCAAAGATGCAGAGTAAAAATAAACTATGAGATACTATTTTATACAATTTTATGAAAACACTGATGAAGTAGAGGATCAAATAAAATATTAATCATCATAGTAAAAGTGTAAATGTCTCAATTTGCCAAAGATGATAAATAACATGATGAATTCTATCAAGTCTTCATCTTTAAAATATGATGCCCATTTTATTTTCATCATGCCAGAACATGAAATGAAAAGAAACCTTCCAGTCTTTTTACAAGGGTAGTGTACTATCTATAGTAAACCTTGTAATGATAACATGAGGAAAACATTTGTTTTGGCAGAAAAGAAAAACCAGTGCGGATGGAGAAGCAAAGAAATCATTACCAGTATTAGACTTTACACCACGTGGAGGGAGGCTGGGTGGAGGAGAACTGAACAGTGAAAAGGGTTGAAAGATCAGAGGAGTCTGGCAGGGAGCCATGGGAGGTAGCTGGCTTAGCCACGGAGAGCTAATCCCTGGGTCTGGGGATGGACATCCGTGACGTGGGCAGTGGGCCGGCGGTGAGGAAGACCTGGATGTGGAACAGAAGAGAGAGAATATGAGCTGCAGCCCCCCAGGGAACCCCGTGTCTCTCCTTGACCTCATCTAACCATGATGATCTTCCAACAGTAATGGCCATTGCTTCAGTTAGGCCTACCGGCTATCAAAAAAGGTCTTTTTGTGGACAATTCTCAGTAAGAACAGTACAAGAAAGAAAAAGAATTGGTATGTACACACACACATACACACGCGCGCGCACACACACATTCAGAATACAGTAAAAAATACTCAACTACAATGGTCATCACTGAAAATGGTCAAATGGTCATAACTGACCTTGATTTCCTCTTTCCACTATTCATACAAAATAACAATAAAAGCCAGCGTATATCATATATGCATGTATATAGGTGTTATTCATTTTTTCTTATTAACATAATCATTTAAACATAATTCAAGTTATATTTAATGTTTTTCTCATTACACAATTCTTTTTCTTAATACTGGTTGAATAATGGTCCTTCAAGTTACTATACTGTACATGATTATATCATTCTATGCTCTAATATGTTTAATTTTTTATAATTGATCTTGACCTTCTGGACTCCAGAACTGTGAGAAAATAAATTTCTGTAGTTTAAACCACCCAGTCTATGGTTTTTTGGTATGACAGCCCCAGGGGACGAAAGAAATAATCTGTTAAAATCGGTAAGTACACAGAGTATGTATAAAGGAACAAAAGAGACAGCAAAGTCTTTTTAAACAATTTGAGAAGGCTTGCCCTGCCAGATAGAAAGATGCATTATAAAGCTAAGATTATAAAATCAGCAGTTATTTATATACTTGGAAGGGAAGGTCCCCAAAGGGCAATGACAATCTGCAAGAAAGAGAATGATGGGTAGAAAGAATTTTCCAACAACTATCTCCATAGGTACCATAAGCATAAATCTCAAAATAGGTTGTAAACACCAACAAAAAAATAAAGCAGACCTTTGAATCAGCACCACTGATATGCTTTAGATCTTAGTATTAACAAAATCAGAAAAACATTTTCATTATCAGAGTTTACATTCATCACTCTGTGCTTCTACCTAGATTCCCTTTCATTGAACAAAATCACCCTCTATTGACTTGGTACTTAAATTCCTTAAGACTTTGGAAAATTATCTTTTCTCTAGATGTCTTCAGCCAAGTCTTTCCTGTTCAGCCCCTTCCCTCTCACTATATAAATCAATCCCTTTACTCTTCATTGCATTTGCTGTTCGTTTTTGAATTCCAGTTCCTCTGAGTTCTTTAACATAGAAAAAAGAAGAGAGAGAGAGAGAGAGAGAGAATATAATCTCAAAGTGAGTTCCAGTTCAGGTATACTTTCTTGTTTAATAACATCATGTGGCCACCAAGATGATGTTTAGTTTTCTCCCTATTGTCCCAGTACTTCAGTCTCATCTAATTTATTGTCTAGTATCCTCTCCCCTCTGTTCTGCTTGGTTTGACTGCTTTCCAATCATCTCCCTCCCACTGAATATCTGTTTCTGATTATTTCTCAACAGACATACTCCCTCACTTCATTTCAAGTGCATGTCATTTTCTTTTTTTGTTGTTGTTTTTTCACCATATTGCAAACTTATCCAGGGTTTTTTTCCCCCTCGTTCTCTATCTGCACGGAGGCTCAGTGCACCTGCCCATTGAGACCCCCTCCGCACATTGTATTAATGCTTCATTAACTCCAGATATCCTGTGAAAATACTGAAATAGGATGGAACACGAAGCAGATCACCGTGCATACGGTCATTCTCAGTCATCACCCTCTTCCCTTGGCCTGCGTTTGCCAGCTTTCAATTGCTTCAGCATTTCAAGCCATTCTGAAAGGACCTCCAACACTATGAGACTATCAAGTTCTCACCCTTCTCCTGCTGAGTTTTAATGGACGCATTTACCTGCGGGATTTCTAGCTGTGAATCTTGTCATTTATTCAAATAGACATTGGCCCATATGGTTTAATAAATACCACTAAGCTTCTGATTATATTTCTGACTATTGAGCTGTCTTCCACAGGAGCCTGGGTGAATTTAGGGCATCCTGAAATAGAAGCTATTCCATGGAGAGTCAGGGTGGTCAGTGGGAAATGTCAAAGCTTCCACACCAATATTTCCACGTGATCTAGCCAACCCCCATCTCGGAGATTATTCTGAAGGCGTTGAGGTATTTTCCCATAGAAATCTGAAAACTCTCTTTTCTACAGCAAATAAGGAGTTAAATATATAAACAATAAATTAATGTATAAATTGTATCACTGATCTGGAAGGAATTTCAACTGGTAGTCACTGTCTTGAAACAGAACTTTACCTTGTGGATTCAATCATGTGAATATATTTAGGACTTACCATTGCTAAGCACAGTGTTTCTGCAGAGTTAAAAGAAAAAGAAAAACTCTGTTCTCTAGGAAGTCACAATCCACCCAGAGTAGCCACAATCTCTCATAGCCCATAGGAAACGACATAAAACCAAGACCAGATGTTGCCTGGGTTAGAGACACAGAGAGCAAGATGAAGACGAGGAGAACAATGAGCTGAGTGCTCTTTGTTGAGTTGTTGGCCATAAAACACACTTTCCGAGTTGAATGTGTAAAATAAGAAATGTTCTGCTTTCAGAGGGCATGAGGATGTGTTTCAGGATGGAAATGGATAGAGTTCACTCGTTGTTGCTTTTTTTAGTATGTCATTGACTCTTACCAGGCTGATGAAATACATAGCCTCTTTCATCAGAAAAATGACCATACACAAAGACACAAAACATTGCACACAATTCCAGGAAACCCTTGTGTAGTTGGATTTTAGTCTTGCCATAACAAATGACCACAAATTCAGTGGCTTAAAAACCACACAAGTGTGTTATTTTACAGTTCTAGGGGTCAGAGGTCCAGGACAGAGCTCCCTGGATGAGAATCAAGGTATGAGCAGGGCTGTATCTCCTTCTGTGACCCTGCAGGAGAATCCAGGTCCTTGCTCAGTTAAGTGTTGGTTGAATTCAATTCTATGAGCTTGTAGGACTAAAGTCTCCAAGTCCTTGCTGGCTGTCACCTAGGAAACACCCTCACTTCCTGTAGTCCTCTTTCTGGTCCTTGCATGCAGTCCCTTCCATTTCAGAACCAGCAAGGGGCTAGCAAATCTTCCTCATGCTCCCATCTCTCTGGCCCCCCACCTGCCTTCCTCTTTCACAACGAAGAGCTCGTGGGATTGACTGCACCCACTTGATTGATCCAAGATAATCTCACCATTGTAAGGTTCATGCCCTTAATCACACCTGCAAAGTCCCCTTTGCAATGCAATATAACATATTCCCAGATTCCCAGGATTGAGGATTGGGGATTGGGGATTGGGGCATGGACATCTGTGGGGAAGGAAGGTATCATTCTGCTGATGCTACTTATGATCTAGAACCCAGTTATAGGCATCCAAGATGTACAAAGGAATTCAGGTTCAAATCCTGCAGTTACTTCATTCTTTTCTCCCCACCTCCTCCCCTATTTTGTTCATCCTGAAGAATTCCCTGACCACCAATATATTTGACATTTCTTTCGGGGAGAATGTCTTAAAAGGAAACTTCTACATTTCACTCAGCAATTTCATTATCAATTCTATCTTGACATTTAAACCACATACATTCTGTTTTAATAAAGTCTTTTTTACTATGTGCCACACAACATTTTGACACCACCATACGGGGTAGTGCAAGAGATGATCTGTCAGAGACAAGAAATAAACTCTATTTTCCCTGTTCAAACAATGCACTGGCCACTGCGGACTACCTCTATCTCTGCCTTCCTGGACCTTCTCCTGAACTTTTCCCCGTAGGAGTCCCACTGCTTCTTGGGAGGCAATGGAGGCAGGAGATCACGCTGCTGCTAAGTGGACCGGCTTTCGAGCCCCTCCCCGGACGTGGCCCAGAATCCCCCCCTCCCGTCCGCACCACGGCCGGTTCCATCCCAGAGCAGCGACCACCCCTGACCCACCGTGGAAGAGCCTGTGCTCTATGAACACGCAAAAGCACTTAAAATGCCAAGCACTGTTCACAGTCTCTATGTCTGTTCAAAAATAGTTTTAGAAAAATGTAAATCATTGGAGTGAGCTTGAAGAATAGATGCGGAGTCACAAACACGCATCGCCACAAGCATCTTCTGTTTGGAGAGTTCCTAAGGGAAGAGTCAGTGGCGGAACCACTTAGCTCAAGGGGCCCTTCACCGCGGGCGAAGCCTGGAGCCAGTCGTCCAGCACCTGCGTCCACCAGGGTGTCCGGGGGTGGACTCTGGCAGAGGGTCACAGGTCGAATGTAAAGAAGGAACGCATTACAAAGCTTCGAGTAGGTGATAATTTCGTGAAACGTTCAAAGATGGACCAAAAATAACATGAGAGTAAAACAATCCTTCCATAAACAAGAAAAAGATTTCACAATTTTTGAGGGATTCAAGTAGAAATAAATATAGCCCAACTCTTCTAATATCCTTAATGATGCTTACGTATTTTTTAACAAAAGCTCTCACGAAAGACAAAGAGGGGCTGGGCAGTAAGTTTATTACTGCCAATTTTGCTCTAGTCCATTGTTATTGCCATAAGCTTTCAGTTTGACAAGAGCAAGGAAAAGGGGGCTCAGGTATGCGAGGAGGAGGGTGAAGGATGTCTCCCGCGAGTATTCTGTGGAAATAGAAGAAAGTGTTCTGCATTAACTCTTCGTGTGGCTGACCAGTAGTGGTTGCACCAAAACAATGGTGACGTGAAAACGAGTTACTACACTTCAAATTGTGTCTTTTTCCATCCATTTTTCACTTTGGGGGGAGGGGGGGTAGACCATGCCAAGTAAAATTCTTATTTGGACTCATCCACGAGTATCTGTCTATAATCTACATGGTCTACTTTCTTTCATCTCATCTTTTTAAGATATTTTTTACTTTATTGATTTTAGAGAGGGAGGAAGGGAGAAGGAGAGAGATAGAAATATTGATGAGAGAGAACATGGATTGGCCACTGGGGATGGGCCCACAACCTGGGCCTGTGCCCTGACCAGGAATCAAACCGGCGACCCCTTGGTGCAGGGGTCGACGCTCAACCACTGAGCCACACCCGCCGGGCTCTTTCTTTCATCTTTGACTCCAACTGTGTGGTAGCCACTTGTCCTGTACAGTACCTGAAGTCTGTTAAAATTCAGTCTTAATACAGGCAGCAACAGTTACCTCTGAGAGTCCAAGGGCTCACATTATAAAAGAAATTAATGGAATGTTCTCCATCAACTCTACCCATGGCACGTATGTATTTATATACAGTCTGTATCTAAGCTGTGGGCTTTGAAGTTCATTAGCGCTACATTCTACTAAAAGTCTCGGGAAGAACGTCAGTGGTTCAAATTGTGTCTCTGTCTTATTTCAGGTTTTCTTTTCATCGTCTGTCTGCAGATTATAACAAAGCACCCAGCTTTTCATAATGCACTCTGGTTATCAAAGCTAATGTATTAAACGCAGATCACCTAGTAATCTTGGTCTAAAAGCTGTAATTAATATTACAATTCCAAATTTAGGAGCTTTTACATGTAGTTTTTTTTTTTTTTTAAACCTTGGGCACATTTAATCATTCCTTACATGCTATTTTAACTTGTAGTTATCATTTTTAATTCAAACAGTAAAAGAACACTAATGCATAAATTATAAACACTCCAAAAAATACAAAGGAAAAAGATCCTTTATTGTTATCACCCAAGACATAAAGACTAAAATTTTTGTGCATAATTTTCTATGCATTTTCTATGCCTACCATGTCTCATAATACAACAAAATAAGGTGAGATTTTAACATGACAATGTTCTATACTCTCTAAAAGTTCTTTAAAACTATTAAATCTTGAATTTCTTTTTTAAATGCCCCAACGTATCTGAATATCTATTTGTTGGTAGCATGAAGTAACAATCTCTGTCTTTCTTAGTCAAAATTCATATAACTCTACAGGCATCTCCTATATTTAAAATAGCTTATTTTTCCCGTTTAGTGGCAAAAACAGTTGTTTCTGTTTTCTTCACCCTCAACAAAATTATTACTTCATATGAGTCTGAGATACAACTGTAACTTTATAGTGTAATTTATATTACCAGTACTTTACCTGAGCAAAATAGAATTCTCAAGGACATAACTCACCTTTAATTAAATCTTTCAACATACACCACACAATCAAGATTATGCATTCTGGCATCTGCACAGATGTTTGCAGCTAAATATAGATTAGACTTGGGGTAAAGGCAAAAGCACTTCTGTCTTTGCTAACGAAACACAAACTTTGAAACTGGAGATTGGGCTCTTGTTCTTTTCCGCCCCTTACTCACCAGAGGGCAACTCGAGTTCAGATTCTCTCTCTGCAGGACGTGATGAGCACTGAAGACGTCTGATGGGTTTGTGATGCAAGTCTCATGATCATGTCTCCAAGGGAACCTGGAAGGATCTTTGAAAGATGTCCTGCAAAGGGTAAAAAAATAATTCTAAATTTTTTTATAGAGCATTGATACAAATCTATGCTGTATATTGTAGTGACTGAAATATTTATTGATTGCAACAAAGGTGAATGTTCATTTAAAGATGAACCCTATTAGTTATTTCCAGCACACACACTCATGCACACACACACACACACACACACACACACACATTCATGGATTTCAATTATTAGCACATAACACCTGCATGTGTTGGTGGTCAGTCCAATGTATATAGTCATAAAGATATTTCTGGGACTTCTGAAATTTTAATTTTGTAATAGAGTTCGTCCTGTTTCCTCAAGCGTTTTCTGACTTTTCTAGTTTGGATATGTTTCCTTACAAGGCAAAAGGGACTCTGTAGATGTGATCAAGTTAAGGATCTGGAAATCAGGAGATTCTCCTGGATTATGCAAGTGGGCCCGAGATAATCACAAGGGTCTTATTATAAGAAGCAGTCAGCAGGGTTGGAGTGAGAGAAGGTGCCATAGCGACAGAGGTAGAGGGAGAAAAGCCATGTGACAATGGGAGCAGATGTCGGAGGGATACAGGGCCAAGGGCAGGCCCGCGGCAGCCTCGAGAAGCCAGAACGGCACTGGGCAGATTCCCCCTGGAGCCTTCACAGGTCGCCCTGTGCCCACATCAATGACACCCACCTCAGACTTGTGAGCTTCAGAACTGTGATATATTTGCATTGTTTGAAGTCATGAATTTTTTAGTAATTTGTTACAGCAGCAAAAGGAAAGACATACACATAGCATGAGAACTTTTCAGCTTCACTCTCCAATTTTATCTTCCCTAAACACCTCACTCTATTGGAGTCTCAAGCAGGGGGTCTACTGTCCTTGTCTGGGAGGACTTGCCCGTTCCAGGACACCACACGTTCATTTGCCTTCACAGAGTCCATACATGCAGTATGTTGGTTTTGTCTTCGCTTTCCACAGGCCAAATTGCCACTTGATCTTTTAAGCCTCTCAGTAGGTGTCACTGGTGACCATAATCCGAAAGATGGTGGCTTTTGTGAGGAGACACATGTCTACCACAGTAACCTGTGGACACTTTAGCAAATGATAAAAAATCTTTGGTCACTTTAGCAAATCACATTTTCAACACGTGTGTAAGTATGTATATACATATATATGTGTTTACAAAAAGCTTATATATTTCTAACATACATAATACTTTTGCTTTACTTTTCTATGTTTTAATCTTGACCACAGAAGTCTCTACAAATAATGTTCAAGTGACTACAGGAAATATTTTGTTAACTTGATAAATTAACTTATTAATTCATCTTCTCCTACATAGAGATTACCGTACTCAACATAGCAGGAAAAACGATAGTGTCTGCGGCCCCACCTCAAAGGGATAATCAAGTGTTGGTAAGTTGGGGTCCTTCCTGTAGGATCCCCCTACTGTTTGTTTGAGAGGGCACAGTCCTGAACACCCTGGGTCAAGTTGCACTACAGTCATTTGAACAAAATTATTGAGAGCTCTCTGCTAAACACATTAGGTCGGTAATACCTGACCTTTGGTTTCCAATAACCAATGAGATGTGTGTAATTCACAGAGGGACAAAAACTGGAAATAGCAGTTAAAAATGAAACTTCAGCTTTGAATCGTCATTGATTGGTTGATATGAATGGAGGTACTTAACAAAACAGTTTTGGAATCACCACTTGGCATCCTCTGCCCTCTCCTCTGCCCAAACAGTCGGGGGATCCTACAGGAAGACACAGTGAACCCCGACTCGCTCCGGGAGGTGCCTGCTTCTCTGAACCAAGGCATTGCTTCCAAAGAGGCAACCAGCCGCCTCCGATCTCACGGAACAACGTAAACCCGATGCCTCAGCCTTTGTCAAAGAATGAAAAAGTATAGCCCACTGGCATGGCTCAGTGGTTGAGCACCGACCCTGCACCAAGAGGTCGCCAGTTCGATTCCCTGTCAGGGCACATGCCCAGGTTGTGGGCCCGATCCCCAGTGGGGGCCATGCAGGAGGCGGCCAGTCTATGTTCTCTCTCATCAATGTTTTTCTCTCTCTCCCTCTCCCTTCTCCTCTCTCTAGTCAGTAAAGAAAAAAAAATTTTTTTAAAGAATAAAAAATATATACATAATATGTAAATGTCTAAGCTCATTTACGGTTAAGTCTCAATACTTGGTATAAATGGAAGAAGAAAGGGATGACTGGAAACATGGCCCCTTTGAACGTGTAGTCAGCTGATGAGCAATGTGACACACGGGACGTGTCCTTTCAGTGGTTACGTTGGACCAAGCCCACGGGATGTCTTCATGAGAGGAGCCACACCTCTTAATCGATGGTCTGTCCTCGGGCTGGTCATCTGTCACAGATGAATGAGTGCTTGGTATTCAAATAAAGCTAATCTATTGCAATGTTTTGACCTAAAACGAGAAGGACACACCAGGAAAGAGCTGAGTGTTGACCTTTAGAAAAGAAGCCAGGCTCCATACGTTCTAAATTACAGAAACAGAGCATCAGTCAGAGAACAGCCTGCAAGGCAGAGAGAGGTGAGGGCCAGGCCCAAATACCAGAAGCGATCAAGAGAGAATCAAGCACCCAGGCCACCCAGATCCCCAGTGGGGTGCACTCCAGAGTAAAATCACCTCCAGAGAAAGTTGGAAGAAACAGATTGTGGCAGGTTAGCCCACGGAAACATCATCCAGCCTAGAAAAGAAAAAGCCAAAAAAGAATAAAACCCCGAGAAAGACGATTAAATCAAGTCTAGACGATCGCAAGGGTGGAGCCAGAACAGAAGCCGAGGAGAGGTAACAAGAAGACGCATTTCTAAGGCCTAGGGTGTCAGCATCCCCACCCGATGCAGGACCCCGTTCAGGGGTGGCTCTGCCAGGCACATCCGTCACCGTAAACAGAGCTTCCTTGGTTGTGTGCAGTTTGGCACCCGCACAGCTGTTTCCTTAAGCTCGAGGAAAGAAATACAATCCTTTTACTCTGAGTTACCATGTGTGCTTTTCTCTTACTCTGGCTGTCGCTCAGATCCTCATACCTACCACCCATCCCATGTTGGAATTTCTCCTAAAATAAAAGTCGCGTCTCTTTCCTGTGCAGTGTGTGTGGAGGTACCGGCCCTGCCGCATTAGCCCCTGCAGAGCGTCACTGCCGGGTGTCCACCTGTCCCGTGGCTGCTCAACATGTCCCCTGTGAAGCTGCCATCTCCCAGCTCTGGCCGTCTAACCAGGAAGCGGTAGGGGCAGCATTATGATGGCGATCTCGTTGGTAAATCCTTATTGTTAAATAGAAACCTGAAAAGAGAGGCCAGTTATGTGATTAAAAAACTTTTTCTTGTGTCTTAATTACACGTCATCATTGTCCTTGAACTTGGCAAGGACTGTGTTTGAGTTGGAATACCAGAAGCCAATGACATTCTACTTTGATAGTTTCCAGCAATGATGTCATAGTAATTGACATAATAAAAGAAAAAAGGAAACATGCTCTGTTTAAGGTTAACAGTTCCCACTTCTGTGGTGTAGGAATGTTTACACTGTTAACTGCAAGCTCACATTGCCACTACGCATTAGTCTGAAGTGTGTGCTACTCCAGTTTCTTAGACACAAAAAAGCACAGCCCACTGAACTAATTTCTGTTTTAATTTCTTAAACTAATTTAACAGGTTTTACATTTCACTGTCTTATGCATAAGGCTACCCTCTCCTGTCTTATGCTATTTCTTTTTAGTTAAATCCTATGAATATAAATGAAATTATTTAATGAAAACTGATGTATACTGCTTGTAAAGTAATGAGAACATTTATTTATCATCCTTCATGAGATTATTTGAATTGTAATATCTGAATGTAACACTCTATGACTTCCTCAAAGGATTCAGAAATAGATTTGGATTGGTTTTTCTAATACCCAGAGCCAAAGTATAATGCTTGTGGAATAATTGGTTTACTCACTTGTCTCTAAAATTTAGATTAAAAATCAACTTCAACAAGGAATAACTAGTTTAGTTTTTATGTATTCAGAACTAGAATGTCTAGGCAAAATCTAGGACTGAAACTCTACACAATATTTTCACCTTGGATGTTCTGTTCAACCATATGAGTTCCATATATATTCCAAAAATCATCTGAGTAAAGCAATAACGTTGTGTTCGTATTATTCAGTCAACGTGTCTCTAAACCTGTTTCGGTTTCCCTGTGACATTCTGCCTTCTGTTGATCTCGGTCAGCACACAGCAATGTCAGCATACTCACCGTAAAAGAGCAAGAACTTCGACTGAACCTGATCATACGACACCCAGTGACTGTGGGAAGAATAGGCGGAGTTAGGTGGGACAGGACATCACAGCTACTTTTCTAGGTTCTGACAAATGTGCAACTATCTCTTGTCGTTTGTCTTTCTTGTCCTTGGTGATTAACTGAATGCTTCCCATGGGGGTTGTCCTCTGGAGAGCTTAGCCACACCTGTGAAGGAAAAACCCCGAACGCCCATTCATGCCACTGATGACAAGACTTGACTTGACCACTTGACCACCGAGTAAAAGAAACAGTTCCAGTGGTCCGTAGGCTTTTCTTACAAGCCCTACTCTTTGTAGACACCTTGGAAATATATTCATAGACTAAAACTTGAAGCTTTCTTGAAAGAAACAAAACACGTAGAATCTTTCCTGGAAGCTTGTGGCACCAAGTCTGCTTTTCGTGTGACAAAGTACAGACAGTGCTTTCACGGGGACAGGAGGGCACTGACAGGCAGTTCCCCACAGGCCGGGCTCCACGCGCTGCACATCGGAGCCAGGCTCCAGCCACGCGCGGTTGCAGAGAGAGCGTGGCTTCTGTCTCAGGAAGCTGCCCTTCATTCAGACCGCAGCTCGGCTCCTCACTCCCATCCCGTCTGCAGACAGTGTCTTCAGCCTTTAGCTCCTGCAGACACCAGTTCTGACACAGGGACGCAGGCAGGGGCAGCTTCCTGCTCACGTCGCACAGCAGAACAATCTGAGAGAAAGGTGTCTGCTTCGGGTTACAGGCCCAGAGCCCGCTTCCAGGTTCCTTTTCTTATGCAAATAGAAGACAGACCCCACCCGACCGTGAATCTCAGTTACAGTTGACGGATAAAACTTCTTTAGACCTCTGATCGCCTTTTTCAGACATTCCCATGTCATCTTCCCAACTCGCCATTAATCAAGTATTCTTGGGGGTCTTCTTCTGGGAATCGTTAGTCAGATAGGATTTTCCACTGCTGACTGCTCTTTGTGATTTTTATATAACTGAGCCTGTACATTTGTGGTTTGATCTCATAATATCACCTGGGCTTTAAAGAATGGACTGGTTTTTGACTCTTACTGCATCCACTCACCAACTGTGGAGTGAAGTACATACAGTTTTGCTTCAGCCTCTCCTACTGCCCTTCACACAACACGTCAGAGACGGGCGCCCGGAGACAGTCTCGTTGACCTGGTGACTGGTTTAGAGCTGTACTTCCAGGTGTTGGCCCGGCTGCTGCTGTTTCCTTTGGGCCGTCGTAAAAATGACAGGATATTAGTCACCAATCGTTTTAAATGATATGCTGAACTAGCCTGAAATTTGAAGGGTTATGGAAAGTGAGGGGTTGTTCATTTTTTCATGTTAAAAAAAATTAGATGCAAACAAATCACTTTATTTGATTTTTAGAAAATATTCAAAAATGTAAAAGCCAACAAATCACTTTATTTGATTTTTAAGAAGACGTTTCCAGAACTTTTAGCCATTTTTTCACACTGAGTGAACTCAGTCCTATAGGATTGTTTCCAATAAGATCTGTTAGAAGAAAATTCGGACATACTCGTAAGCTGTCACCAGAACACGGGTAACAAGACGATAAAGCATACAGTTAGTTTTATTTTCTAAGAAAGATCTAATTTTGAATGGCAATTGGTATACAAACAAAAACAATAATAATTATCTGCGAATTTGTGTATTAAAAATGTAAGTTTGGGGCAGAAAAGAACTAATGTTGGAGAGGATGCACAAGCAAAAGACACAAAGAAAATTTAAACGGATACATTTTTCTCAATATACATCAAAAGCCATTAAAAACAGACCCAATTGGAAATGTTATACATCTTATAATGTGTGCTGGTTACACAGGATACACAGATGAAAAATTCACCGGGCCATGTACCTAAGATTCATGTATTTTACTATGAATGTAATACCTCAAGGGGAAAAAAAAAAGATTAAAACATTTATCCAGCAAACAGCATTGCAACATTTAGAAATACATGCTCAATAAACAACTAAAAATAAGGCAAACTGATTTATGTTAAAAATTTGGTTTTATCAGTGATATGTGTAATGGAAAACTATTAGAAACATCTCAAATATCCATTATGAAATCAATTAATTTCTGTTAAATGCATAATGGAATACAATGCAGCTATAAAATAATATCAATTTAGAGAAGAATATATGATACTTAGATATTTTCATCGTACATTAATTATTGAATCAATTTACAATAATAAGTAGACAGTATAATCCAACTTTTTAAGCCAAATTTATAAGTATGTTAGAGAAAGGCAGAGGTGTTTCTTAGGCTGTTTACACAAACTTTTAATAATGCTAATAACTTTGGTGAGATTAAAGATGACTATTGTCTTCCTCAGGCTTTTATATATTTTTCCAATATATTATAATAAATAAATCATAATGATTCTAATAGAAAAATATCTGAAATAAATATGATTTAAAAGTCTGAGCGAGGAGACATCATCACTGCCCGTCCTCAGTCAGCGACAGGGTGCATCTCGGGCCCTGTCCCCTGCATCCGGGTGCTCAGCTCCTTCTCGGCAGGGCTGCGCCTGCCACGCTCCCTCTGGTCCAACTGTGCTTTCTGGTCCAACACCTCTGCTTTCTGGTGAGACACGGGAAACCGGTTTCTAAGTAAATAGGCGGGAAATGCTTCTTCTTAATTCTATGGATGTATAATATGCTCGACACTGACGTAGGAAAATGTCCAATTCATAACAACAACATAAGGTTTTATATTGTGACCAATGGCAAGACATATCATTCTATCGACATGTGCAAGGGAACTTCTAGATGCACCTAACTGGTAGGAAACATGAAGCAACTTAAAACACCTGGAAAATAAGTAAGAACCGCCGGGAATGGTCAGCAGTGGCCTTTTGAGGGGGATGGTTGATGGCTTTGGCCTGGAGGAGGAGACAACTGGTGTAGCTGAGAAAGGACCTTCCAAGCTGGGCCTGTGGACCCAGCCCTGCCGGAACCCACAGCCCGGCAGGAGCTCTGCCCTCCACAGCAACCCCCAAATCAGCTGGCATCAGTCGTCACTCTCCTCCCCCACCCTGCTCCCCAGTAATCACCGAGAGATGCCCCTGGTCTGTGAGTAGCTCTGATGCCGCTTCTCCTTCCAAGCAGATCAGAACCCAAGTAGCTGTGCTGTGAAGCCGGGTCTGGCGCCTGGAACTGAGAGCCCCTGGCTCCCCCACTGCACATTCCCAGGAGTCCCCACTGCACATTCCCTGGGCTCCCCCACTGCACATTCCCTGGGCTCCCCCACTGCACATTCCCTGGGCTCCCCACTGCACATTCCCTGGGCTCCCCACTACACATTCCTCCCCCACTGCACATTCCCTGGGCTCCCCCACTGCACATTCCCTGGGCTCCCCCACTGCACATTCCCTGGGCTCCCCACTGCACATTCCCTGGGCTCCCCACTGCACATTCCCTGGGCTCCCCACTGCACATTCCCTGGGCTCCCCCACTGCACATTCCCTGGGCTCCCCCACTGCACATTCCCTGGGCTCCCCCACTGCACATTCCCTGGGCTCCCCCACTGCACATTCCCTGGGCTCCCCCACTGCACATTCCCTGGGCTCCCCACTGCACATTCCCTGGGCTCCCCACTGCACATTCCCTGGGCTCCCCCACTGCACATTCCCTGGGCTCCCCACTGCACATTCCCTGGGCTCCCCACTGCACATTCCCTGGGCTCCCCACTACACATTCCCTGGGCTCCCCACTACACATTCCCTGGGCTCCCCACTGCACATTCCCTGGGCTCCCCCACTGCACATTCCCTGGGCTCCCCACTACACATTCCCTGGGCTCCCCACTACACATTCCCTGGGCTCCCCACTACACATTCCCTGGGCTCCCCACTGCACATTCCCTGGGCTCCCCCACTGCACATTCCCTGGGCTCCCCACTGCACATTCCCTGGGCTCCCCACTGCACATTCCCTGGGCTCCCCACTACACATTCCCTGGGCTCCCCACTACACATTCCCTGGGCTCCCCACTGCACATTCCCTGGGCTCCCCACTGCACATTCCCTGGGCTCCCCACTGCACATTCCCTGGGCTCCCCCACTGCACATTCCCTGGGCTCCCCCACTGCACATTCCCTGGGCTCCCCCACTGCACATTCCCTGGGCTCCCCCACTGCACATTTCCTGGGCTCCCCAATAACGAATGCACCAGCGCCTGGTCCTTACACACCCACACCTTGCTTCATGGAGTAGCCAATTCCTCCCCAAACACCCAGCCATTTGAGGAGCACAGCTCTTCCATTGTTTTTTTATTTTTATTTTTTATTTTTTGGTACGTGCCCCAACAGGAACCGAACCCAGGACTCTGTGGTCCGCAGGCCACTGCTCCAACCACTGAGCCAAGCCGGCCAGGGCGAGGAGCACAGCTCTTCAAAAGGAGACAGCCCAAGTGTTGTAGGCCCACCCGAACCACAAAGGTCACAAGAGAAGTGCCAGGAAAGCAAACATTAGGGTGATAAGCATATTGAGAGAGACGGGCAGGCATTAGTGTGAAACAAGAACAGAATGTGGGAGAAAAAGAGTATAGATGAGAAGTAAAAAAAATAACAGTTTAAGTAAAGAGCACCCTAGAAACAGTGGAATGTCTGAATAGAGCAGAAGAATGAATTTGGGATCAGGAACACTCCCGGGGGAAAGAAAGAAAAAGAAAGACTAGAACATATGATAGAAAAGTTGGTATATAGAATTAGAGTTCAAGTTCTAATGCCTAGACGAGAGTCCACAAATAGAGAAAAAAGAAGTTTTAGAAGCCATATATATATATATGAATGAAATAGTGGAGGTAAGTTTTCCAAATTAGAAGGAAAAAAATTAAACGATTCAGGTTGAAAGGCCCCAGAGTGCCAAAGGGAGAAATAAGGAAAAATAAAGTATAAACCAAACACCTAGTCAAATTATAGTAAAATTTCAGAATATCGAGTTGGATTAGAAACTGAAAGCATACAGAGAGACTATTATTTACACAGACCGAAGCTTATTAACATGTTTTTCAGCAACTCTGGTTCCAAGATGACTATAGATTTGTATTTTCAAGTATTAAAGGAAATTAATTTGGAGCCTAGGATTTCATATTGCGCCAAGCTACCCATCATTTATCATTATTATTAAATAATGTAATGAAAAATACTTGTAGACATTCAAGGCCTGAGAAGTTTTGCCACACAAAGACCAACATTGAATACAGTTATGGATCAAGTCACCTAAGTAAGGGGAAAGAACCATCCAGGAGATGTTTAAAGATTAAAGATGGCAGACATAGATTCAACTATGCCCATACCTACAATGAAACTGTACGGACTAAACTCACTAGTTACTGAAAATTGAGAGTTAGGATTTTAAAAGTTCCAGAAATAGCCAGGCTGGTGTGGCTGGGTGGATGGAGCTGCAGTCCCACGGATTGAGAGGTCCCGGTTCAACTCCGAGTCAGGGCGCATGCCTGGGTTGTGGGCTTGATCCCCAGTAGGGGGCGTGCAGGAGGCAGCTGATCAGTGTTTCTCACATCAATGATTTCTCTCTCTCTCCCTAAAACATATTGGGGGAAAAAAAACATATAGAAAAAAATAAAAGTTCCAGATACATATTCTTGTTTATAAGAAGACAACAGAGCATAAAATTCTATTAACAAAGAGGATGTCGCCACCTTAAAGATGTTGCATCTCAAACAGCCTGAAAGTGTGAGGCAAAAGTTGGTAGACCTATAGGAGGAAGTTCTAAAATACACAGTTAGTGAGAGTGACCCACTGGGTATATAGAGTTTTACATTCAGTAATTTTTGGGGAGGAAAAATTGGTTTTCACTCCTTTAACTCTCAAAACACATTTACAAGACTTGATAATACTAGACAACAAGAAAAGTCTCAGTTTTCAATGGTCATCATACAGTATGTGATCACACAAGCCTGGAGCCAGTGATGAACAGGGAAACAGCTCTGCTTTGTCGGATCTCAAGGAAACAGCCAGGTGGTAATGAGCATCAGTGTCAACGGCTTTGTTCTGGGTTTCTGTCCGCATGTCCTGCTGCTGTTTCGCTCGTCACTTTTCCCCTCGGTCATGAGCGCTGTTGTCTGTCCTCCCTCCTGTGTGTATTGCTCGTTTTGTCACTGGACAGCCCACAAACCCTCCCCAAGTTGTTCTCTCCAGTCTTGTATGGTTTTGCTTTACAAATGGTAGAATATTCGCTTAGGATCTTCTGTTATCATGAAAAGGTCTCAGCCAGGTTTCGTGTTGCAAACTCTGAGTACGGTTTGCCCGTGTTTTAACATCAAAAAGAGCCCAACAAAGGGAAAATCAAACAAAACAAAGCAAAAACTTGCTGTTAAAGCAGTTATCTGAGAACATTAAGCAGCAAGATCAATACAGCATCCGCCCATACAGAGAACTGAAACCAACAATGGGGAAATTAGAAAGTTTGCAAAAGTATAAATTTAAAATCCATAAGTAAAGAATTGCAATCTCAGATTCTGTGGAGGGTGACTAATTAAAGGAAAAAAAAAATTGTGTATAATGTGTGATTTCTGTGGTAAACGCTAGCACACATTCTTTGACCTAGCCAACAAAATAGTTCTTCCTTTTCCAAGGTGGGGTGTTTGGTGGAACTGAACAGCGGTGAGCAGCACGGCTGTGCGCCCTGGAATTACTCAGAGCAACTCTCCTTACCCTCGG
This sequence comes from Molossus molossus, assembly GCF_014108415.1. Taxonomy (NCBI): domain Eukaryota; kingdom Metazoa; phylum Chordata; class Mammalia; order Chiroptera; family Molossidae; genus Molossus; species Molossus molossus. Next base: position 4,974,228 of record NW_023425403.1, read on the forward strand.
CTCCTAAGGCTCTTCACTCTGCGTGCTCCTGCCAGCTGCAAGTCAGCAGGTCTGCAGAAACTGCTCTTTGAAGTAAACGAGAATCCATTGAGGGACACTGAGCCTGTTTGGCTGGTAATTTTCTTGATTAGTTGCATGGAGCATATGTGTTCATGTTATATTCTTCGAGTTCTCTTGTGCATACTTTCAGATCATGTGTCCTTTTCTCCATATGTTTCTTATCTTTATCCTTTCTTCCCCTTGGAAGGAGAAGTTGCCTGTAACAGCTGAGGTTATATTTTTAGTTCATTTATATTATTTGCTCAAACACTCTTTTATGCTTCCAGAATGAGGTGGAATGTAACCGAATATATGCTGCATCAGCCAAATGTCATCCTCACCTCTCCATTACAAGTTGGGGTTCACTTTTTCACAGTCTGTGCCAGAGGCCAGAGAAAACCTAAGTGAGAGTCTCCGTTAAGATAATCTACGTTTTCAGTCCAAAATCTCAACGTGATGTTCCTTGTCTACATATATATATTAAAATCACCACACACACACACACTCATGACACATGCCCGAAACTGTGAACACATACATTTACAAGAAAAAAAAAATCCAATGAAAGCTTCATATTTTGAAACGAAGACTGTCTCAGAAAACACAGGACAGGCGTGCTCACACACAACTTTTACTATGGTCTCCTCTCTTTCCCCCCTTCTCAGTCTTTCTTAATGAGAACAGATCTCCACTTGAAAATTAGGGGACAGGGTTTCAAATTCATTTTATTTTGTCCACATTTAATTGCATCGACAGCATCCTCCATCAAAATAAAACCCTACGGGGTGAATAGCAAATGGTAACCCAGTGTCTCGTTTGGTAACACATGTGAGATCTGTGTGCTTGTTACTAAGCTACTTTCTACTCTGCTTTGCGACGCCAAGGTTGGCCCTCAAAAACCACATTGCCCCTTGGCCGCATGACTCCAGCTGTGCCAGTAGAGGGTGGTAGAGAGCACAGCTGTGGCTGGAGGAGGGAGCTGCATTCCTATTTGCTATCTGCCTCATCACTCACTCAGCCACATCCCTTCCCCAGGCAATGGCCCAAGGAGAGTTTCCCAACACTTTGATTCAGCCAGAGGTCTGAGATTCAGAGCCTCCATATCCCTGTTTCCAGACCCTCCCCTCTCTTCTCTAGTCCCAGAGAAGGTGCTGGATGGTCCTGCCCAAAGCGACGGCCTCTGATACCTGACTGTTCCTTCTTTGACATTTGTCTTCTTCAATATCTACTTAGGAATTCTCTATATTAAGTCATCTCTGGCAAAATGAACGGTGTGCTCTCTGTCCCTTGACTGGTTGTGATATAATGCATTTTGTTCTCACATAAGATCAGGGTCTCCACCGTTATTGAGGGGTAGATTTGTGTCACCCACAAAGAAACCTACATATAACCTATGTAACACCTGCATTTGATGTAACTGTCCGCAAACATTTTGTGTATTTTAAGGGAACGATGTTTTGATAGAGGCTCCTAGATGCATGCTTTGGATGTTATTTAAGAGTTTTGTTTTAATTTGAGTTATTAATACATCTTTTAAGAGTATTAGCTAAAATTAAGGTCCTGGCTGAGTAGCTAAGTTGGTTAGAGCATCATCTGATATACCAAGGTTGCAGGTTCGATTCTCAGGTCAGAGGTCAGGGCACATACAGAATCAAACAATGGATGCATAAATAAGTGGAGCAATGAATTGATATTTCTCTCTCTCTCCTCCCCTCTTCCCTCTCTTTCTAGAATCAATTTAAAAGGAAGAAGTATTAGCTAAAATTGAAAAGAGTATTGCAGTTAAGATGAGCTTACTAACCAACTCATCGATCAAATCGATTAGATACAGGAGTCACATTAAAATATGTAATTGTATAAGCTACAAATTATTCCACATATTTTGGTCATAAACATTGAGAAGAATTAGTCATTTGTATAACATACAAGTTTTTTTTTTTTTTTTCTATCAGTGACCAAGACATAAATAAATACCTATTAATTTATTATGATAAAAAATAACTATCTGAATTTAGGATGACTGTACTGTCACAGTTAATTTTTTGCTACCTATTTTTAGAGCAGTCTATACAATAAGAAAAAAAATCAATTTAAAAGTATGTCACAGCATCTTTAGGGACACATTAACTATTGGAACTTTCAGCCACACAGAAGTCATAAAATTAAAACACATTGACTTAGTCAAATACGTTTCCGTTCTGTTTTTTGTTTTGTTTTTTATCCTCACCCGAGGACATTTTTCCATTTTTTTGTTCAGGTAAAGTGGGAGGGAGAGAGCGGAACAGAGAGAGAGAGAGAAACATCGACGTGAAAGGAACACATCGAGTGGCCGCCACCCGCACAACCAACCAGGGCCGGAGACAAACTGCAACCAAGGTACATGCCCTTAGCGGGAACCGAACCCGGGACTCTCCGGACCACAGGCCGACGCTCTAACCGCTGAGCCAAACCGGCCAGGGCACGTTTCCGTTCTGTAAGGTGTATGCCTGCCTCTCACTCTGACATGTTGTTCTTTGTCTTTGGTCACCCCAAATCCCCCCAGTGTTGATAATTCATCAACTCTCAAGTCTTTGACCACACCATTGACTTTAGGCTCCAACTCTGTGACCAGAGACTCAGCACGTTTCACAAAATCAATTCAGCCACTGTCCGCCATACCGAGCGCAACGAGGCCGGCGGGAAGGCGACATGGGACAGAGAGGAAGGAGGGGGACGTAGGGAAGAGACGGGTCGTTTTCCGCCTTACGAGGCCTCTCCCCTCGTCCTTACCAACAGGTGGAGAGATGGGGCGCTCTCAGCAATAGGACCACACATCGCAGACACACTGGAAGCAGCTGGAACCTGTAACTGAGTTCTGTTGATGAAGTGTGATTCGAAGGGGGCCTTCCAGGCTGTTTCATCGGAAGGCAGAGGGCGGAATTACACCTCTGGGTAGGGTGGGTGAGATGGCACTAGACAGCACTGCTGCGGGAAGAGCTGTGACATCCAGAGGACGTGCGGCGTGCGAGCCTGGAACAGGGCTGGAGACCGGCTGTCAGCAGCTGGCTGAGCGGGGAGACCGCGAGCTGAGCAGCGACTGCAGCGCTGGTTCAGCCACAGCCAAGGATGCGGGAGAGTCCAGCCTTTCGTCACTTACTGAGACGGAGGAAGCGAGAGGCTGAAGGACAGGGAGCCCACTCCCCGCTCTCTTTCCCCACCGAGAGGTGCACCAGGTGACCGTCAGGTGCATGAGCACACATGTGGGTCGCCCACAGTCGACGGAGCCCTTAAGAAAAGTCTCCCGCAGTCTGATGGACCTGGGGTCGGGGGCAGTGAGGGGGGCTGGCATTGCAGAAGTGCTGGTATGCGGCAAAGCGGGGACAGTGTCTGGTCCCCTGTCGCCTCAGGAGGCCTTGGCCAGAGACACCTGGAGGGGACCTTGGCCCAAGGCCTAGATAAGGAGATCTAGGACCAGGTGTTTAAATCTGAGAAAGGCCTGGCTGCCCGAGGGCCGAGTCCTTGACCACATCTCCCTGGAGAGACGTCAGCGCTGGCTGCGCACCAGGTTGGTGGGAGGAGGTGGCTCTCCCTTTGAGGTCCGTCAGGGGAAGGTTTGCAGTGGCCTACGGTGGGCCCGGAACGCAACAGAGGTTCTTATCAGGAGCCGAATCCTTCCGGCGTGAAATAATTTCTGCACCGGCTTGGACTTTGGGGTCAGTCGATGACTCTAGGCAGGCACAGGGGCTGAGATTCTGAGCCTTGGGCCCGTGGAGGGCATCGCGGGAGGACGGAGGCATCCACAGTGTTACGGAGGAACTGGGCAGTGCCCAGTTCGGGGCTAAACGGGGCACGAGTTGAAAACCTCGGTAGAAAGCCCCTGAAAAGCATAACAGAGCTACCAGCAGCCTCATAAGACAATAACACATTGCAGAAGCCGGGAGAGGTCAGAGACAATACCCAAAGCTCTGGGCTGGGTCCAGGTTGAGCTGGAAGTCGGACATGTGTCACTGCAGCTGCGATGTGGTTGTGACTCTGAGGAATTACAGTTCTGCCTCTTGAGGCCAGGCTGCTTGAGCCCAGCAGGGGCATCTGCAGAAATACAGCATCACCTCAAGACTCTATCATTTTTTCTTTTTTAACTACAGAATAACTAGCATTTAATAAACATTGTTAGACCACAAAGTGAATATCATGACCAAAAGTAAATTGAATAAAATAGAAAGAAGCTCACAGATGCCTGGGATACTGGTGTTCTCTGACAAGGACTCAAAACCAATGAGGATTAATATCTCACACCTAGGAACACAGTGGAAAGATGGAAATTTAAGCAGAGGATTGTCACCTATAAAAGGAGAGAAGGCTTCTAGAACCACTGACCAAAGAATCATTGTATCAGCAGAATGAAGACCGCAGAAGACAAGACTGCAGAAATGCACACCTGAATGCACCATGTAAAGGTCAAGCGCAAAGAGAAAAAAGTAACATTAAAAGTGAGAAAGTTGCGGGAGGTTTTGAGACCAATGAAAGATCTAATAGACATGCAACTGAGATGCTAAAAGGAGAGAAGGAAAAAAAAAACACAGCAGAGGCAATATTTTAAGAGGATTTCTCCAAAGGCTAATGCAACACATCAAACAACAGATCATAAAGTTCTGCCACACAGGCACGAGAGATACAGAGAAAGCCCACATCCAGTAAATCCACGGAGCAGCAGACTGGAAACCTTAAGGAACCGGGGGAAAGAAAAACACCTTTGCAGGGACAGCAGTTAGACATACAAGCTGGCTTCTCAGAGGAACTATCGAAGCCCGAAGATACTGCCGGGGCATATTTTAAGTCCTGAAAGGTAATAATGCCAACCCAGAAGCCATCAATCAGCACAGGGTCCTCCGCAACTGAAGTGATGCAGATGTTCCCAGAGAAAAATACCGAGCTCATTAAAAGAAACGCTAAGTGGAGTTCATCGGGTAGAATAAATTATATCCTAGAGGGAAACATAGAAATGTAATCAAAATGTAATCCATTTTAAAAATATACAGGTGATAAATGAATATTGACTGCAAATGAAACAGTAATGATGGCCTTGATTGAAATAACACGTTAGCATTAAAATATAGGACAATAATTTTACCAAAATTTAGGAAGAGATGGAGTTCAAGTGTCCTGCGGTTCTATCATAATAAGGGGAAGTGGTAAAAACAATAATTGTTTGTTAGATTGTAATATATCAAAAATGCATGTCATTATTATGATTATTGCTAAGAGAACAGTAAAAGTAAGTTTAACAATTTAATGGAGCAAAATGGAATGGTAATAAAATATTTTATTATGAAAAAGGCCAGAAGAGAAAAAATAGAACCATAAAACAAATGGGTTAAATTAAAAACAAAGAGTGGTGGAGTCGATAGGAGCCTATGTCAGTACTTGTATGAAAAGTAAATCAGTTCAGCTCTCCAGGGAAAAGCAGTTCTGAGAACCGCGACACCATGTGCGTGCTGGGACCTGTTCTGTTGGGTACAGGGGAGCCAAGTCACAATCGTCCCCTCCCTTGGGGAAGGGTCCACCCCAATTTAACTGATGAGGTTGGGCAGGGCTCTCAGTGGGGAAAGGAGGCAAAGGCGCCCTGAGGTGCGGGGCACGTCCATGCACTGCTGCTGCTTCGACACCTGCAGTCGATGTTCTCTACGGTCGGGCTTCTCTGTTCCAGCTTCTCTGCTCCAGGCTCTCGGTTCCACGGGCCCGAGCGGGAGCCCATGATCCCACACTGCCTGCCACTTACCCTCTGTGGGCGCGTCGGAGGACACCTAGTGCCCTGTCCTCTCACAGTCGCCGACATATCGATGCTGTTTCGTTAGGTGGGAGTCAGAAGCCTGTCACAATACCCTGAAGCCGAAGGTAGCACAGCTCTGCTTGCAGGGGGGGCTCATGAACTCCCCAGTGGTGCGGGGCTCCCCCTATGAGTCAAGCCTCTGGGACGGCGTGGATGGATTTGCACCACGCAACCCCCTGGACTCAGCTGGAAACAAGGGTTTTGCAGCCTCCACCACCGAAAGGACAGCCTCGAACCGTCCAGTCTCTGAGGGCGGGGTGCAGTTTGGTCATTTGGTGAGATAACCTGACACAGGTACCACCCTGACTCCCGGAGAGCAGCATTCACTGCTGTGCTGCTGAGCTCTCACCGAAACGGAGTATCTGACCTGTGGCCCCGGCTCCGCAGTCTGACAGTTCGGGGTGGGACGTTTGGGTTGAAGTCAACCATCTGCTATGTATTGTGCGCTCACCCCATCTGTTCTTTATTTTCCCTCTTCTTTTGTATAAAAATAATTACATTATTTTTTCTCTGTTGGCTCACTTCCTATGGCGAACAGCGCATAATGCCCTCGTGGTTGCTTTAGGGTGTATAGTGTGCGTCCTTAATTTATTACAGTCTACTCCAATCATATTATATTACTTTATGTTTACTGTAAGAATCTTAAAATAATAGACTTCCATGTCTTCTCTCCCAGCTTTAGACTACTGCCATACATTTGACTACTTAATGTATTGTATATTTCATTACATTGTGATTTTCCTGGCTCTGAGCAGTCTGTTCGCTTTTCAAGAGGTTTCTAGAATAAAGACAACGGTCCTCATACTTCCCCGTGCTGTGGCCATTTCTGGTGCCCTTTATTCCTTTGTCTAAATCCTGCTTCTACCGTGCACCATGTCCTTCCACGTGAAGGAAGCCTCCTTCGACTTTCCTCTGGTGGAGAACCGTAGGTGATGAGTCCGTGAGGCCTCGGTCCGTGTGTCCGTGCTGAGCGTGTGCGTGGCTGCTGCAGGGCACGCAGAGGGTACCTCACACCGGAAGACTGAGTGTCTTAAAGATGTTTAACAGCCCCTCCCGCAAGATCCAACCTTTCCACCCTTACATTTACCCAAGAGAAACAAAACTTTATCTCTATTTGTACTATCCCAAACTAAAGATAACCCAAGTGTTTATCAACTGGGAAATGGATAAACACGGTGTAGCATATCCGTGCCCAGAATACTACTGAGCAATAAAAAGAAATGGTTATTGATGGAATACACAACTGTATGGATACATTTCAGAATCATTATTCTGAGTGAAAGGGGTCAGGAGGAAAGAGTACATGCTGTATGAGTCCATGCATATCAAGTTCTAGTAAATTCAAATAACCGATGGTCACAGAAAGCGGATCAGGAAGTGCCTAGAACAGGGACTTCAGAGAAGGGTGGGTTACCACGGGGAAGGAGGAAATTTTCTAGTATAACTGAACTGTTCAATATCTTGACTTTGATGATGGTTTTATGGGCATATATAGAGAGAGAAATATGTCAAAAATGATCCAATTGTGCAATGTAAATATGTCAAGTTTATTATAGTTTATATTTTGATGTAAAATGAATAGAAGTATATCAATTTCCATTTGAATCATCTGTCTTCGGTCCACAGTATATTAGATTCAAAATGAAAATGTTAAAATGGAATACAATTTTCCTACACCTACTGTTTGATGTTTCAACTTCTCGTTAAATTATTTAATTTTACCTAAATGTTGGTAGATTAAAGTTTCTTATCATTTGGGCACGCCGGGATTTTTCAATATCTTTTTAATCCTCAGTGATACATACAGATGAGTGGTCTCAGCCAAGAGTGAAGCGGGGTTTTGCCCCTCCCCCCCAGAGGCATTTGCCGAGTCTGCAGACACCACAACTTGAAGGGTGCTCCCGGCACCTACCGCAGAGGCCAAAATGCTACCAAACGTCCCACAGTGCAGCACAGCCCGACGTCCAGCCCAAACGCCAGGGGCACCAGGCTGAGAAACTCTGATGTAAGTTATTTGTTTCTTATGTGGGATGATAAAAAACAAAGAGGAATGTGCTAATATAGAAAACATCTATTATAAATGCAAAAAAAAAAAAAAAATCCAAATGAGTAATAAGTTAATTTTGTTTTGCTGTAATAAAAGAAAGCAAATAAATAAAAGGAAGTTTTTAACAAGCTTTTATTTTGGAAGTTCGCACATTTAGGGTAATGTAATACTATGGCACCTTTTAAAAATAATAATAATGATTTAAAAGGGGGAGGGAGGTTATTCCTAATAGCTAGGTAACTCCTGAAAAGGCTTAGAGAAACTCTATAAAATGTTTCCAGTTAGAAGTTACAATTTTTGTAGCTGGGACTTGATTACATTTTGTAGTAATTTAAACAGTGATGACGTCTTAAAGTATCTAAAACAATGGGAATGGCTCTTGCTGCCCCGCCCTTCTCCCGACACCTGTCTCTCAGACCCTCTCGTTCCCCTTGTTCCGCTGCAAATCTTTTCGTGAAAACAACCAGACCTCAGGAAAATTACAGCACAGCCACTGGAAGAAGTACATATTACGTACGATTGTGGTATTGTTCGACTCTTTTAGAAATTATTTGTTAGCAGTAAAAAGTGTTCAAGGGATCCACTTAGTACATCTTTTTTGGAAGATAATGAATTTAGCTCTACCAGTTAAATTCAGGCCGTGACTCTGAGTACGTTTTGAAAATGCATATTCCTAAGACAGTCAGAACCTTCAGAAACGTCCTGCCTGGCCCGATTCCGTCCAAGGTAGTAGAAGTCACTCGCCTTTTCATTGTTATCACATGACAGCCTTAGCTGCATGGATCTATTCTAAACCCTCTCTAAAGTTTAGACATAAACATCGCAGTAGCACAGGCTCATTTAAGATTAGATACGGGGTATCTCTCTAAATGTTTTCGTTTGCCCAGTGGGAAAAAAAAAAGAAACTCTGAAGCTTAATCCTGTTAACGAGCTTTTGGCAAACACAGCCACACACAGTTTACAAACCCTATCTCGCCCCGGGTTCACGGCCTGCCCTCCTGTCCTCATTGCACGCCGCCAACCCTCGTGGCTGGGGCTTCCTTCTGCACGGGCGGTGGCGAGGGGGCCTGGGCTGCGGAGCTTCGTGTTTCAGGGCGACCATCTCATTCAGCGCTGCAACGCTAAAGCAGTTCATGCGCTCAGCATACTGTGCAACCCGAAGCCACTTTATGCAAACAGTCTCCTGCCGCCTCCCCGTCATGGCACCGTGAAGGGTCCAGGAGCCCTGAGACGTGTCCCCGGGAGAGAACATGAACTCACAGTCGACCAGGCAAGTGTGGTTCCTGTCCACATGCGTGTTCATGCTCACAGTCAACAGCCGCAGACACTGCACCGAGTTCAGCCCAGAGGAGCCACTGGTGGAAACGGCAGAAGAAATGCACCTCCGGAGACCAGCCTGGGATGCGCTGTAGCGTGGAAGGCTGTCAGGGAATGCAACCCCCGCCTGTCTGTGCTCCACGGTCACGTAGGGGCTGCAGCGTGGAAGGCTGTCAGGGAATGCAACCCCCGCCTGTCTGTGCTCCACCGTCACGTAGGGGCAGCAGCGTGGAAGGCTGTCAGGGAATGCACCCCCCGCCTGTCTGTGCTCCACCGTCACGTAGGGGCAGCAGCATGGAAGGCTGTCAGGGAATGCAACCCCCGCCTGTCTGTGCTCCACCGTCACGTAGGGGCAGCAGCGTGGAAGGCTATCAGGGAATGCAACCCCCCGCCTGTCTGCTCCACGGTCACGTAGGGGCAGCAAAGAGAAGACTTTGCTTTGGGAATGTGGATGACTAGCTTTTTTTTTATTTTTATTTTTAATCCTCATCCGAGGACATTTTTCCATTTTTTGTAAAGACAGAGCGGGAGGGAGAGAGAGGAAGAGAGAGAGAGGGAAACATCGATGTGAAAGGGACACATCGAGGGGCTGCCACCCGCACGACCAACCAGGGCCGGGGACAAACTGCAACCGAGGTACATGCCCTTAGCGGGGGCCGAACCCAAGTCTCTCCGGACCGCAGGCCGACGCTCTGACCGCTGAGCCAAACTGGCCAGGGTAGGATGACTAGCTTTAAAAGAAGAGCTCATATACGTGTTGTAATAAAATCAGTGGGCCCTGGTAATCTAACAGGGAGACTGCCGTGGAATAGTAGGGAATCACCACCATGTTGTGGGCAGGACCTTGCCCAGTACGATTTTTCTTGTACATGAAAACGAAAAGAGCTGATTTAATTATGTGGGTAGCATTTCCGGTCAGGGTGGCGGAGAGGTAAACGCGGTCTCCATCCTCCCACAACCACATCAAAGTTACAACTACACTACAGCACAACCGTCACTCAGAACCGCCTGAACTCAAGCTGGATGGAAGTCCTACGACTACGGAATTAAAGCAGCAGCCACATGGAGACTGGTAGGAGGGCGGAGGGGACGGGCCGGTCCCACACCCACGTGTGGCGGATAAAATCAGGAGGACACCTCGGCTGGGAAGGTCCTCCCTGAGGACTGAGGGGTCCCCGTCCCACACCAGGTGCCCCGCTCAGGGTCCCCGTGCCAGGAAGAGAATCCCCATCACTTCTGGCTGGAAAAACCAGCAGGGACTGAGGCTCAGGGAAGCTGAATCGGCTGGAGCCCCAGGCAGCTCCTTAAAGGGCCCGCGCACGGACTTATCGGACTCGCTCCCTCTAAGCTCGGAGGGGAGGCAGCTCGAGGGGCGCCAGAGACACACAGGGAAGAACTGAGCTGTTTGGCACTAGAGCGAGGGCTGGAGAGGGGGCTTTCTCCGGGACAAACGTGTTGTCAGAGGCCTTTGTTCCTTTGGTGAGCCCTTCCCGGGGGCGGCAGACAGAAGCCATATCTGGGACTCCTGCAACCTGGCTCACACTGATAGCCCCGCCCTGCTGACTCCCTGAGGCCCCACCCCACCCAACTTTCAGGCCCACCCAAGCTGTTGCCACTTGCTTAACCATAGGATTGGCCTGTCTTGGATCCTGCTTCAGGTTTTCCTAAATTCTTTCAAACAAGCAGCATCTGGTCTCAGCGAGCCCCATACCTCTCGTTAAGTAATACACTGAAATAAACACAGGGAGGCAGCCAAAATGAGGAGACAAAGAAGCAGGTCCCAAATGAAAGAACAGAACAAAGCCCCAGAAAAAGAACTAAGCAAAATGGACATAAGCAACCTAACAGATGCTGAGTTCAAAATACTGCTTATAAGGATGCTCAATGAACTCAGTGAGGGCCTCAAGAACATTAAAAAAGACCAGTCAGAAATGAAGGAGGCACAGTCAGAAATGAAGGAGGCACTAACTGAAATAAAGAATAATTTACACAGATTCAATAGTAGAGTAGGTAAAGCCAAGAAGCAAACCATTGATTTGGAATACAAGGAAACAAAAAACACCCAATCAGAACAGCAAAAAGTAAACAAAATCCAAAAAAATGAGGATTGTATAAGGAGCCTCTGGGACAACTTCAAGCGTGTCAACATTCGCATCTTGGGGGTGCCAGAAGGAGAAGAGAGAGAACAAGAAGTTGAAAACCTATTTGAAACAATGATGGCAGAAAACTTCCCTAACTTGGTGAAGGAAACAGACATACAAGTCCAGGTAGCACAGACAGTCCCAAACAAGATGAATCCCAAGAGGCTCACACCAAGACACATCATCATCAAAATGCAAAAGGTTCAAGACAAAGAGAGAATCTTAAAAGCAGCAAGAGAAAGGCAGTTAGTCACTTACAAGGGAGTTCCCATAAGACTGTCAGCTGATTTCTCAAAAGAAACTTTGCAGGCCAGAAGGGAGTGGCAAGAAATATTCAGAGTGATAAAAAGCAAGAACCTACAACCAAGATTACTCTATTTTACAAAGCTGTCATTTAGAATCGATGGCCATATAAAGAGTTTCCCAGACAAGAAAAAGTTAAAGGAGTTCATCACCACCAAACCATTATTATATGAAATGTTGAAGGGTCTTTTTGAAGAAAAAGATAAAATATATGAACAAACAAAATGGCAATGAATACATATCTATCAGCAATGAAATCTATAAACAAAATGAACAGGCAGAACAGAAACAATCTCATAGATAACAGAGAACATTTTGTTGGTTGCCAGATGGGAGGGGGGTTGGGGGAATGGGTGAAAAAGGTGAAGGGATTAAGAAGAACAAATTGGTTGCTAGACTGACAAACCTCAAAGAGAAGGGGGTTGGGGGGTGGGGGGGTGGGAAGAAATAAACCAAAGAACTTATATGCATAACCAATGGACACAGACAACAATGTGGGAAAAGGCGGGAGGGAGGTGGAAGTGGGGAGAAGGGGGTGAATGGGGGAAAAATGAGGAACATCTGTAATGCATTCAACAATAAAGATAAAAAACAATAATTATGTGTGTAGCTATACAGCAGAGCATCATAAAATATTGCCACTATTTTTATTATAAATATGATTTAAATTACTTTTGCATAGCTTAAATGTCCTCACTTTTTAAATTTAAAAACGGTGATTGACATTGGTACATCCAGGCAAAGCTGAGATTATTCCAGGGGTACTGTCAACGCCTCTCTCTTTCAAAGTGGCCACCTCGCCCAAGACAACGGTCACCAGGGGACGAGTGAAGGCAGGGGGCTCATTTCAGGCTCAACATATTGAACATCTGCTCAATTCAGGGGTAACGCAGCCTGGGGTCTGATCGTGCCACTGTATCCTAAGAGGATGCTAGAGGACTGGCGAGTTAGGAACAGATGCGTGGATGCCCGGGGGAGATATCTTTACGTCAGCACACACTTTCTGCTTGGCTGGGGTTCCTTTTCCAGGAAATGTCACCATCTACGTGCTTTATAAATAAATCAGCATAGTGCGAGTCTATGAGTTCTTGCCTCAGTGGCAGATTTTATGCTGACGTGTTCCTGTGTAGTGACCGCCTACTGGGATAACAGAACACGCCCGGCTGTTGACCGCCTCCAGCCTTCGTTCAACGCATCACACGGTAAACGCTACCCTAACTCGGTATTAACATAGACTAAGCTTCTGGTAGAAAAAAAATCCGAACTATGCGAGGCAGTAGTAATTTTGTTCCCGGGTGTTTTCTCTGAACGTTATCAATGGTTACAATATCGAACCATGAAGATAACCCAGGAACCTGTGATGTCACCAGGAAGGGCTGTCAGCACTGTGTGCGATGCCTGCTGGCCACTCTGTTTACAAGAGTGCTTTACCGGGTGAGCGCCAGTCCAGAGAGAAAGTTCCTCATTCACTTCTGGACCACAAGGCATTTCAGTACTGTGGAAGGTGCTGCACGTGTCAGTCCTATAGAACGTTAAATAGTGTGACCGCCAAGTCATCTGCAACAGCGTAGGCAGGACAGAGGATTCGATCACTGTCGTTGGAGGGAGGGCCAACTTGCAGCTGGACCGCAGGAGCTAAGGGGACAAAGAAAACTCTCTCCCTCTCCCATGTTGGCCCCCTTCCCTCCTGCAGCTCCGGCTCCCAACACTTGGTGAGCTCAGGTCCATGGGGCCCCCCCACAGACGCCCGAAGAAAGACGAAACTCGCCCGCTTGGGCCACGTGCCCACTCCCGGATGAAGTAGCTGTGGCCATGAGGACACGTAGGCCGTGCTCTTGGCCAGTAGAACCTCAGATGAGCATAACAATAACAGCTGTCTGTCACTTGAGCACACACGACATGCCGGGCGCAGTTGTAAGTCGTGTGTGTACACAGTAATGGACTTTATCTCATAACTCTGCAGGGCGGGCGCTACTATGATTACTATTGTTGTGTGTGGTGGGAAAACGGACGCATGGAGAGTTTGAGTGGTGTGCCTGAACTCTGCGTGACTGCATGGGGCAGTGGTCCCGTGCCATGTGAGCCGGTGCCACGTGAGCCAGTGCCACGTGAGCCAGTGCCATGTGAAAGCAAACAGGTGAGGGCTTCGGAGAGCCTGCGTTCACCATGTGGCCACTATTTCACGGTGGCAGGAGGCGGGTGCCGCTGCCTTCTGGTTCAGCCCTTTACTGAATGCTGCCTCTTAGACTCTGACCCTGTTTGGAGCCTGCTGCCGAGTTTGTGCTGGCTCCAGGCTGTGTCTGCCGTCGCCTGTGTGTGTGTCCCATTCAGACTCAAACCCCAACCTGCAGAAGATGGGAGTGTCCTCAGGGCCGTCCCTGGCGTTAGAGGGTGGGTGCTTCGGCCGATCATCTTTTCTCCTCATTTCTCATCCCCCTTCCTCTGTCTGGATGCACATTCAAAGAAATTTTATGATAGTCTATTCAGCATAAAAGCTTGTCATTACCAGTGAGAACTGTCAAAAGGTAAAGGCCTATTAACTATCACATATGTAAATAACAATGACTGCTCACTGAGAGTGAATGGGCTGGGTGAAAATGGACAAACTTACTGTGTCGTGCATGATACGCACAGGGAATAGCGAATTCTCAGCAGAAATGTGATTTGAGAAGAAATTGATAGCTTTAAGAAGTCCATGTGAGTGGTTCCATCAACTTTTACATTTGCTAACTCTCTGGTGCTTAGAAATATCAGAAGTCTACTAGATCATCTAAATATAGAGGTAGCATTTTTTCACCTTAATATAGCATTTATATTTTTTAATTTTCCAAGGCACACCAACATGTGTTTTTTGATTTCTATTTTGTCCAAATGGAAGGTGGGTTATTTGTGCCTGGATTCCCTGCAGATGGGTAAATCAGGAGATGGATAGAATGGAGGAATAAAGAATTCTTCCGATGACTTGGAGATAAGCCAAAATAGGAATGATTTGAGAAACGTAGAAGCCAGTCTTAATAGGTGTATTATAAAATAAGTGGAAACAGCCTGGCCAGTGTGGCTCAGCGGTTGAGCATCGACCCTGCACCGAGAGGTCACCAGTTCGATTCCCGGTCAGGGCACATGCCCGGGTTGTGGGCCCGATCCCCAGGGAGGGGCGTGCAGGAGGCGGCCAATCGATGTTCTCGCTCATCGATGTTTCTATCTCTCTCTCCCTTCCTCTCTCTCTAGAATCAATAAAGAAAAAAAAATTTAGAAAGAAACTGAAAATTAATGAAATAAATAAAATGAATAACTAGAAAACGTTATCGAGGCCCACGTGCTCACAGTTCCTTTGACCTTGGGCTCCAAGTAACTGGTGTTACCATGTAAAGGAAGCATCATTCTCTTCCATTTTCATAGATCCGGTGGAATATATTGGGGGCTAATGCTTCTGGTTAAAGCCACACAAACTTTTATGTCAAATGTGAAAAGTATCTTCTTAGGGTGTCTGTGTGTTGTCAAGAACGTAAGGACAGGGACAGGGACAGGGCCTCAGTGAAGGTGGGGACCCGGAGAGGCTTTCAAATCTCGTCTTTTTTTCTTTCTCTGAACCAAACGAACTTGAACACAAGTGTTCACACACTGCGAAGGAAGTTTTACGCTAGAGCTCATCAGACTCCCCTATCTCAGTAACCCTCAGACTTGGCGAGACGTGGCCGAGGATGGAGGAAAACTGGAAAGAGCACCATTCCACCTCACAGGGCTTGAAGGAAGACGCCTGCATCGTCACTGTTCTCCTGAGTGTGTGTGGGGGGGTGCTCCCTGGGGAACACGTACTGATCAACTCGTTCTTAGACACCACGGGGACACACACGCATGGAGCTATAAATTCGGCTTCGTGAGCCGGGACGGTGCCTACAGAAGCCAATGCCAATCTGTTCTGGAGAGAACACCCCAGGCTTCAAAGCATTTCCACAGATAGTTGCAAGCAAATTGAGCACCTCGTAGCACATTGATATCACACAAACGTATAAAGAAACAAGGCACTGGGTGGCGGGGCGAGCGGGCCTGCGCCGGGCGGCCGTTGCCCAAGTTCGTGTGCCCAGCGGGCCGGCTGCAGGGCTGTCCTTGCGGCCGGGGCCTGAGCGGAGACCGGGCTGCAGGGTCCAAGTCATGGCAGGACAGGCGTTTAGGAAGCTTCTTCCCCTCTTTGACCGAGTACTAGTTGACAGGAGTGCTGCGGAAACTGTAAGCAGAGGAGGCATTATGCTTCCAGAAAAATCTCAAGGAAAAGTATTGCAAGCAACAGCAGTAGCTGTTGGATCGGGCTCCACAGGCGAGGGTGGAGAGGTTCAACCAGGGAGTGTGAAAGTTGGAGATAAAGTTCTTCTTCCAGAACATGGAGGCACCAAAGTAGTTCTAGACGACAAGGGTTAATTCTTATTTGGAGATGGTGACATTCTTGGCAAGCATGTAGACTGAAATAAACCACTGTTGAAATGGCACCATGGGACGCTGCCCATTCCACTGAAGGTCTGAAATCTTTCATCATGTAAGTCATTTCTGTGTCTCTTTTATAATAAACTAATGCTATCCAAACTAATGACATCCAGTGTCTCTTAAAATTTAGTTTCACTGTACTGATCCAAACATTTCCAAAGAAAAATATATTTAAAAAAGAAAGAAAGAAAAAGAAACAAGACGCTATAAACAACACCGGAAGAAATTACAAATAGCAACATCTGGCCTGCAAAGACACCGTTCATGGCAATCATGGGCATTTTATAAAAGTGGAAGGAATTGCAAGACGATAACGATGAGCAAGAAGATTGGGGAAGAAATCAAAAGAATTCCTTCGAATAAAAAAATAATAACATTTAAAGTCCAGAAGTTTTAAAAATCAAATTAAACACGAAGGAAAGCATGCAGAATTCAGTCCTGAGTAATAAAAGAATAGAAAGTCTGGTGACAAGATTAAAGACATAGAAAAGTTAAAGCCTTAAAAAATTCCAGATGGAGAGGAGAGAGGCCAGGGTAGAGGCATTATCTCCAGGTGACGGCTGAGAACTTGCCAGAATATGAAAGACACCACCAAACCCAGATTCAAGAAAAACCATGATTTTAAATAAAAATAAATACAACCTGAAAATATAACTACAAAACACAAATAAACACAAGAACTCTACACTTACACGTCACAGTGAAATTTAAAAACAACAAAGGCAAAGGCCGAACATTTAAAGCAACCTAAGACTAATTCTGATTGTTGACAAAGAAACGATAATTAGACTGACATCTCACATCTTTACCGGAAAAAAAAAAAGGAAGCTTAGACACAGTGGAATAATGTTTTTAATATGCTAAATGAATATAATTGTCAACCTAATAACAATAATGTTTTTCAAAAATGGAAAAAGTAAAGACAATTTTAGATAATAAAAAATTGAGGCTGCCACCAATAAATCCACATTGAAAGGTTCTAGACAGGAAACAAAGATGTTTCCAGGTAGATGGGCCGAGATGTTAAACGTCACAAAGCTGCAAGGTTTGTGAACACGTGGGAAGATACAAGGAAACACTCGTAGACAGAAGCTCTAAGGAGCGATTGTGAGCTTGGACTTGGAAGCCAGCAGTGTTCGCTGAAAGTCCGACTGTGATGCCATTTCAATGACCCCACTGGCCCCTCTTTTCTCCTTGGTAAACTGATGATAACAATGCTGTTCCCTTGTGGGTGGTTATGAGGAGGAGATGGAAGAGCATAGAAAGGCATCTGGAAATGAACCTGGGACATTGTGTGTGTGTGTGTGTGTGTGTGTGTGTGTGTGTTATGCTTATTATGACTCTTCTAGAAAACAAGTGTGGCAATGTTGTGTGAGCTTAAAAATATCTTAAATTATATTAAAACAATTGCCTTAAAGACGGGAGTGGTGAATAGGTAATTTGGAAAAGGGTAAAGATTTTAAATTTTGGTCAATGAAGCATGTATGTTAAAATTTATAGAGAAACCACCAAAAAATTAGAAAATGAATGAATCCCTTCTAAAAAGATAAATTAAAAATGGAAAAGAATCCATTGAGAGCTGAGTGTGGGTGGGGTCAGCCAGTGAAAGGCATTGCCAGGAGATTGGCAGGGGAGAGGGAGGAGAAGGCAGGGTGTTTCTCCTCCCCCCTTTCTACCTGGGATGCCATTGCAGACGGGGCTGCTCTTCCAGAACCCCCGTTGGATAGAGTCACTCTGAGTTCCCTTTTGGCCAGCTGACCGAGTAGGCTCTCCACACCTGCCTTCTCCTTTTGTCTCCCTCTGGCCTAAGAAATGACTAAGGTAATGACTTCCTGCTGTTGTTATTACTGTCTCCTGCTTAGTCTGTCTTTTCCACGGTCTGTGTGACCATTCATTAGGTAAGGTTGAAAAACAATGGGGTTAGAGGCCCTGCCTTCCTTCCTCAGGAGACAAAACTTTATGTATAACTTTTGCCTCCCCGAAAACTCCGTAGTCCTTCGGTACCCATAGTGGAAATTGATTCTGAGACCCCATGGATATCAAAACCCATGGGTGTTCAAGTCTTATACATAAAATGG
Source organism: Molossus molossus (assembly GCF_014108415.1). Taxonomy (NCBI): domain Eukaryota; kingdom Metazoa; phylum Chordata; class Mammalia; order Chiroptera; family Molossidae; genus Molossus; species Molossus molossus. The sequence continues at coordinate 4,992,441 of NW_023425403.1, forward strand.
CATAGAGCAGTTTACCTAGTGGGTCCTCCACATCCATGAACTCCCAACCAAGGGTATAAAGCAGTACAGGTATTTATTGAAAAAAATCTGTGTATAAGTGGGCCCTTGCCATTTAAAGCCATCTAATTCAAGGGTCAACTGTATATCTACTCCACACTCAGAATCATTTCTGTTACCTTTGTTGATCCTTCCCTAATACAAGGACGATAACACTATCAAGCTGTGATAACAAAAAACAGTAAACATTTAATAAGTCCTTAATTCTTTTTGTTCTTTTTTTTATTATTATTAATGTTTTTGATTTTTAGAGAGAGAGGAAGGGAGAGAGAGACAGAAACATCAATGAGAGAGAAACATCCATTGGCTGCCTCCTGCATGCCCTCCAATGGGGATCGAGCCTGCAACCTGGGCAAGTGCCCTGACCGGGAATTGAACCAATGACCTCTTGGTGCATAGGTTGACACTTAATCCTCTGAGCCACACTGGCTAGGCTAATTCCTCTTGTTCTGATTCTGTGCCACTGAATATCTTTCTAACCATAATGAGATTTTTTCCCAAATGACTTCTTTGAGAAATGTACCAATTAGGCCTGAGCAAATAATAAATTATTTTGGACAATTATATCTTTGAGTTTCTGTAAGTATAACCAGAACCCAAGTTCTGCTGCCTACCACCACAAAAGCCAAACTGGTGAGACATATGCTGGTGATAAAGGAAAGAGGTTTATTCAAGTGCTGGTAACCTCAGGAGATAGAGGACTCTTGTCATAAAGCCCATTTCAACATCTCAGTGTAAGCAGAGGTTTTTTATAAGGAGATAGAGGGAAAGCAGAACACATATATCAAGGGGAGAGGGTTGCAAAGTTCTCTACTTACAGGCCAGCGCAGCCCATTTCAATAAGGATCTCAAAACTGGTCAAGTGATGGTCTGGTGTGTGTCATCTTAGTTTTTGTCATCCTGTTTGTACATCTTCCTAGTTCTATGGTGGAAGGTCAGCAATCTCCCAGAACTGGGCTGACTGAAGGTTGGAGTTTGTATCTTCCGAAGTTAATTTCTAAGGTTCTTACACAAACATGATGTTTATCTACAAGCTACATATTAGTCGGAGTCAGCATTTACAGAAGCACTGTCAAAAGAATGGTGGGGTGGGCTATAATTCCCCATTGTTACATAACTTTCAAAAACAGACCTCTGCTCTAGGAAGGCAGATCCACCATGAGTACTGACATTTAGATGTGAGATCTTAGCCACTTGGTTTCTGCCAGTGAGCAAGCAACCAATATCATTTATTTAGATCTCTTTATGTGGATAGTGTTTCTATTTTAAGTAGTGTTACTTTCTACAGATATTCTGAGAAAGATAAGTACATTGATTTTCCTGGTAGAAAGTTGAAGAAATACTCATTTTTTGATATGAATGGAAATATTGCTCTTGGAGATAATAAAGGCTCTTTCTAGCTTTATATAGCCTTTTACAGAGAACAAAAATAATTTTAAAAATATTAAATGACAGGCCTTTGAATATTTCAGGAAGATCAACTCTTTAGAAAAAAAAAAAAGCCCTTATCTTTTTATTAAGCAATCTAAAATTTTCCAACTCAAGCTGTTTTGTTTATATAAACAGATCAAAAAAGCAATTTCACAATTATAAATGAATTTTGTTAAGACATTTGCAACTTTGAGTAGTGTGCAAAGTGTGAACGGCAATACTTTACTTCACTCAGTTATTCTCAGTACAGTATCTAGTCCACAGTTGCTTACTGGCAGCCAGGAAGGGCCAGAGAGAGAGAGAGAGAGAGAGAGGTCATTGAAGGAAAACCTTTATGAGCTTCTCAAATGACATATTCCTACCTCCACAGCCAAGAACTTTCAACACAAGAGTACATGACACAAACAACTATTTATAAGAAAATATTAAATTAAATATGTTTGGTTCTGAGTTTAAAACTGCATGTCATTGTTTCTTAGGCACCTTGTGGAATGTCAATTCCTGTTGAAAGCAAGGATAAGATATTAGGGTCTATGTGGCAGATTAAAACATTCAGAGGTTTAAATTCTTATTGTATAAAACTGGATAGAGTAGAAAAAATAAAATATAAAAGTAAAAAATCAGCCGGCCAGTGTGGCTCAGTGGATTCAGCGTCATCCATGGACGAGGTTCTGGTTCAATTCCTGGTCAGGGCATGTGCTCGATCCCCAGTAGGGGGCGTGCAGGAGGCAGCCACCAGATGTTTCTCTCTCACATGGATGTTTCTATCTCTCTCTCCCTTTGCTTTCTCTGGAAATCAATAAAAACATTTGTTTTAAAGTAAAAAATTAAAAAGACAGTTTGTGTGAAAGATATGAATTATTTGAAGAAGAAAAACTTTATGAAATCATCTGATTATTGAAATGGTGAGATAAAGTAAGCAGATGAGTCATTCATTTAGACTCAAAATGTCTATCTATCTCATCTGCTTCTTCTGCCATGAAAGAATCCAGTCAGGGTTGATTTACGTACATTTTGAATGAGAAAATTTGTGTTGAAAGAGAAAAAAAGTACACCAATGTAAACTCATAGTTATTCAAAGTGTTAGAACTGGAAGGAGTATTGGAGAATTGTTATTTACTTATTAAATTCCTAAAGGTATAATAGATGAAATCCAGGGAGATGAAGTGACTAGTTGTACTGCCTGGTGGCAGAGCCTGGCTTGGAGCTTGTGGTCCCCTTGCTCCTCAAAGTACAGCAAGTAGCCTGTGGCCAGCAGCGCCTAGAATCACCTGGGACTTCTTAGAAATGTGGAAGGTCAGGCTCCACCGCAGATCTACTCAACCTGACTCTGACTTGAACAGGACTCCAAGTGACTCCAAGCACATGAACCTCTGAGAAGCACCATTCCATCCGGTCTCACACTGCTTTTTGGTTGCTTTCTACCACTGTCTTGTTATCTGAGGATTTAATGTTCCCAAAGGCAGCAGCTTGTTCTTTGCTTGCGTGTGTGTCTCCTGAGGAGAAGTTACAGTAGGAACAAGACAACAGTCATTTATTTTTAGCGTACAATAGAATACTTAGTAAAACATATATAGCCTTCAACAAATATAAGTCGATTTGTGAGCAAGATTTTTTTTTTTAATTTACTAACCAGAATGTTCTACATATACTACAACCCTGGAAAACAAAGCCCTTTAAAGAAAATGGAGCCACCAATAGACTTGACTGTATGAATTCTGTAAAGTCACGTGTTTCAGTAGGTGGGAAAAGCCAATTTGAGAAAGTCACTTCAAATGTTGTTTTTGGAAATAGGCAAGACATAAGTAAATTGTTTAAAAATGAACTTCAGAAGCCTGAAACAATATATGCACTTTTTAAATATTTGCTGAATGGATAAATTTATCGAGCATGTTTTTACTGAATGTGTGTTTCTATAATATCAAAATATAAGCTGAGCCCTGGCCGGTTTGGCTCAGTATTAGAGCGTCGGCCAATGGACCAGAGAGTCCCAGGTTCGGTTCACATTAAGGGCATGTACCTTGGGTGCAGTTTGTCCCCGGCCCCTGTTGGGGTTGTATGGATGGCAACCAGTCAATGTGTCTCTCTCACATCGAGGTTTCTCTCTCTTTCTTCCTCCCTCTCTATCTGAAGATAAATACAAAAAAAAAAAAAAAAAAAGCCTTTGGATGAGGATATATATATATATATATATATATATGAAATTAACTCACTGATTGAATGTCCCTTTGCCTCTTGATTTTCTGCTCATACTGTTGCTCTCTCCTGACTAATAAAGAGATTTCTGGTTTTTAAAGAAAGCAAAGCTTCTATGATAATTGTCTCTCATTTTAGTGTTACATCTGCAGACTGATGAGTTTCTAGGTGACGCTGATTGTCTAGTACACCAAACTCTGAAGAAAACAGGCTGTGGGATCATGTTTATGCAGTTACGGATTTCATGAGAAACATGCTGTTTTGAAGAACAGAGTGAGAAGTAACTGACCAGCCGCTCCCAGCAGGCAGGTAGGAACGCCCATCCACTGTCTCCCAGAGCTTGGTTTTATGGAAACTTTATCTGATTCTGTTCGGTGTCCTTGAGCTAACAAACCCTTCTTTCTTGAGTTGATTAGGTATAATCTATAACTACCCATGCATAGATATTTTAAGTTTTTGTTTCTCTTATCTAAAGTGTGTAGGGAAGGAGGATCCGAGCCAAACATGATTAGGATGTTTTCCTCAACCATTTCCAAAGAGAAAATTATCTCCATCAATTTAAGAAACAGAAATCATGGTGTCTTTCTAAATGTATTCATGTGAGTGCCACGTTTGTGCTTGCTATGACCACTACTTGTACTGTGTCAGAATCAAGAGCAAAACAAGGAAATGATGATATATTAGCTAAACAAGATGCACACGGTACCCTACCGTCCAAGTCTAACAACAGTGCAGAAGAGATAAGTAGGTTAATTGGGCGGCAGAGAAGGAAAACGTTAATGCAGACTGGAGCCATCAGTGGGGCTCAGAAAGGAACATTTGAGCTCAGCGTTGCATTTGAACCTGTGAAATGAAGTGTAAGATATTGTAGGTGGAGGTAAGCATCATGAAGAAAGATAAGGAGAAATAAATTATCATGCCTGGTTGTGGGACACATTGTAGACTTACAACGTTTCCAGCCTGTAGTGATTATAGTTTCAATAAGCAGCACAAGATATATACATTTTACATCCAGATACAGTAGGTCACAGATACACTTTGATAATTTTGAGTAGTTAAAAGTCCTTTTTTTAAATCTTATTCACTGCTTTATAAATTGAACTTAGAATCTCTCAGGTACAAACATTCTGTCCGCCCTAATTTTTTCTTGATGTATCAAGACTGAAACGCACTACTTCCTATGTTCTGTCAGCACTTGTGACAATCTCTCGTGCTAACGCCAAAGTGAGCGTGGTTTTCAGCCTCCCGCATTGTTTCCTGCTCTTCGTTCCCCAGTGTACTTCTGCGCGCGTTATCTTGATCGATCTTAAAGAAACATCAGAAAAGGGAAAAATAAATACCAAGACAAAGAAACTCTTTAGAAGTGAACCCCTGCCACAACCTTTGAACAAGTTATGAGAATGTCACCTGTGTGTCGAGTGGAATGTTATCCATAGGAGGCTGGGCTTTTTATTGACAGAAGGAGAGAAAACCAACATTATTTCAATGGATGCTGAGTGCAGCCTATTTTTCAAGGAATTAGAATCAAAGATATCTGTACTTTATGCCAGATATGTAGGAGAAAGATCTTAACATTGAAGAAGATTGCCCTTAGGAAGAGATATGCCTAATCTTCAATACTTTGCGACAAGAAAATCTGGTACCAGGTTTACATAAAATCTTAAACCTTTGCTGACAAGAAGGAAATAATTTCTAGAAGTCAGCAGTTCAGGGTTGTTACAAATAATGAAAGTGGAATAAAAGAAAAAAGTAAAGGCATCTCTTAATTGGAAAAATAAAAAGTATTTTATAAAATTAGTTTTGCATGAGATTCCAATCTTGTGCAAACTTTTAAGTTCACTCCTGCTGTGGCGGCACAATTTCAAAGCAAGTGCTCAGAAGCTCCTAAGGTCAACAGTCTATGGGGAATTATTTAAGAAAAAAAAAATTATTTTGAAATATGTGCCTTTAAAGTGTGACTATGAATAATCACTTTTTAAAAACTTTCTACGGTTTCGGGAGAAAGAAAATGTTTACTATTGAAAAATTATCTTTCTTAGAGTTTGTTTTAACAAAAACAGTAATAAGTATTATTCCATCAATTTTGTAAGGAATTTTGGCAGAATTCTACAAATATGCTCATATGATTTAATGGTAGCACTCAGCTGAAATGCTTTTTTTTCTTTACTTCAGTGTTCATTGCTATTAAAATCCATTATCAATCCAAAGAAATTTATTTTCATGTCCAAAACAAAATCGAGTGCACCGTCTTTATAGAGCCTTGAGCTGTGTCTATCAAATGATAACAATCAATGAAAAAGTAAAAAATTTACTAAAATATGTTTTATTTCTTTATCTCTACTAGAAGAGTGTGAAATTTTTTAGGCTATCTTTCTGTGTCACAAAATTAATTCCTGGAATTTGCTTGAGGGCATTCAGCAACAAAGCCCCATTGACATTTACAGAGTGCATTCTTCCCGGTGAGAAGGGCCTCCACACGCAGGCGCACACATTCTGTTGTCATTGATGTGCCGAGAACAACTAGGCTGGGACTCAGATGAAGAGCAAAACACTTGGAATTGGAGATACTGATGCGACAGGGCCACTGGATCAACTTTTCCATCTGGCCCAATATGGAAACCATGTGAGTGTCTCTGTTTTGCCAAAATATGACTAAAAATTAAACATGAAATTCTCTGGAGCTAAATCTTAAGCAGACCAAAGTTATCTTCAAAGGGGAAGGACATGATACATTTCAAATTAATGTACATTCATGATTGATTAAGGTTTTGTTTTCTAAACATTATCAAAACTGTTGACTTATAAGGCTGTTACTAAGGGATTTGTAAACTCAGCAATATCCACAATCATAAGCAAATATCTTGTTTACAATAAAATAATGTAACAATATAGATTCCCCTATGTGGTTATATTGTTGGCACATTATCATTGAAAAGATGACTCTATTAATTATTTCAGAGTAATTCATATAAAAAACTCTATGAAATTGAAACCATATTTATAATCCACAAGATGAAAAAAAACTTCAGCTCTTGTATTTCTAAACAATATGTTACAATTGATTAGTTCTCAGTTCCTACTCAAATTACTATTTAATATTCTTTTGCCATTATTGATTTCTACCTAATAATAAAAAAAGTGATGCTAATAATGGGCATTGATGGTCTTGATAAGAGTGCTATTGCCATAAATCTGCATAATCTCAGTAAAAATTTAAGGAATTTTGATACCTTTAGCTGTTAAAATTTGTTTGCCTACACTTTCATGTGGTGGCTATACAAATGAAATATGGACTACAAATACAGTGACCTAAATAACTACCAGAGAATTTTTTTCTTGCTTAAATACCCTTTCGTTAATATAAGCTTCCTTTACACATGAGTTAACTGGCCTTCAATAAGTCAAGTAACAATGATTTCTAAAACTATGTAGTAAACCCACTTAACATAGAAAGAAAACGAGATGGGAAGCAGACCATGCCCATACCAGACATCATGTAACGTGAATGCAAACAAAACACCAGAGCTTATCGGATTCAGTGAAAGCAGTGCTAAAAAGGAAGTGTGTGGTTGTAACAGCATAAAAAAGATCTCCGATCAACATCTAAACTTTACATCACCACAAACTAGAAGAAAGAACAAATTTAACAAAGTGAGCAGAAGGAAGTGATGAAGACTAGAACAGAGATAAATGAAATAGAGAATAGTAAAACAATACAAAAAATCAACAAAGCCAAGAGTTGTTTTGTTTTTTTTTTCATTATTTTTTAAATCCAAAGATATTCTTTGATTGATTTTTAGAGAGAGAAAGGGAGTGAGAGAAAGAGACAGAGGGAGACGTGAGAATCATTGATTAGTTGCCTTCCATATGCGCCTTGACTGAGAATCAAACCCCGCGACCTCTTGGTGTAAGGGATGACGCTCCAACAAACAGAGCCACCTGGCCAGCGCAAGAGTTTTGTTTTTAATAAAATTGACAAATCCTTGGCTAGACTTAGTGTGTGTGTGTGTGGGGGAAGACTCAGATAAGTAAAATCAGAAAAAAAAAATGAGACATTCAAACTTATGTCACAGAAATAAAAAGGATTTTAAAGGACTACTATGAAAAATCATAATCCAACCAACTGGATAAACTAGAAGAAATGAACAAATTCTTAGAAACACACAATCAAGCAATACTAATTCATGAAGAAATAGAAAATCAGATCATACCAATAACACATAAGGGATTGAATCAGTAATCCAAAACCTCCCCATAAAGAGAAGGCCTGGATAGATGGCTTCACTGGAGAATTCTATCAAACATGTAATAAAGAATTAACAACAATCATCCTGAAATTCTTCCAAAAACTTGAAAAGGAGAATATACTTTTAAGCTTATTCTATGAGGCCAGCATTACCCTGATACCAAAGCCAGATAAAGATACTACAAGAAAACTATTGATTAATATCTTGAATGAATATTAATACAATATCTTCAACAAAATACTAGCAAACAGAATTCAACAGCACATTAAAAGAACTATACACCATAACCAAGTGGAATTTATTCTTGGAATGCAAGGATGGTTTAACAAGAAAATTAGTTAATGTAATATACATTAAGGGAATGAAAGAAAAAAAAAGCATACGACCATCTCAGTTTACAGAGAAAAAACATTTGACAAGATTCAACACCCTTTAATGATAAAAACATAACCTAGGAACAAAAGGAAACTACCTCAATATAATAAAGTCCATTTATGAAGAGCTCTCAGCTAACATGATACTTATTAGTAAAAGACTGAAAGCCTTTCCTCAAAAATCAAGGCAAGGACGCCTACTCTTACCTCTTGTATTCAATATAATATTGCAAGTACTAGCCAGAGCAATAAGGGAAGAAAAAAGAATAAAAAGCATCCACATTGGAAAGAAAGAAGTAAAATAATCTGTTTGCAGGTGACATGATCTTATGTGTAGAAAATTCTAAGATTCTTCACACACACACACACACACACACACACACGCAATTGGAAATAATTAAAACAGCAAAGTTGCAGGATATAAAATCAGCGTACAAAAAGTCAATTCTGTTTGTATACACTAATAACAAACTATCTCCCATAAGGAAATTAAAAAAATAATTTATTTACTATATATTAATGAGAACAAAGTACTCAGAAGTAAAGTTAATCAAGGAAGTGAAAGACTTATACGGTGAAAAGTACAAAAATTGCTAAAAGAAAGTTTAAAAGGCATAATAAATGAAAAGACATCCCATGATCATAGATTAGAAGATTTAATATTGTTAAAATGTATATACTACCCAAAGCAATCTACAGATTCAATGAAATCCCTCTCTAATCCAAATGTAATTCATTTTTTGCAGAAACAGAATGATATTCCATAGAATATTAGGGGATCCACAAAATAGGCCAAAACATGTTTGAAAAAGAGAAACAAAGAGGACTTATACTTCTTTATTTCATCACACATTGCAAAGTTACAGTAATCAAAACAGTATTTTTACTGACATAAAGACAGACAAATGGACCGATGGAATAGAATAGAGACCCCAGGAATAGTCCTCGTGTATATAATCAAATGATTTTCAGCATGAGTGCCAAGACCACTAACTGAGGAAAAGGCAGTCTCCAAAACAAATTACACGGGGCAAATTAGATATCCACATACTAAAGAATGAAGCTGGACTCTTATCTTACACCATAAACAAAAATTAACACAAAGTGTATTGAAGATCAAACGTAAAATTCTAAAATTCCTAGAAGAAAACATAGCGGAAAAACTCTGTGACATTGGACATGGCAATGATTTCTTTATATGACATTAAAACCACAAACAAAAGCAAAAATAGAGTGATGGGACTACACCAAACTTAAGAACTTTTGTGCATCAAAAGATACAATCAACAGAATGAAAGACAACCTATAAAATGAGAAAAATATTTAAAAATCATATATCTGATAAGGGCATAAGATCCAGAATATATTAAAAGGTCCTACAACTCAACAACAAAAAAATCAATAAGCCAATTAAAAACAGACCACCTGAGTAGACTTTTCTCTGAAGATGATATGTGAATGGCCAATCAGCATATGAAAAGATACTTAACATTACTGATCATTAAAATAAGCCAGTCAGAGAAATACAAATACCATATGATCTCACTTATATGTGGACTGTAATGAGCAAAGTAAACTGACAACAAAATAGAAGCAGAGGCATGGATACAGGGAACATGCTGACAGCTGTCAGAGGGGAGGGCAGTGGGGGACTGGATGAAAGGAGGTGAAGGAACATGTAGGCATAACCCATAGACACAGACACCAGTGTGGTGATGGCCAGAGGGAGGGGCAAGGGTGGGTGGGTGGGTGGGGGGCAAAGGAGGAGAATGGGGACATCTCTAATAGTGTCAACAATAAAAATAAAGTTTGAAAAAGATACAAATCAAAACCACATGAGATATTACCTCACACCCATTAGGATGGCTATTATTAAAAAAACAATGGACAAAAAAAACCAAAATCAAAACAGAAAATACCAAGGCTTGGCAAGGATGTGGAGAAAATGGAATCTTTATTCACTATTGTGGGATTTTTAAATGGTCCAACTACAATGGAAAACAGTATAAAGTTTCTTCAAAAACTTAAAAATAGAACTACCATAAGATCAAGAAATCTCACTTCTGTGTATATAGCCCAAAGAATTGAAAACAGGATCTCAAGAAGTTATTAGAACACCTGTGTTAATAACAGCAGCACTATTTCCAATAGCCAAGAGGTGGAAGGAACCCAAATATCCATTGATGGATGATTGGACAAACAAATTGTGCTATATATACACAATGGAATATTATTCAGCCTTAAGAAGAAAGGAAATCCTCTAACATACTATAACATGCCTGAATCTTTACATTATGCTAAGTAAAATAAATCAGTCACAACAGCATAAATACAGTGTGATTCTATATATGAGGTATCTGAAGTGGTCAAAGTCATAGAGACAGAAAGCAGGAAAGTAGAATGCTGGTCACCTAGAAGCATGTGTGTGCTGGTGGTGGGTAAGACGATAACTTTTATGTTGTTTGTTTTTACTAGACTGAAAGGAAATATATCGTTAAAGACGGGAAATATGAAAATAGAGTGTAAGGAAAAGGAAAATAAAGCACTTATTATATTCCCAGAACACTGTGCCCTGTTTATTGTTACATGATTCCTTTTTGTACTTTAATAATATTTTGATTTGAGTATTTTTATTGGTCTATTAATATATGACTCACAGGTGTGCCAGCTGGGACTTAGACCAGGTCCACCAGCCCTCAGACCTGTGTTCTGTCTTCTCTGCGGTGCTGCTGGAACATGACTTCGGGAAATATTTTCCAAAGAGCTCGGGTAATTGTGTGATACGTTATTTTGTCAAAGGATGTAAACAAGCTCCATCTGTATATGAGTATATGAGCCTTCGTTTTAAATACAACCATTAATTTTTATTCCTTAAACACATTCATTGGAATTATAAAGTTCAAACAACTTGCTTGTGTTATTTTATATTTTTCCAAAGGTAAGATTCAAAATAATCAATATTGTGGAAAACAAACACTGGGAAACAAAACTTGGGCTCCAGTATTTTAAGCATAAGGGACATTAGAGAGTAATAATTAGAGTCACGTTAATAAGCTTTAACTTATAAATACTGAATCAGAAAGACTTGAGTCCATAGATATTTTCTGCCACATTACTCATGATAAAATACTATGAAATGGAGACCTGACTTGAAAATTCCCCAAGCAGACATAACCAGTTAAGCTGCATAGCAAAACTTAATCTAGTTTTATTTTATAATCATAAGTGAAACTTAATTTAGGTTATTTCCTGTAAATGCCTCTGATAATCATAAAAGAACTTTACGTTTCTCCCTGAAATGGTAGAAGATAATTACTCTTAACCAGCCCCTGCTCTCTGGAAGCTCTCATTGTAATAACCATCAATCACTGTGAAGGTTTAACAACTCCCTCCCACTCACTTCAAAAGCCTTCCGGTGACGTCATGCCTCTGAGCTGCATGCCTTGTTTGGGTTTGTCTCCCTCTTCCAGAAGTTTTGCTCCTCACTCAATAAAACAGTCGTATCACATGAAGTTCTCTGATGTTCTTTTGACACTCTGATAGCCATGAAAAACAATATTTGCATTATGCTAGCCTGTTCCCTTTTGCAGCTTTGGGGGAAAGTTTGTAAAAATATAATGAATCTAGTCAAATGAAATTATTCTGGATTTCTCCTCTTTTTTCTTAAATCGCACATCATGTCATTCAGCAAATCCTGTGAGTCTCCCTGTAAAATACAACTCAAGTCAATGGCCACTCTGTCTTCACAGCCTCCCTTCGATCAAACCGTCGCCGTCTCTTGCTGAAATACTACAATATCCTCCCGATGCAAGTCCCTGGATGGAGACACAGGGGACAAGAGAGCTTAGGAATTGAAGAAGTTTTCATAAAAAAAATTATTTACAAATCTAGTGGGGGGTTCATACAGAGACAACAAGGTAGAGTGCAGTACCCCAAGAAGAGTAACAAGAGTGGGAATGTCAAGAAAGGTTTATCAAGACTGGAACAGAGAGCTGAGTTATGAGGACCATAGAGTGATACCATAGCCTCCAACAGAGGGCCACAGACAGATGTGACAACCTAGCATAGAACAGGTCAGGGGAACAAATGCTTTGATCTTATTCTTCTTGCTCTCATTTGCTGCCCATGACCCTGTCGGCCAAGTAGAGCTGAGGGCCACAGGAGGGGTGCGCTGCTGGGTGCTGCAGGCGATGGAGTCAGCCTCCCCCCGGGGGTTCCGGGGAGTGTGACGGATGGGCAAGCGTGTGTCTGTGGGGGGCAACGAGAATACATCCAGTGAAGTCTCCTAGGTGAGTTCTGATTTCTACTCTTGGTTCTCATCCCTTCAGCACCTAGAGTGATCAACTTAAAGAACAGATGGATTTATCATTCCTCTGCTTAAAAGCTATCACTGTCTTCTTAATGCACTTAAAGTCCAAACTCTTTCCATGGCCTACTAGGCCCAAGATAAATTGGCTCATGTTTCCCAATCCAACCTCATTTCAATGCACTTCCTTTTATGCTCACCCCGTGGAAGTCACCTTGTTCTCCTTTGAATGTCTCTAACCCAGCAAGTTGTTTTCCACCTGTCTGGGACACCCTACCCTACAGCCTTTAACCCGCCCTGTCCACAGCTGAGTCCTTCTCATCCTTGAAGTTCCTCTTACTGTAGACTCTCTAAGAAGGACTTCTGTGATTTTCTATCTTACGTAGCTCCAGGTAACCCTCTTCATTATCTTCTGTCTTATCATTCTCTTTGTCTACAAATTACTTCTAGACCAGTTGCTTGTTATTTTGTGCATTCATTCATTTTTATCTCCCATACTCTAAGATCCAGGTAGGTGAGAAGCTTGGTTACCTTGGTCATTATGATACCATTGTGGGCTTGCAGAATGTCTAATATATAGTCAGGAACTATGAATACAGTTCAATTAATAAATGAGTAAAGAAATCATCGCACATTTTACAAAGTTTCTGGCAACAAGTAATGAGGTGATCTGTTTCGGTAGAGTCCAAGTTTTGAAACGACCTCATTGGCACCACCCACCAAAGGATTGATTGAGGGTCAAGGTTCGGAGTTCCTGAAAAGAAACACTCTGAGAGCTTAGCTGCAAAATCTCCCTTCTCTTCCTGCGGTAAGACTACTACCGTGGCCCGGGCGAGTGATGAAGGGCCAACTTCTCAGAGCGGTAAAAGATGTGCTGATACATCTTCTGTGTTGATAGTTCATTTAACTCATCACCTCAAGTTGGGAAAAAAAAAAAGGAGTTTGCAGTCTTTATAGCTGGCAGATCGTCTTTCCCTCCTTCAAACTATCTGCCCCAAAGAGCAGCAATTTCCTTGTAGTCTACGGCTTATCATCTCTGTCCTCCTCAGGCTGTAGCAGATGGCTATTCAGAACATTCGAGAGAGTTTAGAGTTACTTCAATACTTCATTCAATATTTGAACAGTTCTCCATGACCCTAAGGACTTCTAAGGATTATCAAAGATACAAAAGAAAGGCTCAATTTAATTTCAGGATTCCCGAGGGCTGGCAGCTTATTCTACGACTGACAAATGGGATGCTCATGGTGAAGTAATATATATCGGCCATGGTGAGGTCACAGGACCCCAGAGCTCACAGGACACAATCCATTTTCTGCAGGAAGTAAGGAAAGCACCTGGAACAATGGCCAAGGGCCTGCTCTGCGGTGACAGCCTCTTGTCATCAGTGTAGAAGGTGATTAAGACTTGCTTTCCAGACGGTGTAATTTCCTCTTTCTCTCTGTGTGTCTCTCTTAGTCTCTCTCTCTTCTCTCTGTGTCCCCAACTCTTTTTCTTTCAGAATAATATTTTCTAGTCTGGCCAGTGTGGCTCAGCGGCTGAGCGTCGACCCTGCATCAAGAGGTCGCCGGTTCGATTCCTGGTCAAGGCACATGCCCAGGTTGTGGGCCTGATCCCCAGTGGGGGGCATGCAGGAGGCGGCCAATCGATGTTCTCTCTCATCAATGTTTCTATCTCTCTCTCCCTCTCATTTCCTCTCTCCCTAAAATCAATAAAGAAAAAAACAATTTTTTTAATTAAAAAAAATAATAACATTTTCTAAAACAAACCAGCAAAAAGCCCTGTGTGACTTCAGAGGCTGCACAATATATCATAGAACTTACACTGAACCATCATGATGTTTTTCAGCTTAGTTGAAAATGTTTCTGTGTTTCCTTGTCTTTAAAAACTCCCCAAACCATTACAGTTTAGAGATGCGGGAGGACTCCGTGACAATCACTTCAGAAGACAAAACACAGCAAACCAAGTCAGAACGGCTGGGCCCGCGCTGACCTCGAGCGGCTGTGCAGAGTCAGGTGTTACCGCTTCCCCAGCTTGGCTCAGTGCCGGCTGGTCCCAGAGAAGGGCTGGCCAGGCAGACACACCTCCGCTGGTCTGGCTGCTACAGGCTACACTTAGCAATCGGGTGCGAAGCAACTGTGAGTACCGAGCCGTTGACGTCCTCCGATCTGCTTCTGACACAGGACTTTTGCAATTGACACGTCAAATGACAGTGTTTCCGTGAACGAAGATCAGTTTGTGGCTGAAGGGACCGAACGGAACCACGGACTAGAACACCGTGCTGACGGTTTGTATCATGTTGGTTCTCACTTCCACTGATATTCTGAAATAACTTTTCTACAGTAAATATTGAAGAAAATTAATAGTATTCGTGCAAGGACTTGGATAGAGCATTTAGAAAGAGAAATTAATGAGAATATTTTGTTTCCACGTTTAACCAAAAAGGGGAAGTTCTGAAAAGGTATTTATCCACCCTAAAATTTTGGCACCGATAAATAAACGAGCCAAGAAAATTCCTTCATTATCATTCTTTGTGTTGATAAACGTGGGAGATGTGTTTGAAGCTAAATTCCCCAAGTCACTTAAGAAGATCATTTTTTTAAGGTTTCAAAGGTATTCATTTTAATTTTTTAAAGATAAATCATACATCCAGAGGTTGATGTAGAAAAGTATCTCATTAAATATTTTATACAGATCAATGAGGGGAAATGCATCGCTTGCTTTTCACCAAAATCCTCTGTTTTATACACTTGGACACACCCAGGGTGTGTGTGAATCTATGATGTGTGTAAGTTTATCAATCAGTGTCCAGAGCTTTGGCGGATCTGAGATTTTAAACTAAGTGCAGTGCACTAGTCATTGTCACAGGTTGATTGATGCTGGCAGAAGACAAGAGACTCCTGGCTCGAGACAAACTATTATTTGCGTCACAGAACAGCATGAGCACAGGACAGTGGTGCTAGCTCCCAGGCCGGTGGGGGACGGCCATCGGTCTGGATGCTGCACACGCAGTCGGTGTGTATCAGCAGAGGACACACACAGAGCCAGAAACTTTTTATTTTTTAAATTTTTTTCTTTTATTGATGTTAGAGGGAGAGGAAGGGGAAGAGAGAGAGATAGAAACATTGATGAGAGAGAACATTGACTGGCCGCCTCCTGCATGCTCCCCACTGGGGATCTGGCCCACAACCTGGACATGTGCCCTGACTGGGAATCGAACCGGCGACCTCTTGGTGCAGGGTCGATACAGAGCCGGAACCTTTTTAAATGGGCAAAAGCAAACTGTGCTTTGTGCTGGAAGAAGACGTGACCTTTGTCACACGGAGCAGGAGGAAAGCCAGCCCTTTGCTCCAGGCAGAGACTCGTTTCCAGCCTGCTCCCTGCAGGCATCTTTGGAAGGAGCTGGGACAAAGGGCCGTTGGCAGCTGGCTTGGGAACCCGGCAGAGACACGGGCGAGCGGGACATTCTCTCCAACACCCCGGAGCAGGCCAACCCAGGGGCAGTGAGCGAGGCAACCCCAAACCAAGTGCAATGACAGTGGCCAGACCTCACGGAGCATTTCGCCCGCTGAGCTCTCAGGGATGAATGCAGAAGCGTCGCGGGCCACACCTGCGCCCGCATAGACCTGCAGCCGCACACTCGTGCCCACGGAGAAGCATGTGTTCAGTGTGCAGGTGGTGGGACAGCGAAGAGACGGACTGAGCCGGGGAGTCAGTGAACACGCGCTGTGACAACCTGGGCTCGCTTCTGGGACCGTCCCCAGCATCTCGGATCGTCCTCTGATACCAGTGTGTTGACCCGGGACGGTGCACAGCCTCCGGGCACAGTTCTTCACCAGCGCTTCCTACAGTGTAGTGTGGAGGCAGCTGACGTGAACCCCGCTGCAGCCGAGGCACCTTTGCAGCCAGGCCAGGGGAGCGGAGTACTGGGAGGAGGTGCCCTCGGGGGCAGGCAGTTTGGGGCCACCTTCGGATCCTGCCCAGCCGCGGGCCGTCCGGGGCTTCCTGAAAGTGGGCACCTTTCTCTGTTAACATCTATTTCCATACTCCTCCCAACCTGTCTTCCTGTGGTCCGATGGGAAACGGCTCTTCCTAGCCCCGGGGACAGTAGAGCCTGCCCCGCGGTGGGGCCCTCCTCCTGCACCCGGTGGGTCAGCCCTAGGAAGCCGCCGCATCCCAGTCACCTGGCAGATTCCGACCGGCTAACAGTGTGCAATGCTGCCGTCGGAGCCGGGCAGCTGGCCTCCGACAGAAGAACCCCAGGGACGTCCAGCTCTAGGCTGTGCCCACAGACCAGCCGGCAAGGGGCAGTGGTGCCCTTTAGTCTCTCCAACTACAGGACAGACAGAGGATGCCCTGGCCTGTGCTCAGTGGTTAGAGAGTTGGCCTAAGGACCGAAGGGTGGCAAGTTCGATTCCCGGTCAAGTGCACATTCCTGGGTTGCAGGTTTGATCCCTGACCCTGGTTGGGGTCAATCGATGTGTCTCTCTCACATCGATGTTTCCCTCTGTCCCTCCCTCCCTCCCTCCTTCCACCTCAAAATCAATGGAAAAATATCTTCAAGTGAGGATTAACAACAAAAACATTTTTTTAATAAATGAAGGACAGGCAGAGGAAAAACTATATGATCTGTTTTTGTTAATTGACCTCAACCAGTTGTTTACATATTGTGGTTGTAGTGTTAACAACTAAATTTGGGTAAAGGTGAGGGTCAGCAGATCCAAACAGACTTCTTTAAGGACTCTAGCCAAAGCACGCCTCAGCTGAAGTCCGTCACTTGTACACACACCTATTGCATTTACATTGTTCAGACCAGAAAAATTCCTACCACCTGTTCCGTCACCGTTGATGGAATGAGGGCCAGCTCTCCATCCTTGAAGCCGTCCAGTCCCACCTTGCACAAAACATCGCTGGGACAGACTCCCGTACCCCCGAGGCTCCCGTGGTCCCTGGAGGCAGAATTCTCCAGATCCGACTGGCCGGGAGCCTTCCTGCAGCTTGTGGCCCGGCTGTGCCTCCCATGGGCTCCCCGGACAGAACCCACCGGCTTCCGTAGCCCACTGTGGCTCTGTTGTCCAGCTATTGGCCTTCGTGTCTGCTTTCCTAACTTCCAGTTCAATGCCTCGTGCACACTCTGCACGAGAGGTGCTTGTTTCAGTAATCATTGCTGGAGTAATGAAAGGCCCATGACGAGATGGGCAGAGATGGGAAGACGGATGAACATTCCCTTGGAGGACAGAAGGAGGAACATCTTTGTTTCTAAAACCGGGTACTAGGAAAGCAAAACTGCAAAGCAGATATCAATCTGATTGCAGATGCAGGCACAGAAAATCACCGGGATTCGTTCCTGTTGGACTCTTTTTTATCTAAAAACAGGAGGCACGATGGATGGAGAGATGTGTCAGAAACGCGTATGAAGCTTTAGCAGTGTTGCGTAGGTTTTGAAATAGTTGTGGGATATGAACAAAAGCTGGAGACACGGAAAACATTTCTCAGCGACAGCGGGAACCTAGCTGCAGCTGGAGAACATTGGCTTCAGCAGTGACGATTCGCTAGCCCTCGGGCCAGCTGGAGACGCAGGAAGAGACCGGCACTCAGTCCAGTGAGCCCTGTCCCAGTAGATAAGGGGCCACACCCCCCGCTTACAAATATGCTCCCCACGGAACCGTTTCCAACACGGTCTATTCACAGTTCACAAACAACTTACAAGAAGAGATTGTAAGCCATTAATCCTTAAGAGTCGCTCCGCTAACAGACATCTGGCGCTCAACAAGCTGCCTTCATTTTGGAAAAATATACAAGGGTAGGAAATTAGTGGGAAGCCCTTCTAACAGGGACGCAGGAGACAGTCTACAGTCCTGATGAGGGTTCAGCTGCTAGAGAAAGGATCTTCCAAAGGAGGGTACAGAAAATCGTGCTTGGACTAAAAGCATGCTGTGAGTTAAAATTTTACACCACAGGCCAGAATGGGGTCATGATTGATTCCACTGGCAAAACGATGCATGTAGCAGAAGAGTCCTGAATAATTATCACATTACTTTCTCGTAAAATTGAATAAATATATTGCTTTGCATAATTTTGGAATCATAGTTTACTTTAGAAATGTGAAATTTTAGCAAAGAAAAAAAGTCTCCCACACCTCTTCATGCTTGAAAAATGTGGTTGATAAGAGTTACTAAATATAGCACTTCTTTTTACTTTTTCACCGAAGGGGCGGTAACTAAGGAGATTCCTTTTCAGAATTGCAAACAGCTGGATGACCAACATCAACTTCCTATCTCCTGAGTAGGTTGCAAATTGAAAAATGAAATCTTGTTGTCTTGTTTGCACATCCCCGAAAGTGATTTATAGTTTCATCACTAGGTATTTATGAAAACTGATGAAGTTCTACGGGGAACTTGCAAAGAGTCTAGCCACTTTCAAAATAAAACAAGATCTTTCTTCCATTCCTCTGTTCCAAGATATTCTAAAACATGCTACAAGCTACATGTTTTTGAAACATTCCTAACTGAAGAGGAAATTGTTCAATGACCTAAACTTATTTTTCACAACCTGTCATCTATGGTCTTTAATTTTAGCCTCATATTATTTACTACTGAGCTCCATTGACAATATTTGCACCAAAGTCTCTTCCATTCGGATAAATGGATAATATGTTTTAGTTTAATAAGAAAGATGTTACAGGGGGCATTAAGTCTCCTTTGTTATTCATTACAAATGTGTTTGTCTATTCACAATGTTTCATTGTGGCCAAGGACTTAGAAGGTGAAGGCCGATTTCATGTTTCTTTTATTAGAAAATGATTTCCTGGACTCTTAGCTTAACTGGAACAAGATAAAATGTCTCCATCATATACTTCTGCCTAATGGTATGACTTTGAGGTTATGGATGGATACATTTTTATCCACATGGAAATTTCTAATCCCTCTATACAACGTGGAATAACTCTATAAAGGAAACATGAGAAATTACTTCAAACAAATCCTAATAAAAAGAAGCAGCCCAGGGTAAACACCCTTCCAACCGGACAGCATTTCAACGTAGAATAAACAGAAAGTGGTTCAGGTGTAGACACTGCAGCAGACTCCACAAACAGCTACACTCACGCTGCCCGTGGACAGCATCTCTCTCCTCCCAACTGTCACCTACCGAAAGGTTGCCCTTCTCCTCCCTTCCCCAGCCTATGCGGAAACAATGCCATTTGTCACAGAGTAAGTGCTCAGGGCCTCAAAATGATGAACAGATGGTAAGACCAGAGAGTTCTTCCCACACTCATGGATGGTTGTCTGCTTCCAAGACTAAACTTGAGAGTGTGTCTCCTGCACGCCAAAGAAGAGGACTGTGGGAGGAAGCCACCTGCCAAGTTGCACAGTTGGGAGCCACAGCCGACCAGCAGAGATAAATACACTCTTAATCGATCCCATAGGATGCCATGTATTCTAGCATCTTCTTCCCCCAATGGCAATCTGTCCAGCTCCCCCGTGTAAACACATCCACAGAACAAGGGCATCTGGGTATTTCTGCACTTACTAAACACCTCAGGGAATAGCAAGTTGGTCACCTGTCAGACCAGAAGACCAAATTTATAGGCAATGAGTTGTTTATATCAAAGGGGGTGACTCTGCTGATGGAAAATTATAGTTTATGCCCAAGTAACTGTATATACTTGTAGTCAGAGAACAATGTTGTAGGGAGATCATCTGGACAGGGCCGTAGGGATAACTGTAATAATTGCCAACAGTTGTCAGTGATTTCCATGTACCAGGTAATGTGTGAGAGACTGTTATGTCCATAATTCCCAATCAATAACTTGACTGAGGTTACGAGTCTAATCAGTGATCAAGGTTATTTGTCCGGTAAGAGGCTTGAACCAAGGTATCAAACTATGTCTGCATGACTCTGACCTTTGCTCATTCTGTTTGTGTCAGGGTCCCAGCACACTTAATTTGTTTAGTTAGATTTATCCTTACCCAAGGACACTTTCCCATTCTTTGTTCAGATAGAGTGGGAGGGAGGGAGAGAGAGAAACATCGACATGAAAGGGACACACCAAGTGGCTGCCACCCACACGACCCAACCAGGGCCGGGGACAAACTGCAACCGAGGTACGTGCCCCTAATGGAAACTGAACCTGGGTCTCTTTGGACCACAGGCCGATGCTCTAACCGCTGAGCAAAACCAGCCAGGTCCCCAGCACACTTTAAAAAACCATTGAGAATTCCAAGAAGCTAACGTTTATGTGGGCTACATTCACCAACATTTATTATATTAGGAATTAAAAATTAAAGGTTTAAAACATTTTCTTTGTTCAATCATTTTAAAGTAAGTATATTAAACCCACTGCATGTCAATATAAAATATTTTATGTAAAAATACTACCTTTCACCCTGGCTAGTCTGGCTCAGTGATTAGAGCGTTGGCCCGTGGACCAGAGAGTCCCGGGTTCAGTTCCTGCTAAGGGCACGTACCTCGGTTGCAGTTTGTCCCCGACCCCGGTTAGGGTTGTGTGGGTGGCAGCCACTCGATGTGTCTCTCTCACATTGATGTTTCTCTCTCTCTCTTCCCCCCTCTCTCTGTCCTGCTCTATCTGAAGATAAATGCAAAAATGTCCTTGGGTGAGGATTAAATAAATAAATAAAAGCTCTGTAAAAAAAATACTGTATTTTCTAAAACAAAGAAATAGTGACAATAATGACAATGCTTTACAATTTTGCAAATGTTTGGCTTAAAAGAAGACAGACACATGCAGGTGTGCGTCTACGCTCATCTGCTGCAGGGTGTTGTTTTCGTTGAGGTGTACGAAGGATAGAGCCTCACCTGCATTTGCAAAGGGAAAATGGAAGCGTATTTTAGCAACATTTTCAGATAATTGTAAATATTCTTCTTGGATACTGGATCAAAATCTACATGCGGTACATTCTTACAATTGCACGGTGCCATCTGAAGTCACATCTGTTAACTTGATGTCCTCTCTTACATGGAAACCCATCAGTCTCTCTTTCACTGATGAATCTTTCACCCATAAGTGCTTTTAGAGACCTCATTCAGTGGTCATTGGGAAAATGTTAGTTCAATGACTATTCAGACAGATCACCCAGATGTTGGCACAGTTCTTGATATAACATTTCTTTAAAATCACATTTTAAAATATTATTACAAATAACATCAGAAGAGTTTTTGAATGTGAGGAGGGTGTCAAGCTCACGATGATGGATGGCTATGTTTTCTATAATTCTAATTTTCACTTGAATGTTGAATTTTTCCCAGTGAGCTATGCTATCTGTTCTTTTCCATCACTGACCTTTTTTTCAAGAAAAAAATGTGTCTGGTACCTAATTCTGAGTAGCATGTCTCTCAGTCATTTTGTTCCAAGTAAAGTGGAATTCCATGAAAATAGAGAGTAGTTCAGGTCATACAATCATACAAGGGCTCTTCCAGAGACAAATATGATCCTTCAACACGAGCAGAGGCGCTTTGAATCTAATTCCATATTGTCACATAGAACATTAAAAAGACAAAAATCAAGAGTTAAGATCAATAAAATAACAATTGTTACTGCGTAGAAAAATGGACGTCCTTACATGAAACTGCCTTCCCTTTGACTGATTGGCGGGGAAGGGCACAGGGGTCACGAGCACGGGTGGGCGGGGAAGGGCACAGGGGTCACGAGCACGGGTGGGCGGGGAAGGACACAGGGGTCACGAGCACGCGGTGGGCGGGGAGGACACAGGGGTCACGAGCACGCGGTGGGCGGGGAAGGGCACAGGGGTCACGAGCACGCGGTGGGCGGGGAGGACACAGGGGTCACGAGCACGCGGTGGGCGGGGAGGACACAGGGGTCACGAGCACGCGGTGGGCGGGGAAGGGCACAGGGGTCACGAGCACGCGGTGGGCGGGGAAGGGCACAGGGGTCACGAGCACGCGGTGGGCGGGGAGGACACAGGGGTCACGAGCACGCGGTGGGCGGGGAGGACACAGAGGTCACGAGCACGCGGTGGGCGGGGAGGACACAGGGGTCACGAGCACGCGGTGGGCGGGGAAGGGCACAGGGGTCACGAGCACGCGGTGGGCGGGAAGGGCACAGGGGTCACGAGCACGCGGTGGGCGGGGAGGACACAGGGGTCACGAGCACGCGGTGGGCGGGGAGGACACAGGGGTCACGAGCACGCGGTGGGCGGGGAAGGGCACAGGGGTCACGAGCACGCGGTGGGCGGGAAGGGCACAGGGGTCACGAGCACGCGGTGGGCGGGGAGGACACAGGGGTCACGAGCACGCGGTGGGCGGGGAAGGGCACAGGGGTCACGAGCACACGGTGGGCGGGGAAGGGCACAGGGGTCACGAGCACGCGGTGGGCGGGGAGGACACAGGGGTCACGAGCACGCGGTGGGCGGGGAGGACACAGAGGTCACGAGCACGCGGTGGGCGGGGAAGGGCACAGGGGTCACGAGCACGGGTGGGCGGGGAAGGGCACAGGGGTCACGAGCACGCGGTGGGCGGGGAGGACACAGGGGTCACGAGCACGTGTGGGCGGGGAAGGGCACAGGGGTCACGAGCACGGGTGGGCGGGGAAGGACACAGGGGTCACGAGCACGCGGTGGGCGGGGAGGACACAGGGGTCACGAGCACGCGGTGGGCGGGGAGGACACAGAGGTCACGAGCACGCGGTGGGCGGGGAGGACACAGGGGTCACGAGCACGCGGTGGGCGGGGAAGGGCACAGGGGTCACGAGCCCGCGGTGGGCGGGAAGGGCACAGGGGTCACGAGCACGCGGTGGGCGGGGAGGACACAGGGGTCACGAGCACGCGGTGGGCGGGGAGGACACAGGGGTCACGAGCACGCGGTGGGCGGGGAAGGGCACAGGGGTCACGAGCACGCGGTGGGCGGAAGGGCACAGGGGTCACGAGCACGCGGTGGGCGGGGAGGACACAGGGGTCACGAGCACGCGGTGGGCGGGGAAGGGCACAGGGGTCACGAGCACACGGTGGGCGGGGAAGGGCACAGGGGTCACGAGCACGCGGTGGGCGGGGAGGACACAGGGGTCACGAGCACGCGGTGGGCGGGGAGGACACAGAGGTCACGAGCACGCGGTGGGCGGGGAAGGGCACAGGGGTCACGAGCACGGGTGGGCGGGGCCGGGCACAGGGGTCACGAGCACGCGGTGGGCGGGGAGGACACAGGGGTCACGAGCACGTGTGGGCGGGGAAGGGCACAGGGGTCACGAGCACGGGTGGGCGGGGAAGGACACAGGGGTCACGAGCACGCGGTGGGCGGGGAGGACACAGGGGTCACGAGCACGCGGTGGGCGGGGAGGACACAGGGGTCACGAGCACGCGGTGGGCGGGGAAGGGCACAGGGGTCACGAGCACGCGGTGGGCGGGGAAGGACACAGGGGTCACGAGCACGGGTGGGCGGGGAAGGGCACAGGGGTCACGAGCACGGGTGGGCGGGGAAGGGCACAGGGGTCACGAGCACGCGGTGGGCGGGGAAGGGCACAGGGGTCACGAGCACGGGTGGGCGGGGAAGGGCACAGGGGTCACGAGCACGGGTGGGCGGGGAAGGGCACAGGGGTCACGAGCACGCGGTGGGCGGGGAAGGGCACAGGGGTCACGAGCACGGGTGGGCGGGGAAGGACACAGGGGTCACGAGCACGGGTGGGCAGCGCGGCCTCTATTTCCTACAAAGGCCCCAGGGGTTTCTCCCCACCATTTCTTTTGCATCATTCAGTATAAACAACAAGCACAAAAACTTTTTCCTTCTCCTCTTCCTGTTCCTCCTCCCCCTTCTGCCCTCTTCTTCTTTTTCTTCTCTTCCTCCTCCTCCTCCTCCTCCTCTCCCTCCTCTTTCTTCTCCTCCTTCTCCTTCTCCTCTGCTTTCTTCTTCTTCTCTTCCTCCTCCTCCTCATTTTCTTCCTCCTCCTTCTCCATCTCCTCCTCCTCCTCCTTCTAGAAGCTCACTTTGCACACTCCCTGAAAGGATATTGGAGACTTTGAAGGGGTCTGGGGACCACATTTTGAGAGTCACTGCGGAATACTGTAATGATAAGTTTTAGGATTTCTATTTTTCTCATTTCTCCCTCCCTCCCTCTTCCCAGCTGCCTGTCCATCTTCTCCACATTGCTTCCCTTGGAGTGAGCCATGGCGAGATGTGTGAAGTGCTCGTGGTGTTAGACGACCGGCCCCAGCTATTTGTTAGCTGAGTGGTCACAGTTGACATAACGAACGTGCTAAGAAGCGGTGAAGAACCCAGCTCTGTTTTCTGCCGCCGCCGAGCACACTGGTCTGCTTATTCCCAGGTGTGCACGAGGTTCCTCTTTCAGACCCCACGGTGCCGCGCGGCTGTCACCAGGCACACGCGGAACGGGCGCCGCCACTGCGGCGAGTCGGAACTGAGACGCACGTGCACACACACACAGCAGACGTGGAAGACACATGGGGAAGCATGTAAACCATCTCATTAACATTTTTACATGGAGCAAATGTTGCAGGATCATAGTTGGACAATGTTGAGCAAAATAAGATGTTATTAAATGAATTTTATCTAGTTTAAAAGCACTTTTAATGGGGCTACTAGAACTTAACTTTCATGCGTGCCTCATTTCTGGTGGGGGCACTGCTATCGCGGGGCCCAGAACGAGACAAAATCCACCCCCATGCAAACAGGAGTCACAACTACTTGGGTCATGTTTACTAACGCGAGCCCAAGTTAATGTTCTATGGGAAACTAGTTCCATTTCTCTCAGTTTTATTGACTGATTGATTTTTAGAGACAGAGAGAGAGAGAGAAACAGCGATTTGTTGTTCCACCGATTTACTTGTTCACTGGTGGGTTGCATGTGCCCTGACCGAGGCTTGAACCTGCAACCTTGGTGTATCGGAACAATGTTCCAACCAACTGAGCTTTCCAGACAGGGCCCATTTTATCTTAGTTCTAAATTCCATCCTAGTCTTATCCTAGAATAGAATTTAAATTTTATTTTATTTTCAATTTCATCCTAGTTTTAAATATCTATTGGCAGGTATAGACAGCTGTGAGGCTATGGCTACATTTCTTTGATTAATATGATTTATTCCTCTTAAAAATACACAAATGCACACACACACACACACACACACACACACACATTTCCAATACATTATAGCAGAGATAGAGATAGAGAAAAACAGACACACTGATAACATGAAGACCAATGTCAGAAACTTCTGATGAATACTGTTTTCTTCTTTATTCAACTTATTGTCATTGGTCATGAAATACTGATGTTATTTTACCAAGAGATTTCATTCCGACCTGAGTTTATTTTAGAGCAAAGACCAGTAGAAATGAGATATCTAGAAAATATCTTTATATTCATGATATATTTTTTTATTTAAAAATAAACTGTTTGAATCAGAGCCATTCAAAATGTTTACTGTTTCAGCACAGTGAAAAGTGAAAAACACAGGAGGAATTATATGTGTACATTGTGTTCTTTGTGATGAGAGGTTCCTTTTAATTTTCTCGGCTCAGCATTTAGCATGCTATACTCTGATGTGAACCGTCCCTGAGAGCGTGCTCTAGGAACTAAGAATATTTGCGAAATTAGCTTTTTAGAAGGTGCGTGAAAATTAAAAGTAATCTACAAATTTGTTTTATTATGGTTTGTAATTGCTAGAAAGTGTTTGGATGGCTGCAAAAGGCATGATAAACGTTCAATCACTTTATTTTTAATTTTTTATATATTAATTTGTTTTTGTTACAGATGTTTCTCATTTTTCCCTCATTGACACCCTCCTCCCCTTCCTCCCCACTCCACCCCCAGCTTTGTTGTCTATGTCCATTGGTCATGCACACATGCATGTAAGTTCTGTGGTTTATCTCCCTCCACTACCCCCTCCTCTGAGGCTTGTCAATCTGTACCCCACCTCCATGTCTCTGGGTTAATTTTGTTCAGCAGTTTGTTTAGTTCATTATATTCCACAAATAAGTGAGACCATGTGATATGTGTCTTTCTCTGCTTGGCTTGTTTTGCTTAGCATAATATTCTCCAGGTCCTTCCATGTAGTCTCAAAGGATAAGATCTTTCTTTCTTACAGCAGCATAGTATTCCATTGTGTACACGTTCAATCACTTTTAATTGTTTTAAATAAACATGCATCAAGTTTTAGAATGTTGTCATTTTTGAACATCATTTTGTAAATGATGTCAGCCACATGAGCAAATAATCACACGTTCGGGGCTTCAAAGAAGTCAAACACGAGCCAAAGACCCCCAGGCAGAGTAAGGACAGAGGAAAGCAAAGCGTAAAAGTCTCAGAGAAATTTGAAAGTGTCCGTAGCTCACACATATCGTGAATTTGGCAGGTTTCATGAGACACACTGACTTTCCTCCAGTGAAAAGCAGTCCAGGCAGGTAGGTGAATATACTCAGACAAACCCCTGAGTCTGGGAGCATCTTCGAGAGTAGGACAGGCATCAGGAAATTTGGGCAAGGTCAGCAACTCTGTCTCTGGGCAGAGAGAGCTGGTGAAAGTGGTTATGGGATTGAAAACACTTCTGTTCATCGTTTGGGCTGTATTCTATAATGTGGCTCCTTAACTTTTACTTTTTTTGTTTTTTTATTTTCTCAGAACAGCCCGGCCAGTGTGGCTCAATGGATTGAGCATCGTCCCAGGGACTGAGAGGTCCCAGTTCAATTCCCAGTCAGGACGCATGCCTGATCCCCAGTGGGGGGCGTGCAGGAGGCAGCCAATCAATGTTTCTCACATCGATGTGTCTATCTCTCTCTTTAAAAAAAAATCAATAAAAACATTAAAAATGAATAAATAAAATAAATATTCTCAGAACACACTGTACATCTCGCATGTTCAGGTTAGAAATGATAATGTGTGTGTGTGTGTGTTCCAAATTACACGTATTCCCAGCCTTCATACTAATTCCAGTTGGTGCTGAAAACTGTGAACCTGACATGGCTGGACATACTGCTCTCCCCAACCCTCCGCCAGAAATACCCGCGTCCTTGTCTGCTCAGTGCTGTGGGAGTGTCCTCGGAGGGCTCTCCCCGTGGTTTCTCAAAGTCTCATCCCACGGATGAGAATGTGTCCGTGTCAGTAGTTGAAGCAGATACTTCCACCTAATTAACATTGACCAGATGCTCCCAGGACGGCGGCCTTTGCGTGAGAACCTTGCCAAACCCCTGCTCCGCTGGGTACGGGCACCTCCCACAGCCTTGAGCTCTGGGCTTGGACGGACGGTTCCTTCGTCAATGATAAGAGACCACTGAGACATCTCGGAGCTCTTGGGTTCCGTGCGATGGGAGTCTTCCAGCGGCATGCCTTAGATTGCGGGTTGTCTTTCCGGGTGATCAAGTCTTCCGTTCGCCCCAGACTGCCTCCTGCTCTCCCTGCGTGTGCTCCAAACGGTATCAGTTCCTTTGTCTCCTGAGCACTTCTGTTTCTAAAGTGATGTTTGTTATCACTTGATCTCAAACACCACAGTAAACAGAACTGCAGCGATGTCAACCCCAAACGCGTGATGAGTGCCTGTTCCGGGACAGTGACATTGCTCTTTCAGACATCGATTGGCTGCGGTCTCGCTGTGTCTTCATGTCACCTCTGTCCTGGAAATATCTTCACGTGAGTTATGGAGAAAGCAGAAAGCTTTTATCTAACCCCATTAGGCGTGCCTGTGACTTCTAAGATGGAACCTGTCCCTGCAACCATCCCTTGCAGAGGACTTTGGAAAGTGACTCAGTCATGAAATGTCATTTGAGCCACCGCAGTACGTTCACCTCTCCTGTGACCATCTCCGGTCGCCTCCCGGGCAGTGCCGGCCCACCGGGCCTTTCTCGAAGGGGCCGCGGACAGAGGAGACCCCAAGCCTGCCCTTGTTTTCCTCCATCGACACGTTTCCTCGGGGGGACCAGCCTGAAAGTTCCTGGGGGAAGTGGCGGAATATGGTTCACCCTGCTCATTGTCCCCGGCGTTAGCTCGACTCGGCTAGTCTTCGGGAACCTTTCCATTTGAACCACCAGCTTCTGAGCATTTAGAGGGATTGCTGGCAACTGGAACGATTTTGACCAAGGTTGTGGTTATATCTGCTGTGCAACAAACTGCCAAGGTTGTGGTTATATCTGCTGTGCAACAAACTGCCAAGGTCGTGGTTATATCTGCTGTGCAACAAACTGCCAAGGTCGTGGTTATATCTGCTGTGCAACAAACTGCCAAGGTCGTGGTTATATCTGCTGTGCAACAAACTGCCAAGGTCGTGGTTATATCTGCTGTGCAACAAACTGCCACGGTTGTGGTTATATCTGCTGTGCAACAAACTGCCAAGGTTGTGGTTATATCTGCTGTGCAATAAACTGCCAAGGTTGTGGTTATATCTGCTGTGCAACAAACTGCCAAGGTCGTGGTTATATCTGCTGTGCAACAAACTGCCAAGGTTGTGGTTATATCTGCTGTGCAACAAACTGCGTCTCCAGCTGGTAACTGCAGAGAGAGGCACACTTACGTTGCTCACGAGTGAGCATGTGGGACCGGCCTCTGGCTAACTGTCTGCCGCACACAGCGCCCCCGGACAGCTTCTCCCTGGAGCCGAAGGGCCCACATCCGAGGCAGACGTGCCAAGGGCCAGCATGCGGGGCCGTCGGGCCCTGGCCGGTCTCGGGTGGGCTGCCTGCAGAGACGGCATTTCCTCCCCCGAGGCTCCGCTGTCCCCGCCCACGGCACGGCGGGTCGTGCCAGAAGAGAGTGACCAGGAGCCCAGGGTAAAGCACACGTCTTCTCAGGCCCCAGCTTCACAGCCACCGCAGTCGATGGGTCAAACAGGTGACTAAAGCCAGCCTGGACCCCAGAGAATGGTGAGGAATTGTAGCCATAGGTACGCGACCCATCGACCATCCTTCTGCCCTTCTTCACCCTGGCCTCCCGCCGGAAGTCAAAGACGTTTCTGGCTACGGCCACCTTGGACGTGTGGTGGCTCCCCCCCTGTCTCCGACTCTCACCCACCTTCCAAGCAGAGGACCCCAGCTCCGGGGCCGTCTGAAGAGCATGAGGGTGGAATGCAGGGCAGTGGAGTCTCAGCCAAGCCAGTTGTAACCTGGGTTGCTGTCTCCCCCATTTCTGTACTCGGTAAGAGAAGGGGGGACGTTATCCCACGGGGTCCATACAAGCTTTCTTCGTGAGGAAAGCCAGGAATGAGACCGTGAAGGCGGGCAAGGGAATGTCAGCTGCCACCGCTCTCTGGGGTGACGGGGTGTCCCCAAGCCAGCCTGCACGACAGGGAGAGGGTCCATCACACAGCAGGGCTCCGCGCCTTGGAACCAAGCGTCCCCAAAGCCTTCCTGACAGCAGCCTGTGGTATGGGTGGGGTGCAGGCACGACATTTGGAGAGTGTGCAGGCATGCTTGAGGCCCTGGGACCTTGCAGCCTCACTGGGGGCAGGTGTCCCCGAAAGCATGGTCCTGATCACCTCCACCGGCTGGCTCAGGGTGACTCCTGCCTTAACAAGGAGACAATTCGGATCGTTCAGTCATGGGAATTGCACCACCTTGTCCAGCCAACACTGAGGCCCCATTTGTTTCCAGGCACTGCCCCTGAGCGCTGGAGAGGTGCCCATCCTCCCAGGACATGACCCTCCCAGGCCCTCCCAGGGTCTCCCCCGCCAGTTACCTACAACGTGTCGCCTCCCCTCCCCCCATGCAGCCCCTTTAGAATGAGCTGTTCCCGAGGTTCCGGCCTCAGCTTCCCTCCTGCACCGCCTGCTCTCACCGAGCGGTCCCGTTTGTGCTAACCGCTTCCATGTCGCCTCTGCGTCCACGGCTGGGTGATGTGCGTCTCGGGCTCTATCCTCTCCTGCCTTCCAGAGCCACCATTTTCATTCAAATTCCTCTTGCAGAACATCTGGCATCTCAAAGCCAACAGGTCCGGCACTGAACTCATGACTCCTGGTCCCACCTCGTGGAAGACGACTTTGCTGTTGTCATCTCCCCAACAAGATGATCGGCACACGTGCGTGCGCGTGGGGCTCCAAGTGACAGAGGCGGCCTCCGGCGGCTCCCCCTTCCCTGTGCACTGTGGTAACTGGTACCTAAGCCTAGTCGTCCCCTCAGAATCGCGTCAGGTTCGGACGTCCGATTCTCCTGTGATGTCCACTCAGCTCTGACCCCCTCCGGTGCGGCCCGATGGAAGTCTTCGTTTCTAGTCTAGCCCGGCCTTTCGATCCGTCCTCACCACTCAAAGCAGCAGTGTCTAAGCACACATCTGATTTCATCGGATCCTCTTTCCCAAAACCCTTTCTCCAGAAGGTAAGTCCAGGCACCTGGGCACACGGAGAGACCCGCTGGGACCCGGCCCCGGCACCCTTCAGTCTCATCATCATCTTCTTCCTCTTCCCTCTTCCTGAACTTCAGCCAAAACCGACAGCTCACATTTCCCTTAAAGATGCCATAAACTTTCACAGTCTGGACTTCACACACTTTATCTGCTCTTTCACAACATTCCTTTCCCCGTGCCAGCTCTGAAAAAACCCCTCTCGTCCCTGAAGACCAAACTCAAAATATCGTAGGCTTTATGAACCGTGACCGGTCAGAATGAATCGCGCGCTATTCTCGTGCTCATGGCGTTTATTGATTTTTATATTTTTATTTCATTGTGCAAGACCTGATCTACACTATGAATTAAATGTTAATTGATTTAATTAAAAGAGTCTGGATTAACTGATGGCAACAAAAAATACATGTATGTTATGTATTTCTGAAAGGATGGTGAGTTGGTAGACCTTTTAAGAAATCAACAGCCTTTACTCTGTCCATACTTATTTTTTCACGTTTGCAGACCCATCCTAAGGGAATCATTGCAAATATGGAAAAGAAGTCAATAAAGTCATGGAAACAAATTTTGGGTTCTTATTGATCATTGTATTATACAGCATTTAGCACAATATTTAACATAAATTACTGATTAAATTTGTCTACCAATTAAATAATAACCAAAATTATTTATTATAGCAACGTAAATGGACACATCTTTAGGGAAAAGGTTAACTCTCATGTATACAGTTTATGATATGGTATAAAGTCATTAAGAACACATGTCGCCCTCTAGCCTTGGCCTTTGGAGAATGCGGGGTGCCCCAGGGTCACTGTCCAGTGGAAAGTTGCTGAGGACTGAAGCCCGCCTCGCGTGGTCACCCGGCGAGTTTGTAACCTACCTGCTCATCATCCTGTGCTCCTCTCCTTCCTGCGCTTCTCCTTGGATCTGCAGGTTGCTTCTCCATCTTTTCAAATCCTGTTTCTTTTAGTGCCCACTTGTCTAATTAACTGACCGTAAATATTCTATGACTGGTGCCAACACCGTTACCCATCATAGGTCATGAGCCTTGTGGGCTTTCTTGTGTAGGTACTTCAAATAAATTCTCTGGATTTGTCACGGAAATTGTCACGAAGGATATTTAATCGGCCCTGAGGTTAACACCCTCCGAAGTGGACAGTGTGCCCAGCTATGACAGTGAGGGTGCTGGGGAGTTGGTTTCCTGCCGGATTCCTTGGGGTCCTAGTGGGCAAGGGGGCAAGTCTGGGGGACAAGGGAGTGGAAGAGGCTGTGTGGGGGGAGGTGTTGCACTACAAAGACAAAAACGAGGTGACCACAGGGAGTTACATTTCTGGAATGAAGAAAGGTATCTTGAATGCCTTGATATCTTAAATGTCATGGTGTAATTAGCAGTCGTCTGGATTTCTTTCATTCAAAATGAGTGGCTCGAACGGATCATGTCCGGGAGTCCTCCCGGATCAGTCAGAACAGCAGCCCCTAGTGGATGGGGAGGGAAGGCCGGGGCTCTCCAGAGGAAGACAATGGTCTGAGTCCTTTGTGCTTCCGAGACGGCTGTTAGGTTGAGGGGTGGAACCCACGGCAGGGAAGGCACGGCGTTTCCTCACTGTGTCCTGCATTGTCCCTCCCTATCCTGGAGAGCAGAACTGTGTATACCACCTGCTCTTAGTGCAGGAGAAAACATAATAAACTTGGTCAAAAGCAACAGGAAACTGGAGACCTCAAGATAACAGCCATCATGGGAAACTGAGGCACAAAAGCAGAAAAACCTCATTCACAAGAATGTCTCTTGGGGGACATTGGCTTCCAAAGATCAGAAAGTAAACACCACAAATCTGACTCCCACTGTGACCTTGGGGCAGGGAGCCAGATACGCTTTTAGTTACGGTGGAAAGAACATTTTACTCGGGGCTAAAACTGGGGTTCAGCTTCCAGCCCTCCTTGCCACTAGCTATGTGATTCTGGGTGAGCCATCGTATCTCAAGTTTCTCTGAGCTGCAGTCTCCTTAACCATTAATATCTGCTGCAGACCTTTATCATGAAGAATAACTCTTGTCATTGCAAATATCAAATTTGTGAAATTTGACAAATTGGAGACTCTACTAAACAATGATGTTCTCACCATCCTGTACACAGTTACCAGGTTAATTTCTTAGTTAGAAGACCTGTCCCCTGATTCATTTCATGCAGACTAAAGGTTTTTTTTAGTCAGTTTTCAAAGAATCTGTGGCCTGGTTAGAAGCAGTCTTTGCAGTATGAATCCCTACTCTTTTTTTTTTTATCCTCACCCGAGGACATTTTTCCATTTTTTGCACAGGTAGAGTGGGAGGGAGAGAGAGAAACATCGACGTGAAAGAGACACATCGAGTGGCTGCCACCTGCACGACCAACCAGGGCTGGGGACAAACTGCAACCGAGGTACATAACCTTAGCGGGAACCGAACCCGGGTCTCTCCGGACCGCAGGCCGATGCTCCAACCGCTGAGCCAAACCGGCCAGGGCTGAATCCCTACTCTTTGTCAACGTAAGTGGTGTGGTGCAGCTAAGCTGTTTTTTTTGTTACAAATGAAGTATGCCTCACTTTTCATGAATAATCCTTTCTCTCACATGGTTGCTTTGAAGCAGGTGCAGATCTCAGTCCACAAACTCAACCTTCAGGTATTTTAAGTTGATTACACCCACACTTAATTTTGTTAGGAGAGTTCATTCGGGCAAAGAGTTGGAAACGAAATCTCAAATTGTTCCTGCCTTTCCTCTCAAAACATACAAAATTGTTTCTCCTTCCCCTTCCCAAGCAATAAAAGTTTTCTTCTCTCTCGCTCTCCTTCTTTCTTTCTTCTTCTTTCTTTCTTTTTTCTTCTTTCTTCTTTCTTTCTTTCTTTCTTTCTTTCTTTCTTTCTTTCTTTCTTTCTTTCTTTCTTTCTCTCTCTCTTTCTTTCTTCTTTCTCTCTCCTTCCTTCCTTCCTTCCTTCCTTCCTTCCTTCCTTCCTTCCTTCCTCCCTCCCTCCCTCCCTCCTTCCTCCCTTCTCCTCCTCCTCCTCCTCTTCCTCCTCCTCCTCCTCCTCCTCCTCCTCCTCCTCCTCCTCCTCCTCCTCCTCCTCCTTCCGATCCACAGTTTCATCTACTTTCCAAGGAGATTTGTCCAGTCCGAGTGACCCAGTGTGCAAGCTAGAACTCGAATGCCGGGTTGTCTATCCGGTGAGAGGCTCGAATGGTTCTCTACTACCTCCTGCCACTGGGGAAACGCTGGAGCTCCAGTCCCCCTTGGGCACCAACAAGTCTGTGCAGGTCTCAGAGTTGCAGCCTAAACATTCCAAACTGTCTACTCCGAGATTTTCTTCTTTCCCTAGGAAATGCCTGTGAAGATGAGCACAAGATCTCTCTGTTTTAAGATACTCTAAGCGTAAAAAGATTAATGAGAGAGATACTCCCTCCCCAAAATGTCCACTCACTTTGATTCCCACCCACATCCTTCCCTCTCCCAGTTCAGAATGACCTAATCAAGGCTCAAGATGCACTAGGGATGTGCTCAGTCACCTGCCTCTGCCCTCTCACACACCTTCCATCTTGGCTACCAGCGCCACGTGTTCCTTTTAGGGGTAGGATCTTGAAATGCCTCCTCCTTTGTGCTATCTCTTCCCCGAGAAATCTGTAAAGTGGCTAAGTGTGGGGTTAGAAACGTGGCCTTTCTATTGGCGTGGCTGCTCCAGGTGACAAGCACTTGTTGGGAGGAGAGGGAGGGGAGGAGTGGGACCCTAGACCTTCCTGTGTGGGGGAGGGACAACAGTAAACCGTGGTCCACCGAGTGGACGCCAGGACGGGATCACATGCTGTGCAACAGCGTTAAGAGAGGTGAAAGGGAACCGTCACAGTTTGGGAGGGTTGGCTAGTTCCCCTGACTTTCGATAAAAAGACTAAAGAAAGAAAAAGGTTCGACCTAAAGCAGGTCAACTTGAAAGCAGAGGGCGACAGGTACAGCACCCTGCCAATACACGTGTTCTCTGCTTAGAAACAATAATCTGCAGCGCCTAGAATACTCATCCTCTGAAATGTGGCAGCATTGAGAAAGCTGGGTGCTGTACACCCAGGATAGAGTCTGTGTGAGCGGGGCAGAGGGTGGGACTCTTACCAAATAGGAAATGTTGGGGTCAAAGAGAAGTCTGATACCCTGGTGTCTCTGAGGTACCTTTTATTCAGCATTCTTGGACTGATAACAGTGGCACTCAATCTCACCCTGAAGACATGCCCGGAATATAGCATGGGGACAGCTGGCAGATTACAGCACCTCCCACCAAGGTTATTTCCCACTTGTTCTGGAAAACATCAGGATGAAGTTGAAGTCTACTGACTGGACAGCCAGGGCCAAAGGGCTATGCCTAGGTGTCTGTTCTACAGAGGACAGACATGCGCAGACTCACGGACTGCTGCTAAACTCAGTCTCTGCCATGCATACCAGGCCATGGAATTTACTAGAAGCAAATAGAACAAAGCTGACTCCAGTGTCAAGTGAGTTGGATTATCAAAGAAACCTTAAACTTGGCTCAGACAAGTCAGTGATTCCTTTATTTCTCCAACGAACCTCCCAAAGCCTGACATCATTCCACGAGACCGCTCAGGTGGCACGCTGCCTGGAAAGAAATGTCTTCTCCTGTGGCCACGTAGGACAATGGACACGATTTTCCCAGAAGGCCTCCTGAGCAGCCACGGTCTGTGATAAAAGCACTGACTCCATTTCAAGGAAAATGAAATTCTAGCTTTTTCTGGAGAGTAGTGTATGTACGTGCTGTGGAATATTAACCATAACAATTTATTTCCCACTCTCTCCTTTCTCAAATGAGAATGTCATTGACATCACCATAAGATTTCCCCATGATTACAGATTTGGAAAACCAAAAATGGGTAAAATATCTTTTAGCCATAAGTCACTGGACCATACTGAGTCGCAGGCAGTCCGATGAAGAGGATGGCATGTCACCAAGAGACCTTGCATGGGGTCCAGAATGCAGCCGGTAGAACTTACTAATGTTATCCCTTGGGAGGGGTTGCGTGTTTCCCTATAATTGTAGTGGGTTTTGAGAAGTGCTTCTGAGAGGGGGAGAGGGAGATGGGGAAACCACAGGGGCAGACTTGGGGTCACTGCCCACATAGCATACCCTCCTGTGATTGAGGGTATCACAGCCTGCTCCCCGCTCAGTGTCAACCCCCTGACACTGAGCTAAATTCGGGAAATCCACAGTCAGGTCAATCAGTATATGACATCACTCTGGGCAAACTGATGAGTTCGGAAATGAGCTGGACTTAATTTGGGCCAATGTATGTGAGGGTCTTGTGGACTAAAATGTTCCTCGTTCTTCTGGGAGCCCGAAAAGCCATTGCTCTCTCTCCTCTGGGTGATAGGCCCTCAAAGTGAGACATCTGGCACCGCTGCTGCCCCTTGTCCCCATGAGGGAGGCCAGCTGAAGATGAAACTGACGCCATGGAGAGTGGACCGCAGAGAAGGAGAGAGAAAGCGTCTTGGATTTCCTCACCAAGCCACGTAGACTGAAGCCTTGCAACCATCCAGTTCTGTGATAGACTCAATTAGCTGTATTGTTTAAACTACACTGAGTTCATTGTGTTATTTGTGACAGGCAAATTCTTAACTCTTATAATTGCCTCTGTTATTATTAAACACCTCTCTTTATTCAGCATTTCATGTGGTTCTTCTTTTTTAACCAACTACTGGGTTGAGATCCAAAGCTATGTCTTTTGTAAAAATTCTTTAACTTACAGTTGACATGCAATACTGTTTTGTATTAGTTTCCAGTGTCCAGTATAGTGGTTAGGCAGTCATATATTTCTAACATTGTGCCTCACACGTAATAATGGCTCATGGGTATTTGTGAACTGGATCGTCAAAGGATCTGCCATGACTAGGAAAGTCTGGCCGGTGATATAAGCTATTATACAAATGTTTGAGATGTTTCTGAGTTCTTCCAAAAACACTAAATTTGGAAACAACACTTTATTTCCGTCAACGAGTGGTTTACACTTGACTCTAAAACTGATGGTTTTGAAACGACAGGGTTTTTGGCCAGACCTGTAAGGAGGCCCATTTCTCTCTAGATGCAAACTCTAGAGAGTTCCTTGAAGACCCAACTCTCTCTGCATCTGCACGGTACTAGCCCTCAGCACGGTGACTCAGTAACAGTGAGTGCACCATGGATTCTGTGCAGTAAAACTCAGTCATTGATGATAAAGATTGCTGTGAACTGGATACGTTTCTTTAAAAAAGTATCTGAGTAGTCATACATGTTCTTTCAGGAATTGCAGAACATAAAAAATAAAAAAAAATGCATTGTGTGGTGAAATTAACCATTGCGAAAAAAAAAACACCCAAATATTTAGAAAATCTTCCCTGTGTGTAAATGTTGATCTCAGACTTGTTTGGCTTCCCCCAGTGAACCAAGAGCAAATGGGCTATAACCCAATTACAGACCATTTCATCTCCACAGCTCAACCTCATAACTGCTCACCCGAAATCCCCGGAGGAGCATTCATTACGACGTTCGCAAAGTTCTTTGAAAAATACATGTGAAATGACAGAGCTTCACCACATCTTGCATCCTGTACATTTGTTCCCTCCCTAAAATACAAATGCTACAGCACAGATCCAGCCAAATATCTCCTGTAAAGATGAACATTTTAAATAATGCCTTCAATAAGGTAACCACATTTCTGGTAAATAAACTCAATGGGATTGTGGTCCAAGTGATTTTTTTTTTTTTTTAATTATGAAATCTGAAGATTGCCAATTTTTCCTTAAACTCTTTCAAGGTTATTTTGTCTTTCCTATTTTTAGTCGACAGTTTCATGGGGAGGCAGCATCTGTTATAACTCAACACTGGTTTATTACAGAGGTTTTTCAGATCACCTGTTTTCCGCTGTTTTTCATTTTCAGACAGTGGAGTCCTCCTTCTAGAAGCTCTCATCCTGTCCCCTGAGTGTCTGAGGGGTGCAGAGAGGATGCTCATGAGTGAGTCCCGGTGTCTAGTTTTGTGTTCGTTTATTTTCAGTTGCTGAGTATTACTGAGTTTCTACACAAGTTCATAAATGGCCACGATTACTGAAATCATACCAAACATGGTTTTAAAACAAAATATTTTTCTAAATTCCTCTGTGGAAATTCTGACCCAGGGATTTTAAGTATGTTTTTTTTCCCATAGTTTTTTCTTTTTTTAATTTAAGAGACTTTATTTCCATAGCCTTCTTCTACCATAGAGGTGTGATCAAGAATTTAAATACTGACTTTCCAAAGCAATGACCTCTCTGAGCATATTATTCTATTGTTTTCTTATCCTTTACCTTTGTCTTTTTTCCCCACTCTCTCTGTTTTCCACTTATAGAAACAAATAAAAACTTACCCCAGAAGTCTGTGATGAAAATAAAATGGCATGATATTATATCATTCTCTTTGGAAGGTTGAAACAGCCCACTTGAGAAGAGAATCAGGGTGGAGTGACACAGTGAGCCAAGACCGGAAGACTAGATGATCTGTTTTCCAACACTGCCTGTGATAGGGAACAAGTATGTGATAGTCACCCACTCTTTCCATCTTACTACATGTTGTAATGAATATGTGCCCCGCTCTGCAGTAGGAGCTCTGACTACAGGCAAGACAAACTAGACAGACAGATGATGTCTGTTGTCAGATGGGTGACATTCTCGTGGGGGAGCCCACAGCACATGGATGGTTACGTGTGGTCAGTGTTCCGGACGGTAGGGTTCCAGTTCACAGCTCTGACCTTTCTGTTATGGCTTCACTCGGGCAGGCTCTGTCCATGCGGGAATTCAGATATTTTAGATGTCAAATTTAGTAATAAGAGAACTTTCTGTTTTTGTTTTTTTTCAATTCATTCGTTTTAGCAAATGTCTTAGAATTGACTTTCATTGGCTTGGCTTGATCCTCGTTAATCTTGGAAGACATCACAGGGCCCTGAGGTGGCTTTGTGCTGATCACCACTCTTCACCCAAAAGACATGACTGAGCAAACTATTAGAAAGAGAATCTAAGAAAATAGTCTTGTTTATAATTTTATCGAAAAACAAGCAAGCAAGCAAGCAAAACCCTAAGAACAAATTTAACCAAGGAGATGAAAGACTTATATTCTATAAATTATAAGACATTAAAGAAAAAAGTTGAAGATGCAAATAAATGGAGGCATATGCTGTGCTCAAGGATAGGAAGCATTATC
The DNA here is from genome assembly GCF_014108415.1 of Molossus molossus. Classification (NCBI taxonomy): domain Eukaryota; kingdom Metazoa; phylum Chordata; class Mammalia; order Chiroptera; family Molossidae; genus Molossus; species Molossus molossus. The sequence continues at coordinate 5,031,586 of NW_023425403.1, forward strand.
ATCATTAAAATGTCCATACTACCCAAAGCAATCTATAGATTCAATGCAATCCCTATCAAAATGCCAACGATACTTTTCACAGAACTAGGTCAAATAATTTATATATCGATATTGAACCACTTAGGACCCCAAATTGCCACAGCGATCTTGAGAAAGAAGCACAAAGTTCGAAGCATCCCCCTACCTGATATCAAACTATATTACAAGGACATCGTAATCAAAACAGCATAGTAGTGGCACAAGAACAGACATATAGATCAACGGAACAGAACAGAGAGCCCCCAAATCAACCCATGTCTCTATAGTCAATTAACCCAAGAGAAAGGAGGCAAGCCTATGCAATAGAGTAAAGCCAGTCTTATCAATAAATGGTGCTGGGAAAACTGGACGGACACATGCACAGATAAATAACTCAATAAAATAAAACCAGAAGGGAAAGAGCCTGTGTCCCAGGAAGCAGAGTTTTCCTGCAGAAAAGCCACATCTTTTCTGGGAACATTCAGACCAGAAAGGGGCAGCTGACGAACGGCCCAGGTGCAAGCACTTGCCCAAAGGCCCAGGGACAAGAGAGATCCAGGAAGGGGTGAGTCTGACAGTCATCTGCTCAAGTCCGAGGGAATGGTCCTGGGGGATGGGGTGTCCGGGAGAGCAGAAGCAAAGCATGAAGGGTGGTCCTGCTGGGGGTCCTACAGACAAGACTTTGCAGGGACTGGAGGGGGGCGTGGCGTCATCGCTGTGTGTGCTAGAAACTGCTCTCCGAGTAGCACAGGGAAGATCTCGGACTGGGGGGACCCTGACACGGGGAGACGAGAGACTAGATGAGGGAATTCAGCGCCGCGGTGGAGGGGAAGCGGGTGGATTGATGTCGGGGACTCTGTACCCATCCTGCCCCGGGAATGCAAGCTCTCTGGGTCATCAGCACAGATGGCTTCCACGGGCTCCTCAGCACCCCGCCGGTTCCCCAGACAGGAACACATGCCCCTGGGCCGCAGCCCAGTCCTTCCCGCCTTCGTGTTAGTTGCCCACCTGGGACACCGATGTGTGACAGTCAATTTCCCTTCTCCTTTCTCCCCTAAAAGAGCCAAGATGTGGCCCTGGCCGGTTTGGCTCAGCGGTTAGAGCGTTGGCCTGCGGTCCGGAGAGACCCGGGTTCGGTTCCCGCTAAGGGCACGTACTTCGGTTGCGGTTTGTCCCCGGCCCTGGTTGGTCGTGTGGGAGGCAGCCACTTGATGTGTCCCTTCACATATCTCTCTCTCTCTCTCTCTTCCTCTCTCTCTCCCTCCCACTCTATCTGAACCAAAAAAATGGAAAAATGTCCTCAGGTTAGGATAAAAAAAAAAGAACCAAGATGTGTTCAGAAGGCCACGTGCCCAGACAGCTTCTTGCAGGTCTTGCGGTCAGGGTGGCCCAGTGATGTGTCCCGGCCCACAACAGGTAAAGTCTGCTGGGCGAAGCTAACAAGAGGCAAAGAGGCAGACCCCACGCCCCCACGCTTTGTTCCCTCCACTCCCGTCCCTCCTTCCGGTGTGGGAAGGACACATGTTGCCTGGGGATGGGGCAGGGAGATAAAACCCAAACCCCAAGGATGATGGTGCAGAGAGAAGAAGAGGGAGACTGCGTCATTGGGACACAACGGAGCTGCCTCACTAGCCTGTCTCCCCTCCCCAGCGTCCTCTGGTGGGAGAAAAATCACCCAGGAGCTTGTGTTTGATTAAGTCGGGATCTTTTACATTCTGGCAAAAGCAGGATAATCAGCCAGCAGTTTTCTTTGCCATCTGACAACCCACTGTGTCCCTTTTTGTGCCTCTTTATACTGCAGCAGTAAAGGGCGAGCTCCTTAAGGAAGCAGAGAGCTGTGCACCTCAGTTCCCGAGTTGGCTTCTGCAGGCAGGGCCTTGCGAGGCGCCCATTCAGGGCACTGTCCTCAAGGTCTCCTACGAGGCTGGAGAACAGGTCTCCGCATGAAGTGGTAGAAATAGTTGGTCCCCGTTCAAAGCTCTGGCCATTTACAATTTTCATAGCTCAAGGGGAGAATCAACGTGAATTTGATTTATTCGGGCAAATAAACTCTCTCCTTTCCACAGGATGATGGCGAAGAGAAAAACATCAATTAAACTTGACCTCTTGTTCCATCGTCCAGACAGGCTGTCTTTCTCAGAAAACTTATCCTGTCTTTGTGGTATGACAGACCCTGCGTGAAGCTTCTGGCCCTCACCTACCACATCCCAGCACAAAACAGTGTACGAGTCACTCACGCATTCATTCATCTTCTCAGTAAACACTTACTAAGTGCAGGTACTGATTGCTAGCATTGTACTGGTTGTTAGCAATCCAAGACACACAAAATTCTCGTTCCTGACTCCAAGGGAGGGACAGCCCACCAGGAGGGGACCACTGGACAAGTAAGGTGCAGTAGGACACAGAGGAGGCGAGGGAGTTCTCACTGGAGATTTACAAAGTGTCCTTCGAGGACAGAGCACCTGAATGAGTCTTGGGTCTGCACCGGTATTTGCCGGGGGACACGCAATCATGTTGGTCTGGAAGGCAAGGTCACCAAAGGCACGCAGGCAGAAAGACCGATGGCACATGGGATGGCAAGACATTAGACAAGGAAAATGCCAGGTGCTGAGGCTGCTGGATAGGCCTGAGGAACCACGGACCCATCGGAAGAGGTGATCTGATCCTATCCAAATCTGGGCTCTAGAAAGATCATTCTAGAAGCATTCACATGGAGAGCCATGAGTCCTCTCAGTGGACAAAGAGAGGTGATTTATTTTTGCCATCCGAGTTTGAGAGAATGAGACCATAAACTTCCTAGAATGGAAGCTGTGTGTCTGAGGATGGGAGCAAATTTTAAAAAGGTGGAGAGTATCAGCGAAGAACCCTGAGGTATTGATTGGAAGTGGGGGATGAGGAAAAGGTAGTCTCAAGGAAAATCCCCCAATTTCCTTCTTAGATGACAGGTGAGTAGTGATCCCAGTGTCCAAAACAGGAGATAGAGATGAAGGGCCATTCAGGAGGCAGAAAGCTCTCCAGCGTAGCTCAGACTGGGCACTGGTGTGGTCTGGGACAGGCAGACACGGTTTGGAGGAAGATAAGCGATGAGTCCCAACGGTGCAGACTTGTGGTCTTGGTTCTCCTTTGCCCCCTGAGCCACGAGCCGCCTCTGAAATGAAGACATCCTTCCTTCCGTGCAGAAGCATGTTGTCCAACAACGTATGGACGATGGCTGACAGTGTCTCCTTCAGTTGCGACTGTTACCGTTACCACGGTGAAGAGGACAGCGAGGCCCCCAGGTGAAAGTCTACTTGTGTTGGGAGAGCTGAGACATCAGTGCGTATGTGTTTGTGTATACTTGGTACCAAAGGCATGTTTGCTAAACTGAAGTGGATCTAACAGTGAGCGGGGTGCGGTGACCGGCAGGAGGGTAAGTGTCTCCACGAGGAAGAAAACATCTGTCCATAAATGACACTGTGCTGGGCAAGCTGACAGCCATTCTCTCGCTTGGACCCAGTGAAGTCTGTGTTCTTGTTTTGACGTTGAGGGAACTGAAATCCAGGGAGAGTAGGTGGCGTTCCCAAGGCCACACAGATGGTCCGTCCTTATCAGGAATTGAGCCTCTGCTGAGGGCAAAGCCCAGCCGATGTCACTGCACGAGAGTGTGCGACCCCCTGGCTCATGCTCCGCTCCCTCCTTGCACACGATGACTGGGTGAGCTCAGAGCCACAGTGGTCACGGGTGTGACAGGCACGCCCGCAGAGAGCTCAGAGAAGTTCCCCTCACAGGCTAACTCTTCCAGGTGCCAACACAGTTCCCAGAAAGCCTAGAGGATTGTCACTTCCTTCTTGCGCTAATAATGCCCGCAGGCGACGTGTCCGGCTCTCCCGTCCCTGGGGATTCCCCTGCAGAGGTTTGTGCTCCCGGGCTGTGCCATCGGCTCGTGGCCACGGTGCGAGGGTCTACCCGGTGGGCTCTTTCCTTTCTTATTCTGCAGATAATTACGTATTTCCACATTTACCTGTGGGACAGGGCACACTGGTGAATGGCAGCAACTTTTAACCTTCCTTTAGAGCTACAGAGACCAGGACGGTCCGTGTCCCAGGACGTGCAGATACTCAACGATCAGAGCCGGATGTCTGACTTCCCTGCCACGGCCTCTATGACCGAGTGGTTTTCAGGGACGCGGGTGGCGATTCCCTGGGGAGCTTGTAGGAACGAGCCCCTTCCCGGCAACTCTGATCCAGTCCGTCTTGGGAGAAGCCCGTGAATTCGCTTTCTCAACAAATACGCACACATTCTGGCAGGTCCTCTCCCCGCTCCCCAAGAGAGAGTGTTATAGAAGGTTTTATGGAAAGTTGCTTTTCCGGGTACTTGGGGTTTTAATTTTTCTTCCCTTCTCTGTGACTCTGACAAATGTCGTGACCCTCCTTAGACCCCATCTGCTCAGCTGTAAACGCGGGGTGCTGCCCCCACAAAATCCGACCCTGGGTCGCTTCTTGAAGTTTGTGAACGAAAGCCTGGAGCACTTCTGTGTCGGTAGATAGGTTATCGTGTATTTCCCAAACCATTATAATTTTTCATCAAAACCAAGAAATAAGCAAATTGGCAGGTCTTTTTTTCCACGGGGCACATCGAGGAAAATAAGTTTTGGTAGCATCTGGGCAAGACCTGACTTAAACCTGCATCGCTGACCTCGAATGCAATTCTCACTTTGGTGCATGCTCTGTCCCCAGAAGCTGTTCTCGAAATTCTTACCCCATATGGTTTTAACTAGGACGGAGAGGCAGCCGAGTAGACTCCGTGCACCAGGAAGCTTAGGTCAAGCTCAAGGGGAAAGTCAGGAATGCTCTCCCGTCTCTGCACAGTCAACAACCTAACTGCCACAGAATGTTCTGCAAACACTGTCAGGCTTATCGTATGGACCTCTGGGGACCCACCCTCAGACCAAAGGACAGCTGTTGCTCTAATCCCAATCAATCTCTTTCCAGGACACCAATCGAATGCAGGCCCTCGTGACAGCGTAAATTAAAGGGTTGTCCTGGCTAGGAACACATTTATTTTTAGTTTGATATAGGATCCCAGAGACTACCTTGGACCCAACATCAACATGATCCTCTTTCTCCTGCCTGGCAAGTCACAAAACTGTAAAGATTCTCCCTATGATTTATACGGAAATAAATTGAGCTTCGAGACGGTCTGTACAGACAGACGTGTTTGTCAGCCCACCCCACCCCCACCTCCCACCTCTGAACGCTGCGGCAGGACAGTGTGTTAGCGACGTGAGCACAAAGATCCGTGGCTTTATCTTAGGGACTTCCTTGTCCCAAGCTTGTTCTTGCACAACCGAAATAGAAAATACAAGAGGGCTTTAAAAGAGGAGGGATATTGGGTGATAATAAAAACAAAAACTATGCAAACTAAATAAGCTGGAGTTTGCTCCTCCTTTTGGAAAAAAAAGCAATTATCTTTCCTTAGGGCATTTCTTTTCTGTTTTATAAGTGAGTAGACCAAGAAAAGTTTAATTCAAAAATTACTAGCTAGACCTGCCTGGTTTTGCTCAGTGGTTAGAGCATCAGCCTATGGACCAGAGTCCCAGGCTGGATTCCGGTCAAGGGCACGTACCTGGGTTCCCGTTCGATCCCAGGCCCTGGTCGGGGTCGTGCGGGAGGCAACCAATCCATGTCTCTGCCACCTCTCTCTCTCTCTCTCTCTCTCCCTCCCTCCCTCTCTCCCCCCAACTCTAACTGAAAATAAATGGAAAGATATCCTCAGGTGACGATTTAAAAAAAAAAAAAGTTACTAGCTAAGTTCAGTCACAGAGAGAAAGAAACTATACCTTACATCACTAGACGTTTCTAATCAAAATATGACCAAAATGAAATTATAGGCAGGTTTCTATTCTACAAATTGTCTGAAGTAAATTTTTAAAAAGACTTAGAAAATTCACAATGCAAGTCAGCAGGACAAATACAAGACGAGGGGCATTTTCTAATAATTTAGTCCCCAAATTTTAGTATAAAATTCAGAATAAAATAGTTGCCTCACTTAGTAGTGATTAGATAAACACACATTTTGCTATGATTTTTTAAATTGATTTTTAGAGAGGGCAGAGGGGAGAGGGAGAGAGAAACATTGATGCAGGTGGGGGACCCAGCCTGCAGCCCAGGCTCACACCCCTGACCTGGAATCGAATCAGCAACCTCCCGGTACACGGGATGACACCCAACCACCTGAGCCTCACTGGCCAGGGCACATTTTCTATGATGTTTTTCCTTCTTCTGTGCCAGGGAGCTAAGCCATGTGGCCTGCATGGCCAGGCTCCTTCTGGCTGGTTCTGAGCTGCACGCACATCGCAGCAGGAGGCTCCCTCCAGGAGGCTGCTCTCTCCACTGTGGTCCTTCCCTGTCTCTGGCCCCCAGTGCACGGCTCCAGTTTTCACTGGACTCGGAGAAAATCATTTCCTCCACCTCTTCTGTCATTGCTGGAGTCATAACAGCTTCTGTTGTTTCTCTGCGTGACAAGGAATTCTGTCAGGTGCTAATCACATCTCTTCCAACTCTGCATTTGGAAACTGGAAAAGAACAAAAGGATGTTTCCATGGGCTCACTGAACTAACCATGAGATGGGCTTGGCCCTCAACTACACTTGTCACCTGACTGTCAAAGCCACCGGTCTCTTCCCCACCCCTCACAACCAATAGACCTTGGGTCATCAGGATCAACGCAAACTCAAGGCCAGTGTCAAGGCACTCCTGGAAGGCCAGTTATCCTGGTCAGTGTCTACTGTCCCTCTAGTGAAGGCACAGGACAGCAGTTAGAGCATGTATCCGAGATGGGTTGTGCAATCCCTCCCCAAAGGAAGACAGTCTTTCCTTAATTAATTGACTCTGGGTTCATGAATTGGCTTGATTCTAGGAATCGAGTTGCCACTCTGGTGGTCCTGGTAACTTTCTGTCTACCACTGGCTAGATTCTTTGCCAGTAGACAACGAATTTGGACCAGGAAATACCTCCCAGGCTGCCTCCTCAGTTCTGATCCGGCAAATCCGGAGCCTGAGCACAAGCATCAGCATGTCTAATGGGAATGACCATATTGGACAGTCCCCAGCAGATCTAGAAATATGGACAAGCAGGTGTCCCCCCAACTTATACTCTTGCTGCCTTGGGTCTTTTCCTCAATTCACCTCTGTGATGTCATGACCAGTACAACTATTATCTGAAGAGTAAAAGAATTCAGGTGTGTCTTTGTTGATGGAGCTGAACGATAAGTTGTTGTTGGGTAGACGTAGATTTAATGTATTATCGCCCATTCAAGTGTCCTGATAGAAGTGAAGTGAAATTTTCCCAATGGAAATTATTTGGGTCATCTATCTGGTTGTTCCCATTATTTTATAGAAAAGATCATTTGAGGTATGACTTTACACCAAATAATAAACATCGGATAATGGTTTGGCCAGTTGAAAAGAATACGATTGGTGACAAGGTGATATTTCAAAGCGGTGTCTCTTGGAATGACACATAGAGTCCAGATAACTGTGTGTCATGTGAACGTTCAATAAGGAACATCCACTAAGAAGAATGCTCTTACTAGGAAGATGACCAAGAGAAACTCGTTTTCTAAATATTAGGTAATCTCTCTCTCTAGCCAGACAGTGATGCTCAGTAAAGACTGTAAAAAGGGTCCACAGCATAAGACTCCCTTCTTCGCGGCTGATGTGGATTCAGCTATTGCCGATGCTGAGTGTCCCACCTGCCAGCATCAGGTATCAACACAGCCTCAGCGTGGCGCCATTCCTTGGAGTTCTCAGAAGTCAGGTTACTCTCCAGCCGTGTGTCTGGGGACCAGTTGATTACTTTGCTCCTTCCACCACGGAAGAGCAGCAGTCTGTCCGCATGGAAACAGATGCGTATCACAGAAGAGGTCCCCATTCCTTCCCTGCATAGCTTCCATCAGCATCAGGACCCTTTACAGAATCATCCGTTATGGCGTTCTATCATGCAACACTGTTCTAAGGAATTTACAAATTATTTGCTTCGTGCCCGTACCTCCCTGGGCACACAATCCTTCCACAAGGGAGAAAGCCAGAGTTCCAATACTGTAGAAGCTGAGAGTTCCTTCCAGCCATTTGAAACCCCTCTTACTGCTGAACAAATGGGCACAGATTGGTCCCTTTTAGTGACAGGAGGTTGGCTGCTGCTATACAAGATGGATAGGGGGTTCTATACCTGGAATCCAGGGTACACTTCAGAATACCTCTTAAGATTTCCGTGACCATTACTAAAACACAGTGGAATGGAACAAAATGGCCAGAGTCTACAAAATCCAAAGACTGTGGAGTTGAAAAAACAACAACCTTTAAGTATCAAAGGCTGATTAAAACTTAGCCTTGAGGCGAGGATCAAATCAAGGCTAAAGCTGTTTATTCCCATTATTAAAACTCTTTGAATGGATTAAGGCAGCACACAGTAAATCCTCTCAATTGGATAAAACAGCTCAGGGAAAAGAGATTAAAGGTGTCGATCTTCCCCCTCAGCCTGATTGGACTAAAGCCTGTAATTACGTTGAGAAAGGAAAGCATGGGGCAGGGAGCAGAGAAATATTGTAAATCTAAGAAATGTGCCTAGAAATAATTCTGGTTGTGGCTGCTGGTACATGTAACTGATTAAGTCAAACACTTTAAAAACTGCTAAGGTTTTTAGGAGGGTTTACTGTGGAAGAAATTATGAGTATGGAATACACACACACACACACACACACACACACAGTAGAGAAAAAGTAGGTTGACAGTTGGGAGTATGAAAAACACAGTTTATTCTTGTATTCTTATTTATTAATGCTTGTATTATTTTCCATACACACAACTAGAAATCTGCTTCTGTACCACCCGGTATTTATATGTGCCTATCCAAGAATTTAAACGGCCCTTGACCTCTAGCCTTTTGGGAAGCTGGGGGGCCCACTGAGAAAATTGCTTAACTTCTCATGAGGACATAGCATCACAGCCTCATGTTCAATTCAGATGTCACAAGAAAGAATAATTTAAAAAGCAATAAATAATTAGGAGTAGCTAAGAGCCATGGAGAAAAGTCACAAGGCAGGACCCTTCTGGGAACCAGAATTAGAGTTTAGACCAAAAACATTCTCCACTCTCCCAACACAAGAACCCCTCAATAAATGTGTCTAGCATTATTCCAAAATTTCTACAGACCAGTGACTTTGCTGTGTTTCCCATTTCTCATCTTTTCTGATGATAGTGTAGCAGTGGGGACCTGTAACCCACTCCACCATTCTCTTGACAGTGTTTCTGTAAATGCTGACGCTGATTAATATGTAGCTTGTAGATAAACAGCATTGTCTGTATAAGAATCCTAGGAACTAGCTTTGGAAGATTAGACTCTGACCATCAGTCATCCAAGCTCTGGACGATTTGCTGACCTTCAACCATAAAACCAAAAATGACAAAGAACTGGGATGATGCACACCAGACCGTCTCTTGACTGGTTTCAAGATCCTTATTGAGATGGAATGTGCCAGCACACAGAGCACTGTTCAACCCTCTCCCCTTGATTTCATTGTTCTGCGTATAAAAACTCTGCCTGTACTAAGGTGGAGAGATGGGCTTTGGGCAAGAGTTCCTCAATTTCTCAGGTGGCTGGTACTTGAATAAATCTCTTTCCTTTTTCACCAGAACCTGTCTCATGAGTTTGGCTTTTGTGGTGGCAGGTAGCTGAACCTTGGTTTCAGTTACAGTAGTGACCTCTCTGTTTCCCGATCCATGATTGGTAGTTCCCAAGTCAGTGGTGGATGACACCTAGTCTGTTTGGTATATACATCTCCAGACAGGGAGACATGTCTGAATGAATGGAACACTTTACATCACTTGCAGATCATGAACATTCCAATAGAGCCATGACTTGATGGGACTTTGCTTGGGAAGTAAGTTAGTATATATTTTGTTTTGTTTTTTCTTTTTTTGTTGGAGGGAGAGGAACTCAAATATTTAGTGACCGGAAGGGCAGACATATTGTAGTCATTAGTGCTATTCACCAAATGCTCAGTTTTGGGGGGCTTATGGGAGAGATCACCCTTCCTGGTCAACTTGAAGTCACTATGACAAGTAGCTGAATCCTGTCTGTCATTCAGGATAGAAGCCTTTACATATCAGGGCACAATGTGCCATGCCCTTTTGTAACAGATAGGTTACTATTCTCAAATGGGTGAGATGCATTCCACAGACTTCACTGGGATAAGATTCTAGTCGAACTTGGGTTTGGCTAATATACAAAGACCTCTATGTGTTAATGTCAACATCCACAATATTTGTAAAATTTGTCATTGCTTTTCTAATGCCACAACATAGACAGCATTTTCACTCAACTTCAGTTTCTCGGGGGGGGGGGGGGGGGGGGTGTATAATCATCTGCGATCGGAATTGCGTCTTTTTCTGTTATCTCACAGGGACAGAACTGGAACCAACCGGAACTGAAGCAAACCGGAGAAGGTGAGCAGGAAGGAGTTCGTCTGCCTCACTTTCTCCAAAATGCTCCGTTCCTCCTGGCGGGACAGATCTCTGATCAGCCTGGGCTTAAATGTCAACTCCATCTGTGGTTTGATAAGGGATTAAGGTGTTAGCCCTCCCAGAGGCTGATTTCATTGTACTTTAACGAAAATCCAAAGGCTCACGGAACTTTGAGAAGGAAAAGGCCTAAAACCATCTCCCGGGGATGTGGTCTCTGCCCCTCCTGGGCTTCCCCTGCAGAACTGCCCTGGCCTCTCCTTCAAGGACTCTTGCTCACCCTGAAGGGTGATCTGAAACTGAAAGAGTCAGGTGACTCTAGTTCACAAACTGCCACACGCAAGTACGTGACAGTGTCTATCAGAATAAAAGGCACACGAGACGTTCATGCCACCTTTGAATACATTGAGTTGCTCAAGCAGATAGAAATGATAATTTACTAGTATCAGTTTCAGTGTCGGGATCCAGATATCAGAGAGAGAGTTCATCATTTTACACTTGATTAATGCGCAATGATAGGCTGCTTTCTTCATACCTGAGTCACAACCTGTGCTAAGAACGCAGTCTGCCTACATCCTTTGGGTCATAAGCTTAAAGGCCTTTCTCTGATTAGTTTAAAGCATACTTGCTAATGCCTTTCTCTCTCTCTCTCTCTCTTTCTTTTTTTTTTTAGTTTTTATACAGATATGGGTGGTTTAACAGAGTATATAAATGTCAGGGAAGTCCTTTGGTTATGAACAATGAGTCACAAATGGTTATGGACACCATGGGTTATTTATTGTGGTTCTAGGGCATTTTGAAACTGTGATCATTAACATAATACGGTTATGAATCTTTTCGGTTTTCTACATCTGAGGAATTAAATGGGAAAAGGCCATCAAAGCACTTTTCACTTTCATGCTTGAGTGGATAAAGGAACCCTATATAAAATAAATCCACATTTTATGGCCCAAGTTTGGGGTATAGTTATATTTTATGAAGATGCTTAGCCTTCGAGATTACAAAGACAGGCAGAGACACACAGCCAAAAATCAAGCCTCTGCCTTATCTTGAATGTCCAATTTAAAAGGCAACGAGGCTCACTACTGATTTCCAGGAACATTTGGGGCACTGAACACTGTGTACCCATGATCTCCCTTAATCCGCTTACGACGAGTCATGAACACAGTGTTCATATTCCTACTGAAAACGCGGAGGCTGATAAGGGCTAATTTGCTATTTTAAGCTCAGGGTTTCTTGAATCCAAAGCCCACGCATTTCTTTCAGTGCCGCACGGAAGGAGCATGGAAGGGACATGAATAATTTAATTTGACTCATTGACTGGCTGCTTTCCAGTCAGTTACCAGCTCTTTACTGCACACTGATGGAGCAGGCCAAGCGTGGCTTCAATAGTTTCTTCCTGCAATTTGTTCTGCCATCCAGGTTTGCAAGGGCTATTGACATCTACCCGTCCTTTCTACTTACAACCATAAAACAAGGAAACAAAACCTGAGCAAAACCTAACAGGAAGAAATATGCTATTATTATCACCATTGTTAAAAAGATTGGATGAGTGATTCATTGAGCCTGAAAACTAAAATTTTATCGTAGATAAATCAAAATCCCAAGGACATCCCAAAAGGCCTCTGAGAATCACATTTACAACAAATGGTTTGGTGGTGAAGGGAGGCAATCTCTGCAATATTATGCTGATGCAGCTGACAAACTTTATAACGCAGTGAGCGTATGCATAGCCTAATACGACAGTCTACTTCCCCCCAGATCCTGGAGTACTGGAAGAATACTCACTGGGTGGTTTTTCCTTTTTCTTGCTTCTAGCTTCTTGGAAGTAGAAAATGTTAACAGGTGAAGTTTACTTAAAAGGCTTTAAACATCAAATATCTTATCAACCTAGATCTTTTTAAATAGAAAACAATTATTTTATTAAGGTTTTTTAAATGGGTTTTGTCAGAAAACCTCAGATATGGGTGTGTAATACAGTCTCAGAAACCAGACTTCAGTCGTATAAAAACAAATACAAGAAAGATGAAAATTGCTGACTACCTTTTAAAGCAATAAGCCGGTTTAATGTATCTTGAACACTGATATAATGCTTTTTGATAGTTTATTTTTTAACACATCCATAACTGTTTTCAGAAGAAATCAGAATAGGAGCATATGGGGCTTTATTAAATTCAGTAATTAAACTAAACTAAATGGGATGAAATGGAACAGGGTGTTTTATTGTCTGGGAGAACATTGGCATTTCATCTCATAAAAGTCCCTTGGTTTAACTTTGATATTCTGGGGAAGACTGTTTTATGTTGATTTATCTGTTGGTTGTTTAGACAGCTTCCAACGTTACATCGCAAGAAACAATGTTACCTCTGGCTTGATCTCAGTTCTCATCTTCACATTATCAACCTCCAGCCCTTGTCCCCTGTGTGACAACAATATGATCCACCTCTCACCTCTCCGATGGGCTTCTTAACCACCGCACATTCTCACAGTTATCCTTTCTCTCAAAATAGTTTGTTCTTTTTACACGCTACCATCCCACATTGTTAGCCTGAAAATATGAGTATTTTCTGTTTGGTATAAGTTAAAGCATACAAATAATTTCTTTCTGTAACTTATCAAATGCACAAAAAATACTGTATAAATATCTTAAGTTGGGAAAGTCACAAATTTAAAAAATGTTTTGGAAGTTTTACTCTATTTGAAGGCTACAGTGATATATTTTAAATTGTTGGATCTCTGCAGAAATTGATTGTATATAAAATTTTACACAACTTTAAAATGATAGATATTAGAAAAATAGATTTTACAACTATAACTCTTACAATTTACCAAAACCCATGAAATCCACTGCAACATAAAGACAAATATTATGAAAATCACATAATTTCACACCTATTGTACATATTTTATATATACAGATGTATTGTTTTATATTGCACACACATACATATGGCATATGTTTTATATATGCACATAATTATATTTTAAAAGATTTATGTATCTTGTGTTCGAGTATATATGCAGCAATTCTTTAGCGGTTTTCGTGATAGAGGCAGAAAGATATTGTTTTGTACGCATCTCAGATGAGGTGTTACTGTTCTGGGAAACATATTTCTACCTGGGATTCTTCTTGCACTAAATTAAAAAAATATGCACGTTAAGGCTTTCATGTATTTTGACACAATTTAATAACTACATGTTTCGTTTTACCTTATTTTTTAAAGCAGTCGGTGTGAAAAGGAAACAACTGGTCATGAACAAAGAATCCATGAAACGTTGTGTGCAGATTGGACGTTGCAGGCCAACAAGCTCCAGGTGGGACTTGCTCCACAGTCCTCGGACCTGCTCGGTGGCTCCGGACAACCCGGCCCTCAGCGCAGTTCTCGTCAGGACGCTGACCTCCGCTGGGGTGAATGAGACAGCCACCAAATGAACAGAATGTGACTGAGCGCTCAGGATGTCAAGGTTTGATGGAAATAACTATGAATCATTTGCACTGACTTAAAATTAAATTCAAAATGGGCTCAATGATGCTTGTGAACCAAATCAAGCAAAATTATTTCCATTAAGTGTTTTCGCAAAAGGCAAAATATTTTCCATAATGTGGACCAAAATAGTGATGCTATCTGAATTTTTTCCTTTCCTCTAGGTGGCCTGCCCGTTGTCGATAAAATGAACTAAGGTAATGTCACGTGGCAAAATGTGAATATATAATAGCAGGTTTGAGTGTTTAATGTAAATGAACCCAAATGTCATGCAGAAATCTTGGGGATTGTAAACCGGGTTTTGCTTGGTCATAGGTGGCCACTGATTGACACTAACTCTGTTTAATACACCGCAGCGTGAAGGGAAATGGAGCAGAAACTTACACAGCAGATTCTGAAAAAGAGGTAGAATATCTCCAATGTCGCATTTAATGCAATTTTATAAGGATTATCATAGGGGTCAACTTTCTGTTCGAACTAGCTCTCAGTTCAGGTTTTCTTAAAGAAATCCTTCTTCTCATGAAAATATGTTTAAGATGCTCCTGACTTTGCTGCAACACAGAGCGTGCTGGGGGGCGTGGCCACGGAGCTCGCTTCTGCAGAGCGAGCATCGCAGTGGGAAGGGTCTCTGGGGCAGCTCCCAGGTCCACTGGTAGAGCAGGCCACCTTCTGCAGTGTGTGACCCAGGGACCACTCCACCTTATAAGGACAGTGATTTAAATTGAACTTTAATATTCACGTTTGTACAGACCAAATTTTCTCCACCCAGAGTGACCCAAACTAGATTTATAAAACCCCTCGTGTCAGGGAAGCAGCGCGGAGGCTCCGTGGCTGTGCACTGAGACAGCTGTCCCAGCTCTGCACTGGCTACTGGAGCAGCCACTTGATGTCCCAAGCGTCAGTCTCCTTCCAAATGGCGTTTGAAACAGCAACTAGCCTCCCTGTGTTATTCTGAGCCTGGCATCAATGGTTACCCTCAAAAATAGCAAGGTTTTTAATGCAACTACCAGATGATCTAGCAACTTCCGAGTATACATCCAGCAGGATTGAAAACGGGCCGTTGAAGACATCCCTGAACCCACGCTGACCGCAAGAGTATTCCCACCACCACGATGGCTCAGTGTCCACCAACACGTGAGTGGATTACAGCATGTGGTAGATGCACACACTACAATATTATTCAGTGTCCACCAACACGTGAATGGACTACAGCATGTGATAGATGCACATAGTACAATATTATTCAGTGTCCACCAACATGGGAATGGACTACATACAGCGTGTGATAGACACAGTACAATATTATTCAGTGTCCACCAACACGGGAATGGACTACATACAGTGTGTGATAGACACACATAGCACAATATTATTCAGTGTCCACCAACACGGGAATGGACTACAGCGTGTGATAGACGCACACAGTACAATATTATTCAGCCATGAGAGAGAAAGATGTTCTGTAGCACCATGGACAGACTTTTATTTTTTTTAAATATGTTTTCATTGATTTTTTTAAAGAGAAAGGAAGGGAGAGAGATAGAAACATCAATGTGAGAAACACTGATCGCTGCCTCCTGCACTCCCCTACTACAGATCGAGCCCGCAACCCCAACCCGGGCCTGTGCCCTGACCGGGAATCAGACCGGGACCCCTCAGTCCATGGGACGATGCTCAGTCCACTGAGCCACACCAGCCGGGCTGATGGCATCATGCTTAGTCAGTTAAGCCAGACGGAGAAAGACAAATATTGTGTGATATCCCTTATATATAGTGAAATCCTAACAAGCTGTAGAAACAGAGAGTAGAATGGTGGTTACCGGGGCTGGGGGAGGGGAGTTGAGAAGATATTTAGTTGATTCACATTTGCAACTAAAAGGTAAGTGCTGGGGTCCAGTGGGCAGCATGGGGACTACAGTCAACAACACCGGGTCACACCTTTCAAAGCTGCTGGGAGAGCAGATCTAACACGTTCTCACCGAGGAAAGAAATGGAAGTTGTCTGACATGAGCGAGACCTCAGGTAAAGGCCAGGCCGCCACCCTGCTAAACGTGTAAATGTATCGCGTTCACACACATCTTACATCACACAATGCTATGTGTCCCTTACACCCCAATAAGAATAGTTCATTACTTCTTTTAAATGAACTATTTTTATTCTTAGTAGCGCTTCATTCTTTCTAGGTAGAATAGCATTTCCAACGTCCGGTGACTAAGGGGATTATTACACCTCACACGTTGGTTCAGCAGCGTTTTCAGACACACGCACTGTGACATGTCCACCTTCCCCAGGGGCCAGAACATGCGCTGTCACAGGTATATTCACTTCATCGACATCTCTCGAAACAGTGAATACAACTGATTATTTTTTTCAACTCAGGGAGCCAGGGCGAAGGCACACGTGTTTCTCAGACGAGGTATGGAGGTCGCATTCTTGTTCTGTATTTACATGCGCTGTCTCCCATAAGGTCTCCCTCGTTCCTGCTTTAGCCATCCTGGTTGTGGGCTGGGAGAGGAAGGAGACACAGCTAGAGAGAGGAAGAAGGAAAGGAGGAGGAGGAAGAGGAGGGGGAGGAGGGGAAGAAGTGTAAGGTGACCCTATAGTCCTCTTCATCTCGCTCTTTCCTCTTCACCCGAAGCGTCTCTGGTCTGCAGTTCCTGTAATTTTGTTCAGAGCCCCAGATGAGTGGGTCACATGGACAGCCTCTCGGAGGCACAGTGTCGCAGAGATGTCACTGTGTTTCCACACCTGCAGAGAAATGCACCTGTTACAGCACTATTTCCCCCGGGCCCCTTCTCTGTGCTGAAGGTCGGAGGGGGAGCCCTGAGCAAGAGGGGGAAGAAATGGGAGACAGGGCACCCCGGTTCCGCTCAGGGAGTGAAAGTGAGCGGCTCACAGGGAAAGATCAGCGAAGGGCCAAGAACGTGACAAAGTCCAGCTTCTGGAAGGTGACCGAGCATAGTGACAGGGTGAAGGGAAGGCTGACTTAACAAAGGAGAAAATAATTAGAGGGAGACACTGGAGAGACTTCAGACTCAGAGGAAACTGGAAAGGCTGGGGCCCTGGCCTGCGTGGCTCAGCGGGTTGGGCGTCGTCCCATGAAAGAGCAGTTGTCCCTCCGGGTCATTCCCGGTCAGGGCACATGACGGCCTGGCTCCATTCCTGGTGGGGTGGGGCGTGCGGGAGGCAGGGATCCATGTTTCACTCTCACATCTATGTTTCTCTCTCTTCCCTGTCCCTTCTTCTCTCTCTAAAAGTCAATATATATATATATATATATTTATATATATATAAATGATATATAATATAAATATATATTTTTATATCTATATCTATATCTATCTATCTATCTATATATATGTGTGTGTGTATATATATATAAATATAAATATATATTTTTATATCTATATCTATATCTATCTATCTATCTATATATATGTGTGTGTATATATATATATATAAATATAAATATATATTTTTATATCTATATCTATATCTATCTATCTATCTATATATATGTGTGTATATATATATATATATATATATATTTTAAAAGACTGGGGACCTAAAACAATGGTTGAATCCAGGATAAAGATGAGAATAAGAAAACTGGAATCATAATGTTATGAAAAAAGTAAAGCAGAGAGTCAAAAGAGAAGGCTGAAAAGAAAGAAATAAAAAACAAGGAAACAAAAATAAAACAAAATGAAAATCACAAAAGCTGTCTTTATACTCCGATGCTGTATTTTACGTGATGTTCTTCGTGCAGAGGGGACCTGTAGGGAAGCCTTCACTGTGAACCAAGTGAGCACCGGCAGCAGGGATTCTGAGTGTCACGTGCGGATGCGTGTGCTCACAGCGTGCTACCCTCACCCTCTCATGGTGGAGGGAACAGGAAAAAGTCAAGCCAGTAACAGACTGAATATACTCTGGCCTTTAGTAGACATCTTCCATAAAATGTTGATTGTTTTTTGATGAGCTAGTAAAAGAGGGATTTAAAGCTAATGCATCCGTGCCCAGCTGGTGTGGCTCCGGGGCTGAGCGTCGGTCCATGCACCAGAAGATCCTCAGTTGATTCCCTGTCCGGGCGCATGCTTGTTCCCCAGTAGGGGGCGTGCAGGAGGCAGCTGATCTATGCTTCCATCTCTCTCTCTCTCCTTCCTCTCTCTGAAATCAATAAAAACATATTTTTAAAAATAAAGATAAAACTAATGCATCTGTTTGCAGCTTACTCGTGGTAGAACTACATCCAGCGTCCAGGGGGCAAGGCCATGCAGGAGAGGAACCGGAACCCCTGACTCAGGCCCTGTAGGTCTTAAAGGCTGACCAATGAGTGACCAGGCACTCAGCCAGCCCAACAGGTGGGCATCAGTCGGAAGTCAGTGTGACCATGTGGGCTCATCAAGGTTGTTTTCCACAGAGCAAAATTCTCACCAAAATGGTTTCAACAGCTGTTCACACTGAGCTTCTACACTTCCAGGTGGGAAGACATGGCGTTGCCCATTCGTCTTGGAGTGGCATACACCCTCCACATGAGAGAGGCATCGCCCTGTGGACTGGTTGTTGAGCAGAAACAAAGGCGCCGCTGACGACAGACAGAGCCCCTAAATCTCTAGTGGAGGGTGTCCACGCGAGGACACTCCTGGGTTTGCGAGGGAAAGCCACCCCGGTCTCTCACACTCTGCCCTTCCTCCCAAGGGACTCTGGCTTCTTTGTGTATTTTTCATGTGGGGACAGCACCATCTTCACAAATAAATCTGATGCTTTGTTTTATTTCAAATACGGACGCTCATAGAAAGGAAACCTTTTACAGATCACAAAGAAAAATTAAGGAGCAAAGCTTCGAATCACCTAGGATCTTAGGGTCCCTTGTGGGAAGTGTGGTCCTAAGACCACGCGTACAAACAGGTATTCCAAGGTGCCCCCAGCTGGGATGAGACGGAAAGACGAGGAAGGTCAGGTCAGCGGTGACTAGAACACCAAGTGGCTTCAACATCCGAACTCTTCCAAACATTCGATTCCTCTTGTTAACTCTTTTGCCCTTGAAGACTGTGTTCCAGTTGCCCACACCAGGGTCCCCGAACTAATGCCTCTTCTGCTCTCATGTGCAGTAGGTCATCATATCCACCCCTGAATATACCTTGTGTCCGCCCCCGTCCCCATCAACACTTCACTATTACGGTTCGAACCATTGTAATCGAACTCAAACCATCACAGCGGCCTCCTTGCCGGTCCTCCTGACCCTGGTCCTGCCTAGAGCTGTTAGTCGCTCTCTTCCCCATGCTACTAACTCCCTTCATATACTTCTATCAGAGAACACAGAACATGAAATGCTTATCACTTTCTAACCTAGTTCACTCGCTCAGCTGTAGTTCATTTAAAGAAGAAAACAAGCTTTTCTGTTTATCCATGGAGACCCTAGCACATGGTAGTCCTCAGTGAATATAACCTGAATAAATGGTACACATTTTACTTGTATACTAAACTCTGCTATTATTTCCTAAAGGGAAAAGTGTATCTTTCACTGCACGCTTACTTATATGAAGGCTCTGTGTGTACACATTCTCTCATATTAAAGTGTTAACAGTGTTTGGATTCATTTCGACACCTCCGAACCACTACGAGGGCTAGATTCTGTTCATAGTATGAAGCCAAGTCTACACGTATGATTATTTCACTAATGTGAATGGCTACCATCTTCGGGATAAATAATCAGTCTCTCAGAATGAAATCCAAATTGCTTTCCATTTTCCAGTCTTGTCTCCCCCCAGCTTCCCAAGAACACCCTCTGTGCTGATCACTTTCACTCACAAATACTCCTTGGGGCTCCGTTTCCGCACCTCTGCCCACACCATACCCCGACTTCTCTTCACAGCTCATCTGTCTCAATGCTCCTGTGTCTCAAGCTCTGCCCCATGATTGGTTTCCATGTGTAGCCTGCAGCCCCATCCCCACAGCTGGAGGCTGGACCAAGTGCCTTCGTCAGCCCTCTGTGCTAACAGTTCTCGGTATTAAAATATATCCCAACGACCACATCATGTCCAAGTGATGATTTTGTTAGATAGATAGATAGATAGATAGATGATAGATAGATGATAGATAGATAGATAGATAGATAGATAGATAGATAGATAGATAGAATCGTATTATCTAATTTAATCCGAACAACAAACTATAATGTAACCCTTCGTGACACTGACAAGGAAATTTCCCCCCAAAAGTCATATAACTAGTAATTGACAAATCAAAGAAGGATCTGAGCTCGTTCATGTCCATATGATTCCAGTGACTGCTCACACAACCTCGATATCTGCTGTTTGATATTCAGGCTCCCCAGAGAGGGAGTTCCTTCAGAGCAAGAACTGCATTGTTGATTTCCATATCACGTGTCCCTGGACTATCAGTTGTCATTTAACACATAGTCAGTCAATACTTTTTAAATGAATCGATGAAAGAATGAATGAATGCACCAATGGATACATGTAAGTTTTGTGGTATGTGGAAAAATGAGAAATAAATCATCTATGCGGGTTTTCTGGCCTATCTTTCCATTTGAATAAAGCTGCATGATTCAACTTGCGTGCAAACAAAAAGAAGAATGCCTTCTTGTGAATACCAGAGTCTACCTCCAAACAAAAACTTTTCACATTCAGAAATCTGGAAAGCAAACAGTAGATAGTTCATTAAGTCATCCCAAACAGCTCATTTCTCCACTAAATAGCCCATTTCTGAAATATGGGCCTACATCATAAAAACCACTTCAAGCCTTCTCTAGGATACTAATGGACTGTTGGAAAATAACCATCAACAAGAGCTTAAAATACAGTTTTAAATAAAGGATGCTTCCTGCTGAGTCTATTCCTTTGGCATCAGCTGGTTTACAGATAATTATTTTACATTCCAACCAAAAAGAATATTTATTTTTCAATAAATTTTCTTGCTTAAATTCAAAGTGTTTGAAATATGTGGAAAACAGTCCTCAAGATAGCATAGTACTTCGTGTTTCTTTGTTTTTAAAAAAGCATAGAGATTGATAAATTGCACAGTTTTAAAATTAAAATTTTAGTAAAATATTTGTACAATAAACTTGAAAATGTTGAATTCTATAGGCTTTTCTACTTTGAGTTTCAGTAATAACAAGTTACCTAGGGTGTCTACATTATGTTTTTCGGGTTTTCTTTCTTTCTTAATTGTCACTTCTGAGATAATTCTTAACATTCTCCTCGCTAGAGGATAAGAAAATATTTAACATTAAATTACTAATTTAATTGTAACTCATCAATGTCTGTGTTTTTGGTTCTGCTATTAGACTTACATAGATAATGATAGATGATAGATAGATCGATGATAGATAGATAGATAGATAGATAGATAGATAGATAGATAGATATTAACATCTGCCTGCTCTCTGTCTATCAAAATGCTAGATTATCTCCTAAAGGATAAGACTATTTTATCTCCTTTCCTAAAAGTATTCACATTGACAATGTAGAATTAATCGGACCCCACACAATTTAGTTTGCTGGATCAGTTAGAACGGATCAGGATTTGCTACATTGATAAGCAACCCCCAAATTTTAGTAGATTAGAAAAAGGTTTACATTATTATGAGTATATAAATATAGGTCACTGCTAAACCAGTGGCGGATATTATGCTTCAGTCTCTGAAACAGAAGGTGGAGGAGACGGGCAGAGGGACTTACGGCAGCAGACTGGTCTTCTGGAGGTTCCCCCCGAACGCATCGCCCACCTCTGTCTCCGACGCCCGATTTCCCTGCGCGCCCACCCTCTCCCCGGCCCTTCGGACTGAGCGTCTCCCAACAATCACTGCACGTGTGTGGTGTGTTTACGTCAAATGTTCGCATTCAGCTACCCTATCAATTACCAAAGATGTCATCGTGTGGCCATAACAATAGAGTCATTAAAAGCAAAAACTTGTTCTCATATTCAGAATTACTATAGATTTTTTTAAAAATTGGACACAATATCATGGCCAATTCTCTCAAATTACGCCAGGGTCAAGTTGGGCTCTTGACAGGTGTGTTCTCTCTATGTTAGGATTCTAATCTTTAGTAGGATATTTTGATCATTTGATTTTTGTAACGGTTATACACTTTCATTATATATATAATAAAAATAATTATATATATTATATATATAATAAAAATATGTGTGTGTCTATATATATATTTTTGTTTTGAATGATTAGATACACAGAATACCAGTTTTGGGGAAAAACCTGAGACTTTATATAGTCATCCTAATTAGCTGATTCTTCTAAGTTTCTCATATCATTTGAAATCATGTTATCCATTCTGCCCTAAATTATCTACCAACATGAGACAGTTTTTAAAAATTCTCTCTATATTGATAAACAATGGAGGATATGTAGACATCACTTTTAGTTACAATTCATCTGATTAAAATGGCACAGAAGTCTTTGAAATATGTGAATTTTTTTTCAAACTAACACACCTATTTTCTCTTTTGTTTGAAAAAGTATCCCAACAGTTTATTCTTTTGTTGTTGTTATTGATATAAGGAAAACGTTAATAAAAGTGGAGATGATTATGCTAAGTGAAATAAGCCAGTCAGAGGAAGACAAATACCATACGAGCTCACTTATATGTGGCATCTAAAGAAGAAAATAATTTAACAAACACAATAGAGGCAGATGAAAAGAACAGACGACAGTAGTCAGTGCAGAAGGGGGGTGGGGGACTGAGTATAAAAAGGTGTAGAGATTGAGCAAAAAAAAAAATATATATATATATATGCAACACATAGACATGCATAACAGTGTGGTGATTGGCAGAGGGGAGGGGGTGGGGAGGCGGAAGTTAGCAAAGGGGGATAAATGGAGTCAGAAGAGACATAACTTTGGGCAATGAGCACACGAGGCAATATACAGAGGATGTGTTATTGAGTTGTACACTTGAAACTTGTATGGTTTTATTAACCAATGTCACCCCAATGAATTCAATAAAAAAATAAAATAAACAACTACTTTAGTTTTTTACAAAAAAAGGAAAAGGCCTGTCCTCATATTCTTTGGTTGTTGTTATTGATGAAAGGAAAACCTAAAAGTGTTTCCTGAAAATATTATCTTGTAAATTTATATAAATAAATTTCCTCCAAGGGCTTTGGGGTCAGGGAAAGGGAAATTACACCCAGCGAAGCACCAAGATGAACATGAAATAAAGTATTTCCCTGAGAAGCTGACACATAACTTTGAGTCAACCTCTGAGATGTTCCGCTTTTATTTTTTGTCATAACATGTAGGGGGTAGGCAATGAGTTGCATCTAAGTTGTTCATTGATACAACCGAAATAGCCACACCGACCTCCAAGTGGCCTTCCAGTCAACTGGGAAGCCGGCCTTACATCTTGGCAGTAATTTCGGTTCTGCCTCATTAAATCGCTAAGCAGTGGTTTTATGTATCCGGTATAAAAACAGCCCAAGGTTCTGCTACCCAAGATAGAATGCTGATTTTCTTAGCCCTTACCAATTCATCTAGCCCTGGGCCTTGTATTATATGATCATTCAGTGTTTGCTGGAAGAATGAATGAATCAATAAAAGCAAAAGTCAGTTTGCTCCGATTTTAATGACAACATTTGGATTTATGCTCCATCAAAATGGACAGCTAACGGCATTAATCAGTGTAATTCTTAAAGTCTAGTTTGATTAACAAAAAGACCACTTTCCATTAGATTACAGGATTATTGGGGTGGTAAAGGAGATGAAATAGTGTGAAGGATTATAAAAGAAAATCTACTAAAAATACAATCTTTGGCACACATAAAAAATGTGAGCCGAATGAAAATGTTGTGTTCTGTTGTTTTGTAAAAATGAGCACAAAGTTAGAGATCAGCATCAAATGCAAGCATCTTGATAACAATAAATCATGCTCTAACCAATGTTTTCTTATAAATGGAAAAAATTGACATGTCTTCCTCATCTCTTTACCCGTTTATTGTTTCCTGTTTCCTGGACCTATATATACAGGTGTGGACAAAACTAGGTTTATAGCTGTGAGTACAACAGTGTATTCTTGTATTATTATTTATTTATTAATTATTTATTTGTATTATGTAAACCTACTTTTGCCAACCCTGTATATTTTTTCGAGTAGAATCACCAATTTATTTGAAGTATATATAAGAGTAACTGAAACATATAATTAAAATTCAATAAAACTATTGTCATGCTATATTATTTATATGTGCTCATCTAATTTTAAAAAACTGCTGACTGTATTTGAAGGTTCTTTGCATTCCACTTCATTCGTGTGTGTGTGTGTGTGTGTGTGTGTGTGTACAATGCTATTTATGACTATGGGCAAAAGTAGATAGCCAAATAAATTCTTAAGATTGACTAAAGATCTTTAGTAAAATTATTTCTCATTACAAACAAATTATCTTTATTAGTTCCTAATCTTATTTTTATACTTGTGGGATTGAAAGAGCATAGAATTGAAAATTCAATAACTAAAGTTACCATGATTTAGATAAAATTAGTGTTCTTAACAATCCACATTTCATTCAAATTGCTTATCATTTTTGTCCAAAAAAAAAAAAAAAAAAAATCAATAGTCCCAGTCATTTAAAAATAATAGTGATGTTTTTATTTCAAAGTACTTTTTAAAAATAGTGAACGATTAAAAAGTCAGAAGGACTATCTGCTAATCAGGAAAAAAATATAGTTTTCATTGTTTCCTCAATGTGACAACACCACAGGGAGAAATAAAACTCTATCCAAAACAACTTTATCTACCAAGCTTTTCAGAAGATAGTCTGCAAGTGCAGGGTGTGATTTTCTAGTCCATTTTCTTTGGAATCCTGAAGAAATCTGTCCAACAGTCCCAGTTTTTATTATTACAACTGCTGTTGCTGTGAAGGTTCTGTGCATAACGTTTTCTGGGTTTCATGTCCCATCATTAGGAGCCCCTTCCTAGAAGTGGCGTGCTCCAAGCAAAGGACATGGGTTACATTTATAATTTATCAAGAACTTACTATGTGCCAGGATCAGAGCTAATTATTTTTCATACTATTTCATTTCATTTCTAGGAAACATTGTTAATTAGGTTCCATCATTAGCTCTGTTACAATGGAAGAATATAAGGATTGAGGCGGCTTATTTGTTCCAGATCAAACACCTAGCAAGTGAGGAATCGATAGTTGAAGTCACGTCTGACTTTACAGCACTAGCTCCTAATTCAACACCGACAGTCTGATACCTAGGACAGTGACCGGAAGAGCCAGGCAGACCTTCTTTATTCCAATTGTGTTCCCAAGTGCACTTCAGTATACATCACACCCCCGGCATCGTCACCTTCGGTTAAAAACTTATCAACTCTGTAGTTTCCAGAATCAGTAGGGTATCTGTCTCCCCCTCCACTCATTTTTCTAGTTGAACTAAAATTAATTAACACACACCAACAGTATATAAAAGGGCTCCCCGCACAAAACCCTTGCCTGTGGATAAAATACATGCACACGACTAACTAATCTAGGGTCTGAGAAGTCAGAATCATGGTTGCTTTTCAGGCACATGAACCGTTTCTGGAACGATGGTTAGATTTTCTTTCTTGACCCAATTGCATGGGCTCATTGTTAGCTGAAACTCTTCATGCTGTGTAGCCCTGCGTGATTCCTGTCTTTTTGAATACGTAATTAATACATCAATTAAATTTTTTTTAAAAAATGAAGACACGCCCAGCTGTCTACATTAGCTCCTGCCTATTTCGTTTCAGGAAACAGCAGTCAATGAGGAGATGATTGATCTACCCTTTGGGGAACGCTAATCCTTCTCCCACCCTGACAGAGCAGAACTCATCACTGCGTTGTCCTGACTCCCCAGCGGCCGTGTCTGTAAACGGAGTTGA
This sequence comes from Molossus molossus, assembly GCF_014108415.1. NCBI lineage: Eukaryota > Metazoa > Chordata > Mammalia > Chiroptera > Molossidae > Molossus > Molossus molossus. The sequence goes on from NW_023425403.1 coordinate 5,057,471, forward strand.
TGTTCTCTTTGGAAGGTGCTGTGAATGCTGATGGCGACTCATGGCACTGGTCCTTGTCCAGGGTGCTGGCCTGGGGTGGATGAAGCTAGTGGAGAGGAGGAAGGCCAAGGCCTTTGGTCTAAACTGTGTTTCACAGTTTTTGTTTCATGAATTAAATTTGGCTTTTGCCCAGTTGATGGTTAAATTTGACTGGGGATTTAAACTGTGAAAAAGAGCCCCCTCCAAATACTAAGCAAGCTCTTAGTTATAAGGATAGGATGCCGTGCAAAGACTCACCCAGCTGATAACTATGTTGCGGTGCAGAAAACAGACACACATGGTTATCATTACATGAACCATTCAGCAGACAGAGCAAACAGTCAACCATCCGCATGCATATATTAAACAGCTCGGAAAAAGCATCTACCTAAATTAATTCATGAAGTGCATTCTGGACCACCAACCCGGGGATTTTCCCACCAGGACAGAAAACCAAACTTTGCTTTCCCAATGTTCACAAAACCCAAGGGAGAAAATGATAACCATGCTTCAGTCTACCTCATTTATTATTTTGAATACTTGTCCTTGATCATCCAATTGCTCTCGGGCATAGTCTACGCTATTCTAATCACTCAGGCATTTGATAAACAGACTGAGGAGTTTGGCTCACACTAGAAAGTCTGGCTTGTTGGTAGGCTTTCAGAGCATGAACGGGGTCACAGAACTGGCGTTGAAGATGCTGTAAAAAAAAAAAAAGGTGCAAACTATAAAGAAGTGCAAAAAAAAAAGAGGCTGTATTGCAGAGGAAGTTAGCAGCCTGTCACCCTGGCCATGTCTTGTTTGTAGCCTCACACTGTTGGTCTTGCTCCTTTTTCAGTGTACAGTAACACCTATCTCCCAGAGGGGTTTTTGGGGGTAATTCAGTTACGACTATCTTCACATTGGGGCATGAAGGCAATGAATGTAACAGGTATGCCTTAGTAGCTGTAAGTTAGGAGAAAGGAGGAGGGACCCTGTTACTTGTAAATAGGTTAATATGCCTGTGGAGTGTCCCCCAGCCACAGTGAGAACACAGCTTTACACTGTCATTAAAAATTCCTGGTAGTGAACAAAACCTGAGAGTTATGAGCTAGTTTGTGTTATGTGCTAGAATAAAATGTACTCTTAATTCTGGTAAGAATAGGAATATATAACAAGAGAATCCAGAAATAAATGTATCAATCTTTTAATATGAATAAATATCATATTATTGTTATTTTAAAGTAATTACTAGAGGAGAGCATGAAATGTAATGCAAAATCAGAATTCATTGTTATTAATCAAAACTTTGGGAAAAAAATAATGACTCAAGTCACTATCTTTTGCAAATACATTATTTGGTTTCTTTTACTGCTTTGACATTCATTATACATTTCACAGTTTAATGTTATGATTAAATATGATCTATTCCCAATACTTTATAGAGGGTATGTACCAATCAAAATTATTTTAAATATAAAATGTGCCAACATGCTTCTGATTTTTGAGTCATAAATAACAATCAAAAGAAAAATTAAGGGTGTGGTTAAAATAAAATACTAAGTATGCATTTTAACACAGTATACTTCATGTCTTTATATTAATTTCACTCAGACATCAATGCCATAGCTAAAGAAAGTAGACAACAGAAGCATACAGATGATTTACATTCCCCCAGAGAATTCATGCACCAACAATGGATGCTTTGAACAAGTTTGGATGATTATTCATCTGGGATTATTTGCATTTTATTTTGGCACGTTGTTAAGGAGGGCAGGTGTGAAGTAGGCAAATACCTATTTTATCATTTGCCAAAATTAAGGCCTAAATTGGACAATATAATATGCTGTACATCTGGTCAACCAACACCAGTGTAGCAGAACCAATACTATTAAAGTAGAACATCACTGAGGCTAAATTCTCTGGGTCAACAACTACAATCATCCCTGTGGAAATACACTGAAAGTATGACTAATCTCAGGGGCCCAGATATTAAACATTTATTGAAGATATCACTGCTGTCTCCCATGCCCTATAAACTTTGATTGTATGAAAACTTCTAATGGTGCCTAGCTGATCTAGCCATTCTTTATCATGCCAAAAGTTAATTCCCCCTGAGGAAACACTGCCATTACTAACTGAAGCATTATCTACACACAATGAAATCTGATGTCATGAATTCTCAGAATTGAGGTATCCAAGGAGATGTTCTGACAGTAAATTTAAGAACACCGGTTAATTATAAATAACAATGCCTCATATAATATAATTGGTTTCAGAATTAGAAGGTAAATTTCTTTTTGAATAGACTGATGCATGTTACCAAGCCAGTGTGTAATAAACAGTAAATAAATTGAATTATTTCACAGAATAGTTGTAAGAAATCTAAATATATTATCATATAGCCATATATCAATAGTCATGAAAAGACATGAAAATGAATACATTTGTATTCATTGAAATAACTATTGCTCTTTTAACTTAGGCATTTTCTTTGCGTCTCAATTTTCTCATTTAAAAAGAAATAATTTACCATAAGATTCAAAATATCTTTCTTATAAGACCTCCTAAAATCATGCCACAAAGGTATTTCCTTCTTGATTCTTCTATTTTTATGTTGTCAATCATTGGTGCATTAAAATGACAGTCTTATCTTTGACTTTTTATTTATTGAGTAGGGAAATAAATGTATGGCAAGCTACCAAATAAATGACATTCTCAAACTTTGGAAGCCTGCCAAACTTGCTTTTAATTCAAATTGTATTCAGAATGTGTGGGACACATACTAAATTTATAAGAGAGGGAAATGACCCCTTTCCTGGTTTGTTCCATGCCCTGTAAATCTGAGAAAGTTTGGAACGTAATTTCCTAATAAGTATGACTTTCTTAAATAAGTTTCCCAGAGTCGTGGATTTTATATATATATATATATATATATATATATTCCAATAATGACCATAATAGGTAAGGGAATGTTGCAAAAAAATACAATTAGACATTAGATAATTTACTGGAGTAGGAGTCAAAAATCTGGAGTTCATCTTAACGCCCTTGTGGACAAACTTTATGACCTGCAAGAAACCATCCTCGTATGTTTACTTTTCTCATATACATACGATGATAATATACACTTTGTCTGAAGTTGCAGATTTCATTTCCCAAATGTCTTCATTAGGTTCTCCAAGAAATTACTTTTTCTTTTAATGGAAAATTCATGTTATACGTCTAAACTCATTAGAAACCTTCTGGTTAGGAGTATGATCAGGCAAAGCCTGCAAGTGTGAGGAAAAACATTGAGGTGGGATATGACATCAGAGTGGGATCAAACATAATGGACTATAATCATTGAACTGCTCAGGGGTTTCTTTTTATTTCTAATTTTCATATTACTTCTTTCTTGTATGAGTCACCTGCATGTGAGTATTACTATTATTATTTTTCCTTTTGCTCATAGTTCAGACTAAAACTATTGACTTTAACCTCATAACATCATGGCCTCATATTTTACACTGTGGGAATACAGCCCCACTGATTGTCTCATCACAGAGTTTTCAAGTATTTGCTTAAGTGACATCGGTAAACATTTTTAAAATGAATACACCAGAAAAATCCTCAGTGTGACTTTGCCTGTGAGGTTTGGAAGTGTTACACTTTGCATAAAGTGTTGATTTTGCGGTGGTGGGAAGTAGAATTCATACCTTGGTGTGTTCCAAGGTAAGTCAGAAGTGAGAAGGTAAAAACAGTACGTAGAGAAAGCTTCATCACAAAGTTTGTATCTGAACAGGAGGAGAGGAATGGGCAGAAGCCCAGTGGAACGCAAGGGCACACTTTGAACTTTTCTCTTGCAAAGACCTGTGTCCATCTTCATGTTTAATGAGGTAGTTCACAGCAAGCACACCTACCAACACACCATGACCATACGGTGAAGATGAGTTCAGGGGCACAGTGGATGGGAGAAGCTTTGGCTGTCCACAAGACTTTTTGAGGGGGTCTGTGAAGTGAAGACTATATTCACAGAAACACAGGAACATTGTTTGCCTTTTTCACTCTCATTCTTACATGAACGAGTGTGCGGTGAATTCTTCACAGGCTATTTGAGGTGGGAAATTGCAATGGATTGAATGTAGAAGCAGATACAAGAATCCAGCCTTTTCTATTTAGCCAGACAACAAGATTTGCTAAGTGGAAAATATCTTTAAATATTTTTGTTTTGGCCCTGGACGGTTTGGTTCAGCGGTTAGAGCATCGGCCCGCAGACCAGAGAGTCCCAGGTTCGGTTCCCACTAAGGGCATGTACGTCGATTGCAGTTTGTCCTCGGCCCCGGTTGGGGTCGTGTGGGTGGCAGCCACTTGATGTGTCTCTCTCACGTCAATGTTTCTCTCTCTCTCTTCCCCCCTCTCTCACTCCTGTTCTGTCTGAAGATAAATGCAAACAATGTCCTCAGGTGAGGATTAAAAATATATATATTTTTTGTTTGTTTGTTTGTTTGTTTGTTTTGGCAAATATAGTTATTTTTACAGGAAAGATATGAGTTTATTATTGTCATTTTAAATAAATTTATGACTAATTTTCAATATTCTTTTAATATGATAAATATGAAACAAGTGAAATAAAAGTTCTTTGGGTTACTTAATATTTTTAGGGATGTAAGGAGATATAAAAACCAAAAGATTTGAGATCTGCCAAATTAATTAGTACTATAATTATTATTTTATAGAACTGTTTTGTAAAATTCAATGTCTACATTTTTATAGAATAATAAGCAAAAGAAAATTTGAACCTAGACTTTGATCTTAAAAAAACTATTTTTAACATATTTATGCTTCATTGAATTGTTTATTTATATTGCATATCTATCAGATGAAATAGAAAATAGATGGTGTTTTATATAATTGGTAAAGCTAAAGACTGTTCAGTATACTCTGCTATAGAGTGCAAATAGATTATTAAAGTAATTTTTTTATTCAAATTTATTGTAGACGAGTAAATAGATATGTTAGGTTTAAAAAATGCCACCTGTAAACTATAGTGAAGAACTCAAGTTTAGTCATTTCTCATAATGCATATTTGAAATTATTTCTTAAAACACTTAAGTCTAACTTTATAGAATCAACTTGTCAAGGACTACAACATTGTGATTATGACAAAAAAATTTCATATCTCTTTATAAATGAGCTTTGAAATGTTTTCATCTTAAAACTGGAAGACTTTTAATTGTGTTTTTCTTCATTTAAAAAATGCATTAACCTTGCATTTCTCACATGGACCCCAACTCTATGTAGTTGTTTGGAGACTAATTTTTTAGTTGTAAGAAAGATAATGATTTTAATTATTTTAAAGCAATATTGAAATACATATCAGAAAATGTAGTGTTAAAATAAATACATGCAAAATCTATTATTTTCCTAACAGAGCTCTGTCGTGCTTATTGTAACTTTACAGTATGGCTTGAGTTAGGTATTGTCATTCCTCTGACTTTGTTATTCTTTTCTGTTGGCTACTTTGATTGTTTTGCTTTTTCATTTAAGCTAGAATCAGTTTGTTGAAATTTACAAAATAATGCTGAAACTTTGATAGGGACTGTGTGGAATCTATACATCAAATCAGTAAAGCTGACATCTTGACAATATTGAGCCGTTCTATCTATGAACCTAAAGTGTCTCTTTATTTGGATCTTCATTGATTTCATCAGACTTTTATAGTCTCATATAAATCTTGTATGTATTTTGTTCTAATTATACCTAAGTATTTGTTTTCTGGTACTGATGTAAATGATATTGTGTTTTTAATTCTGAGCTCCAGTTGTATAGAAAAGCAATTGGCTTTTGTATATTAATCTTATATCCTGCAACCCTACTATCACTGCCTATTAGTTCCTGTAGGTTTTTTGTTGTTATTGTTGTTGATTTCTTGGGATTTTTTTCTCTGGACAAATATGTCATCTGTGAACAAAGATATTGTCTTTCCTGCTGATCTGTATACATTTTATTTCCTTTGTTGCCTTATTGCATCAGCTAGAACAACGTCAGAAAGGAGTGGTGAGAGGGGACACCCTTAGCTATGATTGATGGATCTCAAAAACACTTGTGTTACAGAAGTCAAATACAAAACACCACACTTTATCATTCCATTCATACAAAATTCCAGAAAAGACAGAAATGGTGACAATTCCCTATGTCTGAGAATAGGGGAGAAATTTATTGCAAAGGCATCCAAGGGAACTTTTAGAGTGAGGAAATTCTTTCATACCTGTAGTCTAAGATAGTTTCTAGGAACTAAAGGCCAGAATATGTGTGCTAAAAGGACATATTATGCATTTGGGGAAAAAATCACCTGGAGGGTTAATTCCAATACTAATCTGCATAAAATGACTGCATTTTAAAATATGTGGCAAAAATAAAAACCTTATATGCTTCAAGGCATCAGTGAAGCTATTTAGAAGAGACAGGATGTTAGTTTGGTATTATTTTGAAAATAACTTACAAAGAAAGAAAACAGAATACTAAAATTTGAGGAAGAAATGCATTGCTAAGATTTTATATCCAGCCATGACATCATGCATCTATCAACATAGTAAATCAGTGGTAAACACCCGAATCTGAAGGAGCAGCACTGTATCACAAACCATTCATGAGAAATTCATTATGGGACAACGGTCACCAAAGAAGCAATGCCTAAGGAAACTGACAAAGGACTGATTACCTTTTAGATCACCAACCCTATACTCCCTCATTTCCATCACTATCAAAGGTCTGAACTTAGACTGAATCAACAACATTCAGTATACAGAATTTATTAGTGCTTACTATAAGGCCCTAAGTATTCAATGTGTATCTATTAATCTTATAAATATATAATATTATCAATTAATCTCACACTAATCTAAAAGGTAGGTGCAATCATCCCATTTTATGAATGAGGAAACTGAGGCACAGATTGTTTGAGTGACTCGTTCACAGTCGCACGTTACAGCTGCTGTGGTCTGACACCAGGACCCACACACCCATGGCCATGAGGCTCACAGTTGTTCACAGGTGCAACCAGGGGCTGCTTTGCCATCCAGGCAGCAGAAGTGCCTGGCATCATCCGTACTTGCCCAAATCCTCATGTCATGGGTCTCCAGGCAGCTTGCCCATGGGAAAATGTTAACACTGAGAAAGTGAGAGAAAAGCACTGGTTAAGATACTCCTAGACCTAGAGACCCAAAGACACATTTCTTACCTCTTTCTCACACGCTGTGGTATTCGAGTCAGCAAAATGTGTGGTGTAAAAGGAGCAAAGGGCATTTCGTCCAACACGTCCCTCTTGTATCGTCTTCAAATGCACTGACGGAATCTAAGCCGATGCCAACAGGTTCCACAGTGGTAACACCGGCTTCATCCCAGTTGGCATTTCTAGAATGACTCCCACTCACCACAACATACACATGTCGTACTTTCTAAATCCCTGAAGAAGCTTTAAAAATATTAATTTGCTATTAGTAAAGGTCTGCCTCATTCCATCATCTGTTCTACAAATTAGACACTGACCCTAATTGGTAAAATATGAATTAGTTAAATATATTCCGACTCCATAGGTTCATTTGTTATGTACTGTGTACTCATATTTGCCTCTGGAGGCAGAAAACTCTTATACAAGGAAGCAGGAGAATTCAAAACGAACCGTCTCTACAGAGATTTTTTTTTTTTTTTTTTAGTACACTGCATTAGTAACTAAAGAGAAAAAGGGAATTTCAGGTAATTTATTATTAAACTGATAAAATTAATAGAATATTGGCAAAAGGATATTCTGTGTTGACTTTATACCGAAAATTAAACTTACATAGTATCTCCACTCACCCATACATACCCATACATACTTCTTACATGAAAAGATGTAAAAAAATAGATGGCAAAATAAGACAAATTTTTAAATAATGGAAGACTAATAACAATACAAGAATTTCTCCAAGATAGTTAATATTTATGTGTTAAATGATGAAAATAAGTTTTGGGGTAAAAGAATCATGACACGGGAATGATAATAGAGGACTATGATATTCGGTTTTAAGGTCTAGCTGGGACATATGAACAGACCTATTTACCCTAAGGTCGCATGGCAACAACTGAAGACTGTGGGAAGTAAACATCAAGCCTTATTTATTTGAGAAAATAAGTGTCTCCAGAAAGTAAAATATTTGTCTTTATGTTAATGCCTATTACTTTATTTCAATGATTTCATATTGTAGAATCAGGAAGGTTTTGTTTATTATTAAATGTGGTACTGAATTATTGGGCTTTTGGACTAAATTATTCCTTTTCTGTTAAGAAAATTTCCTTTAACTCTAAGGTCATTCTAATTTATTCAGAACTTTTATGGTAGAAAAATGATGACTTTTTCTAATGTCTTCTTGAAACTAATTAAGTGACTGTAATTTTTCTCCTTGGACATACCATAAACAGTATTTCATAAATAGGTACACTAATATTAAACTTTTGAGATATCTTAAATAAGTCATAGTGTGTTTTTCTTAATTTCTAAAATGGATCCAACAATAACATTTTATCGGGGAGGTTTTGTATCTATTTTCACGTCATACTCGTCAGAAGTGTTTTGTTCTTTGTTTTATGTTGATCTCCACTCAGTTTTGTAATCATCTCTGTGGTTCTGCACAAACATGATCTGAGTGTCTATCTTCAAGTTCAAGTCATCAGTCTTGCCCCTTCCCGCCAGTCCACAGAACCACTGCAGTCCACAGGATCATAGTCTTCTAGTCACCAGGTAGACTCCTCATTTCTCCTACCTGAACTTTGTAAAACCCTTTACTTTTTGAAACTTGATTTTGTCCTTTAACTTTTGTCCTTTGGGGGGAAAATTTAACACAAGAATGAACTCAAAACGGATTAAAGACTTAAATGTTAGATTCAAACCATAAAAATCCTAGAAGAAAACATAGGCAGCAACATCTTGGATGTTTCTCGTAGCAATGTTTTTTCTGATGTATCTCCTTGGGCAAGGAGAACAAAAGAAAAAAATAAACAAATGGGACTACATCAAACAAAAGAGTTTTGCACAGCAAAGGAAACCATCAACACAATGAAAAGACAAACCACTGAACGGGAAAACATATTCACCAATGATACATCTGATAAGGGGTTAATATCGAACATTTATAAAGTACTTATAGAACTCAACATAAAAAAAAACCAATCCAATTAAAAAATGGGCAAAGGACCTAAATAGATTATTCTCCAAAGAGGATATACAGATGCCAATAGATATATGAAAAGATGCTCAAGGTCATCAGAGATACAAATTAAAACCACATTGAGATATCACCTCACACCTGTCAGAATGGCTGTCATCAATAAACCAACAAACAACAAGTGTTGGTGAGGGTGGAGAAAAGGGAGCTCTCGTGCACTGTTGGTGGGAATGCAGACTGGTGCAGCCACTGTGGAAAACAGTATGGTGTTACCTCAAAAAATTAAAAACGGAACTGCCTTGCAACCAGGATTCCTCTACTGGAATTTATCTGAAGAAACTTGAAACACAAATTCGAAAGAATATATGCACCACTGTGTTCATTGCAGAGTTATTTACATTAGCCACGATCTGGAAACAGCCCAAGTGTCCATCAGTAGATGAGTGGATAAAAAAGCTGTGTTACATTGTCACAGTGAAATACTACTCTTCTGTAAAAAGGAAGACAAATTTACCCTTTGTGACAGCATGGATGGACCTGGAGAACATTATGCTGAATGAAGTAAGTCAGTCAGAGAAAGACAAGTACTGTAAGATTTTACTCATATAAAAAATAAATAAATAAAACACTTACATTATAAAGTCTCTTTTCCCATCAATCTCTTAAATATCAATTTCCACCAAAGATTAGTCCACCACTATTCTACTTGTTCTCCCTGGAAAATCTCCCACAATACCCTAAACTCAGTTCTTAGTAACAGGGTGGTATCCATAGTTATATCCTGTATGTCCACGATGCCTCCACACTTACTTCCTGTTCTATATATCCAACTTCCCAGTGGGTACAATTACTGCCATATTCCAGAGCATCCTAAACTCAAGTTATTCCTCCCATATTTATTCTTCTTTCCATGTCTCTACTCCTACCATCCACCAGATTTTCCAGGTAGAACCTGGAGTTCACCTCCTTCATTTTGTTTATTCCAAATAAACACTTCCAACTGGTAACCAAACCATTTCACTTCCATTTCATAAACATTTCTAATGCTGTCTTCTCCTTTCCATGTCTACAACCCCTTGCTCTCTGAATTCCTTTTCAGTTCACTAGATTTTTATATCATTTTCTATCTCTTCTTTTTTTTCCGGAACCCTTATCCCCAACCTATTTCTCTTGCTGTCACAATGGCATTTTGTCTAAAATTCTAACATGATCATATCACCCACCAATATACAAGAATCAATATCCTTAAAGAGTCCCCATAACCCAGAATAAAAATCAGAAGTTCAATTCAAAGTGAATTACAAAAATTCATTTTGTAGGGAAAAACAGGCAATCACGTCACAAATAAAATTAAAGTACAAAATTTCATCATGTAAGAGGTAACATTAATGTATACATATGTGGAGACAGGATTCAGATTTGGTTCCAAGCTTCCAAGTAGTACAAAGAAAGAATAAGAATATCATATATAAGATTGAGCACTTTTTCAAAAGATTGTATTGTTCCTTAGAGGAAAGTAGGTTTTACAACACTGCGTGGGAAGAGAAACTCTCCCGTGGAACCTCACAAAGCCAGCGCTATGTGATGGAATGGCCGACGTCCTCGGAAACAGTCCATGATCAAATGCAACAGTGGAGGGTGGCATGGTGCCGGCGTGAAAGTCTCTGCTCAGAAATGATTCCATGAGTTCTCAAAGCAGTGCGTCCACGTGGTTTTCTGGTGAGCTAGCTTGACCCAGGATAAAATTCAATGTTCTGGACATGCTCTGCAGGACATTGTATACGTCCTGCAGCCACACTCCATGAGCACTCGCAAAGTTTCGTCAAGATTTAGGCAGCGGCACACTTCGGGTTATATTTTCTAGCACATGCCTGCAACACAATTTCTTTATGGTTTTAATTAAGGACAGATCTAATGTCCTTGATGTTGCACTTGAAGGGTGATAAGATTTTGAAGGACATGAGTTTATTTCTCTTTTTAATTAAGAAGACAAATTGACTTGTATCTGAACAGATTACTTTTTAATTCCATACAGAATGTATCAGTGTGAGTACCTGCAGACAAGGTCAATATTTCCCTCAGAAAATACTTTGGAGTTATTCCAACATCCTAATTAGTAATTATGTAAATTACTTAGAACATTATATATAAAATGTGAATAACAGAAACAGGAAAATTATAACACCTTAACATAATGTAATAGTGACTTAAGCATGATAGATCTAAAAATTTGCATGTGTCTTCCATCAATTTCTTATTTTTTGCAGAAGTATTTTCTCCTTTGCTTTAAAACTCCTAATATTTGACTCTCTAAATCATGTCCAGTTTTTCCCCTACCCCTCAAAGGTGAATATATTGACTTCACAGTAATAGCTAGTCAAATTTGCTATATTCATAGAAGTGAAAACCTCTCAGATTCAACTCAATATTTTATAGTTTAAAAAAAGTTATTCCTGTCTCTTAAAAGACAGCCGATGGCAAAATAAATGTACTGCTACCAAGCAAGTCTGAAGGACGATCAATAAATTTACTTGCATAAACTTCATGGTAAATACATATAAAGCCATGCCCAAACCATTGGGAAGTTGTTTAGATTGTCAAAAGGATTACTGGGTAATCTTTAGTTTTATATCTTTCTTGGGAGAAAACAAAACCAAAAAAAAGCACCTCTTTAAATAATCGAACTGAATCTTCAGCGTGATCCCCTGGAGGTTTCCACCCTGTGTCTGTGCATGTTGAGGGTCAGGATGGAAACAATTGGAATCAGCTTTGCCATGCTAAGCTAGAAATGACGCTCCTAAATGTCATTAAAAAATTACAGCAATGCCCATGAACTGAAGGCTGTATGTTACATTTGAAAGAACACCCCTAACTTATTATCTTTACTGGTTGGCAAATTAGTTTTTCACGCATGTTGTAGACTAAAAGCAAGTTTCACTCTGTGCTGAGAGGTGTCTGGCACACAGATGGAAAATACCCCGGCTTGCTGATGGCCCGGAATCCCACCGCGCTCTCTGTCAAAGACTTCCTCCCCATGCACTGCCTACGTGGTGCTGAGTTCACCAGTACACCAGCTGGAGTTGGTTAAAAAGACGTGCACCTCCAAGTCACCGATGGGAACTGGGGCCCTGTGTCACCGCTTTTAGGACTGTATCCCACAAGTCACATTCTGCGCCACTAGCCCTTTAAACAAAGTTCATGCCATTTGATGGAAATCACTGGTGGTTTGCCAATCCCACCAGGCAGCAGGGGTTCTGCTCACTTGGCTTGGTGTCCTCGGAGTGATTTTCAGTGTCATTAAGCAGAAAGCACACCATTTCCCAAGTCACAAGGAATGAAGCACACGCAGAGGCTGACTTGGCATCTGCTACACAAACATTCTGTGTCCGATTTGCAGAACTCACATGACATTTGAACAAAACAATACCCTGCAGACATACTTGTGGTATCAGCTCAGTTTCCCTACGGTGCCATCCCATGGTCAACCAGCCAAGAGTGTATCTGCCCTAAATTTGTGACATGAGCTTGTTGTTGTTTTTTCTTGTTTTTTTTTTTTTTGTTGTTGTTGTTGTTGTTGTTGTTGTTACTGTTGTTAATCCTCACTCAAAGGAAATTTTTTCCACTGATTTATTTTGGGGAGAGCAGAGAGGTGGGAGGGTGGGGAGGAGGAGGAGGAGGAGAGAGAGGAGAAACATTGATGTGAAAGAAACACATTGATTGGTTGCTTCCTGCATGACCCTGACGAGGGCCAGGGATCAAACCTGCAACCCAGGTATCAAACCCAAGACCCTTCTGGCCAAGGGCTGACTCTCTAACCACTGAGCCAAACAGCCAGACCTTTATATTTTGACTGAACTTTCAAGAATGCTGGTTCTTAATAATGATTCTACCATCACAACCTAAATGCAGGACCACCGTGGACCACAAGGTGCTGGGCCATGGGCACTGAGCACCTGGTCCTCAGGACAGCGCAGCCCACAGGGGCCTCAGTGCATCCGAGGAGCCAGGCTGCTTTGGCTCCAGCCCCCGTCCAGCCCAGGCCCTGCCCAGGGAGAAGCACACATGTGCTTATGAGCAATAGACTCCCCATGATCTCCAACCCCGGGGGAGTGAGCACGGAGCCAATGCTGCACTAGGCAGTTACGCCGTCAGGACAGAGCAGCAGTTTGGGGTGGACCGAGAAGCTGGGGAAGCATTTGGTGGCACCCTGATATTGCTATATATTTTTATAATTATATGTATATAATTAACATTTTCCTCCTTCCTGGGACTTCCTGGAATATTCAACATGCTGTCCAGCAAGAAGTCCATCTAACTGCAATTCCGAGTTACTCCCATTCGCCATCAGAATGTTGAAGGGTTCACTGCACTGAACCGACCTCCCTAAAATCACTCCCTTTAATTCTCATGCAGATTTAAAAACATTTCCAGACCTACTACTATTTACTGGTGCAGTGAGGCCTGAATGAAGCAGCCTGAGGGAGGTGTGTCCCCTGGGGAGGGGGAGGGGAAATGCTAGGGTTGCTGCAGGGGGGTGTTTCCTCCTGCTTTCTATGCAGATCAAGCTCTCCCCAGCAACCATTTAAACCCAGTGCCTGAATACTGCTGAGGGGCCTGGGCCCTTGCCTCCACATCTGACCATCAAGAGTCCAGAAAAAATCAGCCAGCCTCCAGTCTCAGGCTGCAGCCCCCCTGGCTCTTCCCTCCCATCATTGCATGGACTGACTTGGGCACCAGTGAACACGTAGGGGACACGGGGACTGAAGCAACGCTCTGCAGGACCTGAGCAGAGAAGGAGGCTGCTGGCTGGGTGAGGGGCCTGGCTTATACGCATGGAAATTACTAACTCAGAGCTTTGCACAGCCCTTCCTTTGAGTGGCATTGCATCCTGAAACCGTCCCCCATAGGGTCCCTCGTGTTTCCCTGGAACACTGCCCCAGAGTTAGGCCATTTTCCTCTGCGCTTTGCACACCCAACCCCTGCCCTGAGCTCCAGGCATGAGCGAGACACCTCGGGCTGGGCTGAACAGCGCGGTGGGCATGGGGAGAGGCAGAGGCAGAGTACAGACAGGCCTTTTAGGGTCAGATCTGGGCTCTGTCTTCCCTTCCCCTCGGTGGCTCGTGCTGTGGGTGGCCTTTCTGTCTCGGTCGGAGCTAAGCGGTGGTGGCATCCCGTGCCACCTCTTCCCAGAGCTGGCTTTGTGGCGGCCGCGGGGTTCTGTTCCTTCCGCTGCCCACGACCCGTCAGTGACTTTCCAGAGGGATCCAAAGTAAACAGTACTGTCCTCCACCTCTGCTGGGGACTCTCGCCAGAAGGCAACTCTCGCACTTTAGGTTTTGGTCAGTGTCCACACCACCCGGAGGGGTTTCAAGAATGATACTGTATACTGTGCAAACCACGAATGCAGATGGTACCCTTCTTGTTTGGGAAGTTGGGTCCCACCCGTCCTGCTGCCGCGTGAGCCTGGGCCGCTCGGAGCCCCAGTACCGCTCTGCAGGGCGAGCACAGCGGATGGCTGCCGTCTTCCTCGGTCCCGTTGTGTCCTTGTGTTCCCGTGTCTTACTAAACCCTTACACCGCATTTCTAAATTGCAATTTCCTTCGTTGTGTTCAAGAGGACTCTGACTTTGTAAATATTTAGTTACCCGGGTTATAAAGAACAGAGAATGTTTCTCAGGACAGTTTATTATCTAACCGCAAATATTTGAAAATAAGTGTATGACTAATGCCACTAAAAATTTGAAAAGCTAAACCTTCATTCGTTCATAGTTTTTCATTGGTCTTCAGGACCCAATGTCGTTAAAATCAAACAAGAATTTGGGAGAGTGGGCGGGGCCTGGGTTATGAAACTTCGATCCCCACCAGCTTGCTGGTGGGGTTCTTGGCTTTGGGGTTTACAGCACATGGGGCTGCTGAGTGTTCAAGAAAGCTCTAAGTGCCTTTCAAATATTTTGAAAGATGTTAGATGGAATAACTGCCCCAGTTTAGCATCATCACTCTAACATTTAAACCATAAAAAATGGGTTCTTATTGGAAGGTCATCAAGATTGTAACTTGTTTAGGAAGTCATTGAAAGAGCGTATTTATGCCAAGTTACAACTAGAATGTTAATTATTTTGTTTGTTTGTTAATCCTCACTCGAGGATATGTTTTCCACTGATTTATTTTAGAGACGGTGGAAGGGAGGGCGGGAGCAGGAGAGAGAGAGAGATGTTAGACCCACAGTACCTGGAGGGTTTTGAGAATGGTATTGTGTACTTGGCAAACCACTAATGTGATGGTAGCATTCTTGTTTGGAACGCGTGAACGCAAACTCAGTGCTCACAGAAATGGATGTTTCCACGGCCGTGGCTTCGTTGAGGAAAGGGGGAGCCTAGCGAGCCCCCCCCCCTTTCTCTGGCGGGGCCTTCACTGCCCGCCCGTGAGGCTGCCGCACAGTCTGGGTCATCAGCTCACTTACTAGACCCTTGGGCAGCGGCCCGTGGGCCGTGTGAACGTCAGCACTTGACCTCTAGACGCTGCTTTGTCCACATCCCGTGGACCTTGCAGCCTCGGGTGCCAGCCCCGCCCTGTTCCGCCTGTTCGTCCACTGCGCCAGTCCGCACTGCGCCTGCGCCGGGCACTGTCCTCAGTGCTAAGTGTGGCGCAGGGAGCAAAGACACACACACGCCCCGTGTCTCCGGCCTCACAATCCATCAGGGAGAGAGGGACTGAAGACAATTAAACAGGTACATAAACAGAGGTGTAGGTCATCACCTGCGCACACAGGGCGGTAGGGAGGACACAGTTGCTCACTGTGGTCATGCAAAGGCCCTCTGCACAGGGAGCAAGCTGATGAGCCCTGAATGCTGGGACGAATTTAGCCAAGTTCAGAGGCAGGGAAATACTTGCTTGGCCAGGAAAGGAAGGAGAGGGCCTGGGAGGAAGAACAGGCCAGGCCTGTCTAGAAACAGAGAGGGCGACGGAGCTGGAGCAGGTGAGCAAGGGGCGGGCCTGACCCCAGGCTGAAGGCAGGGAGCGCCTGCGGTGGAAGCCTGGGGGTTCAGGGAGGAGCTCGGGCTGGATTCCAATTGCGATGGACATTCTTGGCGGGTCTTTGGTGGCAGAGCATCATGTTTTGATGTTCATTGTAATCCACCAAGCTGACCTCTCCACGGTTCCCAACTATTGTTTCACATACCACACCGCCTGTCCCAAAGTCTTAAATGTGTCTTCAGTTCCATCAGAATAAAATGACAGTTTTCATAAACAATATCCTTGACCTTCCACCATGTGGAGACAGCAAATTCCTCAGATCTTCATAAGCTCAACCTCTCTGCATACCCCGAGTGCTACATTCAAGCTCTCCTGGTCAGTGTCTTCCTAAATGCATCATGTCCTTTCTTCCACACCCTGCCCATCACCCTTGTCCGGAACCCTCCTGCCTCATTCCTCTTCCTGAAACTCCCCCCACTCCGCTCCTACTGGGTGAACATTTGTGTGACTGCTGTGGAGCATTCTGGAGTCAACTCTTCTCTTTTACCACTCATTGGGCACTTGGTGGATCCTATCTTTACATCTGAAACATCAGATTAAATAAATCAAGTGTAACTTGGCTAATCAGTGACCGTGATTTTATATTTCTCCTTCTATCACTAGCACACAATAGATAATATAATGGAAATGCTTAAATGCTTGAAAAAAAATGGTGAAGTAACTCATCTATGATCAACATGTTCTTATTAATCTTAACTTTGTGTGTGTGTGCTTACTAGACTTTGAAGCAGTAGCCTTTCTGAGATGGCTGGTGGACCTGGGAATAATTCATGATCATGAAATAAAAGAACAAATTAAAAACATGTGGCCCCGACCTGGCCAGTGTGGCTCAGTGGTTGAGCGTTGATTCATTCACCAAGAGGTTGCTGGTTCAATTCCCAGGCAGGGCACATGCCCATGTTGTGGGCCCGATTCCCAGTGGGGGGCGTGCAGGAGGCGGCCAATTGATGTTCTCTCTCATTGATGTTTCTATCTCTCTTCATCTCCCTTCCTCTCTCTCTCAAAATCAATAAAAATATATATTTAAAAACCACCCAGCCCTGGCCAGTTTGGCTCAGCGGTTAGAGCATCGGCCTGCGGTCCGGAGAGACCCGGGTTCGGTTCCCGCTAAGGGCATGTACTTCGGTTGCAGTTTGTCCCCGGCCCTGGTTGGTCGTGCGGGTGGCAGCCACTCGATGTGTCCCTTCACGTCGATGTTTCTCTCTCTCTCTCCCTTCCTCTCTCTCCCTCCCACTCTATCTGTACAAAAAATGGAAAAATATCCTCGGGTGAGGATTAAAAAAAAAAAAAAAAACACCCAGAGGGAAGGAGCCAATGGCCTTGAAGTCACTGGTGTCACTTTGCAGATATCTGTTTAACGTTCTGGAATGTTCAAAGTTTTTCTTCAGGGAAATAAAACAACATCCTTGCGGGGATCTATTAATCTAAGAGAGTTTTTACCTCAAGCCCAGGAACTCCACAAGTCAGCAGGATGAGCTCATTTTTCTTCTGCTATCTATTCGGAACACAGGACAACCCCTTGCTGGAGTTTACAAATAAACCCACATGGTCAGCCATGCCTTTCCAGCACTTTCCATCAACCTCAAGTCAATTAAACAGATTCAATTAGCGTGTTTTGCTTCGATGTAACTACAGGACTGCTCTGAACACCGACGAGGTCTATTTCTCATAGATGCACAGAGAAATCAATTTGCTGAGATACAGAACCGAGGGGTGAACACAGAAAGGTACGTTACCTGGCAGTAAACAGTGAACACCCGGCAGCTGAGTTTTTCATTTTCTCTTTTAGGACAAAATGCTTGTTAGTGTCCAGTGTGTCGCCCATATTATATATGCCGCTGGGACAATCATGGTGATACATGGACATCAAATAACCATACACACGCTTCATGTAAATAGAATTTTTGTTAGTGATGTTTGGACTGTATGAAACATAAATAACCCCAGGAAAAAACAAAAAGCAAAAAAACCTCCTGAGGTTAATTATGTAATATCATAGAAAGTCAACATCTTTAAATGTTCCTATTCATGAATCTCAGAATTACATGAAATATGTACGGTAACTGAGAAAGGATTGCAGGCCACGGTAGACACAGAAAACTCATTGCACACACACACAAGAAAAAATTCTCATTCAACAGCCTATTTTGTTTTTAATATTTCTTGTTGTTTGCTTTAAAAAAAGCAATAACCACAAACGTAAGCAGGACCAAGCGGGATGGGCTTATGAGGCTGTGACTGGAACCTGTTTGATTCTCCACTGGACTGTCTCCACGCGAAGGTAAATGGAAGGATAATCTCTTCCCCCACAGACACGTGGTCGCTGACACTTTCTCTGTGCTCATCATCAGGAATAAGAGGATGAAAGGTCAGATTGAACTCGGCTGAACAAGCACAGCTTCTAAATGTTTCCTTGGTGTTCACCTTCCTTAGGGCTTTAAGGACACTTCTGCCCCACAAGAGAGACATTTTCCTGCCGGAACACAGGCTCCCCCTCCAGGGGCGCAGGAGACGTTTAGGAGAACGCACCCCGCCTGCGGCCATCCCACCCTGAGCGCCCGTGCTCTGATCTCGGGGGCCACGCGGGGTCTGGCTGGTTAGCACGGGGATGGGAGAATGCACAGCCAAACGTTCCCATACAGTGTAAAAAGGCACACCAGATTTTTATTTCTTTTTTAAATGTCTATTTTTACTATCTCTGCTGTGGTACTTCAGGAGATCAGATGTTAATCTAGACATCGGTTTGTCCTTGTTTCCAGTTAAACAGATGACTAGCACAGGCTACCTCTGTCAGACCCCTCGCACGCAACCTGATTTCACTTCCAGCAGTTACAGTGCTACCTGGGAAGACAGCTCAAGCCTGAAGCCCCGAAAACGAACCTGAATTAGCGCCGCGGTGAACCCGGAGCTGAACAGAGGGGCTAGCGGCACTGAACAAGCCCTCCTACTTGAAATTCCTCAAGTCGAGCAGGAACATTTTCTCCTCTGGGTGTAAATATTTACTTCTTTCATTTTCTGGAGGCTGAAATTCTACAGGATGGTATGCAATCCAGCTGCATTTGTGGGGGCGAGTGTCACTGTCTCACACTAAACACCTTTGACCTGTCATTTGTGACCATCAGTATGTGTTTGGGTCGGCGTATGTCCTGACATTCTGTAACCAGACCTAAAACCCCTAGACGAGAAGACCTTGAAATATTATTGGTCTTCTCTGCATCCAGGGCTAAGTTAGGAAGGTTACTAAGTAACTAAGTTAGGAAGGTTACTAAGACTGAAATGTCAATGCTAATTAGGACAGTGACGGAGGACACACTGAGGCACATGACCAGCAAAACCTTTTCTCCACTTGCAACAGATTTAAGTCCTCTCAAGTGGATTTTAATCAAATGCATTTCATAGTATTTCATTCATCAACAGTGTTTCAAAAGTTTGTAATATTAACAACTATATTATTTCTCTGTATTCCACTTTTTTAAAAAAAAAAAAAGTAAACCATGGAATTTCTGGAATGAGACTTTATTGGAAAGTTTAAGTTACTAAATATTTGATTATCAGTTAATAATTTTCTATTAAGCCCTGTGTTTGCCTATGTTGGATGATGAGCAGGGCTAGACCGTTCTTTGGCTCTGGGCTCCCTTCTGCATTAGGCTTCATCTGTTCCTTAGCAATGAGCTTAATCATCAGATGTTCCTCCTGCGACCAACCTGTGGGTGCAGAGGGAAGGTCGCACGAAGGGCCTGCTGGTCAGGAACTACGCTCACAGGGTCCAATGGATCGCGGAAGAGTTTACACGTGGGAATCTCACTGAACCCAACAGACCCAGAGAAACTGCAGTTCAATATGCAGGGAAAATGGGGGACGGTGGAGGGGCCTCAGGGCCAAAGCAGACGTGGGGGCCACAGAACAAAGACACAACAGCAGATCGAATCAACGTGTCAAGAAAATAACTGCGTATCCTGTGCTTCCTGGAGCTGGTAGAATCAAACACACAGGAAGCTAATTACGTTTCTAAGAACGTTTTACAATTAAAATAATCACTATCTTGGACCAAAAGAGAGTCTTCTTTTTTAAGACGCGAAACTGTCCTGAGGTCCCCAGCCATTTTTGAGCAGGACACGAGCAAATAAAGCTGCTCGACCCAGGAGAGCATCCATTTCCCCATCGCTGACTTCAGGTGTGGGGAAAAAAGATAATGGAAAAAGAAAACTTCCCAGCGGACAGAACCAGGGACCCTGGGGGACAACGGACAAGGACACCACCTCCAGGGGTCGGGGGCTGCTCACGGGCCACTCTGTGTCTCGGCTCGGGGACTTTTTACCTGCTGTGAATCTCTCGTTCTCCCCACTGAGTCAGACTGGTTGGTGCTCTATCCCGGCCTTGCTCTGAGCTCCTCTGGAGGGTGCACAGCACACAGGTCACTTGTCCTTTCAGCCCACGTTTCATGAGATCAGGAGAAGCCCCACCTAAGCCGATGTGACGCTGAGGTGAAGAGACGGGGGTGACCCCCAGAGGTCCACGCTTGGACCTCGCTCACAGTGGGGGTGTGCTGCCCCTCGGGACGGACAGGTCATTGTGTGTCAGAAGAAAGGTGAAGAGAGTACTTGGTGCTCAGCAGGGTGACTGGGGTAGTCTTCGGTTTGCTGGTATCCGGATTCCCCCTCCTTATAAGCACATGGGAGGGTTGCCATTTCCAGGCTACATGAGGCGTTCGTGTGCTTTGCCGTGATTGCTAAATGTGAACAGTGGAGACCTCAAGTGCTTCTGGAGGAAATCTTAACAGGTGGTGTCTTGGGTCTTCACAGTCCCGCTTCCTGTCTCAGCTCCTGTCAGATGGAGTGTCCCTCAGTCAGGGGCCTGGGAGACGAGCGAGGGAACCTCACCCACTGACCTGCGCTGGGAAGGCCAAGAGAGGAAGGAGAGCGAGGCTGTGTGTGGGCCTTGTGTCCAGTCGATCCTAGACAGCCAACCTGGTACATCCCAGGGCAAAATAATACTCAAAATAACAATAATAGAACAGCATGGAGATACAAGAAAACGATGGATTACGAAAAGGTGAAGGAATAATAAACTTATAGCTACTTCACCCAACAACTGAAGAATACGCATATGTACATTCTTTCTGAACACATGCAGAATGTTAATACAATTAACCATGTAATGTGACATAAAATGAGCCTACAGATATTTCAAATGGGATATAAAACAAGGTTCATAAAATCATAAAGGATTGATATCATACATTTCCTCACACTGCAATTAATCTAGAAATCAACATAAAAAAGTATCACCAGGAAAGCTCTAAAATCTTTGGAAACTTAGAGGTTTATTTGTAGAAAACACACAGAACAGGGAAAATCTTATGAAAGAATTTAGAAACGACTTAGAACTGAACAGTAGCAAAGATGAAATATATTTTTAAAAAACTTCTGGAATACACTTAAAGCAGAACACGTAGGCAAATTCATTTTCCTAATGTTTACAGCAGAAAAGAAAAAAGGCTGAAAATTAAATAATTTTCCATCTAAAGACATTACAAAAAAAATGAAAGCAAAGCAAACTCAATGTAGGAAAAAAAGGAAGTAAAGATATGACGAGAAACTGGTGAAATATAAAATAAACATATAATAGGGAGGATACAAAGACAAAAGTTGATCCTTTGAAAAGGAAAATTGAGTTGACAGACCTCTGACATGACTGATTAATTTCAAAATGGAAGAAGGCACAAATAAATACCATTAAGGAAATGGCACACGGATGCTCCAGACAGTAAATAGATAATAAAAGGGTAGTACAAAATAGCTTCTGCCAATAATATTGAAAATTCCAATGAAAAGAAATAACTCCTTAAATTATATAATTCATTAAAAGAAACAAAAGATGAAAGAATATTTTTACAATATCAAGGAATTTGAAAGAGTAATTTGAAATCTCTACACAATGAAAACTCCAGGCACATACAATCTGGTGGGGAAATTCTACCAAACAGCTTAGGAAAACATAATTCCAAATGAATCACAACCTCCTCCAGAGAACAGAAAAATAAAGAACAATGTCCAGCTTACTTTATAAGATGATTGTAACCTTGATACAAAATTTCACAAGGGCAAAA
Source organism: Molossus molossus (assembly GCF_014108415.1). Classification (NCBI taxonomy): domain Eukaryota; kingdom Metazoa; phylum Chordata; class Mammalia; order Chiroptera; family Molossidae; genus Molossus; species Molossus molossus. Next base: position 5,079,796 of record NW_023425403.1, read on the forward strand.
GAAGAAGAAAAATGATAGTTGATCTCCCCTCACTTATGAACATAGAAGCTAACATCCTAAACTAAAATGTTAGTAAAATAAATCTAACAACTCCCCAAAGTGAAATTCTTCTACCTTTACAAAAAAAAATCATGCAATCTATCACAGGAATGGATTAAAAGATAAAACCATGTATCATTAGTTTTGTATTAAATTCACAAATAGCAGTTGATAAAAATCAAATACCCAATCATAATTTTTTTATGTTTCAAAACTGGCCATAGAAACTATTTAATTTGATAAGGAGTCTACAAAAGTCCCTATAGTAGAAACCTTATTTAATTGTGAAACATAGAAAGGATTTCTTTAAGATCTGGAACAAGACAAGAATGCTCTTATAATAGTATTCTATTAGAACTCTAATAAAATACAATTTCTATTAAACATTCGAATGTAGAATCTATTTCCTGTGGTATAGCAATATATAGAAATAATGTGAAAGCAAATTTTCCTCTTTCATTATCTTCATGATATGATTACATTCATACAAAATATACAAGATCCTACAGATAAATATATAGAACATATAACAAAAGTTAAACAAGTATGCTGATATCTTTCTTACCTTAAAAATGAAGTTGCCCTGGAATTACTTTCTATTATTTTTTTTTATCCTCATCCAAGGACATTTTTTTGTTTTTTGTTCAGATAGAGTGGGAGGGAGAGAGAGGAAGTGAGAGAGAGAGAGAAACATTGACGTGAAAGGGACACATCGAATGGCTGCCACCCGCACGACCCAACCAGGACCGGGGAAAAACTGCAACCGAGGTTCGTGCCCTTAGCGGGAACTGAACTTGGGTCTCTCTGGACCGCAGGCCGACGCTCTAACCGCTGAGCCAAACCGGCCAGGGCTGGAGTTACTTTCTATAATTACAGTCCTGTTTTCCCCATAATCACAAACAAAGTTCTTAAAATATTTTCAACATATCATAAAATAAAACACCTTCCATGAAATGAATTATATTGCCATTGTTACTTATATCAGTAACAGTAACAATTGACTCAGTTGTCCAAGACACAAGAGGTAGCATTTCTCCATATTCCTCTTGCTGATTCTTCCCTGTCACAGGCCAAGTGCAGTTACTTCCACATCCTAAAGCTGTTCAGCTGGTTAACTTCTCTCGGCCATTTCTCACGTGGACCTCTGGCCCAGCCTCAGTTGTGCTCTCCTCCCCACGCCTTACCCCCCTGAAGCCCATCAGTGTCCTGTCAAATATTGCCATCTCACATCGAACCCCGCGTACGAAAGTCCAAAGCCCTGAATGTGGCCTTCAATATCTGCTGTCTACTGTCTGAAACACACTGTGTGTTGCTTGAGCCTTCCTGTCGACCACTAAATCAGAAGTGCAGCTAAAGCAGGTGTGCGTGGGTCTCCGACTGTGCGCTCACAGAAGTGCAGCTAAAGCAGGTGGACGTGGGTCTCCGACTGTGCGCTCACCCTCCCCTCCTTCATCACCCTGCACATCAACGCCTTGCGGCTTGGGGAAGCATTTCGCTTATTTGGCATAAAATAGAAAAGCAGACACCTCTTTTGAAACATGTATCTTCTTCTCTTCAAATTACAAACTTGACTCATCCTCCAATTTTGATCTGTCCCATAAACAGAGCCTTCCTTAGGTCTCGAACTAGAGTAGGACCTCCCTCCCAACATCCAGCTGTTCCTATAACCCTATTGTCCTCAAACATCACATTTGAGTTACCATATTCCCTTTCCTAGACTTGTTTATGCCTGTCTTCCTTGCCGACTTGTTGTCTGAGACCAGGGTCTGTAGTTGCCTTGTGTACAGATGTTCACCCAATGTCTAACATGGTAAGTACATACATATATGCAATCGATGGGCTATGCCATGAATGCATGAATCCATTACTGAATACATGAATACATTTCTTAGAGCTTAAAAGAGAGAATGGTTATATTTTTTACGATAATCACAAGACTTGAAAATGATATTTTCCTAAATGTTCTTCAGTCCTTTACATTGTTACTCTTGTATTTGACTCTGTATAGTTCTGTTTTAATATCATCAGTGACATTCTATAGCTTAAGGCAGCCACTCACTTACAAAGAGCCTCAAGCCATAGTTTAAATGCTTTCTATTTTGTTTATTGTTGACATTCCACTTTTCACTCACCAGTTCTTAAGTGATATCATTGTGCATTCTTTTTTCTGTTTCTTTGTTATTATTTTCATTGAAATTATATATATTTAAGATACATAACATAATAACTTGATACACATATATGCAGTGAAATTATTACTACAATCAAGCTAATTAGTAAGGGTGGGCAAAAGTAGGTTTACAGTTGCAATACAAATAAATACCATAATTAATAAATAATAATGCAAGAATAAACCCTGTTTCGTGTACTCAAAACTGTAAACCTCCTTTTGCCCACCCCTGTATCCATTTCCTCACACAGAAATAAAATTTTATTAACCCCCTACATCCTGACAGAAAGGAAACGTAGCCTACAACTCCTTAACAACGTTTTTCAAAATACAGTCTTCTCTGTATATTATCCCCTTCATGTATTAATTTAACAAATATTTATTGGATGCTACCATTATCCAGGCACTGTGCCATATGTTTGAGAGTGTAAACAACACAGTGATAATGTTTTGTATATATTACATCTAATGATTTCATTTACAAGGTTTTTATTCATTTATTTATTTTTTATTTTTTTAATCCTCACCCGAGGACATCTTTTTCCATTTTTTTGCTCAGATAGTGTGGGAGGGAGAGAGAGGAAGAGAGAGAGAGAGAAACATCGATGTGAGAGAGACACATCAAGTGGCTGCCACCCACACGACCCATCCAGGGCCGGGGACAAACTGCAACCAAGGTACGTGCCCTTAGTGGGAACCGAACCCGGGTCTCTCAGGACCGCAGGCCGCACTCTAACCGCTGAGCAAAACCAACCAGGGCTCACCTGGTTTTTAAAATAAGTTAAGCACATAACTAAAATGAAATACAAACAAAATTCTATGTGTTGAAAAAAATTTAATAGCCGGAAACTTCTGACGTGCATAATTGATAGAGAAAACAACGTGGCGGAAATACACAAGGGAGCAATGACATTGATTTAACACCATCGGGACCTTCGGCATTTGGCTGATGACCAATAAAACACATAGGATTATGAACCCAGTCCCTGAACAGTAAGACTCATTTACTATTTTCCTTACATGAGCCAAGAATCCACATGGTACACAGGAATCCAGAAAAATAACGAGGGTGAAGTGCCCCTGGGGCAAAAGTTGACATACTTTCTTGAGCTGTTCTCAGAATTGTAACTAAAGATTGGAAGGAACTGAGAACACAGGTCTCATAATCTGAGAAAGAGCTGGAGGGAGCAATGACACTCAAATGTTCTGCCTCATTTTTATGGACTTCATTAGATATGAAGTACTGAAGTCCATAAATTAGAGATGATTGCCTATTACAAATAGATCGGTGCACGTAGCTTTATATATAACTAGATATGAGAAAAATAATTCATCTCATGTAGTTTTTCAAAATGCTAACAGTTAACACCAAGTCATTTTACTGAAAGAAGAAACATCCCATTATTGTCCGTTCAAGAAGAAATAGAACATTGTCCTACTAGAATTACTCATTTGGAAGATATGTGAAAACTAGCAGCTGTAAGGAATGGCTTTGGAAGGGTTCAGAGTTTTCTGAGTGTGTATTTGTATTGTTTTCCTTCACTTCCCATGACATGTAGAACATTCATAGAAGCTTGAAAATAATGTGTATTTCCTCTTCACTCTGCTCTAAAATCATTGGGAAAGCCCATTTTTCTGGTCATGTTTTCAATTAGCTAAATTAGCATGACTAGATTTGTTTAGAAGTAACTTCAAATAACTGTCTCTTTTATCAGGCAATTTTGCATACCAGCACTATCCATCATATGATCAAAGACTAAAAACAGTATTTTTATAAAAGCTGAGAAAAATGACAATGGGTGTGATGTCAACAATTACAAACTTATCATGAGATGCTCGTAAGAAGAGTTAAAGAAACTGGAAAATGAATGGTAAGGCTAAGTATGAGATTTCAAAGAAATTATTGCATAGGTGTGTGTGTGTACATATTTTTTTTCAGAGCTAGTTTCTATTAATTAGTAATAGGTTAAACATTTTCTGCCCATTATCCTATCATAAGTAGGAACTATCATTTATTTATCATCCACTAATGGCATTTGGTTTATTTTCAGCATTCTTTGATCACGAATCACACGTTTGCACACATTTCTGATTATTTCCATAGAATACATTCACTGAGCTGCAGTTGCTGGGTCCCTGCCAGACCATTCAGAATCTTGGGAGCAGGTAGGTTCTGCATTGTAATGCTCATCAGTCCCAAAGAGTTCCACCCTCCCACCTGAAGGTGGCAATGTGTCAGCTCCCCACTGAGGTCGACCCGACCCCATATTAATTACAACTCAAATACCCTGCCGCCAGAAAGACTGATTTTATAGAGCTTCCTAATCATACACATTTCGAGCAGTTGACCTACTCCTCCAGCTTCTTCAATAAAAAAAATAGTTAAAAATTAATATTGAAGACAACTAAGGTGATACATATTTTCTACTTGCTTCACAAAGGAAAAAAGTCCTGACCTCAAGAAGGCTTTTAGTCTTGTTTAAAGCATTTACACTAGATACATATTCTTGAAGAAGTATACTGAATTTGTGTTATTAGGTCATGAGCAATTTCCACTTGAGTTAATCTGAGAATATTTTATTACAATGTAGTGTTGCCTACTTTGTCTGAAATATTCCTTTTCATGGACAAATTGGTGAAATTAATTGGAATATAGAATAATGGGTTGGTTTAACAATTAAATGAAGAGTTAAAAAAAATTGGCTTCTATTTGTGTTTAATAAACACATATACTTGCCTTACTTCCCTCCTGAAAACATGTTGAGTTGGTCACTAAAAATGTACCAATAGGTGACACTGGAGTGGCCCACACATTCCCTCTCAGAGCCCATGGGCTCATCCCCAGCTACTACAACCATCTCCTGCTGATTGGCTCACAGCTGTGTTTCCCACAAATCTGTGTTTCAGATCCTGAAGTGAAGTTCTGGATCTGAATTAATCAACAGAAAGCTGGCATTAAGGGCTGTTACCAGCAGTGGGTGAGCGAATAGGTAGCTCCTGAGGGCTGTAGGAATGCGTTAACGCTCACATTAGTGAACTGAGCTGGGAGGCTGGGGAGGGGTATGAGCTGACTAGTCAGTACTACTGCACATGAGAAGGATGTGGGGGGTGGTTACCAATGGGGTGGCTGTAAGTGAGTGTCATCAGTTCAGTGAAAAGAGATAATGGCAGGCCCAGGATGATCAATCACCAATTAAGGGCAAAATCTGAAAGTCAAAGGTCTCAAAGGTCCTCCTTGCCAGCATGTAAGGGAAGCCCTACCTCAGGAAAATGGAGAGCAGAGAGAATGGGGAACTGGGCTCAAGACCACATCACAAGAGTGGGGAAGATTCACAGAAGATGAGAGGCCACAGTAATTACAGCAGGGTCAGACCGGTGAAAGGGACCCACACATCAGACTCACACCAGTTTTTCACAAAAGCAAGGACTGCACTTCAGTAGGAGAGAGAATGTAAGCAAGAATCGGGGCCTTGGAGACTTCCACGCATACCTACTCAGGGTCCTTATTCACACGAGGGCATGCTTTATCTCTGGAGTAAGTCTCCGAGAGGGGTGCCAACTTGGTTTGGGGAAAGCTTTCTGATAATTTCCTGTATGGTTCGCCATTGCCTTATGGTCAGCTCCCCAAACCAGACTACATGACCAGTGAAGCCAGACACCAGCTACCAATACAAACCAGCCTGGGTCACCCCAGGGAGACCCAAACTTTAAGCAGCATGTAATAAATCATTAGTTAGCCTGCCATCAGTCAGGCCTGAGTCAGTGCAGTCTGTCCAGCTGTCTGCAGAGGTGGCATAAAGACACACAGGCCATCTGTGAAATAACGGTCCTACAAAACACTTGTCTCCACCATGTCTCCAAAGCCAAAGCCAAGTCCCTCACAAATGGAATAGGACCCTGAAGACTGAAATATGAATTCCAAAATGGCGGTGGAGAAAATGGAAGCTACTCAGACCATCTCCCAGGACCAAACTTGAATTACAACTAAAATAAAAACAAATCACCAGGAAAAAGCAACCAAAAAGCAGCTGGAGAGGATACATATCACCAGGGACAGGAAAAAAGGACACTGAATTGAGCCTGGTAGGATCTGCGGAGGTGTGACAGTGGGCTGGGAACTCATGGACAGCAGCTGTTTTAGCTGTGAACAGCTCCCTCAGGGTTAAAATCCCAAGCCAGCTCCACAGCACACAGGGTCAGGACAGACCACTAAATTAGCTACAGCCACTCACCTTGGGCTCTGGCAGAGGGAGGTCACACTGGTCTGAAACTGTGTAGAGAGACTCAGGATTTAGAGGGCACTGGGAGATTTTGCTGAATCACTCGCTCACAGGACAATAGACATCTTATTCAAAGAGCCCCTTTCCAGAGCCACGGAGAGAAGCAACAGCCCCTCCCTCAAAAATTTACCACCACCCAGCTGGGCCAGAGAAATGCAAATTGAGGCTTATTAACAGCCAACATCTGCCACACCCTCTGGAAATCCTCTTACACTGAACACCTGAGGAAATTTTTCATTCATTTGGGGGCTACAACACAAACTTCATCAAGTAACTGAGACTAATAGCCTCCAGGCAAAAAGCTAGAGGATAACTAAACCATTCCTGGGCTTGCAAATCAACCCAGAAAAGTAAGACTTGACAATGGTGTTTAATGTGGGTAAGCCAAGTTAGTAGTGGGTAAGCCAGTAGAGGGAGCCACAAACAGCAGAACACCAACATCCACAGGGAAAATTTGGCAGGCTCCAAAACCTACTGAGATAGCCCAAATGGTGAAACAAAGAAACAAATCCCAAATGAACAAACAAGAGATCTCTACTGAAGATGAGATAAATGAAATGCAGTTAAGCAAGTTATCAGAGGTAGAGTTCAGAGCAATGATATTGAGGAAGCTTGACAGTATGAGTAAAGAGCTCAACACCATGAGTAAAGATAAAGAAACATTGAAAACCAACCAATTGGAAATGAAGAATGACACAGCAGAAATAAAGAACACATTGGAAGGAATAACCAACAGAGTAGAGAAAGCTGAGGACCAGATCAGTGAATTAGAAGACAGGGTAGAATAAAAATCACCCAATCAGAAAACAAAAAAGAGGAAACAATTTAAAAACAGGAACACAATTTAAGAGAACTGTGGGACAACTGGAAATGTAACAACATTCACATCATAGGAGTTCCAGAAGAAAAAGAAAATGAGCAAGGGTTAGAGAATATATATGAAGAAATAGTGACAGAAAACTTCCCTAACTTGGTGAAGGAAGAAAGTATTCAAGTTCAAGAAGCACAGAGAGCCCCAAATAAGAACCCAAAAAGGCCCACACCAAGACATATAATAATTAAAATGCCAAAAATTAAAGACAAAGAGAGAATCCTAAAGGCAGCAAGAGATAAGCAACAGGTTACCTACAAAGAAACCCCCATAAGGAACACTGCATGCCAGAAGAGAATGTCATGAAGTAATCAAGGTAATGAAAAACAAGGATCTGAATCTAAGAGTACTCTACCCAGCAAGGCAATCATTCAAAATAGAAAGTGAAATAAAGAGCTTCACAGACCAAAAAAAAAAAAAGGCTAAGGGGATATATAGCACCAAACCAGCACTGCAAGAAATGTTAAAAGGACTACTGTAATTAGTAGAAGAAATGGCAAGAAACATATAACCACAATACACAAAAATGGCAATAAAAAGTACATATCAATAATAACCATAAATGTAAATAGATTGAATGCTCCTATCAAAAGACACAGAGTAGCTGATTGGATGAGAAAGCATGAATCATGTATATGTTGTTTACAAGAGACCTGCCTCACAAGAAAAGACTCACATAGGTTGAAAGTGAAGGGATGGAAAAAATCTTCCAAGCAAACAGAAAGGAAAAAAAGCTGGGGTAGCAATATTCATATATGATAAAGTAGATTTCAAAATGAAGACCATAACTACAGACAAAGAAGGCCACTACATAATATTGAAAGGATCTATTCAACAGGAAGATATAACCTTGGTTATATCTTGGTAAACATATATGCACCCAATATAGGAGCACCAAAATATATTAAAAATCTTCTGGAAGACTGCAAAGGAGAAATAAACAGCAATACAATCATAGCAGGGGACTTCAACACCCGGCTGACATCACTACATAGATCCGCTAGACAAAAAATTAACAAGGAAACAGAGACTCTAAATGATGCACTAGATCAAATGGATTTAATAGATATCTACAGAGAATTACACCCCAAAACTGCAATATTTACATTCTTCTCAAGTGCACATGGGATATTCTCAAAGACAGACCACATGTTAGGGCATAAACTAAGTCTCTACAAGTTAAAAAAGATTAAAATTATATCAAGCATCTTCTCATATCACAATGGCATGAAACTAGAAATCAAGTACAGCAAAAACATTTAAACACATGGAAGCTAAATAGCATGTTATTAAACAATGAATGGGTTACCAAGAGGATCAAGGAATAAATTTAAAACTTTCTGAAAACCAATGAAAATGAACACACAACAACACAAAATTTATGGAATGCAGTGAAAGCAGTCCTGTGGGGGAGGTTCATAGCACTGCAGGCCTACCTCAAGAAACAAGAAACATTTCTTATTCACTAACCTCACAACTTAAAGAGCCAGAAAGCAAACAAAAAGAAAACCCCAGAGCAAGTAGACAGAAAGAAATAGTAAAAATCAGAGCATAAATAAATGACATAGAGACCAAAAAAACAATTCAAAACATAATGAAACAAAGAGCTTGTTCTTTGAAAACATAAACAAGATGGAAGAACCCTTATCTAGACTCACTAAGAAACAAAGAGAGAGAACCCACATAAACAAAATCAGAAATAAAAGAGAAGTAACAACTGACACCACAGAAATACAAAGGATCGTTAACAAATACTATGAACAATTACATGGCAACAAATTGGGCAATCTAAGTGAAATAGACACATTTCTAGAAACACATTGTCTCCCAAAACTGAACCAAGAAGAGAGAGAAAACTTGAACAGACGAATGACAACCAAGGAAATTAAAGATGTAATCAAGACTCTCCCAGCAAACAAAAGCCCAGGCCCGGACGGCTTCATGGGGGAGTTTTACCGAACAATCAAGGAACTATCACCCATTCTCCTCAAACTATTCCAAAAAATTCAAGAAGAAGGAAGACTTCCACACTCATTTTATGAGGCCAGCATAATTATAATTCCAAAACCAGATAAAGACACTACAAAGAAAGAAAATTACAGGCCAATATCCCTGATGAACATAGATGCCAAAATTCTGAACAAAATATTAGCAAATCGGATCTAGCAATATGTTATTAAAATTATTAATCAAACCAAGCGGGATTCATCCCAGGGATGCAAAGCTGGTACAATATTCACAAATCAATAAATGTGATATACCACATAAACAAAATGAAAGATAAAAAACCATATGATTGTATCAATAGATGCTGAAAAAGCATTTGACAAAATCCAGCATCCATTTCTGATAAAACTGCTCAGCAATGTGGGAATAGAGGAATCATGTCTCTACATAATAAAGGCCATATATCAAAAAAATACAGCAACATTATACTTAATGGGCAAAAACTAAAAGCATTTTCCTTAAGAACAGGAACAAGACAGGGATGCCCACTTTTGCCATTCTTATTTAACATAGTATTAGAAGTCTTAGCCACAGCAATTAGACATGAAGAAAAAATAAAAGGGATCCAAATTGGAAGGAGGAAGTGAAACTGTCATTATTTGCAGATGACATGATATTGTACATAGAAAACCCTAAAAACTCCATTAAAAATCTACTAGATTTTTTAAACGAATTGGGCAAGGTAGCAGGATACAAACTTAACATCAAGAAATCAATGGTGAATAATGAACTCACAGAAAGAGAAACTAAAGCAAAACAAAACAAAACAAAACAAAAAATTTCATTCGCCATTGCAACAAAAAATTAAGATACCTAGGAATAAACTTAACTAAAGAAGTAAAGGACCTATGTGCAGAAAACTACAGGACATTGAAAAAACAGAGGAATGTATAAAAACATAGAAACTTTTTCATGAATTGGAATAATTAACATCACTAAAATGTCCATACTACCCAAAGCAATCTATAGATTCAATGCAATTCCCATCAAAATACCAATGACATTTTTCACAGAACAAGTATAAATACTTCAAAAGTTCACATGGAACCAAAATAGACCCTGAATACCCACAGCAATCTTGAAAAAGAAAAAGTAAGAGAGATCACAATACTAGATATCAGGTTATACTACAAAACCATTGTAATTAAAACAGCATGGTACTGGCACAAGAACAGGCACACAGATCAATGGAACAGAACAGAGAACCCAGAAGTCAATCTAAGACATGCTCTATTAATATTTGACAAAGGTATCAAGAGCATAAAATGGAGTAAAGATGGCCTCTTCAATAAAGGGTGTTGGGAATATTGGACAGTTACATGCAAAAAAAATAAAACTAGACCACCAACTTAAACCATACACAAGAATAAACTCAAAATGGATAAAAGACTTAAATGTGACTCATGAATCCATAAAAATCCTAGAAGAACTGTAGGCAACAAAATTTCAGACATCATACGCAGCAGAATTTTCACTGATACATCACCTAAGGCAACAGAAACAAAGGAGAAAATGAAAACATGGGACTACATTAAACTAAAAAGCTTCTGCACAGCAAAAGAAACAACCATCAAAATGGAAAGGCAACCCACTATATAGGAGAGCATAATTGCCAACGATACATTGGATAAGGGGTTAATTTCCAAAATATATAGAGTGCTCATACAACTCAACAAACGGAAGACAAAGAACCCAATTTAACAATGGGCAGAGGACAGAAAGAGACACATCTCCAAACAGGACATACAAATGGCCAAGAGACATATGAAAAAATGTTCAGTGTCACTAATCATCAGAGAGATGCAAATTAAAACAACAATGAGATATCACCTCACACCTGTCAGAATGGCCGCCATCAACAAATCATCAAACAACAAGTGTTGGTGAGTGTGTGGAGAAAAGGGGACTCTAGTGCACTGCTGGTGGGAATGCAGACTGGTGCAGCCGCTATGGAAAACACTATGGTGTTACCCAAAAAAATTAAAAATTGATCTGCCATTTGACCCAGTGATCCCACTTCTAAGAATATACCCTAAGAAGCCTGAAACACCCATCAGAAAGAATATATGTACCCCCATGTTCATAGCAGCACTATTTACAATAGCTAAGATCTGGAAACAGCCCAAGTGTCCATCAGTAGATGAGTGGATAAAAAAGCAGTGGTACAGATACACAATGGAGTACTATGCAGCTGTAAGAAAGAGAGATCTCTTACCTTTTGAGACGACATGGAGGGACTTGGAAAGCATTATGCTAAGCGAAATAAGCCAATCAGAGAAAGACAAATACCACGTAATCTCACTTATTTGTCAAATATAATGAACAAAATAAGCTGATGAACAAAATAGACCCAGAGACATGCAAAGGAGTATGGTTCAGACTGACAAACCTCAGAGGAGGTGGGAGGGAGGGATGAGATGAACCAAAGAACTTACCTGCATGTGTGCATAACCAATGGACATAGACAACAATGCTGTGGAGTGGGGCAGGGAGCAGGATGGGGAGGAGGGTGTCTAGGGGGGAAAAGGAGAAACATCTGTCTCAAAAATAAATTAATAAAAATTGCAAAAATAAAATAAAATCTTTTCTTACAAATAAATTAAAGTTTAAAAAAATGGAATGCGAGTGTCTCATACACTTCAAAACCCTGACCCCGGATGCCCTCGCCCCGCTGCTGTGACAGCGCCGGTCCCTCAGGAGGAAGTAGTGGCCGCCAGTGACGCCAGCATCCGGCACTGCGAGGGGCACCTCCCTTTTATCTCCCCTTTAACAGCGGAAACGCGGCATCGCCCCAGGACAGATGCGCCTCTGTGGGAGCTTCGGGTTCCGCGCTTCGGCCAGAGGCCCCCGGAGGAGTCTTGCCCACCTGGGCACCGGTCACAGCCCGCCACACCTTGTCTGGCTGAGTGAGGGCAGGACCGACCTGAGCACCTGCGACGCTGACCTGGGCAGACACCCAGCACGGAGTCCTGGGGCGAAGTCCCGCTTCAGAGGAGGTGCACAGCGACTGCACTGGAGAAGGCCAGCCGACAGATCAGGTCTGGGTGTCCCCAGGGAGAAAGACAGCTTCCCCAGCACCAGCCCTCCCCCAGGGTCGCACAGCTCAGACAGGACCTCCCCAGCCATGCATCCTTAGACATTCCAGGAAAATCCAAAGCCATAAAGGAAAATCATGATACAAATGTAAAGCTAATTAAACTGTGATCATTCTAATGACAATGGAGGAATATAAGGAAAAGTCATTATTTCCTCCTTGATCTAGGAACAGTGTCTTAGCCGTGCAGCAGTGGACTTAGAACAAAGAAAACGTAAGCGTGACACATTGCTTAGCTCTGGAGACAGCAACATTTACAGGGCCACCGCCATTTACATGACGTTTTATTGGTTTTCCACTTTTTAAAGCAACCTGTAGGTAAAGCACGCAGAAAGTGTAGCCACACACACAGGATAGAATTCTATCAACTTGATAACGTAAAAATGAAGGGGTAACAGAATCCAGGGGGCACTTTTGGAAGAAAAGAGGAGATCAGAAGGGAGTGACTAGAATGGAGAAATGGGGAGATATAATTTAAATCAACTGGAGTAAACTGTAGAAATTTCAATACATTTTTGAGTTGTAATACGCAAGACTAGAGCACAAATAACACAACCATCGCATACACGTGCAGGGAGGGAAGGGGAGCCACGCTGGGGGGAGACGAGCCGGACCCTCTGTTTTAGTGGCCGGGAGTCAGATGCTTTTGAAAGTGCATGAGCATCAAATGACCACAGAGACTAATTCCTGGGATTTTTAAATAATTATATAAACTTTAAATAACTTGCAACTGCTTGTGTTTAAAATATTTTAATGGCATCAACAAATCTGAACAAACATTCTGAGTTACAGACCCCTGACTGCACTTCCCACAGATGATTGAGACACAGGGTTAAAGCTGCAAAATAATATTAATTATTGTGTGGTTGCATAAAACATGCAGTTTTGCCCAGCCGGTGTGGCTCAGTGGATGGAGTGCCGTCCTATGGACTGAGAGGTCCTGGTTCGATTTCCGATCAGCGCACATGCCCGGGTTGCAGGCTCGATCCCCAGTAGGGGGCTCGCAGGAGGCAGCTGATCAATGTTTCTTTCTCACATTGATGTTTCTATCTCTCTCTAAAATCAATAAAACATATGTTTTAAATGTATAGTTTTAATATTGCTAAAATCTGCGTTATATAAATTATGTTAGTAGCTAGGATGATAACTTGGGTATGCCTAGTGAAGAGATAAACTCCTATTATATTTTTTAAATCCTAATTTGGGATCAGGGAGATTAAAAGTGATCCTACACATTTCTATAACCTGTGGGTAGTCCAGGAGTCCATTCGAAGCAGACCTGAGTGGCTCTTCGAGACGGTAAGCTGGTCTATCCCTTACCAGATGTGTGATCTTGGGCAAGGACTTAAGCTTCCTTGATCTCAATTTCTTAAACTGCAAATACAGAGTAACATGAGTCCTTACCTAAAAGTGCTTGTGACCATAGCATGAATTAACATTAAATTATGCAAAGGGTTTTTTTGATGCATAATGAGCACAATGAGTTAGCTGTTACCATCATTCCGGGATGAAGGAGACAGGCTTGATGAGTTCACCTGCGGGCAGCCGCCTGTCTGTCCTGGCTACCAGTCCAGCTGTGTGGATTGACTTCGAAAGTAGCCCTGCTGTATGTGTCTTTCTCTGGCTGGCTTATTTCGTCACTTCTATGTGCAATGTAGTGAACAAAGTAAACTCAGGCATGAAATAGAACCAGAGGCATGGAAACGGGGAACAGACTGAGGGATCTCAGCGGGAAGGGGGTGAGGGGGCGGGAAGAGACTAACCTAAGGATTTATATGCATTTATATGTTGCCCACAGACAGACAACAGGGTGGTGAGGGCTGGGCAGGGTGGGAACCGGGAGGAGGGGGCAATGAGGGGAAAAGGTGGGGGGAACATCTGTAATACTCCCAACAGTAAGGATGAAAAAGAAAGTAGCCCACTGGATGCAAGTATATATCAGAAAGAAAGGGGGGAGAGAGAGAGACAAAAATTAAGAGCAATTTTTCCAAAATCTTAAAACATCAAGATACAAATAATAGCAACGTCTGCCATAGACAAGGAGAAAAGTCATTCTTCCTCACTGGGGCAGACCCACCAACACCCCAATTTTCCTTTGCGCTGTTACAAAGACGGGCACGGGGAAGCCTCCAGCTCATGGAAACGGACTTCTGTGGCGGGCAGAGCGGCAGGAGAGTTTCAGCCAGTGCCTGGCAGGTCAGCGCCGTGGCGTGGTGTCAACGGGCAGGGCTGTCCTGCAGAGGGCGACGAGAGCCCCCGAGGCGGGACACACCTTCCTCCGGCTGGCCCACACTCTGCCCCGTGGCGAGCTCTCCAAACATACACTCTCTCCAGCCAGGCTCTGCAGACACTAACAGCCAAGCATGTCACTGCTCCAGAATCTAGATGCTAGAATCTCCCCCAAACTGACAGCTATCCAAATCCCCGAAGCAGTTCAGGAAACTCACAGCCCAAAGATGTTTTCTTTATCTGGCTCATTAAATTCCCTCTCTAAACACATCATGACTTAAAATCCACTGCATCCAACACCGCTTATGTCCCAATATCAGACAAAAAAGCAATCTGTACTTGAGGGAGAAAGAAATGTTAGACCATTCCCCTGTGGGACAGTTCTACAGATTTAATTCTGGAAGATAAATAGGTAATTCTAACGTTCTATTAGTATTAGAAACTCCAAGTTGCTGTATGTCATAATTAATTAAAATGATAATTTTATCATTGGTATTTCCCTCATGAAGAAAACTAAGGTTAAATTAACTTAGATTTAGGTCACTCTCTGAGACAGTGTTTTTTATTTGTGAAAAATGCCCACATTTCAAAGAAAAACCCCAAATTTCCCTTTGCAATTAATACCTGACAAAAATATAAGTATATGGACCACAAAATGTTCTAGTCTTACCTTCCTTCAGAATTTCAATGTAGATGTTTCTTGCATTCACAAAACCACTTGGGGATTTTTACTGGTTAATTAAAAATACTCTTCTTAGTAATTAAAAGGAAATCATGGGTTTAAAAATTTCAAAGCAAACGGCTTTAGTCCATTTCTGTCTAATCAAAACACCTTCTGATCACACCTACCAGATTTCCTGTTTAATCTCTTTATATATAATATGGATACATTTTATCATGCAAAATAAATGTAGGTAGTAAGCGTTGATTGGTATCTAAGGAAAATTTCAGTTATACCTCTAAACAAGGAACTACCTTTCCTGATCAGATACAAATCAGCATATTTTTATCTCTGAGATAATATCTCAGACTAGGCTGAAAGTGATCATTTCTTTTGTCAGCTTCCTCACTGTATTACCAAGTCTGACCTGTACCTCAAGATAGCAGTGATATAATAAGGAAAATGATATTTAAACGGAACAGAATTCTCCTAGTCATGAGTCATCTTTGGAGAGTTCGGAACCTGTAACATTCTCTCCGTGCAACCCGTTGGGAGCGCCCCCGTCCTAGCTTGTTCTGATAGATTATAGTCATGCAGAAATCACTTCGACTCCCCTGTCACTGGGCAACGAAGAAACTGACCATCTGGACTCCAGGGATGATGAAAAAAAAAATCTTTTAGAGATCCAAAGAAATTCTGGCAACTAAAAGAACATAGCTCAAATGGAACTCAGAAACATTTTCAAAGACATGTTACATTCAAACATTGTTAAACATTGTTTTATAAACAACATGGACTACACACACACACACACACACACACACTTAAAATTTTAATAGGAGCCTTTGGGTTCAACAGTTAAGGATGCTGATTGGGTGACCATGTGAGTGTGAAAGGAATGCTATTCATTATTACCCAGAGACAGCCCTTGACAAGTCAGACGCTGCAGTGGACCTGATGATAAGGAAAGAATTGGGAGATGTTCTCTTGGCTGATAAATCCATGAAAAGACATCAAGTATTGATGGCTGACACATGAATGCAGTCATAGTTGCATTTTTATGTTTCCTCTAAAAATAACACATTCTAATGTTTGCCCTAGCTATGATCTAATTATTTCATGTATTATAAATTATGACCAATTTTCCAAACCTGAAAATGGCCTCAAGGGTACATCCCTTGCCAACAGATTCATTTGGATCTCGTCAACTGTGGTAGGAACAAACCCTTGTCAAATGAGTAATCACAAGTAACCATTCCTACAGCACGAACTCCACATCGTCAAAAGGAAGTATTATCTCCACACGGTTGAAAACTTATTCAAACCCAGTATTCCAAGGGAACAATTAATCTTGAGCGAGCTTCCAAGAGGACTGAGTTATTAATCTGGAATTCGGTCTCCCTGCTGAAGAAAACTTGGAGGAATACGAAAGTCTTCCACCGGAAAGGATCCAGATCCGAAGGAAGCTGAGGTTGTCCAAGAAGGGGATGGAATGAGGGCTTTGTTTTGGAAAGAATGTGGAAGAGGCCCGACCCACAGACGGGGTGAGTCTTCGGAGACTGGAAGGGAGGAGGGGCGCCCAGATCCAGGGGTGCTCGAACTCAGTTGCCCTCCTGCGGGCCACGATCAGAAGATAAGATCTGAAGATAAGATCCTGAAGGGTGGGGCAGGAACACTGTCTGTGGTCTGCGAAAGCACTGCCCCAGTCATATAACCCCTGGACACGTCCCTGGTGGCCCAGTTACCACGGAGGATTATTGAATAGACATCTTCTAAGTCAGTACTCACGCCAACCATTACTGCAGCAAACGGCCCCTGGCACTTGACCTCGCTGCCATGCGCATCCCCTCCCTTCGGCTCCAGGGCGTGGGACATGTTGGCATGAGTGTGGGTGTAATGATGAAAGCACCAGAGAGGAAGGAACTGATGGGACAGCCTGGGCCGACGGGAGGCAGAAGTTAGTGGATGAATCACGTCTTTCATGTCTCAAGTCGACAATTCGGCTGTGCCTGGTACAAAGCTCCTTGGGGATACAAGACTGAATTCCACTTACCCACAGGGTGGGCACCTGACGTGGATCCTGCCATTGGTCTTCCTTTTTCTCCATTTCGTTCTTCCCGGGCCCCACGTCTATGAACAACGGGCGTGAGAGCGGATTTCTTATCGGATGGATTTCCTCCGTTTGACCTTGGAGGCCGAAGGACATGGCGCAGGGACTTTTCCGTGCTGGAAGGGGAGAACCAGGCAGCGAGGGCTCATGTGCAGCCAGATCTCCTTCGGGGCGGAAGGGAAATCGGGGTGTTCTCAAGGAAAACCAGCAGAATGTGTTCCCCGCAGACCTGCCCTAAAGGAGTAGCTGAAGGGCCCTGGCCAGTGTGGCGGGGTCGGTTGGAGCTTCATCTGCTACCACAAAGGGTGCTGGGTTCGATTCTCAATCAGGGCACATGCCCAGGTTGTGGGGGTTGATCTCTGGTCAGGGTGGGTATGGGGTGCAGCCAGCCTGTTTATCTGTCTCTCTCTCTTTCTCTCTTCCTTCCTCTCGCTAAAATTCTAAAATCAATCAAAAAATGTTTTCTAAAAATAGCTACAGAATTTCTTAAAACAGAAAGTAGATAAGAAAAGGAAACTTAAAACATCCGGGATTTAAAAAGGACAACAGAGTAAAACTATGGGTAAACACAATAGACTTTCCTTCCCTTGCCGAGTTTCTAACTTATGTGTGACAGTTGACACAAAAATGATAACACGGCCTGACGGGGATCCCAATAACATGTAGAAAATATGTAAGACATTTGTATTACAAATGTGGGGAAGTAAAAGGGTAGAAAGGGGGTAATATTGCTTCCATCCTTCACCCCAGGAATAAACGGGCAGTTTGTTAAAACCCTCAAGGTAGAGTCCCCAGGCAGCAATCACACGGGGGCATTTGTTCTAGAGGAATGAAATTGACGTCCCTGGAGAGAGCTGTACACACATGTCACCGCAGCTTCCTCTGTTGCAGTCAGAGTCGCCAGGTGCCCTGTGACGGGTGAGCCCCCACACACTGGGGTGCCTCCCCACCACGGAGCACGACTGAGCAGTACACGGCAATGAATTCGTGATGCCTGCAACAGCTTGCGTGGATTAGGCTGTGTGGGGCAAACAGCTAATCACAAAAGGTCACATCCTGTATTATTCAATGGATGTAACACTGTCAGAATGACACAATTATACATATGAAGAAATAAATTAGTAGTCACCAAGGTTAGGAAGGGGCGCTGGCTCTGTGAAAAAATGGGGAGGGGGGTCCTGCAAGGGAGATCGTGGTTCGGGAAGAGTCATGCAGCTTTTTCGAAGGGGTGGTTCCACAGGACACATGTGACACAATGGGACAGAACCACACCCACCCTGTACCAGTACCAGGCTCCTGGTTCTGACATGGCATTACAGGTACACAGAATGTGCCCTGCAGGACAAAATGTCCCCTCTCTGGACTGTCCTTGCATCTTCCTGTGAGTCTATAATTACCTCAGATATAAAAATTTGATGAGCCCTGGCCGGTTTGGCTCCGCGGTGAGAGCATGAGCCCGTAGATCAAGGGGGGGTCGATTCCTGATCAAGGGCACACGCCTAGGTTGCAAGTTCGATCCCTGGGCCTGGTTGGGGTTGTGTGGAGGGCAACCAATCAACGTGTCTCTCTCACATCATTGTTTCTCTCCCTCCCTCCCTCCCATTCGAGATTTAAGCTCAATGGGAGAATAACCTCAGGTAGGACTACCAACAACAACAAAACTGGAGCGGAAGAGTCCAGAGAGAGGGCTCACCAGGGCCGGTTCTTGTTATACTTTGCCTCAGAGTAGAAATTCTAAACGCTCATTTTTCTCAGCTTCCGACCTCTTTGTAGATGCTTCATAACTGCCACGTGACCTTTGTTCTCCCCACTGCGCTTGGCTCTGTGACCCGCCTTCCTTTTGTACCTCCGCTCATACCTGCCGTGTGTGGGGTTTGTTTCTCCTCCTGCTGCTCAGGGAGCTCTGCTCAGGCCTGTCTTCCAGCACAGAGCACGTGTTTTCAGTGTCCGGGTTCAGACAGGGCAGAGTGGGGGGCACGTTTCTCTAGCTGAACCACCAGCTCCTCCTGTTTCAGTGTCGTAGCAACAAAGTCTGTGAGGACTATCTCATTGAAATAGATGTGAATAGCATACAAATTAAGACTATTTTTATTATGTGTGCACTCCATATACATGTAAATTAACCAGTAAAGACGTATGCATACAGACACATATTTGTGTACATATATATGTATACATATGTGTGTACATACACGTATGCACTATGTAATGCAAATAATGTGGTCTGTAGAGGAAACGTAGTTCATTAACACTGAGGGAAACTAAAGAAAAGTGTTTTCAGAATAATTATGTTAATCAAGAAATTACCTTCTTTGAAAGGTACATTAGCATGCTAGCATCCAAGACAGTCCAGCTAATGGTCAAGGAAAGATAATGAGATAAATTATTAGTTATCACTCCAACATGTCAAGAAAACCACCTCCTGCCCAGCTGGTGTGGCTCAGTGGTTGAGCATTGACCCATGCATGAGGAGGTCGCTGGTTCGATTCCTGGTCAGGGCACATGCCCAGGTTGTGGGCCTGATCCCCAGTGTGGGGGGGTGTGCAGGAGGCGGCCAAACGATATTCTCTCTCATCGATGTTTCCATCTCTCTCCCTCTCCCTTTCGCTTTCTTTAAAATCAATAAAGAAAAAAAAAATTTTTAAGAAAAATTTTTTAAAAAGAAAGAAAACCGCCCTGGCCGGTTTGGCTCAGCGGTTAGAGTGTCGGTCTGCGGTCCTGAGAGACCCGGGTTCGGTTCCCACTAAGGGCATGTACCTCGGTTGCAGTTTGTCCCTGGCCCTGGTCGGTTGTGCAGGTGGCAGCCACTCAATGTGTCCCTTTCACGTCGATGTTTCTCTCTCTCTCTCTGTTCCTCTCTCTCCCTCCCACTCTACCTGAACAAAAATGGAAAAATGTCCTCGGGTGAGGATAAAAAAAAAAAGAAAGAAAGAAAACCACCTTCATAATTCTGTATTTAACTCCCTACCAAAGCTAAAATCAAAGTCCCTAAAAATTAAAGCTCTAAGGACCCCTAAGACTCCCCTCAGGGCATCACGGTGTGAGCCGTCAGAGTCCACCGCAAACATGGCCTTTGGGAGGGATGGTCCCAGGGGTCCAAACAGAAATCCGTTCATGTCCACAACTGTCGTGATGATGGGGAAGTCCTGATGTAATCACCTCCAAATATCCTGCCTCCTCTTACATTTTCCACCGCTGTCCTGTCAGTAAAGATAAATGGGGTTAATTTGAAATTTGGGGGATGATATATTATCTCCAGGAAATTGCTTTGGAAATGTCTTTGCTCTAAAAATTGAAGGTAATTGGAGGTAATTTGACTAATCTAAAATATTACATTCAAGAAAAGAAATCCTTGAAAATATATCTAACTTGAATGTGTACAAACCGTTAAACACTGAAAAGAGTTAACTGAATTCTAAGAACAGATGCAGTCAAGAAGGAGAAATGCAGAAGACTGGCAAACCAAATACCAGCCTAATATAAACTAATGAAGAAAGATCGGAGCACGGTACCTCACGGACATGTATTTGGTTGATAATCATCATGACCAAAGTGGATATACCTCTGTCATAAAAAGAGGGGTAAGTTAAACACAAGAAAACTATCTGCCCAATATGTGTAAAAGGTGCTTTATATAAAACACATCAATTCCTCCTATTATAATTAAATAAAATAGGTAAGAATCTAAACAGCATGATCATAACTGGAAGTTTAAATCCACCTAGTTTGCTGTGTTCAAACAAAAATTAGAGATACAGAGATGAGTAGGAATCTTATTCTACATTCAGGTACCTAGTTACCCGGTGACGAAGGTAAGAAAAACAGATAATTGAAGAACCAATATAATTTCCCTGACCTTTACCCACCAAATTAGGTTTTCTCTATACACTGAGTTATGTTACCAAAACCCATGTTCACTTCTTTTTCTTTTTTTAAAAATTAATTAATTTATTTTTGTTACAGATGTTTCTACTTTTTCCCCAACTGATTCCCCCCTCCTCCTCCCTCCCTGCCCTGTCTCCAGCTTTGTTGTCCATGTCCATTGCTCATGCACACATGCATATAAGTCCTGTGGTTTCTCTCTCCCCCACCTCCCCTCTGCTGGGGATAGTCAGTCTGTACCCCACTTCCACAACTCTGGGACTACCCCATTCCTCAGATTGTTATGTTCATTATATTCCACAAATAAGTGAGATCATGTGATATTTGTCTTTCTCTGCTTGGCTTGTTTTGCTTAGGATAATACTTTCCAGGTCCCTCCATGTCATCTCAAAGGATAAGAGATCTTTCTTTCTTACAGCTGCATAGTACTCCATTGTGTATATGTACCACTGCTTTTTTATCCATTCGTCTACTGATGGACATTTGGGCTGTTTCCAGATCTTAGCTATTATAAATAGTGCTGCTACAAACATGGGGGTACATACATTCTTTCTGATTGGTGTTTCAGGCTTCTTAGGGCATATTCCTAGAAGTGGGATCACTGGGTCAAATGGAACTTCAATTTTTAATTTTTTGAGGTGACACCATAGTGTTTTCCATAGCGGCTGCACCAGTCTGCACTCCCACCAGCAGTGTACTAGAGTCCCCTTTTCTCCACACCCTCGCCAACACTTGTTGTTTGATGATTTGTTGATGGCAGCCATTCTGACAGGTGTGAGGTGATATCTCATAGTTGTTTTAATTTGCATCTCTGATGATTAGTGTTATTGAGCATTTCTTCATATGTCTCTTAGCCATTTATATGTCCTGTTTGGAGAGATGTCTATTTAGTTCCTCTGCCTATTTTTTAATTGGGTTCTTTGTCTTCTTTTTGTTGAGTTGTATTAGCACTCTATATATATTAGAAATTAACCCCTTATCTGACATATCATTGGCATTTATGCTCTCCCATACAGTGGGTAGCCTTTTCATTTTGATGATTGTATCTTTTGCTGTTTGAGTTTGATGTAGTCCCATGTGTTCATTTTCTCCTCTGTTTCTGTTGCCTTAGGTGATGTATCAGTGAAAATTCTGCTGCATATGATGTCTAAAATTTTGTTGCCTACAGTTTCGTCTAGGATTTTTATGGATTCATGAGTCACATTTAAGTATTTTATCCATTTTGACTTTATTCTTGTGTATGGTGTAAGTTGATGGTCTAGTTTCATTTTTTTGCATGTAGCTGTCCAATTATCCCAACACCATTTATTAAAGAGGCTGTCCTTACTCCACTGTATGCTCTTGCCACCTTTGTCAAATATTAATTGAGCATATTGCCTTGGGTCCATTTCTGGGTTCTCTATTCTTTTCCATTGATCTATGTGCCTGTTCTTGTGCCAGTACAAGGCTGTTTTGATTACAGTGGCTTTGTAGTATAACCTGAAATCTGGTAATGTGATCCCTCCAATTTTGTTCTTCTTTTTCAAGATTGCTGTGGCTATTCAGGGTCTTTTTTGGTCCATATGAACTTTTGAAGTATTTGTTCTAGTTCTGTGAAGTATGTCATTGGTAGTATTTTGATGGGAATTGCATTGAATCTATAGATTGTTTTGGGTAGTATGGACATTTTAATGATGTTAATTCTTCCAATCCATGAACAAGATATGTGCTTCCACTTACTTTTTTATATCTTCGTCTATTTCTTTTTTCAATGACCTGTAGTTTTCAGTGAATAGGTACTTTATTTCTTTGGTTAAGTCTATTCCTAGGTATCATAATTTTTTGCTGCGATGGTAAATGAGATTTTTTTTTTTTTTAGTTTCTCTTTCTGTGAGTTCATCACTGGTGTATAAGAATGCCATCAATTTCTTGATGTTAATTTTGTATCCTGCTACTTTGCCAAATTCATTTATTAAGTCTAATAAATTTTTGATGGAGTCGTTGGGGTTTTCTATGTATAGTATCATGTCATCTGCGAGTTTCACTTCCTCCTTTCCAATTTGGATCCCTTTTATTATTTCTTCCTGTCTGATTGCTGTAGCTAAGGCTTCCAGTACCATGTTAAATAAGAGTGGCAAAAGTGGGCATCCTTGCCATGTTCCTGTTCTTAAGGGAAATGCTTTTAGTTTTTGCCCATTGAGTATGATGTTGGCTATAGGTCTTTCATATACGGCCTTTATTACATCAAGATATGATCCCTCTATTCCAGATTGCTGAGCATTTTTATCAGAAATAGATGCTGGATTTTGTCAAATGCTTTTTCAGCATCTATTGATATGATTATGTGGTTTTTATTCTTCAGTTTGTTTATGTGGTGTATCACATTTATTGATTTGCAAATATTGTACCAGCCTTGCATCCCTGGGATGAATCCCAGTTAGTCATGGTGAATAATTTGTTTTGATGTATTGCTGGATCCGATTTGCTAGTATTTTGTTCAGGATTTTGGCATCTATGTTCATCAGGGATGTTGGCCTGTACTTTTCTTTCTTTGTAGTGTCTTTATCTGGTTTTGGAATTAGAATTATGCTGGCCTCATAAAACGTGTTTGGAAGTCTTCCTTCTTGTTGAATTTTTTGAAATAGTTTGAAAAGAATGGGTGTTAGTTCTTCTTTGAATGTTCGGTAAAAGTCCCCCATGAAGCCGTCAGGGCCTGGGCTTTTGTTTGCTGGGAGAGTCTTGATTAACATCTTCAACTTCTTTTGTTGTTATTGGTCTGTTCAAGTTTTCTATCTCTTCCTGGTTCAGTTTTGGGAGACTATGTGTTTCTAGAAATTTGTCAATTTCACTTAAATTGTCAAATTTGTTGCCGTATAATTGTTCATAATATTTGTTAACAATCCTTTGTATTCATGTGGTGTCAGTTATTATTTCTCCTTTTTCATTTCTGATTTTGTGTATTTTGGTTCTCTCTCTTTGTTTCTTGATGAGTCTAATTAAGGGTCCATCAATTTTGTTTATCTTTTCAAAAAATCAGCTCTTTATTTTTTTGATCATTTAAATTGTTTTTTTGGTCTCTATGTCATTTATTTCTGCTCTGATCTTTACTATTTCCTTCCTTCTACTTGCTCTGAGGTTTTCTTTTTGTTTGCTTTCTAATTCTTTAAATTGTGAGGTTAGATAGTCAATTAGAAATTTTTCTTGTTTCTTGAGGTAGGCCTTTAGTGCTATGAACTTCCCTCTCAGAACTGCTTTCTCTGCACTCCATAGATTTTGTGTTATTGTGTGTTCATTTTCATTGGCTTCCAGGAAGTTTTTAATTTCTTCTTTGATCTCCTCAGTAACCCATTCGTTGTTTAATAACATGTTATTTAGCCTCCATGTGTTCAAATGCCTTTGCATGTTTTTGTTGCAGTTGATTTCTAGTTTCATGCCATTGTGATCTGAGAAGATGCTTGATATAATTTCATTCTTCTTGAACTTGTAGAGACTTAGTTTGTGCCCTAACATGTGGTCTATCTTTGAGAATGTCCTATGTACACTTGAAAAGAATGTGGATTCTGCAGTGTTGGGGTATAATTCTCTGTAGATATCTATTAAATCCATTTGATCTAGTGCTTCATTTAGAGTCTGTGTTTCCTTGTTAATTTTTTGTCTATAAGATCTATCCAGTGATGTCAGCAGGGTGTTGCTATGATTGTATTGCTGTCAATTTCTCCTTTGAAGTCCTCCAGAAAATTTATAATATATTTTGGTGCTTTTATATTGGGTGCATATATGTTTACCAAAGTTATATCTTCCTGTTGGATAGATCCTTCCAATATTATGTAGTGGCCTTCTTTGTCTCTAGTTATGGCTTTCATTTTGAAATTTACTTTATCAGATATGAGTATTGCTACCCCAGCTTTTTTTCCTTTCTATTTGCTTGGAAGATTTTTTTTTCATCGCTTCACTTTCAACCTATGTGAGTCTTTTGTTATGAGGTTTTTCTCTTGTAAACAACATATATGTGAGTCATGCTTTCTTATCCAGTCAGCTACTCTGTGTCTTTTTATCAGAGCATTCAAACCATTCACATTTAAGGTGATAATTGATATGTACTTATTTATTGCCATTTTTGTTTAGTGTGGTTATATGTTCTTGCCATTTCTTCTAGTAATTACAGCAGTCCTTTTAACATTCTTACAGTGCTATTTTGGTGCTAATATATTCCCTTAGCCTTTTTTTTTTTTGGTCTGGGAAGCTCTTTATTTGACCTTCTATTTTGAATGATAGCCTTGCTGGGTAGTGTAGTCTTGGATTCAGATCCTTGTTATTCATGACCTTGATTACTTCATGCCATTCCCTTCTGGCCTGTAGTGTTTCTGTTGAGAAGTCAGCTGAGAGCCTTATGGGGTTTCTTTTGTAGGTAACCTGTTGCTTATCTCTTGATGCCTTTAGGATTCTCTTTTTGTCTTTAATTTTTGGCATTTTAATTACTATGTGTCTTGGTGTGGGCCTGTTTGGGTTCTTCTTACTGGGGGCTCTCTGTGCTTCTTGAACTTGAATGTCTTCTTCCTTCACCAAGTTAGGAAAGTTTTCTGTCACTATTTCTTCAAATATATTCTCTAACCCTTGCCCATTTTCTTCTTCTTCGGGGACTCCTATGATGCGAAAGTTATTACATTTTTAGTTGTCCCACAGTTATCTTAAGCTATCTTCCTGTTTTTTCCTTTTGGTTTTCTGATTGGTTAATTTTTTCTACCCTGTCTTCTAATTCACTAATCCAGTCCTCAGCTTCCTCTACTCTGCTGGTTAGTCCTTCCAATGTGTTCTTTATTTCTGCTATGTCATTTTTCATTTCCACTTGGTTGGTTTTCAGTGTTTCTATATCTTTACTCATGGTACTGATGTCTTTACTCATGGTGTTGAGCTTCCTCAAGATCATGGCTCCGAACTTTACCTCTGCTAATTTGCTTAACTGCATTTCATTGATCACATCTTCAATAGAGTTCTCTTGTTTTTTCATTTGGGATTTGTTACTTTGTTTCACCATTTTGGCTATCTCAGTGGGTTTTGGAGCCTGCCAAATTTTCCCTGTGGGTGTTGGTGTTCTGCTGTTTGTGGCTCCCTCTACTGGGTTTGGATGAACCTGGAAGGGCCCACGTTAAACACCACTGTTCACTTCTTTTTCATGGGTCTTGTACACAAGTGTTAAAATTTTATTTGTTCATATGGAAAATATTGTAAGGCTCAAGATACACTTACAAAGAATTCTACTTTGGTTCTACATGCTAAGTCAAATGTGTCATTTCTAAAGGAGTATCCAGCCTGGAGGATGGGTTGAGGCACTTAGCAACTTCCACTAGTCCAGGCAGAGGGTGCCCATCACTGAGGGAGTGACCTGAAATTCAAGCAAGGGGCCCACTGAAGTCTGGGCTAGCACAGAATGGAGACCAAACTTCCCCATCCTTGGAGCCCTAGCTCTGTTCATTGACTCTCGGTAGATCATCCAAAGAGACTGTAAACACTCATCTTTTTCCCTGTAAATGTCACACATCCACCAGAAGAATGCACTAAAATAGCTGTTACTTCCCACACATGCTGAACATATAGATGATAAAAATAAAATGTTCCCCAATGGCATTCAAATTATGCCTGTAGCCCATCAAGATTTTTCAACTAGTACGAAAGGTGCAGTTTTAAAGAAATCCATGTGCATTTCAGTTTCCCAACCTCGTTCACAGTGTTTCTGCTTTGAACTCAGCACCAAGAACTCTCTGGCTTTTTCTCTTGCTCCTTCCCCTGTTCTCACTCCAGCCACACTTCCCCTCCGGTTGCTTCTGCAACATCCCGGACATCGTCACTCCTTGGCTTCGAACCTCTTCCCCAGGAAGTATCCCCTTTAAGTGTTTGTTGAAATGTAACAAACTTGGTAAAGTTTATCTCCCGATTTAAAAGTATAACCATCCTCCCCACAACATCACGTTCTTTTTTTAATCCTCACCCGAGGACATTCTTCCATTTTTTGTTCAGGTAGAGTGGGAGGGAGAGAGAGGAACAGAAAGAGAGAGAGAGAAACATCAACGTGAAAGGAACACATCGAGTGGCTGCCACCCACACAACCGACCAGGGCCGGGGACAAACTGCAACCGAGGTACATGCCCTTAGCGGGAACCGAACCCGGGTCTCTCAGGACTGCAGGCCGACGCTTTAACCGCTGAGCCAAACCGGCCAGGGCCAACATCACGTTCTTGACTCTCTCTTAACCCTCTCTACTTTTTTTTTTCTTTTTCAATTTCACTTATCATTTACTTAAACATCTTAAAGTTATCTCATTCATTAGATCTAGTATTAATTTTATTAATTAATCTTTTTCTTTCTTTTTTTTTTTGGTCTCCCCAGCTAAGGGTAACCTCCATGTGGAAGGGGTCTTTATCTCTTTTAACCATTAATGTATGGCAGTTTTACAGAAGTTCATGGTACAGAGTAGGCAGTCATGATAAATAAATATTTTCTGAGTCAATGAATAGTGAATAAATAAGCAATTCTCTCACTCATCCTCAACCGTACTGAATATAAATATTGGTAAGTGTTGAGAAGAGGAACGATTCTCAATGGGAGTCAAATCCTTTGAAAGTCAATCCATTTATTATTTTCTATAAACCTAAAGGACATTTTTTAAAACCCTTGAAAAGACAACCTAAAGAAGGCCTGAGAATATAGAGATTTTCCGATGTATTCTAGATTGCACGTGAGTGAAAATGTTTGAGACCACTGGCAAAGGAAAGAACCTAAGGGGAAACCGTGGGAGAGAATGGCACCCTCTCGCCAGATCCATTTCCTCTTTTTTTCTGCGGGCGAAGCTCGTCACTGAGATCCTATCACTGAGGCCACTGAGTCCCAGGCAGCAGAATGTGGGGCGAACTGAAGTGCATTGCTTCGGAACCAGTCCCTCCACGCCTCCTCCCTGGACTGCTTCCTGCCCACTGTTCTCGGCTCCTTGCAGAGAAGCATGCTCACGCAGGAAGCCCCTTGACCACTGTGGAGCTACAGGAGGCAGGAAGCCTGGGTCCTAGAACCATCCCTCGGCATGCCTAGCCACTTGGACTTCACATCAACATGAAGCATACTTTCCGTGTTTTAAATTACTGAGAATTTGCAGTTCAAGTCGTATGGTAGCTACCATTACCTTAAATCATGTAAAAAAAAAAGTCCCCAAGAGCTTAAAAAGAAAAAAAAACCCACTTTCTTCCGGAGACCACCATTCTGGCATAGCTAAACATGCGGAACCCAGATGGGAATCTGAGAGCCCAGAAGATGCAAGAGATGTCCCCTTGCAGCACGGTCACATGTGGTGGAGGCTTCCACGGACGTCCCATCCGGCCGCCTCTCCCCGGAGAACTCGGCAAACATTTCTGTGATAGTAGAGAGAACAGCGCGGTCGTTTGAGAAACTTGTCTCAGAAAGGGAAGAGGCAGGGAGTTTGTGGATGAATTGTGAAGGTCTTAACTGTACCATCATGGGACTATTTTTTAAGGCTCTAGGCTTTTTGGAAAATTCTTCCTCAGATCAGGATGGGTTTTTGTTTTATTAGATAATTGCTACTTAAGCTTCACCTCTAGAATTTAAGATGTTAACCATTATATAAAGCAGCCCTGGATAGTGATTTTTTTTTTTTCAGATACAATGGGGTTTTCACCTCTAGAATTTAAGATGTTAACCATTATATAAAGCAGCCCTGGATAGTGATTTTTTTTTTTTCAGATACAATGGGGTTTAGCAAGACAAATGACTAACAAGTCTTCAAGTTAGTAAATGGAGATTTTGAAAACAGATTTCCCCCAAAATAATACATGAGTAAATTTGGCTCACCTGGAGCTTGAGAAGAGTTCTAAGCATGTGAGTCTTTTCCTAAAAGGTCATAAATTCACATATCCTAGAAGAGAAACATCTGTGAAACACAGTCATTTAATTCACAGTTGCTGGTGGAACACCAAAATATGGTCAAGCCGCTCAAATGATCAGCTGCTCGTGAGCATGTCAACAAGACATTCCTTTTTCTTTTATTAATTTTTGTTACAGATGTTTCTCCTCCTCCCCACCCCCCACAAACACGCACCTCCCTATCCGCCCCCCGCCAAGCATTGTTGTCTGTGTCCACGGGTTACGCCCGCATGCATGTAAGTTCTTTGGTTTATTCCATCCCCCCGCCCGCCCCTCTCCCCTGGGGTCTGCCAGTCTGAACCATACTCTTTCTGTCTCTCCGGGTCTGTTTTGTTCATGACATTCTTAACCAACACTCCCATCAAGGGATATGGCGCATGCCTCTCATCTGAAACTGTGGCAGCCTCTCTATAAACTAAGGATGAGTCTTTTAAATCGTGACATACAAGCTTGAAACGCTTATCTTTCATTTCCCACATTATCTACCCTCGTGAGAGTTTCCTCTTTGCTGTCACGTGAAAGCATAATTGGGTCCATAAAGACGCAATGATTCATCTCAGCAAGAGCAGGAACAAAAGCAAACGGCCCTGAGCCCACAGAAACAAACGTCTCTGCCTAGAATGTTCCCCTTCCCCTCTGTCCACCCCAGACACTCAAATACCACTTGGGTAGCCACCCCGTTCCCCCTCTGTCCACGTCGTCACTCCTTCCGTCCTCCATGAGCAGTTCATGTATACACTGGTTTCAACATTTACATTACTGGAGTATAATTGCTTACATCTCTGGCTTGCCGGGCCAACTACAGATCCGCATTTTCCCTTCCTGTGTCTCAGCAGTTCACGCTCCGGCATACAGAAGGTTCTCAGTGGGTATTTGTTAAAGCACAGATTTTCCCCCCTCAGTAAAACCATTTTACGGCATTGAATACATGCAAGTATAAGATTAGAGAATTTAACATTCTATTCCCCCATATAATTATTTTAAAAATTAAGTATTTACTCATGGCAACGCGTCTGAATAAAATTCAACAGCAAATGGCCGCGGTTTAAGGGTTGTGGAAGGAAAGCAGGTCAGAGAGTTACACCGAGAGCATCAGAGAAGGTGTCTGCGCCGGGACAGAGCCAGCCCGAAGACGCACAGGGGAAGGGCCATAGGAAGACGCCGGGAGATTGTGGAATCAGCAGCAAAAGCCACGAGTACCCATATGCCAAGAAACTAGGCGGAGCAATGACCAGGACAGGAGAAGGGATCCAGTAGCGGCGAGAGCACTGGTGGCCAAGGGCGAGGAGCACTGAGCCCTCGCAGAAGGGGGGCAGCAGGAAGGCGCAGGGCGGAACCCCGCTGCTGAGAACACGGAGAGCGGCTGCTGGTGCGGCACTCGACCCGGAAAACCATTCTCGTGTCTATTTTCCTTAGTTCCCATCGCATCCGACCATCTCCGCTCACCTTCAGCTCCAAGGACACGCAGAGGCTCAAAGCACAGGGATGGGGAAACACGTATTTCGTTCGAACAGAAACCAGAAGAGAGCAGGGGGAGTTATCGTTATTTCAGGCAAAAAGACTTTAATCCAAAAATAGCAACAGGAGACAAAGAAAGTCATTATATAATGAGAAAGGGGTCAATTCATCAGGAAGATATAACATTGATAAATATATATGCTCCCAATATCATAGCACCTAAGGATCTGAACGGAGAATTGACATAATACAACAGTAGGGGACTTGCTTGAGCACCCCACTTTCAGCAGTGGCTGGATCACATTAAAAGGGTCGCATACCACGATCAAATGGGATGTTGGCTTCAGAGCAAGAAAAATGACCAGGATTGAAAACGATACCAAGGTCAATGTATCGATAATACACAACACCTTTAAATGCGTCTTCATCCAAAATGGAACTTCGAAATACATGAAACAAAATCTCCTTGAACTGAAAGAAAAATTGGACATATCCACAATTACAGCTGGAGACTTTGGGATTTCTTAGTCAGTAAGTGATACAAAAAAGGTAGATGGGGAATCAGCGAGAATATAGAAAAGGTTTTTCAGTTGGACTTCCCCGAGATCTTCTGTTCTGCAAACGATGTTGTTGGGGGAATGAAGACAAACCGCAGTCAGGGAGAAAATAGTGACTGCAAACCACGCACCTAACACAAGATCATACAAAGAGTAGAAACACAGCTAAATGTATGTACTATAGTCCTTAGCATTATACCTCTGTAATAGTAAATGCCTAGTAAATAAGGATTCTTAAAAATAATTTTAAATGACTGTTTTTATACTTGCTTTCTTAAAAATCACTACTACCATCTTAGTTATTTTAATAAAATTTGGAAAATGATTGCAGGACCCTGACTACATTATTGGCCAGATCACATGTAATGAAAGTATCACATTGGGTAGCAAATACTTGGCGGTGAATTGCTGGTTGGCCTCCCAGGATCTGTGAGGAGAGCAGAGGTGCTTCTGGGGACCAGAGGGAAGAGACAGCATTTATTTGAAGGAAGAGAAGTAGATACCTTGGCTCTGGCAAGAATAGGGATTGGGAAGTGTTACTTCTGTGGTTACAAAATCACTTGACCATTTGCTAAAGATGAAAAAATAAATCACATGCTTCCTTTCCTGCATGCTTTCCTTTTCTGCTTCTACTCGTACTTTTTCCAAAACTAAAAAAATACTAACTGGAATGCGTTTGCTGACAAACTGGTCTTCAGTTTGAACATCTACCTGCCTTCTTTCTTAGATTTCCCATGTAAATGTCTTTCTAATCCCTAAATGTGAACCTCCATGTAATGGAAGTTAAGAAACAGCTTCTGAATCTTCATAATGACTTTTTTTTTTTATCCTCACCCGAGGACATTTTTCCATTTTTTTGTACAGACAGAGTAGGAGGGAGAGAGAGGAAGAGAGAGAGAGAGAAACATCGATGTGAAGGGACACATCGAGTGGCTGCCACCCACACGACCAACCAGGGCCGGGGACAAACTGCAACCGAAGTACGTGCCCTTAGCGGGAACCGAACCCGGGTCTCTCCAGACCGCAGGCCGACGCTCTAACCGCTGAGCCAAACTGGCCAGGGCCATAATGACTTTTTTAAGGGCCCACAGCCCGCTCTGCTCTCGTGGTTATAAATGAGTTTAATGGGAGCAGCCGGCGGCCCAGCGGCCAGTCACAGCGGCCCAGGCTGGGCACACGCCGAACCGCGCTGTCCTGCGCCGCTGCTCACCAGGTGCCCCGCGACCTCTTGTCCACGGACAGCAGGCCACGGAGTAGTAATCACCGCCATTCATCTCAAAGACCGAGCTTTGTCTCCCTTGGAGTCAATGTCCTGGTGCGAGAGGCCTCACATTTCTGCACTAGGTTAATCTGTCTTTCCTTTCCAAATACGGCGGAAGGGATGTTGCATCTTCACACAATAGCTTAGCTTCAGCAGGAACTACCTGCGCAAACTGTGAAATAGTCCCAAAACTCTTTTATTATCCTGGTTGGTTTGCCACTAATCGTAAGTTTATAGAAAATAACAAAATATGAAGAAGTCCCCATTTTCAAAGGCTGGGCCCTGACTGACCTGGAACACGACCGCAGGGATTCGCTTCCGTGCCCTCTCCCCCATGTGCACGCCAGATGGGAACTGCCCCCTCTCGGGGATATGGCCCCAGTGGAGGCGGAACCGCGTGGTACCGAACCACATACGCGCTGCTTTTTCCTTACCTCCATGCCGGTGATTAAGTTTAATTTATATATTGGGCACAGAAAGAGATTCACAATAACTCCGTAAAACAGAGCCACGTTAACAATGCACTCTAGTGAAAGTTACGTGGAGGTGGCACTGCTCAGTAAAATAAGGGTGGGTTCAGTGACAGTGGACCGGATCACCCAGATGGCTGCTACCTGATATCGGGTGGACAAGGGGCAGACTCGTGTCCTGGACGGGACAGAGCAGGACAGCAGGAGACGTCCTCATGCTACTCAGACTAGAGCAGAGTTTAAAACTTAGGAATTGAGCCCTGGTCAGTTTGGCTCAGCGGTTGAGCGTCGGCCTGCGGTCTGGAGAGACCCGGGTTCGGTTCCCGCTAAGGGCACGTACTTCGGTTGCAGTTTGTCCCCGGCCCTGGTTGGTCGTGCGGGTGGCAGCCACTCGATGTGTCCCTTCACGTCGATGTTTCTCTCTCTCTCTCCCTCCCACTCTATCTGTACAAAAAATGGAAAAATATCCTCGGGTGAGGATAAAAAAAAATAATAATAAATAAAACTTAGGAATTGTTCATTTCTGGAATTTTCCATGCACTGTCTTTGGACGGCAGTTGGCCACCGGCAACTGAAACTGTGGGAAGCAAAACCATCAATGGGGAGGAGCTACAGCTTCTCACTCTGAGTGCGAAGACTCGCCAGATGTCAGCGTCGGTGGGGTTCTTCCTCCAGCACCCCTCCTTCCCTCTCCTTGAAATGCAGGCTCCTCGTGTAAGAAGTCCACTTTCGGTTTGAAAACAGTGTCTGACTAGAAACCCCTGATGCAACACCAAGCTACTTTCGTCACCATGTCACTCAGAAGTCTAGGACGACTTGTTAAAAAGCACACCGGCGCTTGTTTAGAGGCAGCCGGACTCCGCGCTCACTCCGGGAAGCAGGCCCGCGGGGAGGCGCAGGGAAGAGGAGGAGCTGACCACGGCTTCCCTGGCCAGGCAGGTCCTCCCGCCGGGCGGAGGGCAGCGTGAACACAGGCAGAGTCCTGGAGGCCCCTTCACCGTGTTCCTTCTGCTCAGAGACAAACACGCCCCCTCAGAACCACTGAGTCGGGGAGAGTTTTACTTAAAACTGCCCATAAAAACCATTCTCTCTCTTTGTTTCTAAGAAAAGAATTGCAGCAAGAATTAAATAGCCAGTGAGTACTTTTTTTAATAAAAAATTTTTTTTCTTTATTGATGTTAGAGATAGAGAAAGTGAGAGGGAGTGAGAGAGAGAAACATCGATGAAAGAGAACATGGATTGGCCGCCTCCTGCATGTCCCCCACTGGGGATCAGGCCCACAACCTGGGCATGTGCCATGACCGGGAATCGAACCGGTGACCTCTTGGTGCAGGGTAGACGCTCAACCACTGAGCCACACTGGCCAGGATTAATGTTTTTCTTTAAAGACCATGGAATAGATGTGAGGACCAAAATAGAATGCCATCCAAATGGCCATTCCAAAAAGCTACACGTGAATTCCTGGTTACAGTATCAGGCGTCAGTCACTACAGCCACCCCTTCTGCCACATATAAGCAAACCTGGACGAACTAGAGAGAACAACTACCTGAGCACGTGGAAGGGGAACAGAGCAAGTGGAGGGTGGACCAGGGGCAACGCTCAGAGAAGCACATGCACGAGGTGGGTTTCCCATTGTCCGTCGCTCTCAACTTTGTCCCTCTTTTCCTGGCTCCGGGTAGAGAAAAGAGGGAGAACCCTCAAGCAGCAGAGTGAGAGAATGGGGTTCCTTAAATCTGTGTTAGGCACCGCCAAAACCTCAGGCCCACTTCTGCAAGTTTGGCGATTGCAGTAAAAATACAAATAAGCACCGTGTGGGCTTTGAGAGCGGAACTGAGAGCAACTGCCACAGGACGAGGCAGGATCTGCCGTTTGCAGTCTGCAAAGAGCCAGCTGACTGCTCGCACAAAGGGATAAACCCACCAACATTCTCCAGAACTGTGACAGAACTACTGTCCATTCAGCGCAGCCTTCAAGTGTCCACGGTTCCCTCTACAATTACTTCAGACACCAAAAGCCAGGAAAATGTGACAGCTTCACCAGGGGAAGACAATTCTCTGACGTCTAACCCAAGATGACCCAGAAATTAGAATTATCTGACAAGCACTATCAAACTGAAGGGATAGCTGAGCTCCAACTGCAGACTTAAACATGATCCACTTGAAACGACTGGGAGACAGTAGTTCTCAGACACCGAAAATAGCAACGAGAAAATTCAGTAAGTCTTATTTAACATTTCAGAACTGAAAAATGAAACACCACTAAGAGAGTGAAAGGTATACAGGAATACACATCTCTTACGCACATGCACAATCTACATCTACTTATATGTACTGTATAGATGTATGTGCACGTCCAGAATATGTAACAAATGCCTACAAAGACTGTCTAATAGACAAATGGACAAAAGACACGATAAACAGGTCCTTCAAAAAAGAATATACTCAAAAGGCCAAATATCCTCAAAATCAATACTCATAAAGGGGATGCAAGTGAAAACCAACAGAAACACCCCAGCATGCTCATGAGAACGCTAATGGGGAGCACAGGCAGCTTGCAATGGCGCGTCGGCAAGGGTTTGGGGTAACCGACAATGCTGGGCGTAGCTACTGGGCATGCGAGTTGGTAAAATACCGTGGGGAACTGATTTTCATTATCCACTAGCTCTCAACTCCGACACTGTCATTTTACTCTTAGAAAAAGATCCAAGACAGGTATGTATACCCCTGCCACTTTCTTTAGGGTCATTGTTTCAATGATGTCAGACCCAGGAAAATACTCCAGGGTGGCGGAATCAGAAGAGTATTACCTTGAGGAGGGAGGTGACGGCAAGGTCAAGTGTGAGGGGAGCTTCTGTGGTGCTGCCCACGGCCTCTAGGGGGTGCTGAGTGGTGGGGTGCAAGTGCAGGACTCGGTGATTCATTTCACCCCCTGCCTTCACACTTCAGTAATGAAAGTCTGCTCCAAAACGAGAGACACAACTTAAAACTGCCCTTAAGGAATTAGATTTTAACTTACCAATATTTAATTCGGCATGCCACCTGCTTCTGAATTCCAAACCCATAGGGCTAGACCTAGAAGAGACCTAATTTTAATATATTTTATAAACTAATGAACAAATTACACACATTCCGATGACAAGTTTTCAAAAGGAGTTTAGTTCTACGTCGTATTCATTAACATGCCAAAACACCGAATTTTCAGAGTTAACTTTTCTTAAGGAACGTTTGCCTCACTTGTTCATACTGTGAGCATATCCGTGTGTACATATTACATCCACAAATATTTATATGCAGTGAGCACCTGACAGAATCCAGAAGAGTTTGCCGTTGAAAAATTAGAATAGCGGGAATAAATAATTGAAAAACCCCCCTTTCATCGCTCGTAGCTGCAGAACTGGGCCCATCCTTAATGTCGCCGGGTCGCAGACAGAAGAGGGGTCTTGGCTTGGGCAGCCCAGCTCTCTGCTGTGTGGGTGAGCAGGCGGTAAGCAACACACCCCCTGAGCAGGCCAGTGAGGGCGCTTTGCACGCGAGCACACTGTGGTTCCGACCCAGTACATCCCCGGGAGACAGCGTCTCCGCCCCCTCTTCATCGCTGTCTGACGGGGGAGCCTCGTTTCCTGCACAGTTTGCTGGAACCGTCAGATTATCGGTTAATTGAAAACCGGACCGTTCCTGGCTTTCCCAGCATCCACTGCCTTCACGTTGCTTTGTTTGGCTGTTGTGCTTAGTACTCTCCAAGCCACAAGGAATAAACTGACTTACATTTCCCCAGACACATTAATGACCCAGCAGATGTCCCTCCTAGAGACACTGCCGTAGGAAGGGCAGCCGTAAGCAGAGGGAAGCAATGTGCCCAGCAATCTGATCTCCCAGATGTGCGTGGAATTGTGCGCTCGGTGCCTGTCGACATGACTTGTGCTTGAAGCATGTTTTATTAAGAAACTTCTAGAAGCTTCTTCTCTTTTTTTTTTTATGGTCAGCAAATTAAATATTTTGTTTTACTTTTTAAAAATACAAAACTGTTGCCCGAGCAGGTATAGCTCAGTTGGTTGGAGTGTCATCCCATAAATCAAAAGGTCACGGGTTCAATTCCCCGTCAGGGCACATACCTAGGTTGTAGGTTTGATCTGGTTGGGGTGTGTGTTTCTCCCCTTTTTTCGTTTTGTTCAATTCTTATTAATTTATTTTTGTTACAGATGTTTCTCCTTTCTCCTCCCCCTCCTCCCCATAGAAGCTTCTTTTAAAAAGACAAATGAGCCCTGGCCGGTTTGGCTCAGCGGTTAGAGCGTCGGCCTGCGGTCCAGAGAGACCCGGGTTCGGTTCCCGCTAAGGGCATGTACTCGGTTGCAGTTTGTCCCCGGCCCTGGTTGGGTCGTGTGGGTGGTGACCACTCGATGTGTCCCTTTCACATCGATGTTTCTCTCTCTCCTTCCCGCTCTATCTGAACAAAAAATGGAAAAATGTCCTCCAGTGAGGATAAAAAAATAAAATAAATAAAAATAAAAATAAATAACTTTAAAAAAAAAGACAAATGAACTTATTCGATATTTAAACGGCTTTAATTAGGTTCCAGGTCTTCTTTGGAATGGTGTTCAGATTACAGTTTGACATAAATCAACAAAATATGTTCCCATCAAATGAGCATGGGTTTAAGCAAAGGGAACGTGTCACGTTATGGAGGGGGGACAAGTGCCTTCTAAGCCAATCGGCAAGTGGAACATCAGAGACTATTGAAAGTAAGTCACACCTCAGCGGAACAGACTAAGTGAGGCACAGAGCGGGAGGCAGAGCTGAGGAGACAGTCTGATCCGATTGCAAGGAGCCTCTGAGGACGAGGCGGCACTCACGTCCCAGCGGTGAGGTCCCAGCGATCAGGAAAGGGTCCCGGATCAAAGCGGTGCTCAGGGCGGTACCGGGTAGAACATCTGCCGCAGAGGCAGGGCTTCCTGAAGGCACCGCAGGTTTAATTGCCAAAACACAGCCTCTGAGCATCCCCACACATGTGCCTGCTAATCCTTTAGTTCCCAGCAAAGGTAAACAATGAGAGTACCAAGGACGGTTGATCTCATGGTCGCTCACATTCTACATCTGCAAAACTCACATTTTCCACTGCGACTCTCTGACCCTTGCTCTCGTCTCGTTACTAACACGGTGTCACCCACACGCGAGTCTGCCTTACGTCAAGGCTACATCCTTACCCCGAACCTGTCTTCTAGCTGATGTGTCCTCCAGTACCCTCTGGCTTTAATCTAGGCTACACCCTGCTGCCCCCAGATTTAAAAAGAAAGCAAACAATCAAATAAACAACATGCAAACAGCAGTTGGAGGTAGCCAAAGTGTCCCCGCTTTGTTCCATCCTTCAAGTCCCTCGAATCTGAAGGGTGAAGTTGCTGAACTTTCACCTGTCCTACAAGCAAGGTGACGCTCCAAATATTTATCAGCCAGTGCCAGGTGGACAGAGCCATTAGCAGATACCAGGTTGATTCAGAACCAACCCCGGTGTGGTGGGAAGAATCGAACCAGCTTTCCCTGAGCCCTGATACCAGGTCCTTTGAGAGGGCTCCCAGCCTCCCCTTCCGCCCGGGCATGGCTCCTTCCACCTGGCACTTTGCGTGCCAGCAGTGTGGACTCTGTTTGACCTTGGTCCCCGGAAAGTTCACAGCGCTGAGCTCATCTCACGACTGGCCCAGCGTTAGCCAGTACCCGGCACAGCAGGGCACGCGTTTCAAAGCAGGTTTTCTTTTCCGGAATATTTTATTAGGATGCTGCTCTCCATTCGTCTTCAGTAATAAACAGCAGTGTAAAAATACAGATGCACACATTTCTATTTTGTGTGCATCTATATATCTTCCAATATATACACGATATGTATATGTTTAGGGTATAAATACACACACATGTGTGTGCATGTGTGTACATACGTGTGCACGTGCGTGTTGGTGATGTTGGATGTCCCAGAGCTCAGCCTTGGGCCTCTTCTCTTCCCCACTCACGCTCACTCGGGATCTCAACCTGCCCCTTGGATTTCGATGCCATCTCTACACCGATGACCTTCAAATGAGTATCTGCAACCCAGACGCTCTGCTGAGCGCCGGAGAGTCTCCGCCGTCTACTCGACACGTTCCTGTGGACAACTGCGAGACATGGTACACGTAACGCATTCCTGACGAATCCCCGGATGGGGGTCTTCCAACACTGCTCGTCTCAACCGACGGCACCTCCACCCTTCCCTTTGTGCCAGCTGAGGACGCAGACTGCACTCGACTCCCTCTGGCCCGCACCCCGCCCTCCCAGCAGGGATTCCCGCCAGGTCTGTCTTCAGTTCCATCCGAGCCTTCCCCACGTCCCCGCCGGGACCCGCGCCCACACGGCAGAGTCTCTGAGGGTCAGTCCAGGGCAGTCTTCCCGGCCTCCCTGCCTTCAGCAGCACCTCTGCACGTTGCTCCCCTACAGCAGCAAAGAGCCCTTTCGGAAGCCACCCATAATGTCATCACTCGCTCAAAACCTAGGGCACCCCTCACCTGACTTACATCAGCAGCACAGTCCCCCCAATGGCCTGACAGACCTCCTGTCCACAGCCCCGGAGCAAGCCCGTCACCACGGTGTCCTGCCTGCACCCGTTCTCTCCACGCTCAAGCTGCGCCCTGCACACCTGCTCCCCTCCCCCCTCGGCCTGGCACACCCAGCGCCTATCCACCTCCTTCCCGTCTGTGATCCATCGTATCTCCCCCGGGACACCTGCCCTGACCGTCCCATCTGATGCTGCCTCTTCCCTCCATCCCGAGGCCTCCTCCCCCTCACACTCTCCCAGGCACTCTACACCTTCCAACACGTCACACGAAGTCCATCCTTAGTGGGCTCGGTGTCGCCCGTACCTCGCACCAGCGATGAGGTGCCGTGAGGAACAGGACCTTTGCCTGCTTCGCTGATGGACGCGAACAGGTGCACGGTGTCCACAGCGATGCCTAGCACGAATGAGGGCCGGCAGCGGTTCATTAAATACTGACTATACTGAAGTCCCCTACAGTTGTCTTTGAGGTCCCCTAAAATATTTGTGTGTGGGCATA
Organism: Molossus molossus; assembly: GCF_014108415.1. Classification (NCBI taxonomy): domain Eukaryota; kingdom Metazoa; phylum Chordata; class Mammalia; order Chiroptera; family Molossidae; genus Molossus; species Molossus molossus. The sequence continues at coordinate 5,119,860 of NW_023425403.1, forward strand.
AAGAGTGAACCTTCTCTGTCGTGAAAACAACTCTGTATCTGGTCCACGTGCCCCTCTCTGCCTAGATAGCCTTCACCCGCTCCACCCCCACACTGGGTGTGCCACACACTCACCCACGCGTGAACACCCTCCACACACTCACCCACGCGTGAACGCCCTGCACAAACTCACCCACGCGTGAACGCCCTCCACACACTCACCCACGCGTGAACGCCCTCCACACACTCACCCACGCGTGAACGCCCTGCAGGCACAGACACAGCCCGGCTGACCTCACCGCAGGCTTCCCGGAGGAGACCGCTGTCATCTCTAACAATGCTGTAAGCTGCACATATTTTAATTCTGCCATTAACTGCACTTTACTTTGTCTTTATAGCTAAATGTCTGTCTCTGACATTTCCATTGAGACAGGTACCTAGACCATGAGTTCCCAGAGGACAGTCCATGCCTTGGTCATCTCCGAATGGCCAGACCTAAAATGGTATGGACGCTACTTCAATGTTCACCAAGTTACAAATTAACAAAATGAGGGCGGAGGAGGAGGAAATTCAGAGTCAAATTAACAGTCAGTTTGCAACCTCGCATTGGGGTAGGTGCACCGTCAGCCTCCTGTACAGAAGCCGCGTCTTCTGGGCGTCATCCTCACTAGGTCAAGGACCAGTGTCCTGACATCACAACCACGCCCAGCTGCGGATTTCTGGCGCGTCCATACATGTGGGCAGCTTCCCTCGGCTGGGTCGCGGCCCTGCACCAGCCATCCCCTGGCCTGGGAGGAGCACCTATCACTGGGCTGTAGGAAATGCCACCCAAGGGCAATATATTAAAAAGCCCCAGGACGTGGAGGATGGTGCTAGATTTAAGAAATGCCTGTAGCTGAGCAGATAAAGCTTGATCGATGACTTCATGACCAAAAGAAGCTGCTTGAAGACTGTGCTGAAACTGTGTTGGTGAGTTGGTTAATATATATTAAATGCAGACTAAGCCTTTGAATGACTGCTGTTTAATGGCAGGGTTTGGTCCTTCCCTGGTTGTCACTGGGTGACGGCCTTGCTTCCGTTCACGTGGCGCAGTTGTATAAGCCAGCCCGTCTGCCCCGAGGGCACCTTTTAGATGGTGGGGTGCTGGTGCGCAGACTCGGACATCCCCGATCCCAGGGATGGAAACATTCAGAGGAGAGCTTGGATACAAACACTTCATTTTCCAAGTGTAACAACAACATCGACCAAACAGCTTCGACTTGACACATGAAAATTCCTGAAGAAAGGACTTTTTAAAAAAATGTGTGCATTGCTTAAAAGAAATGTGTTTATTTTAAACATAAGACCATGTCATTCCATAGAACATGTATGCCACACATGTGAGAAATATGTAAAAAATGCATTTTGATGGATTGTAAGAGTTGTTCTGTTTTGTTTTCAAAGAATGCTCATGACGATGATGTTTTCCTTTCATAACTTCAATAACTAAACAAAAAGCTTGGGTCAAAAATACAGTGTGTAAACTACACGACTTATACGTGACAGGCACTTCACAATGTGCCCATCGTGTTTTTATAGACTCCTCGGTTATTTCCATCAAGGATTAAGTAAGTTTGGTTTGATTATACAGTGTATGATTAAATAAAATATTAGCTTTTAAAATACCAGGTACCAGTCTGTTCGATTCCAGAAGCAGCACCCCCACGAGATGTGGAATGGGGATTTCGTATAAAAACCAGATCTCACACAGCTGAGAGAGACTCTGGAGAAGTGGGGCTCAGGAGGGAAGTTGAAGGATCAAAAATGGCCCTGGCCAGTTTGGCTCAGCGGTTAGAGCGTCGGCCTGTGGTCCAGAGAGACCCGGGTTCGGTTCCCGCTAAGGGCACGTACTTCGGTTGCAAGTTTGTCCCCGGCCCTGGTTGGTCGTGCGGGTGGCAGCCACTCGATGTGTCTCTTCACATCGATGTTTCTCTCTCTCTCTCCCTTTCTCTCTCTCCCTCCCACTCTATCTGTACAAAAAATGGAAAAATATCCTCGGGTGAGGATCAAAAAAAAAAGGATCAAAAATGCAGTCACCAAATAGTCCTCTGAAAAGTCAAAACAGACACCCACCGAACAGAGCAAGAAGGAAGGCGGCCGGAGGGAGGCCTTTGGGGCCGGGCCCCGCTGGGGCGGCTGCCGAGCCTCTGCCGTCCTGGGACCAGCAGCCGGGAAGAACAGGACACTCCGGAGAGGAAGCAAGAACAAGCTGGGACCCACCAGTCCCTCTGCGTCTCTCACGCATCTGCCCACATGGCTTCACCGGACATTAGCGACCTGTTCACGCTGAGCCTCTCAGCCTCACACGAATGCCACTCTCGGCCGACTCCAACCCAGAAGAACCACAGTGAGGGATGACCGGCCCCTGCCCATCAAGTTCTCCCTCTTCTTTTTCCTGAAAGATCAATAATACCAGTCATCTCCCCTTAGCACCTGAGCATACTCAAGATAAATACGGTTTCGCCTTCCATGGTTTCAGCGATCCACAGTCAGCTGCCATCCAAAACGATGGACAGAAACAGACAGTTCATACATGTTAGATGGCACACCATTCTCAGGAGCAGGACGACGCCTCCTGGCCTCCTGCAGCATCGCAATGTTCGTGTTCAAGGAGCCCTCGTTTCCCTTAAGAATGTTATATTCACATCACTTTTTACTACAGTGTATTGTTATGATTGTTCTACTATTAGTTATTGTAGTTCATCTCCCACTGAGCCTCATTTGTAAATTAAACTTTATGATAGATATATATGTAGGAAAAAACGCGGCATCTATAGGGTTGGTAGCATCGTGGCTTTAAGCACCCACGGGGCGTCTTGTCACATGTCACACACAGACAAAGGGGGACTGTAGCGTGTCCCTCCAGCCTCCTGCCAGAACTCTGCGCCAGCATTCCGCACTCGGTCACGTATCTTCGATGACCAGTCTCTCTTTTTCTCCAGCACTTTCCTTGTAACTACTTTGCCCGGGCTCATCTTTTCCGACAGTGTGTCCTGTGGAGACTGTGCCGCGGTTATTTGGACAATAACAGCCTCCGTCCTGTGCAGCTGTCTACGAAACTCCTATCTGAAGGGACCGCTGTCTGCCTCCCAGGCGCTGAGCCTCGGTGGAGGAGCTGGAGCCTCAGTGTGATGTCAGGCTCCCCAAGAGCGTTCTCGTTACCCCACGTGACTTCCGCTCGCTCCGGCTGCAAACATCTCCCTGAAAAGAGTACATAGTCCGGGGGCGCATTCTGCTAAGCTGGGGGATGCATTCTTTTATCTTAGGTTTGCAAATGAACCCAGAGGGTATGGCGATCACTCCCACTTCCCAGGTGTGGACCCAAGCACCTGGAGAGGTCCCCGCCTAGACGCCACGACGCCTCGTCACCCAGAGAAGCCGCAGGCCTGCACCCGACTGCAGCCGTGCGCGGATCCGAAGCTACCGTTACATTTTACTGCCATCTTCACTATATTTAAGGACCAAGACCAGAACCACCGAGAAAAAACATCTCACAAGCATCTTCCACTCAGAGAGAACAGTGTGCGATTGAGAAACGAAGACATTCCACATACTTTCAGTATTGCCCAAGGATCGCTGGGCTTGGAATCCGCAGCTAAACATTTGCTCTCCGTCTCAGCTGACGCAGAGGAAAAATACACACGCCGGAGATGTGTTGTAGTACAAACTCCAGGCCCCCGCGTCCCAGAGGAAAGTGATTCACCGAAGAGCCCGTTAAAGTTGTCCACGGTCAGCAGAAAGCAGCCGTTGGGAGGTGTCCACGCCGCAGAGGCTCCGGGGGTCAGGCCCTCCGGCCGCAGCCCGCGGGGCCTGGGCCCGGAGGCTCCGGTAGCTCAGCCCCGTTGGTCCAGAGCTATTCATGCGGCTCTGCAGGGTCATGAACTCAGCCAGACCCAAAGGCCTGAATTCTTCTGTTAACCCCGAAACCACCCCGCTGTCCTCCAGTTCCCTCAGATCAGAGAGTTATCTAGAACCAAGTTTGACGTTCAGAGTTGTTCGGAACAAACCTGAATCTAAAATGAAACACGACTTTCTAATTTTTTTCTCTCTAACTTCTAATAGAATGTACCTGTACAATATTTTGTTACTATTCAGAAGGCTAAAAATATGTGTAACTTTCGTTCTCCCAATTCCATTGCCATATTCTAGGTACAAAGACTTCAAAATTTTAAGATTATTGATCTCACTGAAGAAAATCTACTTAAAGGTAAAGTCATATTCCATGAAGACTATATATCGCCTGTCATAAAGGTATCATTAATTGAGTCTTAGCAAAAATAATTTAAATTTCTGTTAATAGACAAATAGTTATTTGTAAACAGTAAAACAAGGTGGAGTGATGGATTTTTAAAAATTATTTCTATGGGGAAAAGTCATTGCCCCTGCAGAAAAATTCTGGCTAGGATTCAAGTGAAAAAAGACTAATTTTAAAACATTGCTATCTGTTTTCTTTTTTTATTTATTTTTTATCCTCACCCAAGGACTTTTTTGCATTTATCTTCAGATAGAGCAGGAGGGAGAGAGGGAGGAAGAGAGAGAGAGAAACATTGATGTGCGAGAGACACATTGACTGGCTGTCACCCACACGACCCCAACCGAGGCTGTGGACAACCGAGGTACGTGCCCTTTGTGGGTACGGAACCTGGGACTCTCTGGTCCGTGGGCCGACGCTCTAACTGCTGAGCCAAACCAGCCAGGGCAAAAAAAAACAAATTTTAAAACATCCTTCTTTCATCGAAGTGCTCATTGGCTCAACCTTAGTCCTCTTGTCTGTCTCAGTCCACAGTGATATTGTCTGTTCCCCTCCTAGGCAGGTGGGCACCTTCCGTGGTCTTCACTGTCTCTTACAGCCCCGCTGACCTGGCCGGCCAACCACTCACTTACCCTGTCCCCCAGCATCTCCAAAATAAACATGATCTCACCAACTCCACCCAACATATTCATCTCTTCTCCCCCCTCTCTACTTAATTGCAACTCTATCTTTCCAGCTAATCAAGCCAAAATCTGTAACTCCTTACTTATCCAAACCCTCCTCCAGTGCATCAGCAAAACCTTCTGGCTCTACATTCAAAACATAGGGTGCGGCAAAAGTAGGTTTATGCTTGTGAGCACTCGAAACAAAGTTTATTCTCGTATTGTTAGTGTCTATTATTGGATTATGCCCCGCCCGGTCAATCCTGGCTTGCTCTGCTGTTCTCCACCTGTTCTGCTGGGTTCTGCCTCAAGCAACTGCCTTCTCTGGCCGGAATCCCTCCGAGGCCTCCTGTGTGGTCCCCCCGCCTCTGCCCAGGCCCACTGCTCTGTTCCACACGGAGCAGGAAAACGTAAGAGCGTGTCACCTTCCTGCTGAAACCACCTGAAGGCTCACCCAGCCCAGTCACTGGAGAAGCCAGGTGATGGCAGCGGTCAGACAGAGCCGAGCGCTTCTCTGGGCTGAGAGTCCTCCTCTCGATACCAGAGAGCGAACTCCGTCCCTTGCTCCGAGTCGCTTCCCCTCCGTGGTCTGCCCCATCAGGCCTAACTGGTCACTTACTGAAAGAGCCAACCACGTGCTCCTGGCACTCCGCGGTCCCATGACCCCGCTCCGTGTCCTCCTTTGCCGCCCTCCCTTGTAAAACAGCCCAGGACGTCTTAGAGGCCTTGGTCCTCCACACTAAAAGGCAAACCCCACAAGAGTGGGGATGTTTGTCCCTTCCCGTCTCTGCTGCGTCCGATGAGCAGAAGACGGTGCTTTACGTAAGATACATGTCTTGCCCTGGCCGGTTTGGCTCAGCGGTTAGAGCGTCGGCCTGCGGTCCCGAGAGACCCGGGTTCGGTTCCCGCTAAGGGCAAGTACCTCGGTTGCAGTTTGTCCCCGGCCCTGGTTGGTCGTGCGGGTGGCAGCCACTCGATGTGTCCCTTTCACATCGATGTTTCTCTCTCTCTCTCTCTCTCTTCCTGTCTCCCTCCCACTCTACCTGAACAAAAAATAGAAAAATGTCCTCAGGTGAGGATAAAAAAAAAAAAAAAAGATACATGTCTTACTGAATGAGTGGACAGATCAGCTGTGAGAGATGGATCTCTGCTCATTCATTCAACAAATCCATGAATGCCCACCATGTGCCAGTTCTGTACCAGCCACGAGGACACAGTAGTAAGCGAAAGAGGCACAGTCCCTGCCCTCATGGCTCACAGCCTGTCGAGAAGACAGTCACCATAGCAATAAATAATCACACAGACAAATGCCTAAATGAAAATGGAGAAAAGCATGGTGAGGGGGCATTACAATGTAGCACAAAACAGTAGCCTGGCGAGAACTCCCGTACATTGGAGGGTCGGGGAAGACTCCATGGAAGAAGTCACAAGTCAGATTAAAACGGAAGGCAAACAGCCACTGAGATCTTAAAGGAATCTGTGTGCAAACCCGACACCGAGATGAGCCAGGCCTGCTGGGACACAGCTAATGGCTCGCAGGACAGCCATAGAGGCAGCCTAGGAAGCCCGCGTGACTCGGGCACGCCAGGCTCTGTCGCTGGGGAATGCTTTGGATGTCATCCTCGTCTCGAAGAGGAAGCTTGAAAGAGATTGAAGCAGAACAAGCATGTAATGGGACTTGGGGACTTGTTCTGTCGTCCTGCCGGTGACGTGTCTGGGAATGATTTGGAAGACGGCAGGAGAAGCAGGGACCGCAGTCAGGGGGCACCGAGATTCGCCCCACTGAGAGATGACAGTGTGACAAGCCAATGTAACCTGGGTGGTGGCTGTTGAGAGGGGGATCGAAAGCATCCTTTTAAAGGACAGGGCTCATGGATCAGATACAGGAACAGACACAACTTCCTAGTCTCCATCTTATGCACATGGATGGATGTAGATGTCAGGGTAAGAAACTAACGATATGTGACCACGAACTACATGTGCGGGGAGATTGGGATTAGGAGGCAGGTGACAGAAGAAAAAATTAGGTCCCTTGTTCCAATGTATTTAGGTTGACTTTTGTGATCCTCCTAAGTTTTATATCTTTTGTCCCTAACTGTCCCAGAAAGCTCTTCAAGAATGCCCACGTCCTATAATTTTGTACAGAATCAGTAATGGGCCGGACAGTTCATGCTCAGAAAACCTATCAGGTGATGTGTCAGGTGTATAACTCTGAAGAGCATCTTTTTTGGTCCTAGAGTAGGTCAGTCTCCCTCAGTCCTCACTTTCAGGGTCCCATCCCAGAAAATGATCATTCTGCTTCTCTTCCCCCTTTATTTGTACAGTGAGTTGTGATTTTCCTGGGGCCCGGGTAGACCAGGTGAGACCTGGTGTGGAACAAGGTTTTGGCCTAGAGCAAAGCCGGGAAGGAATATGGATTCTCTGAGTCCCAAGAGAACGAAACCGAGCGCAAACTCTCAGTGCGGATGGGTGGTCACCATGGCAAGCCTGGGTGTCCAGCAAGAGCAAGTGTCCGAGGTCAGGCTTGGCACTGGACACAGCAGCCGCGCAGGCAGGTCCGCAGCGGTGAGGGCACACCCCACAGGGAGGCCGCAGACAGGACTGATGTTCGGGAGCTCGGGTGCGGGCTGCCACCTCCGAGCTTCCGCCAGTTCGGGAACGAGGGACGAAGGAAAGCTTGCCTGTTGGAAACCAGCATCGTGGAGAGGTCTGCACCACGAAACAGTACGACTGCAGAGAAATTCCATCTGACCTAGTTTTTGGTACCCTTCCTGGACCACGGGGCGAGAACGGACAGATGTGGACCAGATGCAGCCACTCGACGCCAGAGGCAGTGAGACGTCCGGACGGTGCGCCCCGGCGGAGAGCAGCTCCTCCGGCGGCAACTCGGGGAGCAGCTTCCTGTTCGCGCTCCTCTGTTACCGAGCCCACCAACCTGCAGACTGGCAGCCTCACCACGGTCTGGTAGGGTTTCATACAACCAAGCGAATGGGGGGCACCTTACTCGTTCCTTCTTACCTTGAGTCGAACAAGTGACCTAAAAGAATGAGCACTGCAATCAAGACCTTGAAAAAGTCACTGGCAGGCACTGATGTGCGCGTGAAAAGTCCTCCTCTCGAGAAAGCGTAGCAGAACTGAGGCTTCTGCTTCCTGTCCTAACTGTCTCCTTCCCTCCCGCTCACTGTGCAAATCAGCACTGAGGCACCACAGTCCTGCTGAAGACCCCACTGTGTCTCCTGTAAGCTGGGATGTCACTTAAACCCCTGCATTCTCACAGGGCTCAATAAGACGAGATCTTTTTTCTCTTCCTATCTCAAGCTAGAAGTGGTCACATTCTTCAGGAATTCCTAAGGACATTGCGCAGCACCAGACCCGCGATCACGCTCCAAAGCCGAGAGCGAGGGAAGTCTGGAATTCAGGGCCCTGCCAACTCCACACATCTTGAAGCAATAGAGTTCGCAGCGACGTGGAGACTGGCTGTCACAGGTTTCAAGTGGCGATGCTCGCGTGGAAGGGCTGTTGCACCCGTGGCCACTCTTCCCTCGGGGTGTTGCTCTTATATACGTGGGCATACTGTCCACTCTGGCCTGCGGGTTGGACGTTTCTCCAAAGGCAGCCACACATGTGTTTTAATATGAGAGTATTCATGGTTTTGTTCAATCATTTAAAGGGTTTTTGCTCCAGGAGTACAGAATAACATGAAGATTAAGCCAAAGAGCCCTGGCCAGTGTTGCTTGGTGGTTAGAGCATTGGTCTGTGCATCGAAGCGTCGTAGGTTTGAATCCTGGCCTCGGTCGGGGAATGTGTAGGAAGCAAGCAATTGATCTCTCTCTCTCTCTCTCTCTCTCTCTCTCTTTCTCCCCCCTCTCCTTTCCACTCTCTCTAAAAATCAATGGAAAAAATATCTTCAGGTGAGGATTAACCAAAAATAAATAAATAAAAATCAAGCAGAAGAATTAAGGCAAAGGAAAATAGTTACAAGATTAAGCTCAAGTTAAGCGTGCGGGAAGGCGAGATGCCGCCTCCTGGAGCCCGATGCTCGCAAAGCCACGAGGCCACAGACTTGCTCCGCTTTCGGTCAGCCAAGAAGACCCAGAGCGGAGTCGGTTACACTAGTTCTAAATAGCTCCTTGGTGTTTATAAGATAAAAAAAAAAAAAATACTTGTGGGATAAGTATCTATTAAGGCTTTCTAACATAGACACGAATAGTAACTTAGGTTCGGCCCAACCATTCCCAGTCCTGGGTCCGGAGGGACAGTTTTCCCTTCAGTCCGCATAGACTGGGAACCCCATCCCGCAGGAGAGAGTTCTCTCAACAGCATCCCCACAAAGATCACAGTCCAGGGCCAAGTCCAGCCTCTTCCCGTGCTGCAAGCACAACCATGTTTTAAAACTGAAATCTGATGATGCCACCCTGGTGCTTTAATGCCTTAAATGACTATTTTTGGAATAAAGATCAAAGTCATTAAGGCTCCAACTGAACAGCCTCTCGACGGAGTCCGTAATTAACTTCAAACCCCTCGGGGAACCGGCGTCTTAGTTCACGGACCGTCGTGTCTGCTCACAGCTCTGTGCTCATGCGCACTCGGGTTGTGTCGGTCTCTGCGCTCGGAGCCCCAGGAGGCTGCCTTCCCTGTTTGTCTTTTCTTAGCTTTCTCCCTGTGCCAAGCCGATTTCTGGCTAATAAAAATGGAATGACTCAATGATGGATAGATAGATGAATGAATGAATGAATGAATGAATGAATGAACGAACGAACAAACAAATGCAAGGAATGAGTTCTGTATCCATCGAGACCCCAAAATAGCATCAAATCAACATGCAGCTGAGGGCAGCGGTGAGGACACTCGAACACGTGGCTGTGACATGGTGGCTTCAGGACAGAGACTAGTGCTGGCAGGAAAGGGCCAGATACAACCGGAAGCAAGGCTCTGAAACTCCGGATCGCCACCCACACGAGCGCTTCGCCTCAGCTAGCTCTGCCCTTTCTTCCCTCCAGATGTGCTGCTCACGGCTGCACAGGGCCCAGGTGCTGGGCGGCGCTGCGTTCAGAATAGGATTAAATGTGTGGACCCAAAACGTGACAATGTAAAACATCTTACATGGGTCCTGGCAGTCGGCAGCCCGGGGGACTGTCTGCCTCTAGACTGAGTGGCTGAGAACCACTCTGTGTAAAGCCACCTGGGTTTAAACGCCCATTTGCAATAGGAGGGTGGGCACGGGCCGGCCTGGGAGGAGTCTGTGGGAGGAGGCTTCTGAAGCCGGGCTCCTTCTTTCGGAGGACGGAGTGTGAAGGGCAACCGGGGGCATCGGATGGACGACGGACGCCCACTTCCAGCTGCAGTGGTGCAATCCGTTCGGAGGCTGGATCTCACCCGGAGAAGAATCTCAAGCTGGGGGAACGGACGTGTGTGTTACAGTGACCGGAGGGCGGATTTCACATGAACGCTTTTCCACTAACTGAACAATCTACCAAAAAACTTGAGGTTCTGCATTTGGTTTTCACCTCAAACTGCCTTTTCCTGGAAAGCTTATCAAGATCTCTCAACTGTCCATAAATTATTATTATTAAGAAAAAAATGTGTTGACATTTGTAACGTTTGCCAGTCTCGGTGGCTTCAGAAAAGTCCAAAAACAGTTGAAATCACTTCCAGTTCATTTACAAAGTGAAGGAAGACTCGAGAGACGAAGAACAGGGAGGAGGAGGACGAGGAGGGGAGGGCTTCGTGGCCGACGCCCAGTAGGGTGTCCGTGAAAGAATCGGAGTTGAGCTGAACTGGCTGGTGCGTGCTACATTGTAGAGACATTACTGAGCATAAGGGGTTAGCGACATGTGACTGCCTCCCATGGTCTACACTGTCTACTGAGGCAATAGTACACACGCTGACATGAGAGGGAGAGATTCACCCGTCATTACAGCGCTGGTCTAGAACCAAGGTTCCTGCATGACCCCGTAAAACAAGGGGAAAAAAGCAGTTTGTATCACCATAAACTTTCTGATGAAAACTGAAGTCGAGAGAGGAGTGAGAAAAAGGAGAGCATGAGCAGCAACAGAAACAGTGTCAGGACGGGTCGGACTTCGGCCAGGAGCTGCAAAAGCAGACACGCCCCCTGGGCTCGTCACCGTTCTGCTTACAAACAGGGAGCCCGATCTGAAAGGCGGGCCGGTCTGGCCTTCACTGTCCTGTTTACAAACAGCAGAGCCCGATCAGAAAGGCGGACCGGTCTGGCCTTCACTGTCCTGTTTACAAACAGCAGAGCCCGATCAGAAAGGCGGGCCGGTCTGGCCTCCCCAGCACGGGCTCTGTAACTGCTCCCGAGAACCACTGCTCCCCCGGACGGGCGGGTGGCGCCCGGCCTCTGCTCTGCCATCTGTGTGCCCGAAACTGCACAGGGCCGGGGTTCTGCCCTCCTAGCCAGCCTCTCGCTGTTTCACAGATGCCAGCAGAGGGCAGGAGACTCCTGGGGCAGTGACAAAAGACCGTTACTTATGGCAAAGGCTCTGCCAGAGCTTCACGTTGTCATTCTGGTGCCCCCGAGGATAATGCAGAGGTCATCATGGAGCCCACGAGCTGGGTGAGCTGTGCCCACGAGAGGGACACCGAGCTTGGGGCCCTCGGGCAGGCGTCTCTGTGTCTGGGGCAGACAGTCTCTCTCCCCTAAAGTTGGTCACTGCAAACACAGCCTTGAGTAGTGGCCCGGGTGGACAGCGTCCAGGACCGCGTGTCCTCTGCAGCCAAGGAGCCCTGGGGCCTCTGACCCCATGCCGCCCGGTGTGCGCTCCGGTCTCTGCGCTTCTCGACTTCAAGCAGGTCGCCAATCCCTTTGTGCCTCGGTTTCCCCGTCAGTAATGAAGCCACGGGATGGGATCAAACGTTAACGCCGACCTGGGTTCAGAGCCGTCCCGGACTCACAGTAAGTGCTATTTCCGTCTGAGTCCGTGCTGTTTGTCACTTTGCAGTTACCTTCTGGAGGGGCTCACATTTCTGGTTCCAGGTCCCCAGCCAGGGACTCGCTGTGTAGCACCCCGAGGAGAACTGAGACCACAGAGACGCCAACTACTCGCGCTTTATACTTCCGACTGGAATCTCAATTGAAAAGGTAATTACCTTTGCTCCAGGCCAAGCCCTATAACACTGGTCGCTCGGTTTCTAATCCATGGCCTCCTGGCCCAGGGAGCAGTCTGGTTCCGTTCGCCTCAGCAGTCGGCCTCGGTCCCGGGTGCAGCAGGGCCCAGGCCAAGTCTGACACGGCAGGTACAGCAGGATGATCTAGTTAACCGGTCACCAGAGGGAGGGGTCAGGGCCACGCCCATGCCTTATGCCCCTCCCCCAACCCCGCCTTTATCTTGAACTTGACTGATTACACTACAGATGATTTTGAAGAACAGCTCTTTGATCTCTTTTTCCTTGGTTCTATAGGAAGTATGTGAAAAAACATTCCCTAAGATAAAA